>NC_092818.1:173426712-174029212 GCF_023375885.2 Dermacentor andersoni
GAGTTCAGGACAAATATGTGATTTCTTTTTGAATGGTGCGCGCAAAAGCCGGGTCGACATAATTGAAGAATCTTTCAAAATGCACGCTTGGAAAAAGCTTGTGACGGTGTGATGAACGGCGATTTAAGAACTATGCTTCCTAAACAGATGGACATTGATGGCTTGGGCATTATGTTAGAGCTCGAGTTCGTTTAACGGTCATATAAGGGAATAAAGACGCTTAAAGTAATGCGCCAGTCATGAGCGGACATCCAAGCGGCCCGTAAGGGGTGATTTTAAGCGTATACGCAAAGCTGCGTAGAATTCATTTAAATAATAAAAAACATAATTCTTTAGCAAAGTTTACATTGATGACGTGGGAATCTAAATTCTGCTAGTTCTGTTGCGACCACAAAGCCTTTATATTCTAGTAATATCTGCAACGAATATATTGCTTCATATGGGGATCGAATACTCCGAATTTGTATTCGGTGAAATTGAAATTCGACTGTCGTCTGTCTCTTCCTTTTGTGTGCGGAGAGAAGCCGCACAACAACAAAGAACACAGTGGACACTAAGGCTACGCTTTTGTTTGCTCTAACTTTCTCGCTTGATGAAGCAATTTGGCGCCAAGAAATGTTCCCGGGAAAGCAAGCACAATTTTTTCGTGATTAAATTTCCACGAACCCAAAAGGCACGTTTCTTACGAAATCAATTTTTGACACTTTTTTCGCACGTAACGAAAACAACGGAAAACATCTGGCATTCTATAAACACGCGAGCCACTGCCACGTTGATCTTTTGGACGATGGCTTTGTGTGCCGACGTTTTTTGTGAGAGCTATTCAAAGACACCTGCACTGCGTAATTTGAGAAAAACGTAGCTTATGCAAGACCGCGGACTATGTGTGCGTGGGCACTGCAGGAAGTGGAGCGTTACTTGGCCATACCTTGATTCTCGAAATTCATGCCTCGCTGCTGATTTTGCGATTAATTTCGTAACTCTACTGTCGCAATGGGGCAACAAGTTGAGAAACGAAAATAAATTGGAATTCTATTATTTTTTTAAGCAATGCGTTATGAAAGCAAATTTGTAAACACGCAGAAATAGCCGTGTGTGTCGGTTTATTTGGCGTCTTCATATTTTATAATCCCTTCTTCAACGCTCGCGATCTTCTTCCGTTTCTTCTAGAGAGTTTTTGGCCATTCAAGTTCATTTGCTGACTGCGTGAATTCCGGAAGAGCCGAAAATTTTCCCTCCTGTGATTTCCCTTTCCTAGGCTTTCCTGGCAGCTGCCGCCGGAGCAGCGGGAGAAGCTCGATTAGACAGCACCTGCACTTTTGCCTACGGCGTCATTTGTAATTCACCGTTGTTTATTGCGTTTCAGGTACTTCGCAATAGTCTATTCGTATTTCGTCCTGCTGTTATCTTTGAATAGTATCTTTGAAAACTCACAGGAACGATATACCTTTGTCGTTATAGTGAAGATTTTCATGAAACGCTGTACAAAATCGCAGCCATTTAATTTCCTCCTATTTTTCTGCTTGAGGACTTCTTTACGCATTCCCTTGGGCGATATAAACAAAGCTTACTTCTCAAAGACAGTCAAGTCAAAGTGTGGGAAAATGAGTGGTCGTTTCTGTGCGATTCAACAAAGTAATTTTATTAAAGTAAAAAGAAAAAAAAACGATAAGACGAATGATTTTATCGAGAGCGAAGATAATTCCACTCGCTGCTAATATAAAATGCGAAATCAAGAAATAAAATCATTCTCAATCGCCGATGACATCTTTCGCCTCGCACAGCCTTAGTTCACCAAATACCAACTGATGGAACGGCTCAAGCAACAACATTTCGAAAGTGACTTTCCAGCACCAGCACGATTAAGATACCGTGGGTGAACCGTGCATGCCTATGCATATCTTCTGATAAAATTCTGTTTTTGCAGAGAAGAATGTCAAAAAGAAATTATGTCGCTTCGTGTCCAGTAGACCTTCAGTACTGAAACAACAGCGCTTTCCCGTCTCAGGCAGAGCCATCAAAATCTTCATCTCAAGAAGCAAATTGTGCAGAAAATGTGCGTTGCGCGCTCCCTTCGCCATAATTGACTTCCGGCTTTCCATCTATTTTCCTTCGCAGGGCTGTCTCTCGTTCGCCCTTTATTTCGTAGGTAACTTGACGCTACTCACTCGGGCGGTTGTCGGTGCGTCACTTGAGTCTGCCTGCTTTGGTTACGCGCCAGTGGACGGTGCTCCGTGCGTTCCGGTTGGGACAGTTTAATTTCTCGGGCCGGAAATTGAGTTTCAAGAGATCAAGCGCCGCTGCCTTTCAGCTTTCAGTAGCCTCTGCTTTTCTCCTAACTCCGACTCAATTCACCTGTCGCTGGGCCTTCCATTCGTTTTGTTCTTCTCGCTCCTTGCCATTTCATTGCTGTTCCTCGAACAGTCGACGTCAGCTGGGTTCGAGTGTATCCCTCCCGATTTCGAGCTGTGACCTTTAGTTCCGGCGGTTCTTTATTTTGAAGATTTCCACATGCTTGTGGCAGGGTATGCTGCAAAATCCACAAATAAAGGCTGACAGTTTATTTAGGTGCCAGCTAGAAGAATGCTCTTCATTTATCATGCTGGAGAACTCATTCTACGAAGCTATTTGAGTAATACTAGGAAGCCTGAATGACCGTTCAAGTAGCGACAATGTAACGCTGACTTCATCACTTGCTGATAGTAGCCGATACAGCACATATTTTTGAATATTCAACATTCGAAATTTAATATTTCATGATCATCGATACGACTGTTATTGGTATTGTAAGTTCGCACAGCTAGTTACCAATACGAATTCTCGACACAGAAAGAGCGCGCACTTTCTTCAAGCGCATGCCATTACTTTCTCTTTAGCGAAAGTATAGCACCCCCTGAAAACATATGATTGGGTTTTAACCTTATGACAACGAACTCCAACACTGCAGAGCAATTTCGCTAAAGGCAATAAAAGTATTTCCACACAACCTTTGGGTTTCCATTTTGCATAACAGGGTTGCTCTACAATAAAAGTCACTTTACAAAAGGTGGTAAACGATGCGTTTTTCTTGTGCGCACAACCTATGTACGTATTTATTTTTATGCATTTATTTATGTACATTTATCTACACATACTGCTGTCGCATTGTGACACATCTCAGGACTACGTACAAAAAAGAATATGCACAGGGAAACAAACATGAGATGAAAACTATCATAATTCGGTTAGCACCATAAACAGACTAAGCAAACGATACACGTGTACCGGGTGTCCGACGCAACTTGAGGCAAACTTTAAAAATATGCGAGTGCCACGTTGCTGGACAGAACCAAGGTAACGTGTTTGCCGTCGCTTAGCGATACTCAGATAAATTCTTTTTTTGCATTCCGCCAAATTACAGAATTAGTGTTAATTAATTATTCAGCTTCTCAAATATGATAATTACATGAAAAGCGTCAATGAGAAACTTGCAGAGCAACATCTCCCGATAAAGCTTTCTGTTGCTCAATATGTGCTACATAAAAGTGTTTTACCAGGCATGAGAGAAGCCTGCGAATACATGCAATATGCCTCGAGCCTCCAGTTCCGTAGCACTTTTCCGTTTATTCGCGAGTTTCTTTCGTGCTTGAAAAAAGACATTTACGTAGCACGTATTTAGCAACAGAAAGTTGTATTTTGAGTTTTTCATGTCACTCTACAATTTTCTCATTGACACTTTTCATCAAGTTCATATATTTTAGAAGTTGATTAATAAATTATGCCTAATGAATTAATTAGGCAGAATGCAAAAAAATTATTCTGAGTACCTTCAAGTGATGTCAAATAACATTATCTCGGTTCTGTTCAGCTACGTAGCATTTGCATAATTTTGATGTTTGGCTCAAGCTACGTAGCACACCCTATGGAGTGAAACAGGAAGATAACTGATGTAATTCACATAGCATCCAATGTACTTTGCGAATAAACAGTGAAACACGATAAAAAAATTTATAAAACTCTGCTCGCATTATAAGCACGGCCTTTGTTTTAGTCGCCTGCTAGGATCTGGGGCCGTATTACGTAAAACTATTCCAATATGTTTTTATTCTAATCTCCTGACGTCAAATCTGCGTAACTGCCGACGCAAGCATCGGGCGGTCACCCGCAGGGTTGTCTGAACAGACCATTCAAGCGCTCTCCTCGTTCATAGCAGGTCACTTTTGTTTGCTTGAAAAACGAATACCATCGCCTACACTGAGCGGCTTGTCTTATTTATACTTGGCTCACAAGAGTCGAGGAGCACGCTCAAGTGGAGAGGGATTCGATGGGGCCGAGCCCCTGCACTGAATATCGATAACTGGATGAAGAGGGTGGTGCCGGCGTCTGCGATTGGTCCGCTTTCTCTTACTTAGCGTGCGGTGGCTCGTCGACAATCGCGGCGGCATTCAACGGAAGCTTAAGAATGACGCTAAAACGGATCCTCAGCAAAGAAGAGTTGGCAGAACGAGGTCGTAAACAGGCCGAAATTTCTCCAAAACGTCACACGGCCACGCGAAAAGTTTTATTACATGCAATAAACCCATGCTGTCCGGCCGGTGCGAGTAGCCAGTGCCTCAGCGGTCTGCGGCAGCCATCTTTTATTCCTTTCGGAACGGGACAGCCTGCGGCTATTAAGAAGAAAATTCAGTTTTGTTCGGCATATAATTGCATCTTTAACGCGTACACGTAACTTTGACGCCGTGAGTTCTTGCGCACCCCGCCGTGGTTGCTCAGTGGCTATGGTGTTGGGCTGCTGAGCACGAGGTCGCGGGATCGAATCCCGGCCACGGCGGCCGCATTTCGATGGGGGCGAAATGCGAAAACACCCGTGTACTTAGGTTTAGGTGCACGTTAAAGAACCCCAGGTGGTCGAAATTTCCGGAATCCTCCACTACGGCGTGCCTCATAATCAGAAAGTGGTTTTGGCACGTAAAACCCCATAATTTAATTTGAGTTCTTGCGGATTTGTGACGTCGCGTGACAGGCAGGTGAAATGGCCGCAGCCCGAAAACTTTTGACCAATAGCCGAGGGCTAATGGCGAAAAGCTGTCGAATGAGAAACAACTATTTTTCTTTTGTTCAGTCAAATTATGCATAATCAGTGTATACACGGCACATCAGATGGGGAGCTATCGCCGTTTTCGTGACGTCGCGTGAGACAGGTGAAGTGGGGGTGGTCCAAAAATTGAAGAATTGAAGATTGAAGAATTGGAATAGAAAAGTTTGGAATAGTTTTATGTTATAGCGCCGCTGGTGTGTGCATACGTCGAAGCCAGTTGACAGCCCTTACTACCTGTGAATTGCTCTTTTTTGGTCTTTCATGCTCGCAAAAGGCAGCATATATTGATGATGCAAGTCCATGGTATAAGGGCTGTGACAGTGAAGTGGAGCAACTAGCCTACTAAACGAAATATTTTGTAGTAGTATACTAGAGCGCGGTTCTTAGGCGCCCGCTCCAGTGGCAAGCGTCGGCGCTTGCGTCCCTCGTAACCCAGCGAAAGAGCATAACGAAAGATGAAATTGCGAACGAGGAGCGAATCGGAGGATGAAAGACGTCGTTATTGAAGAGAGCGCGAGGAGGAAAGCGAGAGAGGAGGGTATGGTGAAATCGGAAAATATTAAATATCAGATGACCCGAATACGCTAAATGAGTAACATAAACGTTGTTCGTGGTTCATAATTGGTTTATGTGGTGATCGCAACTTTTACGCAATATGTATAATTCTGTTCTGTACTTGCAGTGTATTACATGTGTTGTGTGTTTTGGCTGTTCAAAATATCTGACTTTACATATTCGTACGTGGACTGAACTAATGCACAAAACTTTGCGACTCATGCACTGTTGGAGTGTATATTTTTTAATCATCCAGGGTTCTACTGAATGCCATATATTGTGTCGCTATTCTCCCTTTTTACGCAAATTTGTTTCCTTTGCCAAGTGACAAGGAGTAGCCGGTGCCACCATAAAGGCGCCAACCTCTCCTAATATACATTTCAATAAAAAAAGAATGTGAGAAATAAACGTAGTGCCGCACAAGACGGGCTCTGCGGCGACGTTGGCTACGCGATAGCGCAAGAGTAGCGCGCGTCAGACATATAGAAATAAAGCGCTCTGCAGTAGAACTGATAGTTGGGTGAGTTGGTAAGTATTCATGGTAAAATCATCATGAATAAACGCAGCGCTCCTGGAGTGAAGGTCTGTCGGCGGTGGTTGCTGTGAATCGCGCCCATACGTCACCCACGCGTTGCCGAAGTGTGCCACGAGGGAGTCGCGCCACACTTCGCTCCGTCTGCAACGTGCTGCAAGAGACAGATTGTGCGCGCCAGCTAGTACATAGCGAAGAGAAAACACGTATACAAGTAAGCTCAAGTTTGGAATCAAGGAGCATCGTAATTGTCGGTGATATTTTTCTTTGCCTTTAGATAGGCTTTATCGCTTCCAGGGAAGTATGATATTTATGCCTAAATAGCATAACCGTGCTCGCAAAAACGCGCTAAGGAACCACATGATCGGCAGTACAAGGATGCTTAGGGGGAGCTGCATTCTTTACCCAAGCACTACGCTCTCTCAGTCGTACATTACTGCAGCGTCCTGTTTACAGCACGTACGTTTTCTCGCCTGATAACAAATTCTTATTCGATACACCACTATGACAAGGCACAAACTTTTGCGCCTGCTTGGTCCCACACATGTCTTCAGCGGGCTCGCTGTGTCGAGTGGACCGGTTGTTAACAACAGGGCGTATCCGATTTACTTTGTTTTGGGCAGAAAAAAAAACTACATCGACGCCATACCACTTCCCAACGTTCTTGAGCCCATGGCTCAAGAACGTCGGGACTTGTGCTTGTACGGGATGACAACATACTTTGACTTCCGTGATTTCTGTTGGTCTGCTATTCCATGCGTTCCATGCTTTAGCTGTCGCACTAACGAGTGAAGCACAGGCCCTAAAACAAAATCAAGGAATCTTGTTTCCTACAGTATCCTAACTTGTTGAAAAAAACAATGTTCAGATAAGTGATCACACGACTTTCTTACTCTAGATCCTTGCACCGACATAACAACGCCACGTTTTACCATCTTCCAACGACCAGACTTAAACCTCAAAAGTGGTGTTGGTGTTGGTCGGAACCTTATTTTAGCTGGAAAGAGAGGAGCGAGGCCAGGACCGCACGAAGGGCTAGCCCGGGGCCCATGGGGCCGCAACTGTCGCCACCCACTCTGGCAGTGTGGCTTGT
This sequence comes from Dermacentor andersoni, assembly GCF_023375885.2. Taxonomy (NCBI): domain Eukaryota; kingdom Metazoa; phylum Arthropoda; class Arachnida; order Ixodida; family Ixodidae; genus Dermacentor; species Dermacentor andersoni. Next base: position 173,433,970 of record NC_092818.1, read on the forward strand.
AGCAGATGTTCTGATGTTCGCAGCATGCGGTCCCAGGCCTCCCCGGAGGGCGCCGATCGCATGACCTCATCGGGGGGTGGGTTACGGGTGCACCCCTACGTTATGTGCTCCTACACTGCCGGTAGTTTTGATAACCTTGGGTTGCAGCACCAGCACGCATGAGACTCGTGAAACTTGAGCTTCAACTCTAAAAACTGCATCTTCTTTTCCAAGGGTAACTCATTAGTGAAGCATAGTCACCTTCCATGCTGTTCAAACGCACTCAGGACTTCAGTCATACACATAGCGCCGACCGATGTCGGCAGAAAAATTTGGAAATCGTCAACGAATTGAAATATGCCCTTCACTTTTTCTGTCAGTCTCGCCTGAAGTCCCATGTCGATTCTGTAAGAAAAATGTCGCTTAATACAGAGGCTACTCTTGACCCAATGCAGATTCCAGTCTTGTGATGGACCACACTGTCTTTCCATATAACAAACCTCTAATTTAAGTATAACAACAGTAACTTGTTGCTTTATTTCAAGGTGTAGCATTACTACCTCGCCCAAGTCGCAGTTTTATTGCAATTGGAAATGCGATGTACAAGCAAGGATGGGACTACAATATTTTGTTTGCTGGAATAATGGCAAAAGAGACCATGAAATATGGCAGCGGGAAAGGTCAGGGGCCTTAAGCACCTAAGCTGCCACGTTCGTAGACTGGTACCTCTGAGTAACGCAGAAAAAGAATTGCTATTTCTTAAAGCTGTGTTTTAGAGAAGTGTTGTCCGAAAATTAGGTGCACCTAGCAGAAAATCCATTAGGTAACATACTTTGCGCGCATGTAGCCCATTTTTATTTCGAAAGCAACATTAGGGAAGCTTAAGAACCGAGGAAAGTGGGTCGATGTAAGGTAAACACTAGCACGGCGCACGGCGAGATCACTACACCGAGGCGCAGTCTGCGGAAAACGGGGAAGTAATCAAGAGTGTCGCCGTTTACCTTGCGGCGCGCGTCGCGCTCTTCTGAGCGTTTGTTCGATTCGCAAACTACGCCTTGCTTTAGTGAGGTGCTTTCCATGCTTTGTGTATTTTTACTGTAAACAAGTTTGCAATTCAAATATTGGCGACATCTTATTCCCTTGCTCTAAGAGGCTGATATTGTTTATCCCTTTAACTGAAAACTGCGCGCGCGAGTGGACACACATTTTATTAAAGGTGTCCCTGACAACAATGCCTTTATTAGTTTTAGAAGCACGGCACCAACATAAGGAGCGGACGTATAGTTACCCTTGTTTGTCCGTTTTTTTTTTTTTTGCGTTAATATATGTGTAGGTTGAGGAGTTTAGGCTTGTGTGAGATATCTTCTACTCCTTGCTTATTTGAACACCCCATACTAAACTTGAAGCAGTTCTTACAGATGTGCCCACAAGCAATGAATAATTAAACAAAATGTTATCAAAATGCAGATTGCGCTCGCGCACGTGATCACTGAAAGTTCAGTTAAGTGCATTGTACGTCACCCCAAACGCATGTAGCACAATAAGTTCGTTGTCTACTTTGTCATTAGGGGGTGTTCTTGAGCATTTGCGTAAACAAATTGTTTTCTTTGAAAAGTCACCCTTCTTGACGTACATTTAACTTCGCATACACATAATCTGAAATGTTCCCCTCATTTCCACTACATTTTAACTCGGTTGTCCATATAATTCTCCAGGGACAATGGGCTAAATTATGCTCTGTAATTGACTGACACACTGTGAACTTTGCCTACACATGACACTTGCCCTGCTTGGTATTTTTACGAAATATAACGTCCCAACTATCACGCACCATTAATTAAAAATGTGCAGATGCCACGTGGCTGAACGGAACTAACGTAATGTTGTTTGCTGTCACTCGGAGATACTCTGATTATTTTATTTTATAATATTAGATAGAATGGTTGGGTTTGACATTCAAGATGTCAGTGCTCGGTGCAAGATTCCATTTGTCATTCTGCAACATAGCGGATATGAGAAATGATGTATGTATGAGAGAGTTCCGAATTAACTTCGTGCGCCTGGGCTTGTTTCCAGGGAACAAACGTCCACGTAGACAAGACGTTCTCGAATGCTTGCCGAGTAGACGCAGCCATGGAAGCCATGAACAAAGCTCTTAAGCTCGTAGTTAAAATAAACACGTCGGCTTCAGTGTGCCACCGTTTCTAATGGTCACAGGCTAGTTCCGCCTTCCTCTGCTAACAAACACTCTTATCAGTGCTTCACTCAAAAAGACGTCTAGACATTTGTGCCGCATAACAGCTGCTGCGAAAAGAAAACAGAAGGAAATGGCAAATTGCCGTTGGACCGTGTAAAAAAGCACAGAACACGCTACTTCGACATTAATTTCAGCTCCGATTTGTTTGTCCGGCAGCAAAGACTTACATGACCCGAACCAAAGCGCGAACCTTCAGAGGCCACCCCCTTAATAACACAGATCGCCGTACACCCAGATGAAAAGTTGTTCTTAGGGGTGAACTTTGCTCATTTGTCTCCAATTTCGCCCTGAATCCTTTTTGATCCGACAAGGAACCGCCAAGGAACCATCTGCACTGTGATGAAAGCCGCTGTATTTGCAGGACATGGATAGAAAACGATAACTTAACTAGGGCAAGCGCTCCAGTTTTGCACGTAACTGCTGCTGCAATCAATTATGTGCAGTCCATGCAACACAGTAATGGTTTTGCAGGTTTTGAAAGATTCATATAAAGGTTAATATTATTAAATGTTAAAACTAAATGGAAAGTGTTAAGGAGAAAATTGTAGAGCAACAGCAAAAACTCTTGATACAGCTTTCTCTTACTCAATACGTGCTACATAAAAGTGTTTTTCCGAGCGTGAAAGAAACCCCCGAATGCACGCAAAGTGCTTCGATAGGCAAGTCGCGCGGCAGTTTTCTTGAAACACAATGATGACGTAGTGTTGCGAGGGCATTAGAAAGTTCTAATTGATTTAGCCTGTGCTGTTGGGAAAAAGTACAGACTGTTCAAGAACCTTAAGAAGACGAAAGAAACTAACTCCTGACGGTTTCGCTAACTATAACGAGGTCTTAGACTACCTTAGGCGGGCTGACTGTATTAAAGCTTCATCACTCACTGTAGGTTATAATTTTTAATGCACAGAGTTTACGTCAGAAAAAATACAAACTCGCAGTAAACTTGCAAAGGTAAATTACCTTTCCTTCCACGCTAGAAGTGAAAAATATGCTTTCAGAAATATAATACAACATTGAAGTACAGAACAGCAAAACAGGAAAGTAACTCAAATGACAAAATATATAATTGAGTCACTGGAGCAAAAAGCACCTCCAAGGACGCAAAGCGAGGACAGCATTATGTACATAAGGTAAACTGTGACCGCCTTCAATAAAGAGCGGTCGATAAATATTTTATTGGCGAGACGAGCACATACGCATGCACGCTCCCTCGTTCTCCGGAAAGGAAGCACTGCTAGCGCTGTCTTCCCACAGAGACAGAACGAGCATTTAGGTGGTCTAGGGTAGCAGCGCGTGCTCTCGTTTTCATCGTGCGTCACGGCAGGATCGTTGCAAATAGCTGCCTAGTGTACTCGCGGCAAAGCGCAATGAAGACGAAGCGGGCAGATGAACATAACAAATAACGGGAGGAAAAAAAAAACGATCCTTGCAGAAACCATAGTAGGCCCGTTTTCGATATTAGCGGTATGTTCGGTTCTGAAGCGTGAAATGCTTGCGGCTCATGGCAGTCGCGTGCGCTGGTGTGCGTTCACAGGCCTCCTATAGATAGCAGAACTCTGCACTCTGCTTTAAGACGTCCTGCTACTTGGACCGAAATTCTCATTCGCAAGCCGGGGTGATGAAAGCGGTGACGACAAAATCACTGCGGCTTACTTGGGAGCATCCACATTAGATTCTATGACAGTAGGACAAGGTAGCGTGACATCATGCATCGAAGTGCGCAGGACTTGTGGTATCTAGGAGGCGTTGGTTTAGGACCATGCACGTATACGAAAAACATTCAAAGCAAGCTTTCGGAGACGAAAGAGTTCTGCAGCGTAAACTGTTGTGGGGTCACTCCAATAGCCGTTTTTTGTGACGATGTCCGCTGGCATTCGTAGCAGTTACCGTCTATTGTAAGAAAAGAAATAGTTTCACCTGGAATTGAACCCGGCTGCCCCACGCGTGAGTCCGGTATCTCACCACTCAGCGACGCGAGGGCTTGGAAACATATTCAAAAGCAAGACCTTTAAATGTTTCCAATCACGCGAGGTGTGACACCTGGAAGCACATAGTTACATGCACAAGTTGCATTTTATAGCATCAGGTGTCAGGCCATATCAACTAGCCGCACTGACTGTGTAGCCCGACCAGCATGGATACTTTCACAACCTATATAGCACTTCTTAGACTGCCATGACTCTTAGATGAGCGTAGTGGCGCCTCCTCGGATTGTGCGGACTGCTGCTGAAAAAGCGAAGCGTCGAGCTATGTGCTTGGTTGCAGCTGGGCAACGTCGAGCTCAACAGACCGCTGTGCAGAGAGTAGCACTATCCACTCTTCGACTCCGGGTGGATAGTGCGCCTCGCGCCCACAATACACAATGCGTGGCTCATACATTTTGTGCAAGAAGACCTCGGCATGGCCTTTGTGTGCAACACAGTATGCACTTTCTCACGCACTGGGTATTGCTTAGGCTTTGTGTTGATAAACAACAAAGTGCCTGTAATGTCACAATGCCCCCCCCCCCCCCCCACCCCCCACCCTACGTGGTTCGGAACATATATTTCATAACACAAAGCACATCTTACTATTTTGTTAAACCTGCGCCCGCTGAACCAGTGATTTCTACATACTTCCACGAAGTGTCCGGTACATACGAAAGCAGTGTGGCTCACTTTCGAATGTGATGCCAGTGGAAAGACTGGAGCTGCGGATGGCGGCACCATTGCTCCATATACCCAGGAATCTGGTCCGTCCCAACCGGGTACCCATTCAACCGCGCATTGTGACCACTACTTTGCACATGAGCGTTCACATCACATGTCGCCGCCCACAGTTGCCGCTGGTTCAGAAAGCGTGTGCTATCACGCTACCGTCTGCTACGCGACGTATTTTTCTTATCCCAAAGCATATCTCAATGTATTACAATGTACGCGTCCACATTGCACCACCTCTTCTATGGTCACTGCTTGCAGTAGGCATTCTCAAGCTGTACGCCACATGCACGCACGCGCGCAGCAGTGGTACAGATAGCAAAGCTGTCGCAGTCTTCTCATAACCATTAAGATGGATGTGGAATAAATCCCGGTGCTTTAGCTTAGCGGAACTTCGGATGCTTATCCGGTATCAATCCCGAGTACCGCTAGGTCGCATCTTAAGACTGTATTTTTCAGCATATGCATATAAACGATATGCTTAATATAGACTTCAATGCTAATGTTAACATTCGCGCAGGTGGCACAAATTGTTTATAGCCGACGATAACTCTGACAGGTTATTCCACCGCGGAAAATAGCGCTTACTCACGTTTACTGAATGGGCATCGCGTAATGGTCTAATCAGAAATGTTTAACGAAATCGCGCCGTTATCTTTCGAGTGAAATCCAAACAATTCGTTCGAAGTAAGTCACTCGTACTAAATGACACGGCCACAGAGGTTATTGTGACTTAAACCTTATTATGTGATACCTTCTGCACACGTGTTACGGCCCTCACACACTTATTATGTAGTTAGAATAGTTGGTTGTTCGTACACTGAGACTTCGTCTTCACCTTTACGAGTAATTCACAAATACTAGGCTTTGCATTTAGTACTCTTGATTTATATCTTACATTCAATACAGTTTTCTCGTGGGAGGTACTACCCCTTCTACTAACCTATAAAAACTTAGATTTCACAATAAATTGATGAGGGTCAATGACAACACTACACTTCATCATCCAGTTCAGCTGTTACTTCAAAAAAGAGATGTCTTCATCAGCGTGGACTATCCTTATATTTTAGACCAAGGTATACTCAACAAAAGTAAACAAAATGCTTTTTAATTTAGACACTAAGGGTCGCCTAAACATGAGCACCCATCTCTACAACACAAAAAATTTCGAATATGAAGAGCAGTTTTAAAAATTTGGGGGACGCTTAAACTTCGCCTTTAAGAGTGGAACGCGATAGCATTAAAAGATCTCTGAGTGTTTTCACGCTTCCCCGCAACTGTAGCATATTTAACCGTAATGTATACGGGCAAACGCTGGTGGCGAGCGATATATGCACGAAAGCGAGCTTTGTGGTTCTTTTTTTGGTGGTGTGCAAGGAAACAAGCGGGCTGCGCTGCTCCTACAAGACAGATCTCGAACTGCAGTTGGAAAACGCTATCGCCGTAAAAGCTTTTTGTTTGAGTTTCCGGGTAACAGAATTATGTGTTCTTGTATATTACAATAAGACGCTATTACCTCTGTAGGTAGTAAGTCGTACTTTACGATTTTTCTGACGCATTTTACTTTGAAAAATCTAATTAATTCAGTAACTTTTCTTGTGCCACATGGAGGGCCTGCATGGTTGGGTATGCGTGGTTCAAAACAATTATTCAAGAAAATCCGGCCAATGCCGGATTTTCTACGACACGGGGCACAGAAACACGTCCTAGCAGAGCTAAATAAGATAAGGATACGGTACGCTGCATCATCCATACAGTAATAAACAATTTCTGTAAACACAACGCATACATATAAAGCATTTTACTGTGAACCAACTTAGTATTATGTGTAGCACAGATTTTTATGGGGTATTCTGTTCTGCTGTGCATGCAGTGTTTTTTTACCTCTTGATTACTTGCGTTTTTGCTTCTGGTAATTGTTTACCATCGAATAACTCATGTGAACTATATGTATCAAATATTTTTGGCAAATTTTATCTCGCGTTCCTGTTTTTAAGGCATACATGACTTGCACATATGCCGATCTGAAGTAATGTTACGTCGTCATCGTTCGGCTGGATCTGGGACCAAACGCTGATCCCTGTCCAAGTGAGAGCTTCACTATACTGCGAAGCCAGCATTTTTTTCTCCCGCTTTTCATATTCCACATTGCGCGTGAGATAATAAGCCTCTAGTTTTACTGCCATGTATTTCAGTCCAGATGCTTTCTTATATTCAAGCCATGCACCACTCGTCACTGCTCATAAGAAGGCGAACTGAATAAAAACAAGTACTGAGAACGCCAACTCAGAAGGCGTTCCGACGCCCGTTATATCGCTCTTGAGCCGAGTGCTTTACGAAAAATCTACGATATCACCATCGTCAGGAGAGGCTCGGGAGAAGTAAAAGAATATTATTGTGGGGCTTAACGTCCCTTCACCACACAGTATGTTATGAGGGAAGCAGTAGTTTAGGGCTCCGAGCATAACTTTGACCACCTTTTGTTCTCTAACGAGCACCTGTATCTAATTACGCGTTTCGTGCTTGCGTTCCCCTCCCATAGAGATTACGGTTGTCGCGTCCTGAATCGAATCCACGACCTTGTGCTCAGCAGCTCAACGCCATATCAGCTGGCCAGCCGCAGCGGGTAGAGCGTGAACGAGCCGCGCATCGTGAAGACTCTCGTGTTAAAAGGTAATCCAGAAATCAAGCACCGATCATTTTTCCACACATTCTGCGTGACTTCGACGATAGTTTCTAATAACGCATGCGCTCGTCGTACTGACCTGTAGCTGCATATTTACCTCAGTGTGCGTGCTATTTTCGTCCACTACTGGACATCTAAAATATGTTTTCTTGCTGTTCTCAAGCATCCGGAGCCATGCTTTCGCGATTGGACAAGAAATAAACATTTCAAAATACTTATTAAGGCTGTTTTGGTCTCAGCGACAGGTATAGATGACCGAGATAAAGTAAATCATTGCTCGTGGTGAAATGAACCGCAAGAAATATGCGACCAGAAGCGGCTGGCCAAAAAAAAAAGGTGTTTAACATCGCTAGCCAGCGTCAGCTTCCGCAGATGGAGCGCCTTTCAACACAAAGTGACAGTATCGACCTTTCAACGCCAAAATCTCTTGTCGCAATGTTGTCGCAAGGCCCGCTTCCGGGAGTCTTTCAAGCTAGTTAATGTTCTGTCGGAAGAGCAAGCGTAGCTACGCCTTGTTTATATACTTTTCAGGAAGAAGGTGCCATTTTTCTTGGTGTGATGGGCGTGAAAAAGGGCCAACGTGAAGTACAAGCTATGTTACGGATCATGAGATGGCGCTTGGGCTGACCGATTTTTGGCAGTCGGAAATTATAAGTGTAAACACGATTGCGGCAGTCAGGGAAAAAAGTGGAAAATCCAGAAGCGGGCCAATTGTGTCTTTGCAATATGCGAAAAACAACTGGTCATTCGCTGAAGCGGAAAACAGCGTGAGCTCTAATGCTAACGGCATGATTGGATTTTCGATAACGGATGCGTCATAAGACACGGAAAACAATTGTCATTCTTAAGGTAATTCGCTCTTGTTTTCTGAGATTGATAAATTGAAAATTAGGAATTCTTTCGGGAGTGTGTGTTCATCATGGAAAAATCAAGCACATGAGATGTCTTATTTTTTATCGTTTCTGGAGATGTGAAGCACTTGAGACTTGCAAAGTGAGTCAGAAGTTTATGCGTGTCTGCTGATCAGCAACACAGTAGTCTCCTTCTGAAAGAGATACCATAGAAATGTAAATGATCGGAGGCAGTGTACAGTGTAAACGATCATAGATATGTAAACGATCGGAGGCAGTGTACATTGCTTCCGAAGAAATAGACGCTAGCCGACAAACCTGCGTACTTTCTTGCGTTGTTCAAAATTCCTTTATTATATATAGTCAGACGCATCAGTAATATGCATGGTTGCATGGTGCATGGTGCATATGCAATATTGTATGGATTAACATGTATTGTTTCGTGCATACCTTTTTGTACGCAGATACATTTTTGCATAATAGTGGCTATTTTTGTAACCGTTATATTCCCCTATTATATATGTTCACGCTTTGTTAGTAGCTCTTACATGTCGTCAAGTGATTTTCCCGCTGGAATCTGTTCACGGATCGATGAAGAAAAGAAAGAAGCGTAATCGAATGAAAAGAGTTGTTACAAAATACAGCCCCAGCTTTTGTTCTTGTTGCTCTTGTAACTGCCATAGTATATACTTTCGAAAAGATTTATTCTTCCAGCCTCGCTTGTACGTTACTGTTATCTCCTTTTCATGCCTTGACCTGTATTTCATAACAGTAATAGAAACTGAAGCTGTCGGTCTGTTTTGGAGGTGCAGACCCTCTGAATTTTTTTCTTACTCAGTAAAATAAGCCTACTTGTTATCTTACGCATTGTTATCGGGGCTTTCTCCTAAACGTAAAGCGTGCTTACGCGTAAGTATTGCGAAATGAACCAACTAGTCAAGAAATGGACCTTGCATTGTCAGCCAAGAAAGCATATCATGTGTAAGAGGCAATGCTTCAGATTAGGCAAGGGTGCATTCTTTGTTCAGATGACCATGACGGCCGGCGTAACGACACCCTGCTACGAAATGAATATGAGGCGTATGTGCTTACGACCGTAAATGGGAGCAGCTGTAGCATCGACGCGTAGGATCGCCGCCACAAAATGATGCTCGAGGTCATATAAGACATAGGTCAGTCGTAAAAAGGTGGTGGAGAAAACGATATGATTGCTTCATAAATATTACAACCCGTATTGGTATCTCTTTGTTCGCAGCTATACGCATAACACTGACGAAGGATGGAACGACACATTTCGCGCAGTAGCTACACTTGTGCGAGGAGCTATGCAAGGAGAGGCATTACTCAGAGCGCGTCTTGTGGGGTCAGAAAGCGAATGTCAAACGTGCTCATTTGTTTCATGCATCGCTGATCATAGCCCCGATGGGTTGCCCAACAAATATAATAAACACTGTTACCCTACTCGAGAATACTGTTTTTTCGACTGAACTCATAGACTGAAAACTGGACAGTTCCACGTCCACACATAAATTACGGTCTTCAAACACTCTGTTACTATCTTCCGACAACATTAAACAAATATGAACCAAAAAACGCAACCGTACGCCACGTAACTAAGAACACATTGCTAAAGATCTTCTTGTGAACGCTCGCAATTCGCGTTGCTTGAGAGGTACAAATTTTTCCTTCTGTCACCGTTCCAAGCTGCAACATTTTTTTCTCGTTTTGTACATTCGTTCCTGTATTGCGACTACCATGTGACAAAACAGTTGCCACATTTCGTTGCCTAGTTCACTAGTAGGTGGGACCAGTTGTGTTGCTGTTATGCAGTTTTTATCCTTCCCCACCCACCCCTTATGCTCACTGATGTTCTTATGTGGTAGGCCAAGTTATGTCTTATTCCTTATAGTATACTTTGGGTACCGGCCAGCTGTATGCATGGCAAAACTACCAGCAGCAACCACAGTGCACAAGCACGTCATGACAATGGCTCCAAGAGGGCTCTACGATTCTTCGTGATGAACGCTCAACGTCTGTACTATACTCTTTCGACATCTTGTTGCCGCACAACTGGGTGAATGCGTATTGTTTTGCTTGAGCAACGAATAGACAAGATATGATAGCACACACCAATGCTCATTATGAACTTCATACATATGGTTGTCAGATATGCAACGCCAACACAACCTGTAGCGGTCGCAGAAAGGAAAAAAAGATTTTCATACGTTTTATTTACCGCCATGTGGCAATATTTATTATGTCGTATCAATACACTCCGCTACCAGGTTTACACAAAATTTACTGGCTAGCGAATAATCCTTAAAATTTGAACACAAACATAACATTTTCGGTTTTACTTGCCCAAACCAATATATTATTTTGAGGCACGCCGTAGTGGCGTACTCCGGATTAATTTAGACCACCTGGGTTTCTTGAACGTGCCCTCGATGCACAATACGCGGGTGCTCTTTCATTTCACCCGCATCGAAATGCGCCCGGCGCGGCCGGGATACGATCCCGCATTCTCGGGCTTAGCAGCATCACAATAAAATTGAACAAGTTCGAATAGCTAATTGCCACTGCGGTTAACGAAGTGAACGCGTGTTTGATGTGGGGAATGGCGCACAAAAGCGCACGAAGTTTACAAAGAGAAAGAGAAGCATGATCTCTTGAATGCTTATGTCTTTGCGAGCCTGTACAAGTCTCTTCCGGCTATGACGAGGAAGTAACTTTCGTTCACTGGAGCAACCGGAAGTTGTGCTTATTATATATATATATATATATATATATATATATATATATATATATATATATATATATAGCTTGTTTTACTCTTGCTTGTCGTCTCCCATTCGCTGTTTCTTCGTCTGTAAGTGCGCTTCCTCTTGCTTACAATATTAATATATACGAACCATCAACCATCGGAGGAAGTCGAATCCACGACCATTTATGGGAGTCGTCGAACACGTGACCTTTGGTGTTAATGGAGGCGAAGGTAATTAAGATAGAGTTAGTCAAGGCACTCGAACCCGCGACTTTTGGTGGGAATGTAACCCTCGGACTTTGTGGGTGTCGCACACTAGATCTTGGTGGTAATTAAGGCGAACTTAATTAAGGCACCGAACTCACGAGGTTTACTGGGAGTCGAACCCGCGACCACAGGTGGGAGACAAACCCACGACCACCGGTGTTAATGAAGGTGACGATAGTTAAGGCACAGTTCATTAGGATAGAGTTAATTCAGGCACTCGAACCCACGACTTTGTTTGGAATTCAAACCCTCTACCTTTGGCAATAAAAGGAATGACTAAGCGAAGTACACTATGCGAATCAAGGAGGATGACTATGCGAATTAAGAAAGCGAAGTAGACTAAGCGAATTAAAGGGAATGTGTACGTCATGCGCTCGTCTTTGATGCATCGGTACTTGGGCTTTCGCCTTCAAGTCTAGGAACTATGCATGCAATTTTAATGGCGAATGCTAAATGCAGAAATATGAATAGAAACCATGACATACAATGAAATTATCACAGCAACACATATTTGTGAGTAAAGAGGTAGTCAACAATCCCGGTGTTAATATACCGTGAATTATTAATATGGCGATTGTTATGATGCTAAAATAGGCATGTCCTGCACAAAAAAATAAAAGGTGCTGTTCTCTCATTGCTGACTGTAATAGATAACCCACATCACTCTGCGCGTTTGGCGTAGTCACGGCGGGTGCTCATTACCGGACACAGAGTACAAAAATAAAGGCTGCTTTTTCATTTTAAATTCGCAGTTTAACTTGATTCATCATCTATAATTGTCAGGACGGCAATACCTAACACGCTACCACGACGCTCAACCAGACATGAGAGCAGCGAAGCAGCACCTTGTCTACAACATGCCGCAAGTAATATCCTCTGGTCGTCCTGTTTCTATCTTCGGTCTCTGTCCGTGTTGGCAGCTGCTCCCTCGATCCCAGAGGTAAACACTATCAATGCACGCAATCTGGCCACGCAGGAACCGCCCGCCCCAGATGTCTCTCGTCAGCATCTCCTCCTCTCGTATACGACATCTTTGATTAAAGGCATCTCAGCACGCTCCTTGCTAGCACGGGAGGCCGTGTGATCATTGCACGCCGTTAGGAAAATGGTTCTCGGGCACAGTGCTGGAGAGCTCTCTGGGCTCATTTTATCGTTGTGCAATCAACAGGCATTCTTCAAAGCCGTTAGTAGCCAATAAATATCGAAACACAGTGATAACACTCATGAGCTTGCGACGAGTTTGTAGGGAGCAGCCTGTCATACCTGCTACCGATTACGACTGCGCGATAGGCTGTGACCTAGGTGCACTTAGGTGTGACCTAGGTGCCAAGCTGCTACTGTTGCGCTTGATCAAGTTCTACTTATTATTACTCGGAGTCACATTATCTCTCAACACAAACGCAAAACAAGTGCAATGTAACAGTTGTTGTTTCCGAACACATTAAGCGCTTCTTTCTTCTCATATATTTCTGATTCTTGTGGAGAGGTGGGACGTGGAGTGTGGCATATTTTGGCAGCGTGAGATAAGCGGCCTGTAATAGACCGGCGGTACATCAGGTAGGCGTTTTATACCTTCTGAGACCTAGCCTACAAACCAGACCAGCTTCCGTTAGCAACGACAAAAAAAAAAAAAAAAAATTTGTTGATTCTTCAGATATGACCAAAAATCTCCCGGCCGTCCTAATTGTGTGCGACGTTGAGTTCATCCTAACTTGCAAGGCGCACGGAAGCTTTAATGCTTCATAATATTGCGTTATTTACTTATATCTCATATGTCGTGGCATATGTCTGAGGGGCAACTTTTTAAATAATAATAATAATAATAATATTAATAATAATAATAATAATAATGTATTCTAGGCAAAATTAAAGGCACGTAAAAAGGAATCCCGGTTTTCCTCATCTAAAATTCCATTAGGTGTCCGCGACGTGTGAGAAATCCTGTCATTGTTTGGGGCGTTAGCTTAGAGGCTCTCCGCTCAGCAATAATGAAAACGTTATGACGTAATCTCATTCGCTACGTAGCAAACCACATGCAGGGTAACCTAACAGCAAGCGTCGTGGGAGTTTCCCATATTGGCCATACAGGCATGCCTTAGTTCGCGACAGTGATTTAGGGTAGGCCAAGTGAGGAGACAAGTAACATTTTTTGCCTGTCTTCGTGGGTATTTCTTAAAATGTAGAAATAAAAATGAAATGACAAATGAAATGAAACTTTTCAATGCAATCTTCATCTTGGCTGTCACCTTTGTGTCTCCAGAGGACATGTTGTAGCGGTAACTCAAAAGCAGTGCTTTCATTGTAGGGCAGACCGTGGCTTGATAGGCCACCGACGCGAAATACAGCGCCAACTCAAGACGAAAACCCTGTCAAAAGACAGAAAAAGGACGAGGAAATTACGAGAACGTGATGCCCGGGCATCACTTTCGGACATTTCGCTTTTGAGTTTACGAAACAGGAACAAGTATTAACACAGCCGCTCCTGTTTTTATTTCCTCTGACGCATGATGGTTGGCTGCAGTAGCGGAAATTAAAATTCTAGGGTCGATTGCATCGCTTTTCAGGGGATATTGTATTATCACCTATTATTGCCTCATCTGCTACTTTGTGGGCCAGCTCTGGTAACTGGCCGGAAAAGCATCGATCAGCCATCTGTTCTTTCATGGACATCATGATGTGCCGCTCGCTCTAACATAAATGCAATGTCTGAGAAAGAGCGTGAGGTATAACGAATCTTCGAAGGAGCACCTAGCGAGCTAGTTGCATTATAGAACTGCATAGAGAGTACTACTTTTCGTTGACATTGCATTTGTTTCTTATATCATTACATGAAAAATTGGAACGTTTCTCCTCGGTTGTCATTGGGAGAAAATTATGACGCGTCCAATATTGTGTCTAATATGGCAATGATTTGATCGTGCTGGTGGGACATATTGTAAGGAATAGCGTTATAAAGATACTAACAAGGAAGTTGGACACGACACGTGTGTTCAGAAAAACAGTGTTGAGCATTTGTCATTGACCAAAGAGAGAGAGAGAAAACAAGGGTAAGAAAGGCAGGGAGGTCAACCAGAAGAGCATTCGGTTTGCTACCCTACACTGGGGGTGGGGGAAAGGGGAATAGAAAGAGGAAGAGAGGGAGAGAGTAAGCACTGAGTACGTGTAGGAGGGACACCATAGACAAGGACACTATAAACGGTCTCTTAAGCCCGTGCACTTCAAGTACTGCACTAGTGCACGAATCGCTTTTCGAGCCAGTGACGGGTGTGGCCACGGTCCGAGTATCTTCGACTCGGTGAACGGTCTCGAGTCCAGCCGGCGCAAAGTTGCCCGCAGAGAGAGGCGTTGGGAGTCGTAGCGAGGGCAGGTACACAATAGGTGCTCGATGGTCTCCTCGCACCCACAGGAGTCGCACATTGGGCTGTCGGCCATTCAAATACGGTAGGAGTATGCGTTCGTGAACGCCACTCCCAGCCACAAGCGACACAACAAGGTTGTTTCCCCGCGGGAAAGGCTAGATGGCAGTTGTAGCCGTAGCGTGGGGTCCAGTTTACGTAATCTGCAATCGAAGGCACTTGAAATCCAGAGATCTTGTGATCTCTTGCGAGCAAATAGGCGAAGTTCTCTGGCAACGTCCGACCTCGTCACAGGTGTTGGATGCGTCTTGGTATCTTCGTGGGCAGACCGGGCAGCCTTGTCAGCTAGGTTATTGCCGACGATGCCACAGTGAGCAGGAATCCACTGAAATACAATGTGGTGTCCTCTTTCCAGAGCATGGTGGTGCAGTTCCTTGATGTCAGATGTCATCTGCTCGTAAGTTGTGTGACGTAATGCAGACTTGATGCTGTGAAGGGCTGCCTTAGAGTCACAAAATACGACCCATTTCTATGTTGGCTCTTCGGTCATGTACATCATAGTTGCAAGGAGAGCTGCCAGTTCTGCCGATGTAGATGTAGTCGTGTGCGACAATTTGAATTTAACTGTGACGTTCTTGGCTGGAACGACGAATGCGGCAGTTGAGCTGGTAGGTGAAGTCGAACCATCGGTATATATATGAATGTGGTCAGGATACCTCTGGTGCAGTAATAGGAGCGTAAGTTGCTTCAGAGCCGGCGCTGGATGATTGAACTTTTTTATAATTCCAGGAATAGTAAAATTCACTTGAGGCTGTCGCAGGCACCACAGGGGAGAGGAAGGCTTCGCCGCCGGTGTAAAAGAAGCCGGTATGCACTGTTGATGAGCGCTAATCACTCGTGAAAATGTCGCTTGAGGTCTCTCGGCTGGTAGGGAGGCCAAATGATGGTCAGGGATCCTTCACAGATGGCGAATGTGCGCTCTGAGAGAGTCGACAGCTACATGTGTCTGGATTATATGGTCTCCCGCGATGGCGATTGTTGCTGCTGTTGAGGTGCACCGAGGCAGCCTTAAACACGTGCGTAGGGCTTGACCTTGTATGCTCTCCAAGGCGCGAAAGTTCGTCTTGCACACATTTGACAACACTGGTAGACTCTAACGTAAGAGTCCGAGAAACAAAACCCTATACAGCTGCAACATAGAATGAACTGGTGTACCCCAGTTTTTCCCGCAGAGAAATTTGAAGACCTGAGCAATGGCGACTAGCTTCTTCTTCAGATAGACGCAGTGAGGGCTCCACGAGAGGTAGCGGTCAATGATGACGCCCACTAAGCGATGCGTCTTAACAAAGGATACAGCTTGGCCATTGACGGTAACAGGATACAATGACATTGGTTTGCGTGTAAAACCAACTAATGCGCACTTTTCAGTAGACACACTGAGGCCTTGTTCTCGGAGATAAGACGACGTCATGGTTGCCGCCCGCTGAAGCCTGACTCTTAGCTGAGGGCGAGTCACCGCAGAGGCCCAGATGCAAATGACGTCGGCGTATATTGAGACATGTACTGTCTGCGGCAGGTAATCCGCTAATCCTACCAGGACGAGGTTGAACAAAACAGGGCTCAACACTCCACCCTGCGGCACACTACGGCAGATGTAATGGTCTGAAGTTGGGCCATCTTCGGTTTGTAAGAAAAAACGCCTCTCAGTCAAATAGTCCCGAATCTATTTATATATCCGGCCACCAACTCCAACAGCCTCAAGTGAGTTCAGTGTGGCCTCATGGGCGACGTTGTCGTATGCTCGTTTTATATCTAGAAAAAGTGCCGCAGATAGGCGCGTGAGGCTTTTTTGACTTTGGACCCATGTTACGATGTCAATGACGTTGTCGATGGACGTGCGACCTCGACGAAAGCCTTTCATAGCGTCCGGATAGATGTTGAATCGTTCTACGAACCATTCCAAGCGAGCAAGAATGATTCTTTCCATCACTTTGCCGACGCAGCTCGAAAGCGCAATCGGACGATATGATGAAATCTCAAGCGGACACTTTCCAGGCTTCAGAATGGGGATCAAGCGGCACGATTTCCATTGTTTAGGAACGGCGCCGTTCTGCCAAGACTCATTGTAGTAGCTGAGCAGCTCAACACGTGCGTCCTATCCAAGGTGGCATAGGGCAGCATACGTGATGCCATCAGGTCCTGGTGACGAAGAACGCCTGCAGGTCGCCAACGCAGCATCGAGTTCTTCGAGTGAAAATAGCACCTTCATTTCTGGTACACGTGCCTCAGGGATCTCATTCAATGCAGCGTCAGTAATGGTGGCCACTGACCCAGCAACCCGTGCACAGAACTCTTCAGCCACTTGAAGTTCCGAGCGGAGTTGGTAGAGGGCCAGAGCAGCGAAGGGCTTTCTTTGATGCGGAGATGAGCGAAGACCCCTAACCGTTCTCCATATGTGCGAGAGCGATTTTCGGGGATGAAGCGACTGACAGAAAGTTTTCCATCGCTTATCTTCCAATTTATCCATGCGACGCTGGACTTTCTTTTGTATGCGTCCTGAAACCCTCAGATCCAAGACGGACTTCGTGCGCCGATACCTCCTCTCCACCTGTCGGCGTGCTGCACGCAGCCTCTCTAGTTCCATGTCCAAGTCTGTTCGCCTTGCCGACCTTGTAAGCGAGCAGATGGATGTTTTCAATGCCTCTGCGATTGCTTCTTCGATAGTGTGTGAAAGGCCTTCCCGACATGTGTCATCCGTATCCTTCTTAAACTTTGACCAATCAACTATACGCAAAACAGTAGAAGAGCGTTGCTCAACTCCTCTAATCTTTATGTATGTTTGAATATGGTGGCTTCCATGTGTTTCTATGTCTGTAAACCATTGGACGCTTGAGGCAAAGCGCCGTGACACCAAAGTTGAGTCCAAGCAGCTACTATAGCTCGTGCCTCGCAGAAATGTAGGGCTGCCGTCATTCACACAGCACAAATCATGGTCGGCAGCAAAGGAGGCAAGGCTTTTGTCTTTGAAGTCAATTTTAGTGCTTCCCCATAGCTGGTGATGCGCGTTGAAGTCACCTGTGATAACCCAGGGGCCATTGCTCATTAGTAATATTTTCTTAAGTCGTTCGCCGCCAGAGTGCCCCGCTGGGGATATGTAAGCTCCAATTAGTGTAAATGACACATTCTTTTCTTGGACATTTAGGCAGACATATTGGTTGTCGTCATAAGGCTCTACTGCGTTAGCGACATATGCTAAGTCCGTGCGGATGTAGATGATCACTTTCCTGCTCGCACCGCATGTGGACGAGACGAAAGATTCATAACCGGACAGTCTGAGTGGAGTTGATGTATTAGGTTCGCAAATGACCAGTATGGGGAAGCGATTTGTAAAAATGAATTGGCGAAAGTCTGATATACGGGTCCTTAGACCCCTGGCATTCCACTGAAAGATCGACGCACTTTTAAGTTCAATGCGCAAGCGGACTATTGGTCGAGCCATGATGCTTAAACGATGCTAGCAAGCACTGGATTTAGTGCATCCAGTATTTGCAGAGCGCTTCGAGCTGCTGGTGTTTGCAGCTTGTTCAGTATAATGCGCATTGTATTAATTAGCGATTGCAGCATATCAGCCACCTGCCTGTCATGGTCGCACAAATCACCGACAGTAGACGTCGAGGGCTGTCCAGCGAAAGTTTGCTGTGATTCTGGTGCTGAATGTTTCCGTTTCGGTGGAGTCGGCCAAGATTCGGCAGATGTGATCTTCTCAGTGGACTTGCTCTTCGCGGTCCTTTCCACATTGTCCGGCCTGGGTGGTGGAGGAGGAGGTGGTGTTGTAGGAAGTGGCATGCGCCTTCCTTGAGGAGCGCCGGCGACGTGAACGTTGCTTCCTGATTTTATCGGCGGCTTCGCGATGAGATGAATAATCTCTCGCCATCTCTTTCAAGATGGCCATTTCCTTCTTAATATGTGGGCATTTGTTCGATGAAGCTTCATGTGATCCTCCGCAGTTTGAACACTTCATTACAGTCGCGCCACATTTATCTGCAGCGTGGGGCTCTCCGCAGCGGGGGCATGCTGCCTGATTTTCGCAGACGCTGATCACGTGTCCCAGTTTCATGCATTTGCGGCACTGAAGTGGTTTTGCAATGAAAGGCCGCACTGCATGTCTGAAGTGTCCGACCTTAACATGCGAGGGTATATATTTACCCTTGAATGTTATTTTCAAGCAGCGTGAACTGCCTAGCCGCTTAACATCAACGATGACCTTATCATTGGCTGGCTTGATAAGAATCGGCAAATCGTTATTAAGGATGGCGATGTCTACGTCGTAGATAGCGCCGGTGACTACGTCAGATCCCAGAGGGATATAAGAGCGCACCTGAATGCCATCGAGGTCCGTTACGCTGCGTAGAGTGGTCAAAGCAGGCGCATGCTGGACATCAACCGCCAGTAGATTTTTTCGGGTGTTCACTCGAATGTCCGATATTTCATTTGGCACCAGGGCTTCCAGTGACATCGACACAGATTGCCTGTTAAGTAGCTTCAGGTTGATGGTGGGAAGCAGGGGCACAAATATGATGGTATTGGCGTCCGGCCTCTGCGTCTGTCTCACTGTTTGCGTGCTTGACGATGAGGACGTCCTCGTGTTCCTTCTCTTTGCTCTGCGGCTCTGCACAAGCTGGAAGTCGTCATCGGAAGTGGCCTCACGGCTGAGAGAGTAGACATGGGTGTCCTCGCTGTCGGTGTCCCTCTGCTGCCCGATCCGCTTCCTGGAGGCGGCCGCCGCTGACGCCGCCGTCGCCGGCAGACGTGCGGGGTCGTCCACTTCCATCACGACCGAGCAGGGAGCGAGGACCAGCGGATGAAGTTAGGTTTTCACAGAAATAAACCGGAGCTAGAAAGAACAGCGCTGTATCAAAAGACACTTCGTCGTCGTCCTCCCTTCATTGACCAAAGCTATTAGTATTCATAATGACTTATGGTCTGTTATGGTTTTGGCACATGCTTGCTATGATACTATCATATCATACAGAGTATTCATTCTCTACTGAGTGTTGCAGAAGCCTCAAATAAATAAAATTTCGATATAACTTCGCACTTCTTGTTTTTGTTATGCGATGACCTCTTCGTCGCCAACTACAAGCATTGCAATTATTCTTTTTAAGCATATTATCAATATTCACCGCCTAGTATTTTTATTGGCTCGTTGCTATTAACCGAAATATAAAAATAAAACATTTATTTCAGATTAATTACATCATAGATATTAAAGAAGCAGAGAAAAAAAAGACATACAAACATCTAACCACACAAACTCGGAAATGTAGGTAACAGTGACCACTATAATATTAACAATGCGGAAGATGAAAATTTATGAAACCTTCAATAAAAAAAAAAATGTTATTCATCCCTGCCATTCGGCTGCATCAGCGGCCACCTTGCTAAACATTATAAAAAAAATACTGCGGGCACTTCTGGCTTAGCAACGTAGGTAACAAATTTTTCCCTAGAAACCACAATATCATATATTTGTGTTCCCTACTGTAAGTGCAAGGTGATCATCTTCTCAGCATTTTGCTTGATTTATCTTGTGACACCTGTGCACATGTACCAGGCTTTTGATGCCCACGCATCCACTTCACTGTTGGCCTTCAATGTTTAAGGTTTTTTTTTTCTGTTATACGGAAACCATTTTTTTTTTCACACGAGACAACGTCTTTTTTTCCGCGCACAATCCAGTAAGGACCATGCACTATTCCTAGGCACCGAATGACAGAAAACAACCTGCGGAATTGCTATGTCTCTTTTTCCCCACACATGCCCTGTCTGTGTGTTGCATGCTCCGCCATCTTCTTTACCATTGTAAAGTGAAAAGCCTTTTTCCGCCTTTCCGTATACTTTTCCGCATTTTACACCGAAGCTGTTTACCCAACGGACATTTATGAATGAGCCGTATGCGTGGTCTTGTAGGGGGGGTATCTGGTTTGGCTAGCGTTCGCAATGTGAACAAAAAAAGGTAACGAACGATAATACGGCGCAGGAGAAAGAATGGGGGGAGCGCACCCGTGCTGGCCGCCGTTGCTGCGGGCTGCGTGGCTGCGTCTGCTGTCGTCTGCCCCCCCATACAACGGCACGGTATTTGTGACAGGAAAGCACGGGGATGTGCGCCGTGGTAGCCGCCACGGTGTGTAAGATCCGGATTGTGCATTGCAGAGGCAGACCATCGCAACAGTTGCAAACTCCAACAACAATGGGAAAAAGTGCGGCCGAAAAGCAAGCCATGATCGCGATGGTTTCAAAATAAAATCAATAAAGTTATGTATAGTGTATATATACGTGTGCGTGAATGTATGATTTATTATGGGAAACATAATCGCTCAAACAGCTTCGCTAGCTAATCCGGCACCATGTGAATCTCTCGGCCTGAAATTTTTTATTTGGCGCTCAACAATGAACAGCCATCGTATTTTTATTTCATTTCATTTATTAAAGCCTTAAATGCCGGGAGGCATTACATAAGGCGGGGAGAAATAAAGTATGAGGAACTCTTCATCACGCAGAAAAAAAACAACGCAATATGTAACGCAGTATGAAGGTGCGCAGAGGTGTTTTACACCTCGGCGCTGAAACTCCCGAAATCATGGAAAAATGAAGGAATCAGATCCAAACTAAAAGGACCCCGTAGTAAACTAGCTTGTTTGGCTTTGTGTAGAAAAAGAAACACGCCAAAGAAACTGTCATTATCCGGATAAAATTAACGCAAATCTTCAAAGAAGGCACTCATGTTCGATAGTGCAGAATAAATGCATATGGTTTGGATGACAGAGCCAGCCCCAGAAGGTGGAGGGTGGGTCTTACTGCGTCTGTGCTTGCGTCTCGGTCATGAGTTCTTGTTGAACATTTTCTAAACATACCTTTTGTTCTCCGTTAGCATGTTTCACAGTAAAGAAGTAACGCAAGTAGGGTTTGCCTGAGAACCGCGACGTCGGTGAGATGTGTGAAAGCGATGAGAACTAAGCGAAGTATGTACAAAAAAGAAAGAACGCCGAAACAACACAATAGGACACCCCTGAAGGTCCTATCAAAAGTGAATCAATGAAACAAGACATCGCAATGAAACGTAACCCGATAGCGCTGCGTAAGTCGGTTCTTGCTGAACATTGATGCTCCGCTAGACGTGCCTATGCCTTTGAAAGCTCGGCTTGATAACAGATAAAACAAAGAGCCATGTACCGAAACGTCCAATAAGAGGCTGTTGTGATTACCGGGGCAGGGCTTCGGAACACATACGTGAACATCTGTAGGCACGTGCTCTTGCTGCCACCAGCGTCCATTTCTTTTGGGGTATTTAAAAATTTTCTGTAAGCTCTCAAGAACTTGTTTGATGATCATGTACGGAGCTGCTAATATTTATTTACTGAGTGCGTGTAGTGGCATTACTATGATGTTACGTCTCCTACGATTAGCTCGCGTGACCTTGGACTGTTGTATTAATTGTATGAAGCTGAATTCACGAATATTTTTGCTCATAATTGCTGTTTCGCATTGGCCGGATGCCTTCGTTAAAATAATCATTTATCCGATATCACGATTAGTTGGGATAGATATGTGCGAACATTCTTAGCCCAAGACCTGTTTTGTGAATACGGGCCCCCATCGGTTTGCTTGTATAGCCTTATCTAAGTTTGCTTTATTATTACTACTATGCAAGTATTTTTGTTCGTTCTTTGTCTTTTAATGGGGGTATGCCCGTGCCAGCACTCAGACCATAGGGTTGTTCCTAGGCACTGCAAATATTATTATTATTATTATTATTATTATTATTATTATTATTATTATTATTATTATTATTATCATTATTATTATTATTGTTGTTGTATGTAATGCCTATGTGCCCGTTGCATTACTCTCATTGTTCTTGTTTCGCTGCCCGCATAATCGCACTGGCATTCTGTTTCTTTTCAAACTCCGTCACGCAAACTTCACCGGCCCCGAAACCCTCGGTTCTACCATGGTTGGTATTCCGCGCAAGATCAACAGCGGACCTGTGCATGTTGCTGCCTAGCATCACCAACACTAAACCGACCACACCATACTGAGCCCTTAAAACGCTTAGTTTCATGATCTCGATATTTTTCATAGCACTCTGCCATTGTTCTTTCCGGGCTTTGCGTTGCCGTCACAGTTTCAGAGATTGTCCAACAGCCCATCTCCTCTATTTTCTTTTGCATTCGCCTTGTGTCTTGTTGTACGTAATTGATTGATCGATTGATTCATTGATTCATTGATTCATTGATATTAACTTAAGCAGAGCGTTTGATATTGTCAGCCCTGCGCCGCTGCTCACAAAAGTCCACGAAACCGGTGTTTCTGCACGTTTAACGCACCTTTCTGCCTGCCAGACCGACATAGATATGTCACCTCCGAGGGACAGTCCATAAGCACGTACATAGCTACCAGTCTTGTGCCACAGGGCTCGACTCACCTTTCTTGCTTTATGTGGATGATATTAAGGCATTCAAAGAAATTCTTAGCCTTTCCGACAGCATTCCACTTCAACAAGACGTATCCGCTTCTGCCGATTGGTGTGTGCAAAACAGACTGGTGCTAAACTGGCGAAAGACGAAAGTAATGGCATATACATGCATGTCAGATGAGTTCCGTATCCCTTACCACTTGGGAGCGCGAAGTTACTGACCTTGGAATCGTCTTTGATTCAAAGGGCACCTTCTCGCAGAGTCTGTCACCCTCAAGTTCAAGACGTCTCACATTACATCATCGACGGCTGCAGAACTCGCAGCTATCCGTGCTGCTCTAGAGTTTATTTGTCACAAATCGTCACAGTCATGGTCCCTCTTATGTGACTCGAAGGCAGCTCTCCAGTGTCTGATGTCCCCTTTCAACCACGGACCAAATATGCAACTAGTGGCAGACATCCGACTACTCCACCATAACGCTATCAACAAGGGGCACAACATCATCTACCACTGGATACCGGGTCACTGCGGAATTTCGGGCAATCATAGTGCGGATGATGCCACCCGATCGGCCTACGATGGTGCCCACGTTATACCAATACCACTGTCACGAACAGACGCAGCCACAAGTCTTTGCTCCCTCGCCCGCGAGCTTACGCAGAATCTGTGGAACACCAATGAGTTGAGGAACGCACGTCTCCACAGATTGGATCCATGTCTGCAACTCCGTCTACCACCAGGGTTACCACGAGCGGGAGCAACACTTCTGTGCCGCCTGTGGCTCGGCGTGGCATTCACGAACTCCTATTCATTCCGCATTAGAATGGCCGACAGCCCTACTTGCGACACCTGCGGCTGCGAGGAGACGATTGAGCACCTCCTTTGTGACTGTCCCAGCTACAAAGTGCCAAGAACAGTGCTCGTGACCACGCTTGAAAAACTGGACAATCGCCCCTTTACAGAGGAAAAAGCTCTAGGACACTGGTCCAGACGGGCTTCGGCACTCAAGGCCTTAAGGGCTTTGCTGAAGTTTTTAAGGACATGCGAATTGTGCGATCGCCTTTGAGTGTTGTATCGCGTACTATCGCGTTACTGCGTGAATTTTCCGATTTCTCTTTTTTTTTCTCCTCTTCTTCTTCTTTCTCCTTTTATTCCCTTTACCCCTTTCCCCAGCACAGGGTATCCAGCCGGTACTTACACTGGCTAACCTCCCTGTCTTTCCTCCTCTTTGTCTCTCCTCTCCTCTCCTTCTCGCCCCACATAGCATGTTTCACTAAGTGGGGCCTGCGCACCCTGGGCACAGCAAGTCGAATCTCGAGGAAATTCAGAAATGCACGTGCATTTTTTAAGCTGTAAACATCCCTCTTGCCGACTCCTGCTGGAATATGCCACTGTCTTTTTGGAAGAGTACTTGTGGGTCTAACATTGATCTAGGGGACAGAGAGAGAAAATTTTTCTCCGTAGATAAATATCGGCATTCCAGGCAGGTAGGCTGTGAACAACAGCCCCACTCTCAGTCCTCGCTTGGTCCAGAACACGTGGACTGCAGATGCACGAAAGCTGACCTAACTTTCTTATTCAAGATTGTAAAAGGTCTCATTGATTGTATAGAAATAGTGGATAAAGTTAGTGTAAGAATTATGCGAAAAATACCTCTGTTCTGTAGAAGATTCAATGTACCTACTTCTGGCACCTCAAGGATTCCTTGGCCAGGATTCTGCAGCCCTGCAACGAACACTCGCACAGAACTGACATGTTACACCTTCCGGGTAGCACTCGAGCCCCCATTTGGAGACCTGTTTCCACAAATAACGGCGTTCTATTCGTATGTTGTGTGGTGGACCGCTAGCGTGTGACATGTGTATTTTTTTGTTCTTGTTTGCAGGTGTGCATGTGTCCACCTTGTTCCGTGTGAAGCGTACCGGGTGCTTGGTGTCCACACTTCCAGAAATCTTCGTCCATGTTTCTTTTCCTCTGTGTTAAATGTTATATATTGTTCTAGAATGCTATGTTGTGTTGTGGTGTGTTGTGTTATATTATGTATGTTATACATTGTAAACCGCATTTGTTTGGAATGTGCGGCATTCGTTGCTGTTTGTTGATCTATATTTAACTGCGTGTGTGTTAGGCTATTTGTCACATGCGCCAGTACCAAGACCACCAGGTTGTTCCTGGGCATGGTATTAAGATTGCTTGATTGATTGATGGATCAGTAATATTATTTCAGTATTTCGCGCGTGCGTGTGGCAGCAGCCATTGTCCTATGACTCAACTTCGAAAAGATTTAATAAGTGTGCCTGCATTGACCTATTCAGAGGCCGTTCCTTGTATTGTGTACTTGTGTAAATAATCACGGGGTATGATTAACTCACTTTTAAGCACGCGTCCTCGCTTTCATTTTTCTTGTTTGTTTCTGTACGTCACATTTTGTATATTACTCTGTAAATGCACCTGCGCAGAATCTTCTTACTTTTTTCTGGGCGTTATATAAAAAGATTATTTATTTATTTATTTATTTATTTATTTATTTATTTATTTATTTATTTATTTATTTATTTATTTTTCTATGCTTCGCTACAGCCACAAGTTAAAGGTAAGCACTAGCAAAGGAAACTTTCGAATAAATGAGTATGACACACTGCACATTGTTTATCGTTGTTAATTACACGAGTACTGTGTATGACAGACAATGAACATGCTTGAAAAAAGGTAACCACACAGTTGTCAAACTGAAAGCCACGACACACTCCACAAGTGTACGTTAGCGAAGCCCTACTTTGTATCATTCGCAATCTTTTTGCTTGGCTTGGCTAGGGCATTCGACACTACAATAATTTTCTCATGCGTGGAAAGCTAGCACACTTTTTGACTATGTTAGGTTATTAGCCACGCACTTGACAGGAACATTACTGTTATAATATGTGTCTAAGCTTAGTAATGGTCTCAGTGTGACTCAATTTCTGTTGCTCACGAAGCAATTAGGCGTAAGCTTCATGATACCGTCACATATCACTTATGAGCGCACTATTGCTAGTCTACCTGCAGTCCATGTAATATTCAGCTGACGTCTTCCACAAGCTTTATTCAGAGGAAGTGATAGAATCGACTCAATCATCAAAACACATTTCTTGAATAAATTTATGCAAATGATCAGAAAACTACGCTACACTATGACCGTTGTCATGTTATTTACATGGTCGCTCACAGTTTCTCGCCTTTTTCAGCGTCATTCGCATCGGAGATTCTAATAACATATGCTCAGGCGCTAATACAATATTTCCTAACTCGAGAAAAGAAACTACATTTGCAGACTATTGCGTCGCGCCGTTTTAGCTATGAGAAAAGTACAAGGCTTTGCAAAACACGAAGGCTGAGGCAAACTAGATCGGGAAGTTCAAGAGAACAAAATCTAATACGGAAATTTCTGCCAATAGTTGACGCTGCGCTAGCAACACTTACACCCGTGTTCTCGTTTGTCGTTTTATTTTTTATGAAAAACATAGCTCTGATGGAAGCTCTCCCTCTTAAGAAATTCTTTTTCTACTATTCTTGAGATAGCAGAAACAGACAATAGTCGTCCCGGGTCATTCGTAAAAGTCAACACCATTCTAATGTATCCAAATTACGTCTTCTGGAACTCATAGCACTTCCTGGAGAAATGTTTGGGGTTCCTTCTACGACCAGAAACCAAGGAGGAAGCTTTGACGTTGGCTTTAAGCTATATGAACATGTTCTTTTGTTGGACATAGCAGCAAAAATGTGTTGCAGACGTAATGCCATACACGTTGATCACTACATTTTCTGCATGTCGCCTCCGTCGGGACACTTTCAGTATCCGAATTGTCTGCGAAAAAGAATTTAAGATTTCTACCATACGATGTGGTTGTTGAGCCACAAGTTCGAGGCTGCGATGTATCATCGCGAATTTACTTCCCGACTGCTGCAGATCGATTCAAGTAGTCCAACCTTCTAACTCGAACTAAACCAAAGAGGTTTGGTCATTTGACAGGGGGATGGATGTGGGCCGACTACTAACGCCACCACGCTTACTGCATGCATGCTTCTTCCGCATTGGAACAGCCCAGAGCCCTGCATGCGAAAACTGTAGCTATGAAGAGACGATCCGGCGCCACCTATGCGAATGTCACCGCTACTAGCTGTGTAGCTAGAAAAGCGCTCCCGACCATGTGTGCCATATGGAGTAAAGTCCCTTGACGGAGGTCAGCCCTATCCCGGTGCATGGTTTGGACCGGGATCCGCACTTAATGCTTAGAAGCGTTGCTCCAATACTTAAGTACTTGTGGATTGTCTGACTGAACCTGATAGTTGTAGCGCGTTGCATTTGCGCTTTTGTGCAAAATTGTTTACATCTAATTTTGAACTCCTTTTTCCTCCCTTTACGCTTTTCCCCATCACAGGGTAGCCAGCCGGTAATGTCCTTGTCTCTCCTTCTTTTCTTCCTCCTCCTTATTATTACAATTCGTGGCGCACCCACGACCGAATCATGTGACAATGTCACATTGTTAACAAAACGACGGAAACGTCGCCAATCGCCCTCGCTTTTTTTTCTTTTATTTCGTATTTACTCGTTAAATAATCCTGTTGTTTCTCTGAAAAGGGTAACAAGCATATTCTGCGTGAATGGAAATTGAGAGCCACACACGTCTTTCAGGAGTTTCTGCAGCTATAGTTGCTCATGGATCACAATTCATTCTACCAAATGTTGAATCGTCATTTTCTAATTAAATGAGGCATAACACTTACTGCTCAATTTCACGTAATGATTTAAGAAATATGCATTCTTTTATTGACTAGGCTTGGAACAGTTTGCGAATATGTCTGTCGCAACATAAACACCTCCTCCATAGGCCCTCCGTCCTTAAGTGTCAGAGGTCATAAATTAACAGATTGTGTTATAGCGTGACACAAACAACTTTCTGTGTCATTTTTGGCAACAACACGTGGGAAAGGATTGTATAATTGGGGACGCAGTACCAGTCACTTACGGTCTACTAAGCGATTTTGATGTTTTTGTTCGTCGAGTAAGGAGAGCGTGAGTAGAAGATACAGCCAGAAATTTACTCCCTTCATGTCCCAGATGCTGCCCTGGGAAAACGCTCGAAAGGGCCGTTATCCGATTACGCCTACTGTAAGATCACGCCGATCGCGGTGGTCGCGAAGATCACACACATATGCGCGCCAAAATGCTGAACACTTCAGCGTATCAGAGAAGCTACGTGAATGAAAAAAAAAAAAAAGAAATGAACAGGTAGGTTAATCAGCTTTGTCGGGCCTGACGGCACAAGGTACTTGTCACTTACAGAAACATGGAAGCCGAAAATAACTTTGTAATAGTGACGCAATTCACCGAGAGTAAAAGAGAAAACACACGTCTTCAATTTTTAGCGTGCTGTTTGTTTAATGAAAGAGAGAGTTGTGATTTGTAGTGTTAACTGATTTATCCTCGCGTAGGTTTTAATGTCACAAGTAAATACTGTGAATATGGGTGGGAGCTAAACGCGACTGAACAACACTTACGCGGACATCCTAGACCAACAAATTCTTCTGGAGATTCGATCAAGGGTATGCTACCGAATCCCTATATTGCGTGGAAAATATACGTTTAATTCACTTGAAATTACACTAATAAGTCATTGAAGTAGGCCCAGTGGTTCCTAAGGTGGGCAACGGATCATGGGGGCACGTAGCCCGCTTACACACACACACACACACACACACACACACACACACACATCTATATATATATATATATATATATATATATATATATATATATATATATATATATATATATATATATATATATATATATATATATATATATATATATATATATCCCACCAGTTATGAGCACCGGAATATCCTGTTTTGGTAAGTGTTAATACGGTCATTGTCATGCATGGGCGCGGAAGGGGTGGCGATCGTGTATCGGTAGGTACAGCTTCATTACAATGAGGAAAACCTTTGTCTGTGGAACGCTAATGATTCCACTTCGTCGGTTAACTCTGACAAGGCGGCTCAAAAATCGGCTACCTGGACCGAGAGCTGAAATGAATCTGCAGAAACCTCGCATGCTTCAGCCTATGTTCCCGTAAGTATTAAGTTATTTGCTGGCACATGAAAGAATGAGCGTCTCCCTTTGCAATTGAAAATAGCAAAGACTGAGAGCAAAGCTTCCTGTCAACATCGCCTGTAAAACGCAGTGCATTATAAGGCACTGTCGGTGCCGCAGATTATTTTATGCCGACGCTTCAGGTAGCGTTAGCCTGTGACTTGAATAAAGCATGTGTACTTCTCGTTAAAAAGTCGAAAGCGCCTTTGAACTGTGGAATTTATTGTGCTCGCCTGTTACCTCTTACTGCAGAATTTCTTTTTGAACGATTGTGTTTACAGCGTACTTTCACTTCTTTTCTTTATTTCAGTGAGTTCTTATATATTTATTAAATTTTTCTGTTGTGTTCATCTTTCAGTCAAACCACCTGGAGTAGTATGTCTGGTGTTTGGCTAAGCTAGCTCCCATAGCTTCTGATTAAAGCCTTCGTTTCTCTCTGGTCTAATACTGCCGCTGCCGCACCTTTGGCTATGAGCAGCTAGTAAGGTTTACAAGTTGAGTGCGTAATAAAGATTTGAAACTTTCATTATGTATCATTCTGATTTTTCACTAAAGTAAAGTATGCAGCGTTGCTTTGGGTAAGCATCTTCATTTACTGTAGCGCAAAATTTGAATGTTCTTGTTTTTTTTAAGCCCCAAACAAAGGTATAAATAAAACCCTCCCTCGTGCAAGCGTAGTTGCTTGAAGCACATTTTTTACCCTAACTGCCATAACCAGAAGCGGATATTAAATATGGTGAAAAGTAAGTATTGAGCCCGACTACCGTTACATTTGTGCAGGCGGCGTAATGAAAAATTGAAGCAAGTCATCTTCGAGGCAGTGAAATTTCTATCACGTTTTGCCACGCCGTTAGAGCTTGCACGCGATGCGTGTTCAGGCCAATTTTGAAAAAAGAAAATGCAGGCAGAATTCTCGGGAAGCTTTTGACTTTGCGATTGGAGCGATCGCCCATTTTAATATTCCCTTCGCCTTCGTCTACGCGCCTCTGTGACAGAATTTACGAATGGATTCTAATAGCACGAAAATTCCCCTCGAACGACGCACGCTGCCCGCGGCTGCTGTGCGAAATGGGCCTTCATTGTGCCTTTAACGGCATGCGGCGCTTTTGGTAAAAGCGTCTCTCTTTTTGCGGAAAGGTTGTGCGAGGTAATTGGGTTGTGCGTGTGCGGAATCGCGAATCAGTATTCCAATACGAATAACGTAATCATGTGTGTATAGTGGCACATAAAAGCGTTTTTATTATTCTTTGTTCTGATTTAGCGAGAACAATAAAATGGCCTCGTTTATGCGCAGTGCAGAAAACTAATGGCTTTTTAGACTTTGCCGGCTCAGTATTTCGTTGGAGACGCGTGCTTTTGGTCACACGGATAGCCTTGTGTTATTAGTTAGAATAAAAAGGGTCAATGAAGCCAATTCGTAGAGGTAGCAGATAACACCTTGTTCTTTTGAAACATTTTCTTTTTCTCAATAATGTTATCGCAGCCATTTGTCTACGCATATGATAGAGATCATGACTTGGTGCTGAGCAAGTAGGTGATGCGTTGTTGATACGGCTATTATGTGTGACCTCGCTTGTATCGCGCCCGTGAATATTTGTTAACCCTGTCAATAATCACGCTGTGAATATTATGAAAGGCAAAGGCTTTCTTAGTGAGTTACTCCTCCGCCCCCTCCTCTGTTTTTTATATCGGGTATGTTTCTAGACTGTGCCGTGGACCGATCCCAGAAATAGGGCAATGTAATGTTTTCACCGATTTCCAACGTGGAGTACCGGTGCGCCCAGTGGTATCAGTAGTGCTGGTAACTCCGTGCACTACAGTGGTGCTCCCGGGAGGTGATATCTTCACAGGAGGTATCATTGCTATCGGCACCTGTGGTACCGGTGGTAAGGGTAGCGTTCTTGCGTTCTTCTCTCGTGACAGCTAGCGTTTTGGGACGCTATAGTCGGGACACTGCGCCTCTAGTCCAAGAGAAAGACGCTGTCTGGTTAGACGCTGCGGGCCTCTCGGAGAAAACTGTATGGTCATGCACACCATTTTCCAACTCGAACAGAAAGACATAATTTTCCATCCACTTCAACTGGAGGTTGAATAGGCTTCACATTTTTTTTAGTTTTATTTTGAAGCTCGGCACATTTGCAGCATTTTGGCACATTTTTGACGTGTCCGAGAAATGGAGAAGCAGGCGCTTCTTACAGGCACCCAGAAGTTTGAAAATATTGAGAAAAAAAAAAAGCGACAGACAAGTATGAGTGTTTTCACCTTGACAGTCACCTGTATCGCCATAAATTTGGCATGCGTATCTGGTATTTTCCGACATCTTATTTAGAATCAGACTAACGGTTGCATATCCGCTATTGGGCCGAATGCAACCGCTGCTAATAGGCATAATTCGCTTTGGTAGCGCTTGGGTGAGCGATATTGTAATCGCTGAGAGGTTTATCTGCACTTCTTGATTTTGTAAGCGCGTTTCAGAAACTGTGATGCACAAATGTATATGCCTGTTATAGAGCTGCTGTTCGACAGGCATAAAAGCTGTTTCCGAAGTCCACACACGCGAACTCCTAAATTCAAATTTATGCAGAATATTTCATTTTACAGATGGTTCATCTTTGCCCAAAATTGGGTGAACTTGCATCGACTGTCGAAATTCAGACTTAGAGCTTATTGGAGAAACAACAAGCAAGAAAACTCTGTTGCATGCATTATGCGGTGTTTGGTGCGCCCGGAAAACTTCTACAGCTGGATAACAACTTCGTTTCTCATGATATTTATTATTTGCCAAATAGGACACTTTCGCGTAGGAGCCTCGTTTGTTTCCTGCTCGCAGCTAGAGCGTTCGGGTTTCACGTCCGGAAATTCAACACGCTGCATTGAATGGACGCGAAAGTAGTAGTACAGCTACGAGCATAGTAGAATCCGACATTCTACAGCGACTGCAAACATGCCCGTGCTTTACCGCAAACTCTTCTTTTTCCTTCGACTCTATCAACTCGGGTCGACATTTGCTCCGCCAGAGCCGTTCTCCTTTCATCTAGTCACCACTAGCTTCATACAATGGTGACAAGTGACTTTTTTCTACATGCCTATTTTACTATAAAAAAAGAGAGAGAGAACGATTTAAGCCACTCACGTGTTGCCTTTGTTCGTGAGTAAGTGTCGCGGCACAACTTGCAATTGGTCGGTTAAATCCAACAAAAGACATTGGACCAGATTGATGTGCGCTCTTGTGCAACGGTAGAAACGTATTTTCTCTTTCTGTTTATATCCATGGGTGGCTCCGACCCAGTAATGTGCTCGGTATAGATCGGAGGAGTCCTAAGAAAAGAAGCAAGCCACCGCTGATATCGGCCCGAAAGAATGGACCATTTACGTGCCTGGTCGTAACTCTCCCCCGTTGCTATTTATTGCCCATCATTTCTGTTTCCTTTCTTGCCTTTCTTCATACTGTATAGTAGCATTTGCCGTGTTTTATGACGCCTCTGGACGTTGCCATGGCGTCTTCTACATTTTATCTCAGCGTTATCATTTACTTTTCGGTCATTTCCGTATCACACGACTGACGAAAAGTACATTTATTGACACTTTATTCGTCATTATTATTTTTTTTTTGCTTTTTCTTCGGTTTATACTAGCACATACTTGTATCCTGTCTTGGCGATGGTAGTTCCACCTCTTGTTCGCTCTCATTCCCCGTCTTCTGCTGTCTTGGCGCTTTACGTTACAGCACACAAAACACGCAATATGCATAGCTCCAAAGCATACCCCATTCTGCGAAACGGAATTCTTGTGAGGCTCACTTAATAGAGGCGTATACGTTGGACACAGTGCGCTGCTGTGCTGCTAGTTCTGAATTAGCGAAAGGAGAAGCGGTAAACATAGGAAAAGAGAGAAGAATTAGGAGCGCGGATGAAATAATACAATCATGTACGCATCTGAACTTCGAATAGTATTTGATTACTGTTCCTGATAAGCGCACAAGATATATTTTATACGAAGTTTGAGAGCGGTCTAGTTGGTATTGCATGACTAGGAAACTTTAAGCGCGAAGGATACGGCAGTGACGACTGTACTTGAGCTTAAAGTTTATTAGTCACTGTATACGATTTGACTCTCATCACCGCCGTTACTATCACCACTGTATACACACAAACAATACCTATACACACAACACTATAGGTCATTACAATGCTATAGAAAAGCATATATATATATATATATATATATATATATATATATATATATATATATATATATATATATATATATATATATGAACAAATAAATTCTATGTACCATGGTATCGAAAAGCCCACGTAACTTTATTTAATAGAAACCGCATTTTCAGGCACTAGACATGTGGCTCTAGGGCGCCTAAAACAGGCACCTCAACCCTGCATGATAGGGGCCGAAATAGACTCTTTAAACTTCTCTCAAATAACTACCTCTTTTATCTATTCAACGTGTATAGCCCATTTCCATGGGGAGGAAGTGAGGTAGTGTTCATCTGTGAAGTCTGAAAGGCAGCAACCATATTGTGCAAACCTTAATTTCACAGTGTTTTGATAGACACACCAGAGGTAGCTTTTTCTCAAGAATGTAGCGGAGAGACTTATTGCAAATCTGTTCTGACGCTGTAAGTAGCAGGTAGTGTATAACTAAAAGCCAAACTTCCTCTCTTATAATGGCGCATACTTCGGAACAAGCACGAAAAACACAATATACACAAGGAAAGCTGCTAAGTGGTTAAGGATAGAAGCTAAAACTGATGCGTAATTAATTGATGTAAATAAATTACTGCAAGGGTTTATTTGTTTAATGGTGTATGTTTACAAACCTTTGCAAATTGTATAAGAACAGTTACACATGATTATCATCTCCAGGACTTGGGGTCAAAACGGTGCCCCATCTCAATAATGTAGAATAGGCTTGTAGAATGAAAACGAGCGTTGAACATCGACAATGGTCAATGGCGCTGTTTTACATTTCCGCATGTTCGATGACTTCATACACTGTGGGATGTTTCAATGCTCACGTGAAAGAACCTCCGAAATTATTTTGAACAGAAAAAAAATCCCTGTTTAGCGTCAAGGACAGAGCTCTTCTGCACCAACTTTTTTGACAACTGCTGCCAAACACACGAGATTCATTAAACTTCTGTTATGGTGCAGTATCTGTGTCGATACTCGGGAACTGCTCACAAGGACTGTTCCGTAAGCGCTTCTCGTTTGTCTACATGACTTTATTCTTCAAAAACTGTTTCTTTTTGTCACGAGTGAAAGCACAGAAGTATGTAGGCCCATTTGTTTACATGGCCTTATATAAATATATACAATGAAAGAGGGCAGAATCGGGGGCAGAGTTCATTCCTCATCTATTGCAGAGCTCAGTTGAGCTGCCATACACTCATATGCCTGTACAACCAATTAAGGAGAGCAGACCTCAAATAAGAAAACTTCGCAGCTAATTTCGACAAGATTTCCAGCGGAATTTACCCCTTTATGCCTAAAAAACTCGCAACACAGTCTACAATTACCAATCTTTCGAAGCTACAATTTACAGTGCACCTCTCTCGAAAATATGCGCATTTTCTATCACAAACGCCGCCTGTATGGTAATATGAAGTTTCCTGTCCACTGCCGAAGAAGGCGGCTTTTCTGTTCATTTTCTCTGGCATTGCATTTCCTTGAAATTTCCTCTGACATCTTATTAGACAAGTTGTAAGAAGCCTCCAAAATCTCAGCGTTGACAACGGAAAATCTTATTTCCTAGGTTACGTTGCTTGTGCGTTGCCAATGCAAAAGACCGTGCCAATTCTGACAAGCCTTCTGGAAAGAAGTAACTGGATGTGCTTTTAAAACAAAAGGGCTACAACAAAAAAGCATTTTAAGGTGTTTAAAGCAAAAATAAGCACATTTACGCCCAAAGGACAAAATATATATTCACAGGCACCTTGAAATCAGTGCTAACCGCTTTGTAACCCATAGTCCGTCCTCAGGCAACAAAAGGGTTGCGCCCTGGCGCGCGGAAGCTTTGCCTGAAATCTGGTCTCTATAATGAATAATACCATAGCGTATCATATGTAATGTTATCTTAAAGTGTCAAGTCCCCAGCTTGTTGACCGTCTACTACACAGACCAGAGCAGGCAGCATTTATATTACGTTCAAATGAATTGGTCACGAAGTGCAATTACACGGAAATGCCACTCAAGGACGAAATCGCTTATCACTCGAGAAAAGTATGCGTCATAAATAAAAACAACGTTATGTCGCATTGTGTGTGGGTATGCAGTGACAGTGAGAACACGAGGACGAAATACGGCCGAACATAGCGTGCCTGAAGTGCCACGGAAAAAATCAGTACTTTGAGCTGGTATCTTTACTGTAGTGTACAGTTATGTTCATGTGGGTCTGGGTAGTCTAATTATTTTGGGACACCACAGAACGATTCTCACTTCCTACGAGAAGATATTTCAAAATAAAATAAGGAATTGAAACATACATTCTCAATCATTCCTTCATTGTTTCAGAAGTCAGATACTTATGAACGAAATATTGCGACATTTCATCATTCTCGGGAACATCTAGGTTAAGCATAAAGGCCCGAGGACACGAGATAGCACGTTGTAGGCGCAATGGAGCCACGCCGACATCACTTGCGCTTCTTAAAAAAGAAGAAAGGAATGAAAAAATCTGTATGCAATACACACGCTGTAACCTTCAGTACGTGCAACATTGCGACACGGTCATCAAAACACCGAGTGGTTGCTCTACCCATTACCAGAATATTTTTACTGCAGTTTGTATGAGCTGGCGGCCGCAGCGCATGCATGACGTCCCAGTACGTTCTCTGGCGCGAAACCACACTCGTTGAGATGAACCTGGTTTAGCGGCATCCACTGTTCTGCCACCTGATTTAAGGGTACATTAAGATAGGTAGGAATAAGGTAAGTGATTCTTACCACGAATTGTGAGGAGACATATTTTCGATCGATGCCCTGGATCGTTCGCCCCGGAAAAGCACTGCGCACGAGGCAAGGGTATTCGAAAGAAAAAACAAAAAAAAGGAAAAATTCTATAAGCAACCGTTCTCTTTTCGGCGATGAGATCCAAAATCGAACATACGCTGCGTTCTCGAAGACAACCACACAAAAGGCACAATGGAGAGAGGCATGAGGTTAACTCCTGCTTGTTTGGTGCCGCGTGAGTGCCTGTGCTTGCTTATGAGCCGTTGCGTTCACCCATTTCTTGAAGAAAATGTAACTGTGAAGTCTCGGAATGCAGCTGCCTTGAGAAACGCACACACACACACACACAAAAAGGCTCCGCGATAACAAGCACCTTGAAAGGTCGCCATTCCGGACGAATGTTGCCGGCCGCTTGATATGCAGGGACAGCCAATTGATGTGTGAGTGGCTAAGCCCTGAGTTGCACGAGCGTGCCTGTCTCGTATTGCCCTGCACGGCGGCAGAAAGCGATTTAAAAACGATTATGCAGAACCGTCGCTCTTGCTGAAATCGGTGTGAAGCAAAGCTTTTCTGAAGCGATTACTTAACTCCTATAAAATTAAAAGGTGATACCTACAATTGTTCTCATCGTCATCTATGCAACGTGAAATAGCATGCAATGTTTATGTTTAATAAAGTGAAAATGAGGCATCCACCCAATCGTAGCGACTGCTGCAAAGGAAACCATACGGGTTCCTCGAAAGAAAAGCCTCGCCGTTGAAAAAAAAAATCGTCATGGTCCAGGACTCGAACTCAAGACCACCGCCTTTCTGGGGGCAGCCGCTCTACGATTTGAGCTAACCGGGCGGCTAGTAGATGGGATGGTGAAGTCAAACTTATCAACAACTCGAAGCGAAGGCAAGAGTTTCACCTAACAGTTCTGCGGAAACCCGCAAGGTGGAGAGAAGCAATTAATAAAGTGAAAATGAGACATCCACCCAATCGTAGCAATCGCTAGAAAGGAAATCAATACGGGTACCTCGAAAGAAAAGCCTCGCAGTTGAAGAAAAATCCGTCTGCTCCGGGTCTGGGTGCGTGTTTATGCACCCTACTGATGACATTATTGTGATGCAGTGTTCGTGTTTATGACTTAAACCATGCGCAATCTTAGCAGAAATTTAAATAGCAAGTTCATTCCATGCCAAATAAATCGGCGTTTATTCCACCGTCACCGGTATAGTTGAAAAAAATTTCCATGTGTTGGTTGGAACTCAAAACTCACTCTGCCCGTTTATTTTTCATCCCAAACACTTTCCGTCATTCTGGCTAAAATTTAGTGTTCTTTCTCAGCTGAGCCAGAAAGCATCAATAAAATTTTCTTTCAAAGGCGCATTGTATGATTCAGTAGTTCAAATGGTGTGTATTACAGTGAAGTGATGTGACTCCCAAAACAACCAATATTTCAAATGTTTGAATACTTTAAGTGCTTTTGGTACCGACAAAAGCCGGTAAAATAGCAAAGTATTAATTTTTTCTTGGAACGATTAGAACAAGTGGTTTACGAATATATTTCCGGCCATTTATGTTTATACCTATTTCATTTAAGAATAAAATTAGTGAAGTAATTGAATAAGTAAATATGTACCTGGTAATTGGTTTGTTGAGCTATCCAACGATAAAAACTTGCTCCAGTGTATCAAAATTCCTATTCTAGGCCATTCGTTAGGATTGCCTACTTAAATCAGAATTGTGAAGGGAGAATAAACTTGGTGTTACATGTGTGATACATTGAGCATTACAGAATATTTGCCTTCATCATATAACCGAAACGTTGTGCCCAACGTCGCCGCGTAAGGATGAAATTGTGGGCCCTTTGGCAATCAGCTATTGGTAGGTATAGCTCAACCTAGGCTTTTAGCGATTTGCGCAGGGTTTTGTGCGTTGTGCAGATGCCGTATGTATTTATATGCATGTATTTTGGGGAACAAAGTGGGCGCTACTGGCGATACTATAGCTGTCGAAGGCAATTCAGAAGTCGAAAGAAGAAGTTGTTTCAGAGGAAGCTATAGTGATATGCGCCATAAGCGAAAAAGACAGCAAAGAAATACATTTGCTTAAAATGACATCACTAACTGCTAGACAATCACTAAACGATGGCGGAATGAAAACTACGGGGTGGACACTGAAAGGACGGACCCTGAAAACCCTGTTTCAAGCTTCCAAATATCCCGACTTCCATGGCAGTGAAATCTTCAGCCAAAAGTGGCCGAGCGAGTTTGCTGTCGTGTACGTAATATGATTTGCGTGCACTATAGTACAGAGAAGCCTCCCCAAAACATCAGTTCTTTTTTTTTTTTCATTTAATTGCAGGGTAAACCTTTTGTTGTTGTTTTTTTACCGTTGCAGATCATTTTTATTTTTACCTCATGTCTGGATGATCTCCCATAACTCATGCCCGCTGGCAATAAGCTAATGCACTCGTGCCACATCAATAATTCACTCTTGCGTTTTAACTTCGTTACAGGTATCTAGTGACCCGGATTACAGATTTCTTGCTCACACAAAGAGCCTGCAATACAGCAATAATTAAAGTCGCAGTTTCTTGCCCTTCGCAGGTAAGATGGTTAGGCTTTCTTTAAATTTCCGGGAGAAAACTTTTATTCCAACTTATACGTGACACTAGATGGTGCCCCTAAGTGTGCACAGACCTTAATGTCAGGTGGAATATGACAGGTTAAAATATCTGATTTTATGTACATTTTGTAACTGCTCTAATAAGTGCTGAGCTTGCTGTAGTGTATTTTTTTTATTATAACTAAAAGTCAAGCAAAAGTCAAGTGGCGACAATGTTTTGAGATTAGAATGTCAGTATAAACAAAAATTTAAGGGTTAGTCGTGAACATTGCTGTTTTCCGCTCTCTGATTTGCCCACTTTCGCGCGCCTGAATATCAAAGACTAAGAGATGGGAGAGGCCGGATGTGATTTGAGCATGTTCGAGTGCGATTTTTTTTAAGACTTCACTGCTCAGACGTCTGTTTCCACCCCCACTGCATCGCGCGGTCTTGAGGAAAACGAGCAGGATTGATGCCAGACGTAGCCAAGCGCCAGGGGGTGGCTATTCCGGAAATTAAATTCGCAGGGCAGTATAGATCAAGCTGCCCTCATAAAGCACGTCGTTTATCAAAAAAACCCCAGAAACGCAAGCACGACACGTGGCACCCGAACACCGGAAGTGTGCAGTTCTCTTTAGACCATCCTCTGACTGTTTATTTCTACTACTCTTTTTTCTTCTAATATCACGGAAGCATTCTTCTCTTCGCTATATCAAAATAGTCGGCTTTTCTAGGTTTTAACTCTAAAATTAACGTTTAACTGGCTTTCAAGTTTCACCATTCGTTCATCATGAGACTTGAATTTGCCGAATGCTGTTTACTTGAGTTTTATTCCTTACCACCGTATTATTTTTTTTCATATTATCCATGGCTCAATAAATTTTTTGCCCCGTCTCTTTCTAGCCTTACCAGATGTCTGAAAGGTCAGAAAAATAACTCTGGTCCTTACTTTTTTCCTACATGGCCATAAATCTAAGACTGCAGTAAAAACAAAAAGGGAAAACAAAAAGATCGACCTCTTGACGATCCGACGCAGTGAAGGAGTCTTTCAGGATATTTGCGGTTTTTCCATGAGACTCTAAACCCTCCACTCAAAAAGAACACTCAGTTTACCGCTACGCGCGATCGGTTACTATGATGCATGGGCTCTAAGATGCCATGCGAGTATGCGCTTAAGACCACGTCCGGACGTCAATGGTACTATTCAGCGTCGATTGCGGTTGACTACAAAAATGAAAGAATAATAATTCGACATGCCTTCTGCTACCATGCCACTCAGGATGCGCGTTAACGCCAGCAGATCCACACCTGTGCTTTAGCGGGTGCATACTATGACGACACAGCTCGCATCCCCAGTTCTAAACCAACTTACTTTGCTCTTGCTTTAGGAGGCATACAGCGATCATAGGTGTTGCTATGGCCGTTCTACAAGCCACTGGGCTAGACAGACGACTTTAGAGATGCCACAACGTTGTGAACTTGTATAGACGGACCTATTCCTCTTATCATCACCATCATGCATCCCCCCTTTTCCTCCCCGTCCCTTTTCCCAAGTGTAGAGTAGCAGGCCAGAGCATGCTATAGCTCAGGTGGACCTCTCTCCTTCGCTGTAAATACATATTCCTTCTTTTGACAACGATCATACCCGTCTTTACACTGATGGTTTAACCACGATACACGGGTCAGCAGGATCAGTTATTTTTGCTGCGAAAAAGACCAGCGTAAGTTATAAGACATCTCACCAGACGACATAGACAGCCGCTGAGTTTCAGCGGCCGTTTTCAGCACCTACAATACAGCTCTACGTTGTTTGCTTTCCACCTGACGCCATGGATGCTACGAACAACTAGTTCTAGTAATTCGAGAGTTCATCACTTCGTCGAGTAAAAACCCTACGCCACGTTCTAGTGGCTCCCAAGCCACTGTGGTGTAATGGGCCACAATGGCTTGGAAGAGCATGAGAAACATCCTTCAACATAAAATAAAGCTGCTCGATCTGCTCGTGAAGAGGGCGTGACCCATACTTCTGTCAAGAACTCATGCAAGAGCAAAACTTCAAGCGCTTGAGAATGGGGCCACACAATCCTTGTGGTGCACAGTTTCTAGCACATACATCTGCATCGTCTGAACCCTTCTCTTCCACTGCCTTCTCTGTGTGGACTATCACCACCCGAGAAAACAGTACTTTGCCAACAGGGGCTCGGTGTAGCTTTCCCAATTTTTTTTGCTTTTTGCATCAAAAGGAAAGATACTGCTGCTTGTGGTCGCAGCAGCATTGAGGAAACTATCGAACATGTCCTTTGCCGCTGTGCTCGCTACAACGCACATAGGCAGTTACTCGTGACCATGCTGTCCGGTTTTTTACGGGTCGCTTTCGGAGCAGGCAGTCCTGGAACGCCGGCTATACACTGGTCACACCACAAGTCTGTCAAGGCACTCTAGGAGTTATTGCGTTCGAATGGCATAATAAAGAGACCATAATTTTTCCAGATGTTATTCGCTTCCTCTACTTTTCATCTTCGCATGGCATGCGAAGATGAAACTTCTTCACTGTGGATAGCATTAAATAAAGCTCATTTCGGCATGCTAACTTTAGCATTGTTATCGCTTCGAATGTTATTTTCAATACGTAAATACAATGTGTAATATTATTGGTGCCAAACGTTCTTCTTGTCTCACCGTGCATGCATTCTTCATTCATGACTAAACGCACGGCATACGTCGCGCAAGCCCCAGGTGATGGTTAATATGTACAAACAACACCCTCTCGCAGGCTGCCTAGCAGCAGCAAAACGAGCTTCGTGTAGTCGTAATGGTCGACCCCGCTCACACCCCAAACCTTCTGTCACGGCGTCTCATATATTTGGATTCTAAAGGAAATGCCCAACAGGTGCATATGTAGCGTCTGATCGCCAAGTAGCCTTGTCGTACGCGACGGCATCTGAACGATTTGAATTGCAAATTAACCTATACCATGAGATGCGCGGGAGGCGTGGCTCAAGTTCGCTGAGAGCTTTTGCGGGATGGCGGCATACGCTCTCTCAGCTAAGCTCAGACGACGTCCCTTCTCAAAGCTCGAGCTTCTTGAAGCCTGGATGTAGCGTGGGGTGATAAGCAGTGGCGACCGCGCGCAAACAAACGAGAAGACAGCGAAAATAAATTTGACAAACAGATTTCTCTTGCAAGAAAGCAAACTTCTGCAATTAAACTTTGGCTCCAGTCTTTCCCCACCCACGCTTCATTTCACAATATTAAAGCAAGGAGTCTTCTTTTCCGTGATTTTGAGCAGTTGTTTCAAACATATGCAGCGAGTCCATTTTTGTTTCTCGCCCTCGGCGTTTCTAAACGGCTGAAATTAGCGAAAAAGTAACATCTTAATGAGGGCTAGTTGGTTCATATATATAATTGAGATTGAACAGCGCGAATAAAGAAAGGACACGAAGAAACAAATACCACAAATAAGCGCTGACCGTTAACTGCAAGTTTATTTGAAATTATCCAGCCATTTTATATTTTTCCCGGGAGAGGCACGTCTACACGAGTCACATATACAATAGTAAAATCAGCAAAGCCATAATCGTTAATTAAAAAAAGCTTTATTTTTCCGACAAAGCAATAGAGGGAGCACTTACATATTTATATCATTCCTTTCGATTGTGATATGCCTCTATTATATTCCTTTCTCTCCGACGTTTTCTTTTTTTTTTTACATAGGACAAACAGGACGTGTTTCAGTGTCAGAGATCATCAGCACTTCAGCAACTTAAAAAATGGATATGGAAGTCATTTAGCGATACGTTCTAACAAGTGCGCATGCACTCCCATGATTGAAAAAACAAACTTGATAGGAAAAGAAAAAAAGTAAGAGGGAAAGTGAAATAACAGACGCATATCACATTCGAAAGGAAGGAAGTAAAAGTGTAAGCGCTCCATCTCTTGCTTTGTCGGAAAAAGAAACAGCTTTTTTGCTTGAAAGATTACGATTTTGGTAATTTTGCGGATGTATATGTGACTGATGTACGTGGGAATGGTTTAATGGGAAAGGTATCAATTGTCTGGTAAACTAACGTACTCTTCCAGTTGGCTGTCACCATTTGCATGTAGCATTTGTTTCTTAATTCGTGTGGTGTTATACGATGAAACTTTATTGAGGTCCTGCAGATCGTGAGTCATCATGAAGCGGACCGTTCCCACAGGGGAACCACTACAGGGGAACCAAGCACACTACTTGCTTTATTTCAATATTTCGAGAAATTTGCCGCAAAGGATATACAGGAAACAATGATAAAGAATATCTCAAATAAACGCATAAAGGTAATACAACAACGAGTTAGCGCACTTCTACTCGCTCGCAGAAATGTAGCACTACTTTCATCACTATCATCAGCC
Organism: Dermacentor andersoni; assembly: GCF_023375885.2. Classification (NCBI taxonomy): domain Eukaryota; kingdom Metazoa; phylum Arthropoda; class Arachnida; order Ixodida; family Ixodidae; genus Dermacentor; species Dermacentor andersoni. The sequence continues at coordinate 173,477,382 of NC_092818.1, forward strand.
TATTTTATGTCCACTGCAGGGCGAAGACCTCTCCCTGCGATCTCCAATTACCCCTGTCCTGCGCCAACGGATTCGAACTGGCGCCTGCGAATTTCTTAATTTCATCACCCCAACTAATCTACCGTCCTCGACGGCGCTTCCCCTCTCTTGGTATACTCATTCTGTAACCCTAATGGGCCACCCATTATATAACCTAGATGCCTTAGATGACCTGCCCAGCTCCAATGCTTTTCCTAATGTCAATTAGAATATCGGCTATAGCCACTTGCTCTCTGATCCACACCGCTATCTTCCTGTCTTTTAACGTTACGCCTAACATTATTCGTTCCATCCCTCTTTGCGCGGTCCCTAACTCGTTTTCGAGCTTCTTTTTCAGTCTCCAAGTTTCTTCCCCATATGTTATTACCGATAGAATGCATTGATTGTACACTTTTCAATGATAATGGTAAGCTTCCAGTCATGATCTCACAATGTCTGCCGTATGCGCTCCAACCCATTCTTATTCTTCCTTAAATTTACTTCCCATCATTAGTACTACGTTAGGTGAGAACAACAAAGACGCAATATGTATATAGAATGTTAACATACCACGCAGTCTTCTCTCGCGGCAACTTATCGAGGTCTAAATAATATGTTTCTGCGCACTTTACCAGTAAAAATCGATCGATGTCCTAAACGGGTGTCCAAAAGCACGACTGCATCTTCTCTTTTTTTTTTTCGGCAAGGCTGCGCAGAATGACGACAGGACAAAACCAACCAATTTTCTGGGCGGAAAAACAATGAGTGGGATAAAAAGAAACGAATCCAGATTGCTAGGCAATGGAAGTAATCTCAGACCATGATCCCCCGACGACGATTCTGAGCCAGACAATCCATAAAGGCGGTGATTTCATTTGTTTGTGAACCATCTGTCCAAGATCATTTGTCGACATTTATTTTTTCATCTTGCGCACTTGGCCTGAAGAACAAAGTTGAAGGCTGGCAATAATCCCTTCTATTCGATGGGCTGTATTTCCTCCAACTTCTACGATGTTGCAATAAGAAGTTGTGTGCCAAGATGAAGTGTTGAACAATAAATTTAGAACGGCGGTGCCATTAGTGGTAGGCACTGTTACCATAGGTGCTGCTAAGTACCTCCGCAGTTCTAACAAAATTGCATCCACTTTGGTTGAGTATTTGTAGACACCACTACGGTAATGTCACCTTTCAAATTATTACCGAAGGAGTGCGCGCAGTTTAATACGTAGTTAGCATTAGTGGGCATAAAGGAAAATATTCGAATGACCAGAAAAATCGTGTCAATATGTCACCAGTATTCTTTAGGTCCACTTTTCTACAGAGTGCCTTGCGTTCTTCAAGCTATTAGGATTATATGCCATTCGATAACTGTCATTGGATAACCCCAGGCTGCCGATAACTGCCATTCGATAACCCCAGGCTGGCTGCACTCAAGTCATAATTAGTACACGTAAAACCAAAGGTAGCTCTGCACTCACTGTAAACAAAGGCATGATCACTTATTGCGCAAGTGGCGAAAAAAGGAAAGCAGCATCGCCATGTGGAGGAGGAACAAGCGCCGCAAGACAACGTGGACAGAAATACAAAATAATAGCGCGAACACCAGAAGTACCATTTGAAGCTTATTTACGAGAAGATTCGTGTTAAAGTGCAGCCGTTCATAAAAAAAACAAAAAAAAACAGGAAAGATCTTCTTCAGCATCACCAAGTCAGCACATTTTCCGCAGGCACAACTATCTGCTCAGAATTACACTGTCACACATAATGGCGTAAAATATATTTGCCACTAACACTCTCTTACTCATGGAGACGTAAAATTTGCAAATCAGGACAGCCTTGGAAATAAAGTAACTGACAGAGCCAACTTCCTTACGAAATCTGAGGCTGATAGCTGGCAGTCGCGTTGGCATGTAGCACAATGGACGTTATAGTTGTGATAGCTTTAGCAAATGCCCTTAATGTTGTCACTTCCAAGCGACAGCTACACGTCACTGTCACGTTCAAATGTTAGATGTGAAGCAATTCCAAAAGAAGAAATCAGCGACCGTCGCGAAAGTCATAGCGCTAGTCACTACTGAGGTTTTCGACTTGTGCTCTAAACATTACTACGAGTGAAGCCTCCTTAGGAGTATTTGGCGTTCTCCTTTCCTTTCAAAACGAAGTTTTCTTTACTTCTTTCCCAACCTTTGTGCCTGCTTGCTGCTGTCTTCCGTAATTGGCAGGTACCAGACATAATGCAAACCAGCACCGAATATTTCTAATCGAGCCGTCCCAGGGCGGCAGCTGATCTGCGTAAACGTCAAGGTAAGCAGCGACAGCATTTCGTCGTCGTGCTAAAGCGTACGCATCCTATCACTAAAACAAGAGCTAATTAAATTCAGCGGCTTCAGGTTCATATCTGCGATCTCATCATGAGGCACACCGTAGCGGGGGATTTCAGATTAATTTTGACTAACTGGGGTCCTTTAACATGCGCCTGAAATCAAATGTAGTAAACGAGCGTTTATACAATTCGCCCTGTCAAAATGCTGCCGCCGCGACCGTGATGGAACCGGTTACCTCCTGCTCAGCAGCACCACGCTATATAGTAACTAAGCTACCGCGGTGGGTTATCCTATCGCCATCTCGCCTCGTCGGCGTCGCTTCTTCGTACTTTCATTGTCGTCATGTCATCGTCGCCACTGAGCAGTCGTAATACAGTCATCATCATGCCGTCATGGTCATGCCGTCGTTTCAACGCCGTCTTTGTCGTAACGCCGTCATCACTATACTTCATGGTCATTAATTCGTCGTCACGTGTACAACTCTTACGTGTGAGCATCGCAAGTTTCCTGTGCGAGGCTTTCTCCGGTGAAAATGTGTCCAGCTTGGTTGTGTGGTCACTAAACACGAACGGTGTTCTTCGCACGTAAACACCAATGAAAGCGTGGCTTACGTTGATTCCTACAGGCGTGGGATTCTTAAATTTCTTAGCTCGCTTACAGTTCAAGTTACGGACTGATCGTCATGAGATACCAACCACTTTAGAGAATCCCTTCTTATATGTCGCGGTAGTGCAGTAGTCCGCTTTTTTGGCGAAGAGCTGTGGTAAGTTAGAAAACGACCCATCTCTCTCACTTGTTCGCTCGTTCATAATATGATGCAAAAGTGTTGTACATTGAATGAAGGCGTTGTGGAGAACAACAGAGAGAAATTTACTTAGAGAAACAATAGTGAGGCTTTCCGGAGTGCTTGCGCAAAACATTTATTTCCAGAAACGTTGATTTGCTCTGATTCCCTAAAAACGACAAGAGCAAGAACTTCTGTTCTTTTCATTTTGTATGGCTGTCAGGAAAAGCTCTAAGCAAATGTCCACGGCCCACGTGGACTTCAATAAATCCGCACTGTTTCTTTGAATTCCACAACAAAAAAAATGAAAGAAAATGTAACTTTTCACGATGTTAAGATCGCAAATTGAGACATACTTATAGCAACACAAATTTTAGTAAATCACAGTTCCGTTTATTACGAAAACGAAAGCCCAGTAGTTCTACGGTGGCTTCAGTAAGTGGCCGAATAGACACTAAATGCATCGGTTGGGGAGCGATTGTGAAATATAGGTTGGCGTGCTTCTGAGTTTTTACAATTGAGCCAAATTTATTTTTAGAAAAACAGTAAACAGTGCATGTTAGTACTAATTCATCATCACTGCAACTCGTGCGTGTCGCTGGAGAGCTGACGGAGTTCTAGTACATTTTATCATTGCTTAAAATTTCAAACTCGCCGACAAAATGACATTTGTTCTTGGGAATCCATACTGCTCTTCATTTTGGCTGGTAAAGGTATATATATATATATATATATCAGTAAGCCGCCTTTCATGCACCTAGATGGGAATGACAAAGCTGAAAAACTGAGGCACGCCAGGCCGCAGCTTTTCATTTGAGGCTAATATTTTGGGTGAAGCATGAAGGGCTAATAACACACAATGTAAAAATGCGATATAAAACAGGATAAAACAGGTCCATTCTGTGCGATCTCTGGGGCATCACTACTGTGTGTACTTTCTATTTTCTTTTTCTTTTCACTCTTTCCGTCTTTTTTTTTTCAAGTATTTATTCGCAAAAGCGTGTCGCACGCTTTTCGAAAGGACAGCAAGGGCACGTTAACCTTAGCGTGCGGCACAACAAGCCGCATACACGCAGACAGAAAGATGAAACCATCCGACAGTGAGATAGGGGTCTAGTGGTATAAAGAAGGGAACCCCGGGCTTTGCAAGCGCCCAGTGATGCATGCTGACGAAAGAGAACGTGCACTGCAGAAGACAAGGCTCAGGGACGTGCGGCCAACAACAACAAAGCCGATCATGTTCCGTGCGGCGGCAGCCTGAATGCAAACGTGACGAGGCGTTGGTTTGACACTGGTCCCGCAGCATCGACGCCACCGGGCCTCCAGCCTTTCTGTTCCCCTTTGCCTCGGAAAAATGTTTTCTAGTTCTGCGACTTGCCCGTTCACCGATTCTTTCGTTCCTGCCTTCGTTTGCGGGATATCGAAGGGGCTTGAAAGGCACAGCCAGCGACACCAGAGACGTTCTACGCTGTATCGCTTGCTGCTGGCAGGTGGTATCGAGGGACGGGAACGAATTCCTCTGCCTCCCATGGCGGCATCTCATTCTTTGCTCTTGCTCGCTTCGCCGCCCGGACATGACAACGACGTGAAGGGAATCGCTGGCGGTGCTGACGAGCCGGCTGCCGTAACAAAGGCACCGTGCCAACGACGCCTCAGGGCAGAAGGAGCAGCCTGAACGCGCGGATGCGCCTGAAAGGTGAAATCGACAATGCTTCCGCGGAGCATGCGTAGCGAAACGTCTGGTACGTGCTAGGCCGTACAGAGTTTGATCCGCTTTCCATCGCGGTATTTTTGCCACGGTTAGATTAGCTATAGGTAAAAGCGTCTAAGAGTCTCTTTTACTGAGAGCATCCAGGAGCAAGAAAACCACGTAAAACTACAATATTCACGCTACCTATGTGAAAGTATAGAGCTTGCCGTCGACAACACCTGATGCCCTAATTCTGTTGCATCAACACTATAGAGTGAAGCACTCATACTAACAAAGCTACTGCACTTCGAAATGAAAAAGAGTGGAGTTTATGCAAATCCAGTAGACTTTCCTGCATTAGAATTCTTGCACTGCACTTTGTTCTGCTCGATCCGAACTGAAGGTGTACGAAAAGGAGGATGATTACGATGTTTTTAATGAACTGTCCTTTGAAACGAGTTAGCGACAAATTCCGGTCTAGCCTGCATGAGTGAATAATGTTTTATTATCTGTGTTAGCACCATAGCATTTCGCCGATGCCTGCCTGATCTTGTGACTATACCAATGCCGGTGGCAATCACATCCCCATCTCATCCTTGCTTCCCTCCCTCCCACACACACTTTCCCTATAAACATCTCTTTTGTTATCTTGACTGCTCAGCAGTTTAGTCTCTGAAGCATCCACTTCGAACGCTAGCGCTTCTGGTAGTTGGACGTGTCCAACGGTTCTGGTTAAGTGAATATCTTGGAATTTCATTACAATGTGTGATGTCGTTTCCGGTGCAGCAGGCACATGGTATATATATATATATATATATATATATATATATATATATATAAGAAAAAGTCCTAACAGTTTCTTCACCGCTCGATTCATGGCTGATCCCCCAGAGTGGGGTGCGCCATTTCACAAGTCAAGAACAACAAAAAGGTGTTGTCTCTGTTCTCTCCATTACAATGGTGCAGTCTACAACGAACCTGCATGAAGGCGTTACAGCTTTAAGTGTGTCCTCGCGGTTCTTCGGCGTGCCGGGTCCCTCCTACCCAGGAACGCTATACACGCTTCCTCGGTTACGGAGGCCGCTAACTTACCGCCGTCGCAATTACCCACAGCACCATCCGGGGACGGCGTCCAAACCTCCTGGGCGGCTCTAGGGCAAGACTCTACCGGTGATCTCGTCCGAGCCATCGCCCAGTTGCCATGAGAGCTCATGGTTATGACGACCGCCTTCGCATCCGTGAGCGGTTACGCCGTTGTATCCCACACTGAGACTGCGCTTCCGCCCCTCCGTATTGGACCCATCCTGACTGGGAATGCCGTCCACATTTTCCTTGGCAAGAATATCATCCCAAGCATTACTTCGACCTAAAGACCACCAAGGTAGGCCATCGATGCTTCCTTCGTTGTAGAACCGGTTGCCGCGACAGCTGTACTTGCGCAACGTGTTTATTTGCCTTGTTTGACGCAATATATACAGCGACTTTTTCTTAGATGAGTAGATTTATTGGAGACCTATACGTATATTTAAATATCTTGTTGCGAAGCTTTGTGTATACGTGGACTGAACTTTGTTTCCAGTGACACTCTTTTGCCCTTTATCAAACTCTATCTTCACATTTGTATATTCCATTGTATATTCGCATTTCTAATGTACGAGGGCGAGTCAAATGAAAGTGAGCCAAACCACGCCGCGTAATATTAGTTGGGTTCATTATCTGCAAGGCATGCGCGTAGCACAGAGGCATCTCATTTAGAAAAGTGACATGCAGGTGTGAGGATAAATGTCTTTTAATAGTCTCATACACTGGGTTGAACAAGGTTGCGTGACCTAATGGATGCTGCAAAAGTTGAACAGCGTGGTGTCGTGAAGTTTTTGACTGCTGAAGATGTTTCCCAAGAAGAAATTAGTCGCCGCATGGCTGCCATGTACGTTGAACATTGCATTTCATTGGCCACTGTGAGGCGTTGGAGAAAACGGTTTAAAGGACGTGAAAGTTGCAAAGAGGATCCAAGAGCTGGCCAAAACAACCATGCAATCACAGCGACACAATTGCAAAGGCTGATTAGACAAGAACGGAGGATAAGCATCGATGAATTGGCAGGGCGTGTGAACATCAGTCCCGGTTCGGGTCACACCATAATTCATGAACATCTCGGTTATCAGCTCTTGTGTGCGGAATGAATGCCCAACATTTTGATCTAGCGACAGAAGACGGAGAGGTTCGGCGCTGCCTTGACGCAGCCAATCCGGCCTCAAAATTAGGGTGACGACTTTTTTCTGCAATTGCGACCGGGGACACATCATGGTGCCGCTACTACTAGCCTTAAACACTGCGGCAAAACTTACAGTGGAAACATTGGAATTCACCACCCCAATGAAAGCAAAGGCCATCATTTCTGCAAGAAAGGTGTTTTTCGATTATCAGGGACCATTATTGATCGAATACGTTAAACCTGGAGAAACTGTCAATCGTTTCCGATATTGTGAAACGTCGGATCGGCTGCGTGTCGCAATCAACAACAAACGACGTAGAAAATCGAGAAATTGCGTCATCTTAATCCTCGATGATGCCCGTTCCCACGCCGCTGATGTGGTTAATACAAAACTGGCAAAGGTCAAGTGGGAAATGCTGCAATATCCGCCATACAACCGAGACCTGTCGCCTTGCGATTTCTACATTTGGGAGCATTTGAAAAAAACAGGTCAAGGGAACCAGATTCGTGTCGGACGATGACGTGAAAGGGTCAGCCAGTTTTTTTGAAGCACCAACCCAAGGAGTTTTATCAGACGGGAATCACGCGACTCGTTAGTCAGTGGGACAAATGTCTAAATGCTCATGGAGACTACATTTAAATAAAGTACCCCGTTTTTCATATATTGGCATTGGCTCACTTTCATTTGACTCGCCCTCGTATATATTGCAGGACTCCTGCTTTTTCTATGTGCTCTCTGTTGCGACTATAATTTCGGTGCAATCTATCACAATACACGACCGGTGACAGCTGCTCCTGCGCAATACATTACAACAAAGCAAAGCGTCAATGAGATTTTTCCTTGGTCGTTGCATATGTACAAAATGCAAACAAGGTTCTTGAATGACAGAGGGAGAGAGATGCAAATGAGAGAAAGGCAGGGAGGTTAACAAAGTTGCATTAAAATATTTGTCCTCAACTTGTTCATTTCATGCCTTTACATTTTTAATATCAGCGGCATGCACTGCTTTGCTGGTTTCAAACTGATCTAGTTCTAAAGTTCGTGTTATATTTTCTTATTAAATAGACAGAAAACATGGAAGCATTGATATCAGTTACTTCAGGTACTATTTTTGAGACATACTAGTATACTCTCTTATGAAAAAATACACATTTTACTTGTCTTAACAGTGCGTAGCGGTCAAGAATTCGTTTGCAGCATCTTTGGCAACGGCAATGTAGTTATTATTAAGGTATTTCATTCCTAGAAAAATTCTATAAGGAGGAGGCACAGCTGCAACGTGAGCCCCCCGATCGAAATTTCTGGCTACGCCACTGACTCCGACACACGCCAGCCATGCCGCAGGGAAGGGGGGGGGGGCGGGGGCTCAGAGGGCGCTGTCTGTCCGAGGGGATGGCTCGTCAGCCGCACATATACGGGACCGTGTTCGACTCACGCGTCAAGCAGCGAGATCCGGGCCAGGACTTGCACTGAATGGCCCAGAGCCCTGAACTCCTCGCTGGCCTGCAGCAGCAGCCCCGTGCAGGCCTCCTCTATCCGGTGCCGTCGTCGTCGTCTTCGGGATCGCAAGTTATGCCAGGTCGTAAGGGGGGAATCGCAAAACATCCCTCGCAGCGGGATTCTTGTTGCCCGAAGACACCACTGTACCAGGGGAGCAGTAGCAGCGCTTCGGCATATTCTTGTGTGAAGTAGCGACCAGCACCAACACTTCATGATTCCAGCAGCAGTGACGGTGGAAATCTTTCATTTCCGATTCCTGTTGCCAGAGGGCAGGCTTTCACCACCAAGCAAGCGTCAGCGGTAGACAAGGCTATTTCTGAGCACCATCGTTTACCACATTCCCATATTTTCGAAAGCCCCCCTGCTGCACCTCTCGGCGATGTCGTCGTTAAGCGCAGCATCCCTGCAGGTTTCAAAGTGCTCTCTTCAGAGTCAGTGCGGCACCCAACGCACGGTGGCCGCAGACAGGAAGGGGAGCCGATGGCCCTGGTATCATTGCTGCTCAATTGGTACCGGTCTACAGCCTCAAACAATGTGTCGTGATCCTCCTCCTCAGACAACATTCCCCGCAGGCCAGACGAGAAGCGAGGCCGGCATGGTAGGCTGCATCCAGTTGCTGCACGGCAGCGCCGCTTCAGAATGGCTCCAACTGTGACCTCCAGTCATTCAGAACATCACCATCCGTGGACAGCCCCTCGAACTTTTCCTGTGATAGTCCTCGAAACGCTGAAGAGAAGCAGGGAAGATTGAGAGCAGTCGCACAACCTGCACTAATCAATGGAAATCAATGGCCTGATAGGGAATCTCTTCGATTTCGGCTGAAACTGAAAATGCTCCCAGCGGCGGTTTTCTGACAACAACAAACGGTATCCTGCGGCAAGACCACTGTTTACGCACGATCAAAGCCCCAGCAGGGACTCTAGCCCAAATCGCGATTGCGGCAAGCCCTAGGACTTGCCAAGAGTCAATGCAGCAATGGGGATTCGCCTCCGCAGGTCCCCGACCATAGGTACCGGCCGGCAGTCCAGTCGCCCACGCAGCACAGTCCAGCGGTGTTCGTGGATCATCTTCGGCGAGACCTGCAACCAGCGCGCAACAGCCAGTGCCGCACGCCAGAGGAGATGGTTGCGCGCTGGACGGCGCAGCAACGACGACTCCACACCCTTACAACTTGCCTGCATGTTAGTGGCCTGTTGGCAAGCGGTGCGAGAAACTTGCAGCGTGGCCGAGTGTGAAGAGATTCATTTGGACGCTGGCGCTCAGACGGTGAGCGCGATAAAAGAAGACGACGAGGCAGCGAACAGAGCAGCCGGCCCAGTGAACGGGTGTTGTCTCGGTTCTCTCCTTCACAACATTATATATATATATATATATATATATATATATATATATATATATATATATATATATATATATATATATATAGAGAGAGAGAGAGAGAGAGAGAGAAAGCTACTGCCCCGTGACCACCTTCCTACTACTCTTTTTTCAACTTTTGTATTCCTAATGGCAACGCAATATATGTTTTCAACGCATATAGAATTAGGTTATTCACTAATTAAATAAGAGAAAACTAAGGGCTTTTTTATAACTGCGTATTATAAGAGAAACAAAGACAGTGGAGACTTAGAAATATCTTTATACGACTGTTTTGGCATGTGATAACGCAACACACAAAGCGGTGGGTAGCGGCAACTCGGAAGCTTGGCTGCTCATTTCAAAGGTAAACATACTTACATTACAAATCTTCATTTCATGGTGGTCGCGTTTTCTTTGAGTTCTAAAACTACCTATCACCGTTTTCTTTGCTAGGTCTCTCTTTGAAACGTGCCATTCCAGGTTTTTGCCACGCTTCTTTTGTTGTCCTTCCGATAAAAGAAAGATGTTGCATCATTACAAAACACTACATAGTTTATTCACTTATGGAGTGCTCTAAATTTGCTACTTATCTCGTGGCAGTTATTAGGTTAGTTAGCAGCAAGCGACATACAACAGTGAGTTAAAATTAAATTATGGGGTTTTACGTGCCAAAACCACTTTCTGATTATGAGGCACGCCGTAGTGGAGGACTCCGGAAATTTCGACCACCTGGGGTTCTTTAACGTGCACCTAAATCTAAGTACAAGGGTGTTTTCGCATTTCGCCCCCATCGAAATGCGGCCACCGTGGCCGGGATTCGATCCCGCGACCTCGTGCTCAGCAGCCCAACACCATAGCCACTGAGCAACCACGGCGGGTATACAACAGTGAGTTGTCGGATGAAAGTACAAGGGACGGCACGCAGTGCTCAAGTTGCTACAATTTTTATTAGAAGACGCGCATGATAATCTATACTAAAGGGCAGAGAATCGCTCGTCACCAGCATTAACAAGAGTTTCCTTACCAGTAAACCGGCAAGCGCCAAAGCAGTTTTATCAAAACCATCGGAACGTGAAATTTAGAAATCTATACTAAAGGGCAGAGAATCGCTCGTCACCAGCATCAACTAGAGTTTCATTACCAGTGAACCGGAAAGCGCCAAAGCAGTTTGATCAAAGTTATTGGAACGTGTAATTTAGACTCCTGACCACAGCACCGGGCTCCCCATTCGTTCCTGTTCAGTGCGCTAATAAGACTTCCTTCCGTATGCATGTAAACTATCGACTAAGCTAACCTGTTTCAACCTAAACCTAATGACGGAGAGCCAGATATTCGGTTGTAGATGAGCGTGTGCTTTCAGAGCGAACATAGAGTTATAGATAACTTGTTCGAAGCATATGTTACACACATCACGTTTTTCTAGGTGCATCGAGGTACAAATTTACCAAATAATAGAACTGGTCTCTCAGAAGCAATTTTTTTTTAATCTGAGCCTTTTTCGTCATAGGAGTGCGTCAGCCTCCTAACAGGTTTCGCGACACTATAGCATTCTGGCGGAATTATTAAATTTTGTTAAGTAATATACACATCACTGCCCATTCTTACTCCTGCACATTATTTTATGCATTCCCAAGTTAGGCCGCAGAACGTCTATCAAGCTTCACAATGTATTAACAAACTATTAGCATAACTTTTGCACTATATGACCCACATAGCCGACAAGAAATAGCATAGGGTGGGATATTGATAAAAAAAGTTCAGCAACTTGTTAGACTCCTGTAACACGTGAAGGCGAAAGCCTGCATCACACGTGGTAATGCGCATCGTCGCGCATCGTCGCGTTGCTGCTCTCGCAATTCGGCTTCTTCGGCTCGTTTTCGGCGCTTAGCTGCGGCTTCGCGCGCTTGTATAGCGGGGTCAGACTGGCGCAAATGACGTTTCTCTTTCACTTTACGTTTCATGCTCTCAGCAGGAGTTTGAAACGTGTGCTGTTCCATGTGTTGTATAGGTGATATCAATGAATTTATGCATTGTTCGCTTCAGTTTGCTGAGCGCTTGTAGACTCAGCCTTACGGGGGTATGAGCGATTGCATTTTTTGTTTGCTTAGGGAATGAGCCATTGAGAAGGTCACATGGTTTTTTGTATAACTCGACTAGACGCCGTGTTTCTGTGCGTTGTACTCGTGATTTCAGTCAATGTACACACTGTACGCTTCACTTTGCTAAGTGCTCGTAGCCTCTGCATTACGAGAGGGATGAGCCACTGCATTTTTTTCTTGCTTAAGGAAGTATGAGTAATTGCTCATGATGATAGTTTTTGTACCATTGGCGCGGACGTGGCGCTTTTTTTAAGGTCATCGAGCATATGAGCCAATTAAGGCTTCCGCCTTAACATAAATTGAAACACATATCGTTCATTGCTATGTGGAAAGTTATAATACACTTAGTGCCACCCGATGAATGTCGTATTCCCCATAGTGGCTTTTTGCCAATTTTGAAGGGAACAATTATGAGCACCACTAACACCCGTATCATAATCATCTTCAGCACCATCGTCGTAGTTATCAGCGTCATTAAAAATGTAGGAAATGAGCGTGTTGACTATTAGCGGTCCCGTGCGCGGACAGGGCCATCACATTGGAAATACGGTTATATGGACTCGCAGTTCTGACCCCCTTGTTCCTCTGGGTACGACCAGTCTGAGCGTCTGCTCAGTTCTGCAGGAAAACCTTCACGCTCAAAAACCGCCTATCACAGCGGTCAGTAGACAGCTGCCTCCAGAATGGGCTTGTAAGGGTTGTCAAATTGACGAAGAGTACAGAAAGCCCCTGAGGTGGTTTTCAGCGGACCTCATGTGTGCACTGGTGCCAGGACATCGTCGGTCTGAAAACTCCCTAAGCTCTCGCGATGGGACTGTGACAGCTTTGATCCGCTCTGTCGAGGGTCTTGCGCTCCTCATACGCTCCGCAGAGTGGGAAAAATATCGATCGTGACCTCTCCAATGCTTCACAGGCCGCATAATGGTGTCAGCCAGGGATCCGAACGGAGAATAAGTGGGGCAATTGGGCCAAAATCTTCTCCACTGGTGTGCTCCTTCAACTATCTGCTCTTTTGTGCTTACTTTTCTTCAACAAAAAAAAAAAAAAAAAAACTTTGTTCGAGCCGAAACTTCTCGTTTTCTGGTCTCATTTTCAACAACTACCTTGTAGACACTTGCGCAGGACCGTCTATTGTTTTCCGATGATCGAGTGTAAGTCTCATTTGTCTAGTTGCTTCAGCTCGGCACAGCATTTAAGCTCCGCGTGACGCATGACGAAAGTAAAGCTGACGGAGAAGCGACAATGATCGCTGAAAGATACATTGGTAGTGTTTCGAACCAAGGACAAGTGTGGTGAATGCCGTGCACAGACAGCACAAAGCAGTTTCCGTCCCGCAAGATCCGCAAAAAGAAGTTGAATTTCGGAAGAATGTGTGACCATAGCTGTCGAAACCATACAAAAATATGTTTTCAGCATACGCTAGTACACACTGATAATCCATGTGCAAGGCTGCTAGCACAGGTTAAAGAAACATGCGGCGCCTTTTCTCTCATTCTGCGGTTAATAACCTTTGGTGCCGACCACACACAGGCTTTGCGCTTGTAGCCTGCGTTCCTAATCCGTCTTCATTGATCTGCGTTCGCATGAGGTTATCTGAGCTAAGCAAATACAGTTTAGTTGAAGCTCCACACTAAATGAAAGGAAGCATATACAGGGTGTCCCAGCTAACTTTATCCAGAGTTTAAAAATATGCGAATGCCACGTAGCAGGACAGAATCAAGGCAATGTTGTTTGCAGTCGCTTGGATATACTGAGATTATATTTTACGTTCTACTTATTTACACAATTAGCCTCAATTATTAATCAACTTCTGAAATAATATAATTATATGAAAAGTATCAGTGAGAAAATTGTACAGCAACATCAAACACTCCCGATACAGCTTTCTGTTGCTCAATGCGTGCTACATAAAAGTGTTTTTCCAAGCGTCAAAGAAGCCAGGGAATACACGCAAAGTGCCTCAAACGGCCCGTCGCGCGATAATTTTGCGTGAGTTTGCGGGCTTCTTTCATGCTCGAAAAACACTTTGATGTGACACGTACTCAGCAATATAAAGCTGTATCGGAAGTTTTCCATGTTGGTCTACAAATTTGTCATTGACATTTCCATGTAATTATAATATTTGAGAAGTTTATTAATATATTAGGACTAATTGTCTACTTAGGCGGTATGAAAAAATTATTTGAGTATCTCTAAGCGATGGCAAGCAACATTCCCTTGGTTCTGTTTAGCTATGTGAAATTCGCATATTTTTAAACTCGAGCTAAATTTAGCTGGGACACCCTGTATATAGGGCGGCTCATCTCCTCTACAATCGGTAATTAAGGTCAGCTGATTTTAAAAATTGTAGTAACGCATTCATTTCTCTGTGAGACTATGACGCATGTTGAGACCGATCCTACATCGTGTATTTCTGAAAATAACTTTCAAGGCATATTTAGACTAGAAATAGCCTAAATAGGCGCCTACAGAAGACAGCCGTCACGCTTTTATCCTCTTCAATACAGCTGAATGACTCGGTCTGCATCGACAAATGAATGCGGAGAGACGACAAGCTAACACAGGAAGCTATACGAGATCACAGCATCTGATGCTAATGTGGGTAACGCAAAGCACAGAACACAGTCTGTTGCCGAAATCAATCTTTCCATTTACCGTAACATGACTAATGTCTCGCGGGGACTACCGACCAATCTCCTATGGCCTTTTTTATGCTCCAGAGGTGAAACACGCTAAGGAAGACACGCATCTCTCTTATTTAATTGCTGCAAATGATGTTTACGAAGTTTATGACAACAATGTAATAAGCCACCTTGCCTCCGTATATTGAGAAAGCCTTGTATTAGCGGCGAGAACTTGAAGTGGCGCCCTCTCGCGAGTGACGTGATGGCCAGGACACCACTCGCGGCGGCTCACTCGGCTGCCGCGCGCACTCGTTCCCTTCGTGTATGCCTGGGGTATGGGTGGCTCGAGCCGTGCGTATTTAATGATATGTCGCCTTCTTTGTGCTGCCATGCCTGAACCCCGGTTTCTTCTCCAAAAGCGCGTGAGTCGAGAAAATTCACGGCTTGGATGTCGCAAGCTATGTAGCGCTGAAGGGTTCTACTGGTTTTACAATGCATATATGCGCCGTGCTGTCCATAAATTTTCCGTAAGAAGAATGTGTGCAAATTCAACACGCGAAGTTATGTATGATGCTTCGCTAAACACTCCCTTAGTATTTAGCTATGAGAGACATTGTATTTTACATGGAAGAAAAATCTTGGTAATTGGCGTCAACATGTTATCCGTATTAGAAAGACACGGCCCAGCGAAGCTGTCATCATCATTCTTATTACTCTGGTGAGTGGTTCTAATCATGTATGGCCATTTATTAATGCGTTAAAAAAGAGGTAGGCGCGCATTAATACGTGCCTATCTTTTTTTTACGCCTTATTAAATGGTCATACTTGACTATTTCTTATGAAAAGGTTTGCTGCTACTTTCACAAACCCTCGCTGAAACAGGCCTCCAAAAAACGAATTGCTCATGGCTGCTAACACGACGGCGCATCATGTAGAGTATTTACATAGTTAATTCACAAATTACATAGTAGCAATCGCTTGAGAGAAAAGTTTCGCGGTTAAGATCAAGAGTCAATCAATTGCAAGCGATGAAATGTTTCATGGTGGCCCTCAGTAGCCTTTATCGACAGTATGGCAAACCCCTGACGCAACGGTAGCACCCGACTGTCGGTGTGGCGAGGCGCCCATTGTTCGCGAAACCAGTCAGTTCACAACTTCAAATTGAAACCATAAACCATATTTTTACAGCTCCAATTGGAATGCCTAAAGTATTTTCTAGGTACCACAGCGCAGCTTAGATTGCCTAGAAAAGGAAAATTCAAGCACCTTCTGCCTCACCGTGTCTCGGTCCAACGTTGTTTAATCATACAAACGGAGAATTCGCTTCGTCAGTACATAAAAGAGAACCTCGCAAACCTTCATAAAGAAAACACCACAAGCCTTAAATATTTCACTTGATTTTTGACCCTCCACCGGGGAATTATGATATTTTCAATATGTCCCACACTGCGCATGATTGACGCTTCGACTTCTTTCTGGTTGCAGCCATACGGTCCAAAAGGCATATTTCACTAAAAAATTTGGGCCGAGCCGCCTGTGTCAGTTCGCCGAACAGATTCGTCATGTATATTCCTCAAGCAACAAGCACCAATAAATTTCTCAAGCGATCGAGTTTAACGTGTAGCACGGAAAAGGAAATATATAGTGGTACATTCCTTTTCTTATTCTGCAAATAGCTGTAAGCCTTCATTAGCTTTACTTCTAATTACCGCCACTTAATATAAACACGTGAAGAACCACCTAATTTTGAGAAGAAGATAAAGAAGCAAGTAGTGCTTGTAGAATCTAAACTGCAGTGTTAAGTCCTCGTGTTACTGAGGAGCGTTTCTCTGAAGTAATGCAAAAATTTGATATTATACCATGAAGCACTCGTCGGGAGCAAACCTGTTTTAGCGGATTAAAATCTAAGTAACTGTTGTAAAAGTCGTGTAAATCCAAGTAACTGTTGTAGAAGTTGTAGTGTAGAAGTCGTTTGTGATATACTTGTTGCACCGCAGCAGGTATGTTATCATAACTGGATTCTTATGTACTACGTTTTTGCGGTTGTGGATCCGCGCATGAAAAACCCGCAATGGGCTGGACTGCGCTCCTTCGGCTGGCACTGTAGCGTTGCCTTTGACAGCTGCATTGTCGTCTAAGAAATGAGCTCTTTAAATAAATTTTCGCGAATGAGGACGTCGTAAAATTATATTGGAGACAGCCGCCATAAGTATACAAACAGAGAGAACGACGGGGAACAAATGAAAACACCGCAGAAAGCACCCGCTCACTGCCCGAACTATAGTCACTGTACCCGAACTGTAGCAGATGACAGGCGCGAGTCCGTGCCCTGACGTCACGCGAGCGGCGCTCGCAGCGCCGCTGTAGTTCGTTCTCGGGGCTAATAGAGAGCGAGAACACGCCGAAAAGTAGGTGGTGGTAACATAGAACAAATGTGCAAACGGATTGTCGCAATAGATCACCGGTTGCAGAAATTTGTATGTGTGCGTCCTTCGTGCCAGAGTGGATGCATGTCGAGAAGATAAAGGTCTCTGCGCACAGAGCCACATTGATCATGCACGATGGAATGTTACTGTCGATGGAGGCGCATTTAGTCGGCGCTGCGGTTGCGTTTCACAACGAATGAAGCCAGAGGGCTGAGTGCCACACTCGTTCTCTAAAGTTGCGCCCTCGGAGTACAACCGAGTGCGCATAGAGGCACTTTCGTCAGACAACTTGTCAGCCAAGAATGCGAAGCCTGCGTTTGCGTTAAGTATGTGAGAAGGTGGAGGTACGACTGTCTGCATGGCACGACCGTGTTCGCGAGTGCAGTGACGACTTTCGTTTGTTCTCTGTTCTCTGGAAAACGCTTTGTTATGCCCCCCCCACCTCAGTTGATTTGAATGACTTGGAATTCTTGGGGTAGTTCATGACTTTCCAGGGCCTATGCATATTTATCTCTAACCTTTTCGCAATCAGCCGGTATAAAAAAAAAGAGATTAGTTAAACAATAGCGCAAGAAAAGTGGTAAAGCGACATAAACTAAATAGTATGTCACTTGTAAGTTCAAGAACGTACAAAGAAAGCGATGAAGGGCCGTGATCGATATTTTCAGATTGTTAGTTGCAAAACCGCAAAAGAAATCGGAGGTTTTCTTTCCCGTTATTAGTGCCCGAGCACGCAATATCCCAAGCTTAAACGATACGAGTGTTACAAATAAATTTCCTGTACGTAAGTCTTGAAACGGTGGTTATAAATTAGTACTTATATGGCCTGCGTGCTGTCGCGTCGCAATAATTGTGCGATAATAATTTGGTAGAGTAACTAGATTCATTTCACGAAGAAGGAGGCGCAGAATCCGCATAAAGTGCTAGAGGGCAGCCTGGTTACCGCATTACACGTTTCTCAGTGTTCGTACACATCGGCGCGCCATTCATTTTGGAGGCCACGTTTTGGAGCCATCTTTCTATGGCTAGCCCACGTAGTTCAAAATTAATCGCCTTTGCTATAAAGCACAAGCACATGTAGATACATGAAGTAAAGAACGAAGGCCCGTAAATTTGATCGTTAAGCTTATTTAAATGTTATTTCAATACTCTGTACACCACATTTTTTTCAACGTTGTTCTATTACGGTTGCCCCTAAAGTACGGCTGCTATACCGCTTTCTTCTTTTTTATCCTTTTTTTTTTACTTTTGTACCGGCTCCTTCATAGTTCTAGGCGGCAAAGTTAGTGTTACTTCTGCGAGTTGTTTTCATAAATGTCCCCGCGCAGCTTTCTACTGTACTCTTACTATGAGTGACACTAAGCGTCTAGAAATAAGGTGAAGTGCGGGTGCTCTTAATTCTTTTTTTTTTGCACGAAGGTCGATCAACATGGCTTTTATTTTGTCGTATTTTTACTTTTTCTGAAGGTACAGATGCGCCCCGGAAGCGCCACTAAAAGGTCACATAGTGGCACGGTGGCCTCCAAGTTAATTGCCATCCCAAGCACGAAAAGCTTTCTCGGACCTGGAAGGCCAGGTTTCGCTGTTCTCTCTATTGCTTTTGGCATCGGCGGAAGCGCACCTCATTCTCTGATGGCACC
This sequence comes from Dermacentor andersoni, assembly GCF_023375885.2. NCBI lineage: Eukaryota > Metazoa > Arthropoda > Arachnida > Ixodida > Ixodidae > Dermacentor > Dermacentor andersoni. The sequence continues at coordinate 173,496,062 of NC_092818.1, forward strand.
AGCCGTGCACTTGGCACTACGGCACCCAAAGCAATCAAGTCCAAGTGGACAAAATCACGGACCTACAGGCGGTAGCACAAGGGGCACTTTGTCGCCGTGTCCTGTCCTGTCCCTATCCCTAGCGTCCTTTGTCTCCTCCTAGTAATCACCGAAAGAGAATTGGCTGGCGGCCGATAGACTGCAGCAAATGAAAACAGTGGTTTGAAATATTTAAGTATCTTATTTAGTATTTTATTTATCGTTTATTTTGGCAGTACCCACAGCGTGAAAGCCATTACAGTTGAAAAGAAGGGATGAGGGGAAGGGGGTTGTCAAGTAAAACATTTTGATATAAGATGACAGAGAACGTAACATTGGCAATAGAGACAGCACAACAGAATTGCTCGCAAAAAGAAATTGTATGCTATACTACCAAAAATGTATGTACAGCAAATGAAAAGTGTCACTTGAAATTATAAAGAATTATTCACACAAGTGTAAAAGTTGGGAGCTAATTGATATTATCAATCACTTCATCAAAAAATACAAGACAAATTATCCGTGCAAGAAAGCACTACAATAGAAAGGGGCAACCATTTGCAGAGCAAATTGGGCACTTATGCGATTTCATTGGACGGCAGAATAAACGGAAGAATAAGCTCACTCAGACTCACTAAAAATTACAATTCTTTGTTGATGTGCCCCACTCGAGCTCAGACTCAACAAAATTCTACTCAGTCGGCTGACTTGTTCTCAGACTCCGCCGGGCTCTGTTGAAGCCAGATCTACGAGATTAACAAAATCAGACAGGCTCCCTTAGATTCACAGACTTACACAATCTCAGATTCATGGAATTACGGACACACTCAAACTAACAGATTCATGTGCTCAGAGAAGAATGAAATTCATGGAATTTCCCACTTACTCGCCTGGTCTGACTTCAAACGTAACTTGGGTAAATAATTGGAATCACCAGTTCACTAAAACGCTCACTAAAAAGCTCACTGGTTTAGAGCAAAACCAGAGCAAGTTGTACCCACAGTCACATCTACTCACCTGCACTGCCACGCACTCAAACTGAAAGTTTATTGGACACCAGTGCATAAATATACGGTTGTCAGGAGCACAAACAAAAAAGCACAGAAATAGGCTTGACGGGACCTGCACCTCGTAAAAAAAAATTCACATTGGCAACATGAACGATAGCAGCATTTGCACAATGACTAGATAGTGTAAAGAAAGTACAGCTTATAAGGGAAAAAAACGCACACGTGCACGCACAAGGGAAGTGCGTCTTACTGAAATAACAGCAAAACGCAAGTGCATCGCATTGAGATAATGAAAAATCTAGTCTGTTTAGAAGAAATGGCTATCTGTCATGGGTCGTTTGGTCACCGTATTGCGTTTGTGATGTGGGAATGTGCCAGATTTCTTGGTTACGTGCGTTGTACGTGATACGACGTTTCCCGAGACTAGCTAATCTCTCAAGATCACCAGAGTTTCCCCTTTGCAACCAGTTTAGGAGCAAATAATTGTCAAAACGATGCACCTTTTTCTTCACAGAGAGGCAAAGAGAAGCTCAGTGTGAGCGTCGAATGTCAAATTTGTTGTTGCACGTAGTGCTTTCTTTTGCAACAAAAAGTTTCATTTAATTGGGCTTAGTTGTTGTAGCCCAAACCAGATGGCAGTAGGTGATATAGGAAAGAAAAAATGAAGTTGTATATGAGCAATTTAATATATTGAGGAAGAAAGAAGCGTAGTCTGGCAAGGATGCCAGTAACACGAGCAAGTTTAATAGCGACGCTATCGATATGAATACTCCACGTAAAATTTGACTCAAATATAACTCCTGACATTTTGAGTCATGAAGTAACTTCAACGTAAGCATCGCCAAATTTTAAAGCACTCTCGATGTTCACGTGACGATTTTTGGATTTAAAAAGCATAGCTTTCGTTTTAGTAGTATTAATTAAGAGACAGTTTTAGTTGTTCCATGCAATTAATTTAGTGAGCGTAGTGTTTGCTTTGCGCACTAAATCTTCTGCGTGTGTCGACGTGAAGTATAGGCTGGTATCTACCGCATAGATTATAAGCCGAGTTGCTAGGTCAGTGTTTAGCATATCATTTATGTAAAGGTTAAATAAAGATTGCCCTAGAATACTTCCTTGCGGTACACATGATGTGACTGCGAGATCGTCCAAAGCTTCATTATTTATTACAACCCTATGATGGTGAAATTTCAGAGAGCTATAGACTAAAGCTAAAAAGAGACCCCTGAATTCATATATGTCAAGTTTCATCAACAAGGTTTCATGATTTATCCGACAGAATTCCTTTCACTTGTACTCACTTCCACACTCGACTGCTGGCACTCACACGTACTGGTTCACGCTTATAATAACGTACATTCACACTCACCAGTGTTAAGTGATATTTAAATTCACGTCCATATATACTGAGCAGCACTCACTCACAACAGTTGCCATTCGTGCTTGTCAGCACTGATTAACGATAACAGAGTGGTACACGCACGCTCAACTGCAAGTATCTATACTTTGTCGCACTTACGCATACCTAGTAATGTTCAATCTCGATGAGCCCCATTCCACCAACGTGTTTAAGTAGGTGTGACTCTTAGTGGTAATAGCGGAGTGCGAGTAGATGTGAACTTAGTGAGACCATATGAACGGAAGCTTTTAATGCAGTAGCATTAGGAGAGTCTAAGTTGAAGAATGTGTATGTGTGTGAAGTGTGGGACGTAGGTCACCTGGTAGAGGTAGTGAGGAGCGAGCCTAAAGGAGCGAGTATGTGTCTATGTATATGTCTGCGTGTGTGCCATCTGACGTCAGTCAGACTCTTCCCTAAAAAAAATTTAGAAACACGGTACAAGATAGAATTTTAATAACTACGGTGTCTGGTCGTCAGTATTCTGACGATCGAAGGGCGTAGGTCTTACGCGGTATATGCATGGTATACATATAAAGTGCAAATGACGGTGGTCTGGGGCGCTATAACGTAAAACTGTTCCAAACTTTTCTATTACAATTCTGCTATCAGCCCTCCACGATTGGTCAAAAACTTTTTTCGACCACCCCCACTTCGCCTGTCTGTCGCGCGACGTCACGAAATCCGCGATACCTCCCCATCTGATATGATGTGTACACACTGATTATGCATGATTTGACAGAAAAAAGAACAACAGTTTTTTCTGATTCGACCCCTTTTCGCCATTAGCCCTCGGCTATTGGAAAACGTTTTCGGGCTGCACCCACTTCACTTGCCTGTCACGCGACGTCACAAAACCGCAAGAACTCACCGCGTCAAAGTGACGTGTACGCGATAAAGATGCATTAATATGCCGAACAAAACTAATTTTCGACGGAATAGCCGCAGGCTGCCCCGTTCCGAAAGGAATAGAAGATGGCTGCCGCCGATCGCTCAGACGCTGGCTACTCGCACCTGCCGGAGAGCATGGGTGTATTTGCGTATAATTAGACTTCTTGCGTGGCCGTGTAACGTTTTCGAGCACTTTCGGCACGTTTACCCGCTCATTCTGCGAACTCTTCTTTGCTGAGGGTCCGTTTTAGCGTCATTCTTGAGCTTCCGTTGCATGCCGCCGCGATTTTCGACCAGCCACCGCAAGCTAAGTAAGGAAAAGCCGACCAATCGTAGACGCCGGCACCACCCTCTTCATCCGGTAATCGACTTTCAGTGCAGTGGCTCGGCCCCATCGAATCCCTCTCCACTTGAGCGTTCTCCTCGCCTCTTTTCAGCCAATTAGATACGACAAGCCGCTCAGTGTAGGCAATGTTACTCGTTTTTCAAGCAAACAAAAGTGACCTCCTATGAATGAGGAGAGCGTTTGATTGGTCTGTTCATGCAACCCTACGGGTGACCGCCCGGTGCTTGCGTTGGTGGTTACGCAAATTTGATGTCAAGCGATTGGAATAGAAACATATTGGAATAGTTTTACATTATAGGGCCCCTGCTCAGGACTGCTGTCAGTTGCACTTCACTCCACGAAGAGGCAGGACGTCTGTCGAGTCGGCCCCTAAACAACACTTTACGTTGTGGTGAATTGGGTTAAATCATGGATCCAGAACCTCAAAGAGGTCTGACGTAAAGCTAACACGATTCGCTCGCAGTTACTGCTGAATCGCTACTGACTTATTTTTTTTTTTCGAGTCTGGGATTCCTAATGAGATAGCTAGTGTGTCTCACACATGTGACTACATGCCTTTTTGAAATTGGCGACGCTAAAGTAAAGCTGAATCTACGTTCCCTTCATTGTATTTGAGTCTGCATGTGCATTCACTTGCAATGTCTGTTCGATATAGTAAGCTTGAGGGACAACAATCAAAGGCTTATGGCCTTTCAATCGAAGTTCGAATGCGTTAGCTGTCCGGTGGTCAACTGTGTAGTCAAGTTCTTATGAATCGTACTTGAGGTACTAAAATGACTTGCATTCCGCGCGCTCCCTATGCATGTGATGTGCAAGTATTTTCGAGCGCACTTCTGCAGCACACGCCACTCACGCGCTTTCAATAACGTATCATTGGCGCCAATGCGGTGCTCGTTTAAAAAGTCTGGAAAAGAAAGAGAAACGGAAGCTTCACTTTCTTAAAAAAGATAACAGTTCTGCCGTAATGTTGAAGCAATGAATGAGATTGGAACATCTTAGAATATTACACGGAGTGTAACAGTTGTAGCTGTAGTGCCAGTATGAAGTGAAGTAAGCCTAACCTGAAAGTAAAAACGAGCTTTATGCTAGGGGTACTCTATTTCAATCCTGCCATCGGGCAATTTCTTTTATGCTTCTTAATGAACGCCAACGTCTTTCTTAGCAAATTTGCCACCACTTTCCCGCATCAGGTATATTTAAAACCGTTTTTGGGCAGATTCCGGAGCTAGTGCATAGCCGTGCCAATAAAATTAAACCACTTTCACGTTTGAGCTCGGTTATTTCTTAGCACTAATAATGTTTAAGTCCCAGATAATTAGATATATTAAGCATGCGCTATCGCTCTTTTCATTCATGGCATTGCTTGTGGGTTGCCATTATCTAAATTCTGAAGAAGAATTTTGTCAAGAATATAAGACCTGGTACGAGCAACTTTAGGTATTAAGTGATGTGCCAATATAACTCGCATATAAAGTATGTCATTTATCATGGCGTAGCATATAGCATACATATGCCTAACTTTATACGAAACCTCACGGGGACGCAGACGGCGACGGCAAAACTTCACTTGGAGCGTCCATATAATTCTTATCGCAATAATATACACTTTTCGTGAACCTCAGATTTTATAGGAGTCAAGACACCGATATATCGGGTGACGATTTTTTACTCTTAGGCAATAGACATAATCTAGGGGACCATGATAAAAATCGGCATATGCAGAATGAAATATCGCGCAATTTGTACTGCACACTTTCTCGTTTCAATGTTCCCGCTAGCAGCGGTGAATAAACTTTGTTGCAACCAACGTATTTGACGTTAAGGGGTGTTTACCTGAGCTAGTTGGTTCATTCTTCGAGGATTGTAGTAGCAGATCTTGTGGAACACGACACAGAAAGGAATGAATAGACGTAGACGCAGCTGCGTGTACGTCTATTCGTTCCTTGTTATGTCTGTGTTGTAGATGAAGCTGTGTCTACGTCTATTTTGATGTCTTTGTTACACGAGTTCTGCTGCTACAATCTGCGAAGTCTTTAACATTACACTATTTTGCACTCAACAATGACATCTTTATCATGGCTATGTCCGCGAGTCCGAAGAAGTGAGCGACGTTTCATTTCTAGACATTAAAATTGAAATAAATAATCTTTTAGCCGCCTCCTGTCAGTCATAGCTTTTCAAAGCGTCCCTCGTAAGCAGGTAAATCTTACGCTATATTTAATTCAGACTTTAAATTTAGTGTGCACGCTCGTTTAGGGCAAGTTCGAAGTGTCTAGGGCCGAGTTATCTGAGCATAATATATATGACAGGGCTTCGCAGACATTGTTGATTATTGCCCGATGCTGCGTATATACAGCTCACACAATTTTGACTGTGTCCACGCAAGCATCCCCCTTAAATTATCGGCGCCCACACCCGTAGATATTGCAAAGTGCGCAGGCCTTAGTAGACACAACAGTTCACGCAGCTTTCGTTTGAGCAGTGATGCCGGTCATGCGACTTCTGTGTATTCGCGCCCTCACTTGAGTTACTTCCCGACGCCGGCGCCTGAGCAATGGCTGCAGCGGTAGAGATAAGCTTGCTAATTGGTAGTGCGGTATTTGCGATGCCTGCAGGATTACCAGCGCCTCCAACTGCCTAGCCTTCGGCTAACGAATGGGTTGAATGTAAAACCTCCAAATCCCTGAAACGGTGTTTCCTGGGGAAAGTGATTCACGTAGCGTGAGTGCGTGTGCTTGCACAGCTCCCCGGAGCAAGGATTGTTTAAGAGGTTTAATGTCCCGAAACTGAACCCTGGCTTATGAGGAACGCTGCAATGGAGGGCACTGGATTAACGTTGACTACCTGGGGTTCTTTAGCGGGCACCAAAAGCACGATACAGGATGCATTTCGGATTCTGTCCCCAGAGACATATGGCCGCCACGGTCGGGAACTCAACCCGCAACCTTGTGCGAAGTACCGCAGTGCAATAACGGGGTGGTTGACCCCGCTGTTTACGTTGGAGATCCTGCTACTCGCGCACTACAATTGATGACGTCCCTGCTAACGTAACAGAGACTGCGTACGCCAAGCCCGACCTTTGTAGTAAAGTACCGTGAAGCTCGTCGAATCATTTCAAAGCGTGAATGTCGGTCGAATGAAGATACCATTGAACACCGATTTTGCGGAGTCGACGGGCTATGGTGAAACTTTCGTTCAATTGGGAATCGCGCAGAATCTAAATATCGGGGCACTGCAGAGGCTAAACGAGAAATGTATTTATGGGCAGAAATTCGGTTATCTTTGATTGCCTACTGTTTTTCAGTAAAGGCGTCACGCAGGTCTCGTAGCTCACGAGGGCGATAAGAGCCTATTTCCTTCCTTGAGAACCAGCAAATCACCTGAAGAGAGAGACGACGTTCATGACATCGCTAGCTGTCGGCACGCGGTCTAAGTTTGCGTCTGTGTCGCCATCTTCTGACACTTGTTCCGCGTCGGCAACAATCTTCGCAAGGTCCTCGTCATCCAAATTTCCTGTTGCGTCCATTTCTCCTCAGTGGGAGAAGTCCATGTCTGGTGAAATGGCGTCAAGCCGCCTGAGCTGTTCCCAGGAACTGCAAGCCCACTGTTCGATTGCTGCTCGGGGCTGGCATCTTCGCCTTACCAAGCTTCCTCGTGAACAATTCCGAAAGTGGTACACCTGAAGTAATTGATTATCATGGATTGCTTTGTTTAGCTTGAGGCTACGGTCTCCATATTGACAGCCATAGAAACATCGATTGCCGTAGAACGTGCGACATTTCAGTTGTTTTTACACGTCATTTCATTTTGGTGGCTTCGTAAAGCAGGGAGCGTTGATCAAGTTCCCTGTGTAAGATCGAAGTGATACCTGATACCCAAATGGAAAACATTTGGGAAATTGATCTTTTTTGCAAAATCGAGAAATTCGTAAAATCGGGTTTTATAAAATACGGCTTTGTAAACTTCAGGTTCGGATGTAGTTAATGCTTTTGCAATATGAAGGTTTTGCCAGTTTTTGTTTGCAGCTTTTTTACTATCGCCAGCGCCGTCAATATTATGGGTGAAAAATTTCAGCCCCCCCTTCTAACAAATCATTTCGCTCTTTAGTTAAGTTTATTACAAGTACACTGTGCTGCCCAACTTTCCTGTGCCGTTGCAATTGAGGGGCGAGCCTTATCTTTGCTTTGTGTAGCAGCTTCCCTGTCATAATTGGCATTTTGCAGCAGTCGAAAACAATGACGAAAGCTTTTTCACTCTCATTCAAAGCGCCGAATCATTATTGATAATTAGGAATAGATACGCATGTGAAAGTCAGCTCTAGTGCCGCACGTTGTTGTCTGAAATTTTTTGTCTCTATCATCGCTAATCGAATCGGCTACTTATTCCAAATGTCGTCCCTAAGTGAACCTATATTAGTGCATGTGCATACCCTTTTGGTAGTTACTGCAATAACTAAGTGCATGATGATAATACTGATTCAGTGTGCTGGGGAAAGAGGTAAACCTATGTAAGACAAGAAGAAAGAAAAAGGTGAATATATGTTAAAATAGTAGCTTTCACTATACATAACGTCACCTTCTTTCTTTCTTATTTATCCTTTTGTCTCTAAGGAGCTTAGAATCATAGCTCTCTTCTAAACTTCAAAGGAACATTTATGTTGGCCGAGTACTTGCGTTCTGCGTATGTACAGTCGGAGCTTCTGTGGATAAGTGGGTGATGAGAAATGAGTGATAAATTTTTATTGATGCAGAAGAGTTTGTTGTGGTTGCTTGAAGCATTTAAAAAGCAGATGTGAAAGGGGAAAACATCGGTGATGATGTAGCAATAAGGGAGAAACACATGCTTCAGCTGCGCCATGCATAGTGGAGGACATGTTCCAGTGAGCGAGAGAGAGAGGGAGACAAATCACGTATTCGATTATTTTTTTCCCGTTGTGATGAACGTTGTGAGATTGATAACTAGATTGTCATTGACGAGAGCCTACGTTTTCCTAAGGTTAGTGAGGGATAACTAGATTGTCATTGACGAGAGCCGACGCTTTCCTAAGGCTAGTGAGGGATAACTAGATTGTGAGTGACGAGAGCTTACGCTTTGCTAAGGCTAGTGAGGGACTTCTACGGGAGACCCGCAGAAGTCTTGATTGTCCCATATGAGACGTGTCTCTTGTATTCGGACCACTGTATTGTCATACCGCATGGTTGTACGGTTAACGTTAAAAATTTCAGGACATAATTTTTCTGGGTAACCGAAATTTGCTCTCGCGTCGTGCGCCGATATGTGTGGGGAAATTAGAGGTGCGTAATTAGATTTCTGACAAAATACGTTACGCGCTATATTTAATGTCATGGTATTGCAGTGTGTCTTGTAGAAACAGAAGCGCAGATATTTGCCTTCGCTGGTTTGCTATTTATTGCCTAACCGACCCCAAACTGGGCAGTTTTTTCTTGGAGAGATACACGAAGAAGCACGTGAACATGTGAAATTTATCTTTGATTGGCACAAATATGTCATCTAAATTTCTTCCTAACAAGGGAACACTACCAGTTTGCACGCTGGTGCACTTCTTTAAGCACAACCCTATTTTCATACGGTATTCACAAGACCATGAAGACCCATCGCAACAAGTCATCCGAAAGCCGTCCCGTCCTTGTAGATTTTTTCGGTCATGTGTTTTCCTTTCAATTATTAGCATTACAGAGGTTTCGAAAAACGCATTGTCAAAGATGCTTAATTCAAGAACCTTATCTGAAATATTTCCACTCTCAACATCCTTCCTCGTTCCGCTTTCCTTTCAAAAGAAGAAAATATGGCAGTTCCAAATGAAACAACAAAGAATTATAGATGCGTCTTTTTTTCATGCTTGTTCGGGGCTACGGGTACAAAGAAACCACGCGCGCGAGTCGCCCGCTTCACGCGCAACCTTATCGCAGGAACGGCATTTGCAGGATTACGTCGCTGCTGTTTCCGGAAGTTCGTTTGCTCCTTCCAATTCTTGGATACGCTGTCCTTCCAAATAAACTAAATAATCGGAATACACGAACAACTAAACCACCTTCCCTCCCACCTTCCTTCCGCATAAAGCTGTATAAAAAAATTAAAGAACGATAAAAAGACAACGAGAACAGAATAAAGACACGCATGAAAGTCAGAAGTAATGAACGATTTAAGATACGTCGTTGCGAGGCATGTGGCGTTTCCAGTCTCGCTTAAAAATTCGGAAATAAATTACCGGCAATAAGTAAGTAAACCGGCTCTGCAGTTGCGGTGACGCAAACGTGCAAAGATTAGATTATTTTTCTAGTTCTTTCTCAACGCACTTGTTTGACTGTATCTTCACTGAATAGAACCTGTCCGAACGACGCTATCGTCTGAAATTTTCCTAGATTGAAATTAAACATGCCTTAGTCGCCAGAGGAAACCGCGTTTCAGTTTGGAGCGGCCCTGCAGTTGAAAACGTGAAAGTCTTTCTGCGCTTTTCCCTTGTTTATGGCAGCGGTGTCTGAAGTGAAAAGATAAAGAGAGAGATAGAGAGGGAGAGGGAGAGAAATGCATTTTCACTTTGCACGAAGACAAGCGAAGTGCTATTTTTGTCAGTATATGGGCAGTTCTTCGTAGAAAATAAATGTCTCTTTAGGAAATATCTCTTTCATTACTCAATCCGCGTGTTGAATATCTGTGCGAGGGATAAATAGTTACCAGGTCTTAAGATTGAAGTGATCAGGTATTGTAATTAGGGTCAAGAGAAAACAATGCCACTAAATACATACGGCACGCAGAAAACGTTTGACAAAGTACGACTGTGCTCGGATCGTTTGTTCTCTTGTATGTTGATGAAATAATTAAATAATGAAGTAATAAGTTCTGGCGTGTTACAAGCCAAAACAACAATCTGCTTAAGTGACACTCCATTGCGCTTCATAATCACGTAATTTCGTGAATGGGATGTTTGATAAAAGAGAGTCAAATAAGATACATCAGTTTTGCTCATACACCCACACGCTGGAAAACGCTCTATCTCCTTTATTTTTTTTCACTTCTATCTTTTTTTCTAATGGGTAATACCACTATTCTTTTATACATTTGGGAACCACCATGGTTCAATTTCACTGAATCACTGTTTTTCCTCCATGATTCTCTTGCGCCGCTTATGTTAAGAAACACTGTATGCAGTTAAAAGTGTTATTCCGTTTTCTATTCATGAAAAACAGACTCAGAAATGGAAACTATACTGTGGGCGACATATTAAGGACGAGCATCAAGATGCGTAAGAAATCTCGTAGTGTACTTGTTGAAGATGAACCGAATTATACTTTGACTCATCACTTAATGTAGGGCGGCAGGAATTCAGAAACCGAAACATAATCTCGTATGCTCATAACAAAAGCAAATAAATATAAAAATATTTTCTGACCTTCTTCCATGCGTTCATCCACTGATGTAGACGCACAGCTTTAATTTAAAATTGAAGACAGCAAACGGGAAGACCACATATTGCAAGATACTGCTAAACATCGGAAATTAAACGTCCTTCCTCGCGAAATGTTTCCGCTGAACAAAGGTCATTCATATTCTAAATGTAGCTTTCTCTGAGAAATGTATGCACCGAATCAGATGCGCTTTCTGGGTACAGAACCAGGAAACCATTCGTGACAGTGTCTCCCATGGTGCGGATTGTCTAATGAGAGTGCACTCAGCTGATTGGGGGAGCTATCGACTTCGCTAGTGACCTAGATGACTTGGAAACTCCACCACGAAATCGAAAATATAACGCGCTATAGCTGAGCGCAAGGCAACACCGCTGTGATGGTTATGAAAGTAACAAAACGACTTCTTTTGTAATTCGAACGGGCTTCCGAGAAAAGTATTTAAAGAGGTGGAGGAATGCGCCATTGTTCTGCCACTTTTCTTACGAACCCGGGCTTCAAGAGAGGTTGTGCGGAGGCCTCCTGTATACATCAACGGCTGTGAAAATGCTTCAATATTTCAGTGACTGCAAAACGAGGTCGACGTGACCGAGTTCGCTTGCAATACGCTGTAACTGTTTACCTTGTAATCTCGGTGAGCTGAATTCCGAAGATAATGCAGGCCATGTTATAGACCTAAGTGTCAAGCTCAATCATGTGGCCTTGAGTAGAAGAATACCAATAGCCGTGAACAACATTACGCATGCCAGAGCTGCCGTAGGTTCCACGTGGCCAGCCATGCAAGCCATAAGTTCTGTGAACATATCAACTATCCTTTCAGGATGCCACTCGAAACTAGGATGAGAAGTAGGGCATGGTAGAATCTTATATGTGAACAGAGAGAGACAGAGATGCGAATGAGATAAAGGCAAGCAAGTTAACCAGACCTAAAACCTCTGGTTTGCTACCGTGCATTGGTAGAAGAGAAAGGGGAAAGACGGCAAGAAGAGTGCGGTCCAAAGAAAGGCATGAAACAAAAAAGGACGGGATCATTGTGTTAACAAAAACACAACGTAGATAAGGTAAGAAATATATTGACATTTGTAGGCAGCATGTAAGATTATTGCGCTCGCAGAACGGCTCTGCTCCTTAGAGAATGGCCATAGAGGAACCAGTTTGTTCCCTGTGATAAATTATGAGAAGGCGCTTGTCAAGAATATTCAAACGATCGTGCAGACGAAGGCGCTATTGGCCACAATCAGGCGCTCAGCTTCTGATAATGCGATCTTCTGAAGCATCGGGATCATCACAGAAACTAGAATGCGGGAACTTTCTACTTTCGATGTAAGAGAATAAGTAAGGCGCGTAGACTGCGTCTAAGTGTAGACAATGGAGCAGCGTTTAAACCTGCATTAAACGTTTTCGCTTGGCGAAAACTGCAGGGATAGGTCCACTCCGTACAGCAGTGAAGACTATGCCTATTCATCGAACTATGCGCCATGGGAAAGTTTCTGCCGCAGAGTTTGTGGCGTTCTTGTGTTCACTAAAGTTTATATACATCGCCATGTACATATTGCACCGGTACTTTCTGTATATTTAACCCATTTTAACAGAAAAGTACCGCTGGTTTAGGTGACCATGCCTCCTTGTTTGCAAATATTAAGGTGTATCGATGTACCAGGCTCAGCCTTTTTAGGACGTCCTTGTCTGGTTCGAAAAAAGAAAAGCTGTAGAAAATGCGATGAAATGAATATTACTTAGAACGGTTCATTACGTGGAGTCTGAAGCATATCATCATCAGGACACGACTACATAATTTCGGTGTTAGATAAAATTTTTCTCATAACCGTGGATATAACTGTGTCGACAGGTGGACAGTGCAGGCACGTTCTCCCGCCTATACCTCCCCAGCTCTAAAATGACAACAACAACAGCGCAAAAAAAAAGGAAGTTAATAACATATTTGGATGGCTCTAGCTCTATAAGAGCCGTACAGCCATGTGAACTCGCATCACATGCTACAAGTAGTGACATTTCACTCGAGGAAGGTTGAGGTGCATGCGAGACAGTTTAAAAAGCGTCATTCTGCGCTACTACTTTCACCCTCCAATGAACCACATATGATTCAGCTTCGGGAGCATAAATAAGAAGAGGCGATACAAAAGAATACCAAATATTCTAGTGATACAGCACACATTTTTCAAAAGCGGCACACCTTGATGCGACGGCGAGAGACCCAGGTTTTCGAGAATGCATTTCCTACTTGCTACTTTCTGACGCAATCTCATGCAGTCTTCTTCGTGCGGAGGAGGGTGAAAAATCGCTGATTCTAAACACAAGGAGCTGAGTAAGCAGCAGACGTAGCTGCGTTAGAACTAGAGGAAATACCGAGGAAGTGCGTACTAGTGCTGGGTCACGATAAAGATGCGCCCAGCCCAAAAGCTTTCTGGGAATGGTGAGGCAGCACCGGGTGTCGACGAAGGGGTGGTACGCCTCACCGCACACGCATAATAAGCTTTAAGTTCCGCCCCATCGTCACAAATTCTCTCGCTGTTTCTTCCTACATAGTAAAATAGCAGGAAAACCAGGACCCGCTTCACAAGTATGCGAATCGTGTGGTTTGCTTATACATGTGGACGGAGACCACGTGCATGTGCCATGTGAGAGTGACTGCTTGCGTGGTGCTTTGGAAGTCAGTCGAATCTAAGCATGTGAGAGGGAAAGTTCTTCGCTTTATGCAAGCGATAGTCAAAGCTGGGGCTGAATGAAAAAGCATTGAACAAATCCTCGCTAAAGAGTATATTGGTTGATCCCTCCTTCAGAGGAATTTGTCTTTATACGAAAGGGAATCACGTATTCTAAGAAGGAGTATCAGCTTCGTTCCCCATTCACGAATACAGGTCCATAAATTTATAGTATTTTTTAACTACAGTTTCCCTCGTAGCGCGAATCAATGGTAGTGATAGGAAGCACACGAGGCCGCTGCTGGTGCGGATCGTTAACAGCATTCCAGAGGCTACAAGGCGTCGTAGGTATATCGGATGTGATGGTAAGTGCGTATCTAGCGAAACTATGTACGGTGATTTGGAGGAGGAAATTACACGTAGTTGGACGATCCTTGAGAGAAAGGTTAACTGCATCGCTAGAACTATGGCGTCATCGCGCGCGAGTGCCCGTAGGCATTTATTTATCTTATTTATTTATTTATCCTCAGGGCCTTTCGGCATCAGACGGGGACTGGCTGATGTAAGAATGAAGAAATATAATACGAGCGTATACACAATATTTGCTAATTATACAATATTAGCTGAAAGTATGATAGCTACAGTAATAGAACATGACATATATAAACAACGTTAAAAAAGAAAACCAACCGCAGTTCGTACAAATGTTTGCTATTATACAGTGTTAGCTAGTACGTGCTTTTCGAGAATTATCATTGTTATTAATGGAAACTATATCAGAAGGAAGTCCACTCCAATCTTCCGACGCACGTGGTAAAAATGAATGTAGAAGAATATGTCGTATTACATTCACCAATTCTAACGTTATGCTGATGATCAGTACGGTGAGATAAGTAATATGGTCGCGATCTGAATTTCGGAGGAAGAGCAGGGTGGCGATACAGCTCATGAAAAAATTAAAGGCGGGAAATTCTTCGATGTGTTGCTAGTGACTGAAGACCCAGATTCAATTTCATTGAAGATGCGCTCGCAGCACGGTTGTAGTTCCAAAGAATAATACGAGTTGCGTTGTTTTGGATTAGTTGAAGGGAATGAATTAGGTTTTCATGGAAGGGGTCCTATATAGCTGCAGCATGTTCTAATTTATGCCGTAACGGGGTTTTATAAAGCAGTAATTCTAAAGGAGAGGGAGCACGATAAAAGTTACGGCGTTAGTATCCCAGCAAGCGGTTGGCATGGTTAATTATATATCCAACATGATGATCCCACGTTAATTTTCGTGTTATGTGCACGCCTAACTACTTATATGAACTGGTCGATCTTAAAGCAACGTCATTCAAGTAGTGCACTGGCAGGTTATCGTTAGATAGGAATACTCTCACAAATTTACACTTGTTAATATTGAGTTCCATTCGCCACAATCGGCACCAATTGCTGACGTTAATAAGATCGGCCTGAAGCAGGGTGATGTCGCGTTCGTTAGCTATTTCTCTGAAGATTACACAGTCGTCTGCAAATAAGTGTACGTCAGAAGTTGTTCCTAAAGGTAAGTCATTACTACGGATAAGGAATAATAGAGGTCTCAGGACGGAGCCTTGTGGCACACTGGACTGAACGTCGCTATGAGGTGAGTCACGACCATTAGCTGTTACGAACTGGCAACAGTTAACGAGAAATGATGCAATCTATTTTAGAACATTATGATTCAAGTTTAATTTGCTTAGTTTATAAAGTAAACGTTTATGACACACTTTGTCAAAGGCTTTTGAAAAATCTGCAAACATGCAATCGGCAAGAAATGAATAGTCAAATATTTAGGGTAGTTAATAAATGGTAATAATTGTGATTCACATGAGAATGATTTTAGAAAACAGTTTTGTGATGGCAAAAAAATCCATTATACTCAATAAAATTCGCAAGCTTAGTAAAAATAATATGTTCGAGCAGTTTGCAGCAGGTGAATGATATCGGGCGATAATTTGTAGGTGATAACTTGCTGCCAGATTTATCCAAAGGAATAATTTGTCGTGTTTTCCATTCTGACGGAAAAGTAGATGTGTTGAGTGATCGTTGAAATATCTTAGTTAGTATAATGGAACTATAGGAGCCAGTGTTTTTCAGAAATTTAACCCTGATGTTACCAAAACCGGGTGACGAATGTATCTTTAATGAATCTATTAGTCTAATAACTTCGGGAACTTCAACAGTCACTGGAGGCGTAGTTAAAACGTTATAGACATTCAAGACAGGCAGTGCAATATCAGCCTTGATAAAGAAATTTTTAACAACAATATTATTTAGGAGAGTTGCGCATAGGTTTTTCAGAACAGCGTTACCAGAGCGATTGTTAAGAGCGGTAAAATCATCGGAAAGCGGGTATAGGACGCGCCAGAATGTTTTACGGTAGTTATCAGCATGGGTGGTAATGTGATTAATAAGAACATTTCTATACCGCATTTCAGTGCGACTACATAAGCATTAGATGCTAATGTGTAGGCTTTTGAACATGAGTTTGCGGAACAATACAGTCGTCTTTTTTTTTTAATAGTCGCTTTAAATTATTGTTGTACCAAGGCGCACGTAGGTTGCACGTTCTGCTACGGGTCGGGGTGTGTTTCTGGATGAAGCGATTTACCTCTGCAGATAACAAATTCTAATTTTGATTGATTTTCAAGATCACTCAAAAATATGTTAAGAAATAGGCTCAGCTCTTTATTTATTGCTTCAAAGTTAGCTCTCTTATCGTCTCTAATTATCTTTTTACTCTCCGGAAGTTTCAGAAACGGAGCAATAAAGTGAATATTTAACAATAAGTGGTCACTAATACCGGGAAAGTAATGGATGGCAGGGGCATATTCGGGACGATTGGTTAAGATCAAATCAAGACTGTTTGCGGAATTGGATGTTATTCTTGAGGCTTGTGTAACTAATTGAGTTAACGAAAGTGTGGTAAAAATACCCAAGAATTATTTTGAATCACAAGAGGATGATAATGAGTTAGGTAGATCCTTGTTCCGAGAATTGAAGTCACCAAATACGAAAAAAAAGGTGTAGAAGAATACTGTGTCGTAATGGATCTAATTACACTATGCAATTCATTGATAAATACGGGTGACGAGGAAGGCAGCCGGTAGCAGACGCCTAAAATTACGTTTTGATGTTTCAGAGTTTCTGTAGCCCACACTGATTCCAGATTGGTGCTGATGTAAATGGATAACGATGGGATGCGTTTCGAAATGGCAAGAAGTACACCGCTACCACGACGCTATGTTCGGTCACAGCGATATAGCGTGAATTGCTTGCTATCATTAAATAGTTCTGAGTCATGAATGTCATTCTAGAGCCACGTTTCAGTTACGGTTATTATATTGGCTGAAAACGTGCCAATTGCGTATAATAATGAGTCACGGTATTTACGAACACTTCTGATGTCAGTATAAAGGATGCTGACTTGATTACTTTGCGCATGCTCACGCGTCCCTAAGTAGGAACATGTTGCGAAGCAGCCACAATGTGGTTGAGGCCGGCGTTGCATCCTGGCGTCTCCTGCAAACTACTCGAGTTAGAATGGTACATGTATCACTTACTTCTAATTAGCAGTTATCTGTAGCCGAGTTTAAACTGTGGCGAGTCTGGTTGTGATTTAGCAAACTCAATTAGTTTTTTACGGGCAGGTCGAGTTGCGCGTGAAAAGTCCTCATTAAATGCAATGTTGCTTGGTCTTAACTGTGCGCGTGATGAAAGTACTGTTTCTTTGGATTTGTAGATAGCAAATTTAGCAATTATTGGGAGACATTTGTTAGGTTGGTAAGTGCCGAGCCGGTGAGCTCACTGAATATAATTGCTGGGAAAAGAACCAAAAGTGACATTAAGTACTCAGGTTAGTTTCTCTTCGGTCTGTTGCCAGGTCTCCTTCGAGTCAGGTAGGCCATGATATATTTAAATTATCGCGACGAGACCTGTGTTCCGGGTCATCAAGACGCGATAATAAGGAGCTATTCTGAGCAGTTAGGCTGTCTACATTGTCTTGCATGCGTCTAAGATTAGTGTCGAAGCGGTCAAAGGATTTCGATTTTTCTTCTAAATCGTCAAGCCTTTTCCAAATACTTGCTAGCTTGCTAGCTTAGTTTGTATATTTTTCTGCCCGTTTTAATGGCTTTTACATCCGATACAAGTTCAGTTTGACACTTCGAAGACTGTAGTAAACGATAGTGTACGTCTTTAAGTGGCTTAAACATAATCTTCATTTGGTCTGCGGGATCATCAGGTAAATAATCTAGTTCAAAGTGACAGTACGTGTGTTAGGTCCTAGGTTAGATTCAATGTCACCGGCACTTAACAATAAAATAGCCTTCTAAAACTGGTACAGCGCAACACAGAAAGGAAGAAATAAGCCGAGCCGCCCAGATAAAGGAAAGCCGGCCCAGCTTATTTTTTCCTTTATAAGTTGCGCTGTACCAGTTTTAGAATGCAATACCAACTCGCCCAATCGTCAATCCAAGTGAATTAAGATATCCATTGCGTAGCACTGGCGCAACAACTCGCACAACACCCGTGGGCACGATAAGACAATCAGGCAGAGTTCATCAGCTTTTTTTTTTTTAGTGTATGGGAAGAACCGTGTACGCACCTGCATTGTCAAAACGTGCGGATTAAGCACAACGCTGCCAACGCTGGTCCCGTGCCCACTGAAGAGCGTTTCGGAGTGCCAGCTGTTTAAATCCACAGGAAGAAGTGATGACGTTGACGATAGCGCTGGGTAGCCTGGCGGGAGCTGTGCGGCGGAAGTTGAATCCAGGAAAGGCACATCGGTGTAGGAGCCGTGGCTGTATTCGAAGCTCGGCAATGGTGAGGCAAGACTGGTCCGGAGTTTGGGAGCTGACGAGAGCAAATCAAGGAAAAGTGA
This sequence comes from Dermacentor andersoni, assembly GCF_023375885.2. Taxonomy (NCBI): domain Eukaryota; kingdom Metazoa; phylum Arthropoda; class Arachnida; order Ixodida; family Ixodidae; genus Dermacentor; species Dermacentor andersoni. The sequence continues at coordinate 173,514,716 of NC_092818.1, forward strand.
TAATACCGCCTGCATTGCAAAAGCGTGCCGATTAAGCACAACGCTGAAGATTCTGGCCCAGTGCCCACACAATGTTCAAAGGTCAACCGCCGCGGCGCCACTACCGGCTCAGTGACAGTTGCCGGGGATCAGCGCTCAAAGAAAAACTGAACAAAAGAAGCCCACCTCAGTCTAAATTAAATCTGCCACAATGTTTCACAAACGTTTACCTTCCCAGAAACAGCACAGCGACATCATGTTATTTTGTTTCATTTCATTGACTGCATTTACTGCAGCAATAAAATATGTACTTGTATAAATCAGACGCAAAAGCCTGTCCTTTAGTGGATTTCAAAATTTTCAGTATGCAAAATTACATAATCTTTTAAGTTCTGTCTTAAAAGGTGAACGGCAAAAGCCTGCTCTTCCTCCTCTTATCATTCGCCTCATTGCCTCCTCTCTTTCTCTTCTTTGTTTTAGTCATTAGCGCAAATAATTGAGCATTTTAGTCATTTGTATTCAATTGTGGTCATTGCAAGTTGTCGTTAGACATATTGGTCATTTCCTAGTCATTAGTAGTCACTAGAAGTGATTTCAGTCATTATTAATCATTACTGGACATCACTAAGCATCTTTAGTCATTTCTAATTAATTGTGGTCGTTACAAGTTGTCGTTATACATATTGGTCATTTCGTAGCCATTACTAGTCATTACAAGTCATTTCAGTTACTATTAGTCATTACTGCTCACTACTAAGCATTTCTAGTAATGTCTAATCAATTGTGGTCATTACAAGCCATCGTTAGACATATTGGTCATTTCGGAGTCATTAGAAGTCACTACAAGTCATTAGTAGTCATTATTTGTCATTACTAGTCATTATTAACCTCTACCAATCTATGTTATAACGGTATCAGTCACTAACTAGTCACTATCAATCATTTTTAATTCTTTAACCTCTCTTTAATATGTCTCCATATGGTGTGATGACGCTTCGGCGGACATTCCGGTGGTCAGGTCTGCTGAGACAAACTTCACCATGAGCCTAGAAAGGCTTTCACCTTGAAACAGCACAGCGACAGATTCCGCCCCACTTGTCCCCAGTGTCGACTGTTTAATTTAAATTAGCGGCGCTGCGTTATATTTGTCGCGGCATGAAGCGAGCTACTTTTCTTTCGTAACACAGAAATAAGAGAATATTTGCAAAAGAAAGTAATGGTACTATTCAAAGTGCCATTTCCATAAAGCCGTATAAGTAGACAAATATATCTTAGCCGCTGGTCATCCTACCTTTCTTCTTTTTTTTTATCAGCGAAGCCGTTCTTGCTCGGCCTGAAATCACAAAACTCCACCGACGCCTCCCGGCAGAGACTGCACGCAGCCGGTTTCATCACGGCGCCAGATCTGCGCATGCGCCGTGATCAGGACTAGGAATGCGCATGCGTTTGACCTTGATTCTTTGGGACGTCAGGGACCCTTTCTTGCATACTGTGTCTCAGAGAGAATGAGCAAAGCGCTGCCAGATTTTATTGTTGCCACAAACAGCATTCCCTGAGCCCTTACGGGCAACTTTAAAGAGGTTGTCTCCACTGTGCGCTTCCTCAGGGTACGTTTTTCGAAAGAAAATCTGAGATCTGCCAAAAATAATAAAAAAAATGCTGTATAGGGATGTGCGCGATACTGAATTTCTCGTCACATTACAACGATTCCTTTAGTGTGGCAGACCCCCCCCCCCCCCCCCCCTCACCCCATGACCAGAATATAAAAAAATAAATTACGGGGTTTTACGTGTCAAAACCACTATCTGATTATGAGACACGCCGTAGGGGGGGACTCCGGAAAATTACACCACCTAGGGTTCTTTAACGTGCACCTAAATCTAAGAACACAGGTGTTTTCGCATTTCGGCCCCATCGAAATGCGGCCGCCGTGGCCGGGATTCAATCCCGCGTGCTCGTGCTTAGCAGCCCAACACCATAGCCACTAAGCAACCGCGGGGGGTATGACCAGAATATACTAGAAAGAGTGAAGAGTACGCAAATTTCACCAGGGGTGAAAACTGCTTTTTCCAAAGTTCATGTAGTAAAGACAGGTCTGAAAGAACCCGCCGTGGTTGCTCAGTGGCTATGGTGTTGGGCTGCTGAGCACGAGGTCGCGGGATCGAATCCCGGCCACGGCGGCCGCATTTCGATGGGGGCGAATTTGATTTAGATTAGAATTAGATTTAGGTGCATGTTTAAGAACCCCAGGTGGTCGAAATTTCCGGAGTCCTCCCCTACGGCGTGCCTCATAATCAGAAAGTGGTTTTGGCACGTAAAACCCCATAATTAATTTTTTTTTTAAAGAAGAAAGCGGTTTCTTTTTTGTACCGTGGGGAATACAGTTATTTTATAACGAGTCCGAGACAATCGATCACGTTTTCCTGCATTGTTCGAAACTAGCCTATAATTGGAATGTTTCACAAAGGACCGTTAAAAAAAAGCTCCCGCTAGATTCCCACGGAATCAGGTATCTAGCAATAGAAAACGACGGCGGGCTTCTTTTTCGTCAAGTAATGCTCGTTGGCTTTTTGCCCCTGGCACTCTAAAATGGCTGGGCGTTACCGTGATCCAGAGGCACGACCAGCGCTAACGTGCTTCCGAGTATGCATAAATGCCTAGCTGGAGGTGCAAAAAGCGCACGAATGCGATCCGGAATGGTTGTCAGTGCTAGAACCCTTGGCTAAACGAAGACAATCTTGATTTGATTACAATCATTCTGGTTGGTAGATGTTACATATGTCTTTTGCGCGCTTGTTTTCTGAACTCGGGTGTTGATAATGAATGAACTTGCAAAGGAGACAATAAAGACAAGAAATAAAAACGACGATGGCGACGATGATGGCAAAAATTCGCTTCGGGTGTCCATAGGCTTGCTTTCGCAACGGAACAAATGTTACCTTGAGTACACCCCAAAGAAATAACACGTTCTTAGCAAGTTTTTGTTTATTCAGTAATCCGTAATTTTTGTTTCTCACGTCGTGTTTTTTAGGCTCGACGTTTAAGTGAAATACAAGTTTGCGGGCTACGGTGGTAAAGAACAGCCTTTGTGGTAATCCCGAAGTGGCAAAAAACATGACAAGGTTGAAAGAGCGTAGATTTGGGCATGTTGGTAATCCATAAATTTTTGTGTTTTTAGCGCACAAAAAGGAATGAGGGACAGAGGTACGACGCGGACACAGTGCTGTGTCCGTGTGGTACCTCTGTCTCTCGTTCCTTTTTGTGCGTTAGATACCCTAAAATTTATGACAAGGTTGTCGGTGAGGCGTCCAGGCAGCGTCAGTGATGCACCATCCTTATATACAGTGATAGCCTAATTTTAAAGGTTTTAAGTACGCTGACCAACTCAAACGAAATTCGCATAGATATGCCAGCCAATTAAGGTTGCTTATTTAAGTGGCTTCAAGCAGCTTTTGGCATTTAAAACGACTCTTTTATGCGTAAAGACTGGGGCTGAATTCACAAAGCTTCTCGAACCTTAGTGCACTTTGCGATTGGTCGGTCGCCTTTGCAAAAAATATGCCCATCTTTAGCATCGGTCGGATTTTTTTTTTTTTTTTTGCAATTCTTGCATATCAACTTTTCGTGAATACGGATCCTGATCAGTCTTTGTGTCGATGGCTTTAGGATGAAACCTGGACGTCTTGGCAAATTTTATGGGTGCTCCTGGTAGTACGCTCAGCCAAAGGCATTATTTAAGCTTGGAACAACGAGCTTTTATTTTTCGATTAGCCTAGCATTTACATTAACAGAAAAAAGTGATTAAGCTGTGAGTGGACTGCCGCTTGATCGGCTCTCTTTTGGGGGTGGTCAGGTGCACTGCGTTTTTTTGTGGATGGAGCATGTAATTAATTCTTAGGTTATATTGTTAGCCGTGTTCATATCGCAATAATGTGGGACGTACACAAGGCCCATCAATGCATCAGACTTCAAGAAAAGATGCAGGGCTAGGTTTTCATCTTTCAAATCGATAAATTGACAAGACACCGCAGAACAATACTTCTTGTACACTTTGCACACAGACGCTTTTTACTTTCAGCGCTCTTTACGAAAAGGTCCTCACTGCGCCGGCTAGAAGGCGCGCTTTATGAATTCAGCCATCTGAAGCGACTTTCTTATTTGGCGCAGCAGTTACCGCTCGGGTTACATTTAAGACGTCCTTTAATTAATAGTTGCTGTTAAGGTGTTTTATTTTAAGTGAAGTAAAGCTGACTGAGCAAGGAGCCTTCCTCTATTCACTTCATTATCCAGGGGCTAGTGAAACGGTACGCGAAGAAAAGTGCCGGTAAAGATACTGGAACTCAAAAAACAATACACGATACTATAGAAGCAGTGCCAGAGTTGTGCATTGAGTCAACAAAGCTCACAAGGCAAATAAAAGACAACAGAGTAGGTAACACTAAGGCAATGTTGAATAACATTCACCAGCAAAAGAGGAAAGCAAACAGCACAACACTGTTCAAGTGGACTGAAAGCGTGAACAGCCACTCAAATGTTCAATCCAGTGGTGACAAGGAAAGCTTGCTCACAAGAAATAAATTTACAGAAAAATAAAAATGCTTGGAATGCATACGGCCGGCATTACCAAATCCCTACTTGGAGTTTACCACTATCACTGAAAAGTATGCAAACATTGCGTTCTAGCGGTGGTAGCAGATGCGGCAGACATTTGGAGGTTATCAAAGTAGCTCGAGAACAAGTTAAGGAACACGAAAAGAGCGATGGAACGAAAAATCTTTGGCGTAATGTTAAGAGACTGCAAGAGAGCAGTGTCGATCAGAGAGCAAACGGGCATAGCCGATATTCTAGTTGACATTAAGAGAAAAAGAAGGAGATGGGCATGCCATTTACTGCGTAAGCCAGTTAACCGGTGGACCACCAAGGAAGGAAAAGTGCAGTCGAGGATATATATGTGTGTGTATATATATATATATATATATATATATATATATATATATATAACCCGTCGTGGTTGCTTAGTGGCTATGGTTTTGGGCTGCTACACACGAGGTCGCGGGAGACCGAATCCCGGCCACGGCGGCCGCATACCGATGTGGGCGAAATGCGAAAACACGCGTGCGCTTAGACTTAGGTGCATGTTAAAGAATGCCAGGTGGTAAACGTTATTCCGGAGTGCCCCCCCCCCCCCCTCCTTCACGGCGTGCCTAATCAGATCGTGATTTTCGCTCGTAAAAACCCACAATCATAAATCTTTATATATATATATATATATATATATATATATATATATATATATATATATATATATATATATATATATATATATATATATATATATATATATATATATATATGTATGGCATAAGCAAGGCCTCCACGTACGCGAACTGCGCGGCCAAGTCGGGTATGGCGAAAACTACTTTTGCCTGTATACACCGCGGTGAAGATGCACCACCATGTGGCGCGTTGCCATGTTTGCGCTGCATGCTGAACTTGCATGTCATTTCGCAGTATTCGAAGCACTCTTCATCTTTGCTTTTCATATTCTGCGACTCTGTGATGGCGCAACGCTGAGGTCAGAATTTTCTCGAACGCTGGCGGCTCAAAACATAGCTAAACCAGTCAAATTGGTGATTTGGGTGGTAACTTATGCACTACGTGGACATTGAAAAGGGGTACATCACACACGAAGCGCTACTTCAAACTTCTAAACCACTTTCACACATTTCTGCAAGCATGGGATTTCATATTTTCTAGGAATATTTTTCTGTAATCGCCTCTGAGTAAAATTTGAATACGATTGAAGCTAAGGTGCAACTTAATGTATTGAGTGTAGCAGGAAGATATTGTCCTGAATTCCACTGTATTCCGACCTCCATATGTGAGAAATGGATCGCTCAAGATAAATTTGCGGGAGCTTTATTATTCTGCAAGAAAATATTTTATTTGGTTTTGCTGGTGAAATTTCACTTTATTTTCATGCGCTTGTGCTATCATAAACGGGACAAAGCAATGAAAAGAAAAGGGGCCGTGCGTTCGAGCCCGCAAAGTCGGAAAGAATGATTAACAAACAAGCCGAACAAATTAAGAACACTCGGTAAGATCTGCACAAATTTCAGCAATTACATATTATACGAAGCAAACAGCTGTCCTGCCACAAGCTACAGACATCATGCTATTATGATAACATCAACTTTACGTGTCAACATCAAGGGTCAATAACGACGCAAGGCTGGACCACTATTATGAGGTGCTCCAAGGGCGCTATCATCTACAACACGCTACTTAAAAGGAAGCCTTAGCTCGGGCGCAACTCCGATGCGACCTTTTTAAATACATGTAAAATGCAAACACGCTTTTCTGAGATAACGCCTGGACCAATTTTAATGAAGTTTGTTGCAGTTGAGTCAGAAAGTTACATTCTAGTGACTGTTGGAAGCCGAATTTCGATTTAGTACCTGAATGTTGTTACAAGAATTTTAAAGATTTCGTAAGTTCAAAAAAGTAGAAGTACGAAGTTCATAAATTAATAGCTCTCCATCAAGAGTCTCATAAAGAGAACAACCAATAGACACGCGGGCATGAAGGCAGAAAACGTCATTCGACTGATCCACTCAATCGTTGTCAGCCACATCGCTTACGTAGCCGCCTACCACAACTGGTACGTCGCGGAAAAGAACAAGATCAACACGCTCAAAAGGAAAACATACAAGATAGCCCTGGGCCTCCTGGAATCGACGAGCACCGAGCTTCTGGCTCAGCTGGGCATATACCACACCCTGGAAGAAATAGCCGAAGCACAACGCATCTCGCAGCTCAAACGCCTATCGACCACCACGATGGGAAGATACATAATGTACAGGCTCGGCATAACGTACCACAACCAGCACGGCCAGAAAATGCAAATCCCCAACAAAATCAGAAACACCATTATTGTCGCAACCATCCCAAGAAATGTGCACCCCGATTACAACCGAGGTAGAAGAAAGACAAGAGCCGAGGCTCTGCTCCGTTCATTCGGCAGGGAGAGAAACGCGCGCTTTGTCGACGCAGCCGAATATCCGAACGGCCAAAAATACACCGCCGTAGTCATAGACACAGAGTCCAAAATCAGAAACACATGCAGTGTATGCACCAAACACTCGGAAATAGCGGAGGAAGTAGCGATTGCGCTGGCCCTCACAGAACAGGAATGCGAAGTCGTACTAAGTGACTCACAAACGGCAGTAAAGAATTACGCCAAAGGTCGAATTTCCAAGGAAGCCCTGTCCATTCTGGTCAAAGCGGGCAGATCCAAAACCGCGAGCTCGAGGACCATATGGTTCCCCGCGCACGTCACCACGGAAGGCGACGCGCTCCCGAACCTAAACGAGACGGCGCACCGGACGGCGCGAGACATGACCCGCCGCACCGAACAGGGCAACGCCTCTCGCACGACAGCGAACGCTTCTCGAGCAGAACGGGACAGGCTCACCAGATACAACGACATAACAAGTGCATATTTGAACGCCCGAAGGATATAGCCACCGCCGAGTCCCAAATTGAACAGGCGGCAGGCCGTCGCCTGGAGACAACTCCAGACGTACACCTTCCCTAATCCATTCCGTCTGAAACGTATCTTCCCAGAAAAGCATCAGGACGACACGTGCAAATTGGGCCAGGAAAGACCAGCAACACTCGAACACATGCTGTGGGAGCGCAATGGAGTTATAGGAGGGATGGCAGTTACTCCGGAGACCCTGTCGTCGAGGTGGGACGCCGCTCTGCGCAGCTCAGGCCTCGGAATCCAGACGTGGGCAGTCCAGCAAGCCCGTGAGGCGGCGTTGAGGCAGGGCCTTGACGTTCCCCCATGGGAGACCTGAGGCCGGGTCGCGTTAAACCTTGCCGGACGTACAAGAAAGTTGTATCCATCCATCCATCAAGAGCAGATATTCTGGTTCTGCAAATGGCACCCATTATATAATTCAAAACGAATAAATTCATATGTCAATTTATATCTTACGTGAATTTGTTAAGTTGTGTACAAGGGTTCTGCAAAAGCTGTATTTTCATATTGCTGAATTTTTTTAAGATTCATGTGTAACATACATATTTTGTCCGCTTTAGGTGCGCTATCAGACGAAATACTCAGAATTGTGCTACCATTTTTCCTTGCTGAGTTACAGAGTTCTAAACTTGATAGTTTTGTTTTCTGAATATTCGCAATTTATGCCGATCTTTAATAAACAAATTCACGACCGAGATCAGAAATGCGAAACCAACCATCACTAGATTTTAAGTTTTCTTTTTAATAAACAAACCCCGTTAAATTTGGCGCAGTATTTGCCGAGAAAAACGAATTCTCCTTTTACATGTATTTAGATAGGAGCACCCGAGCTAAAGCTTCCTCTTATCTGCACTTAGTCAGCCAAGGCTACAGTGACTCCACGACATGCTACTTTCACGCTTGTATCACTTCTGCCACCAAGTTCGTCATACCTTGCGGTGTTCTCTCCAACTCTTTTCACATTACCTGCTTCTTCCCCAGTCTCTGAACCCTGTACTATTTAGCTATGGTGTTGGGCTGCTGAGCACGAGGTCGCGGGATCGAATCCCAGCCATGGCGGCCGCATTTCGATGGGGCCGAAATGCGAAAACACCCGTGTACCTAGACTTAGGTGCACTTTAAAGAACCCCAGGTGGTCTAAATTTTCGGAGTCCCCCACTACGGCGTGCCTCGTAATCCGATTGTGGTTTTGGCACGTAAAGCCCCACAATTAAATTTTTTAACCCCTATAGTTGTTCCAATAAATTAATAACTCTTTACCTGTTAGACTGATGTGCCAACCCGAAAGTGAGACAGGTATCCCGATCTTCCAACAATCACTTCTTGCACCTTCCTTCTGGTACCTAGTCGGCGGTTTAATAGTCTCGCGTGTAATATGGCACGAATCACAGGATGTACCCTGGGAAACATTTATTTTATACCGTGTCCACCGTATTCTCTATGCTTGTTCTTCTTCATGAAATAATAAAACATAATACCCAAGCGCGGAATAATAAAGGTATTTGTTTAAAATTAGTGATTTTTTTATTTATTTATTTATTTAGTTATTTATTTAACATATTTGATGTCTTCTCTTCGCAAGACTGAGTGCAGTATTACGTATTGCTTTATTTGGTTTATGATTAATTTTGTTCGCTTTTACATTTACCCTTTAATTGATCATAATACCTTTAGTTTGCTTGCCTGCTCCTTACGCTGTGTTTGTGCCTTATTTCAAGGAAAACATCACCACCAACACCAACACCATAGTCATCATTACAGCCTTGCTTTCAGATTTTGCGCTTCCTCGATACTGTCGTGATGCAGTTGTGGACGAATGTTCCGGTACCGATAATGCTTGAAGTCACTTATTGCATTCGAACTTTCATATTTTAATTTCACATCGTCGTCTCAGCTTCACGATTACATCTTGTTGCGCGGATGACATGGCGAGAAAGCTTCGGTGCAGAGTATGTCAGCCATTCTCTGTGGTACAGCCACTACATTTTTTTTACCAAACTTGCGCTGTGCCATTCAAGCTCTAGTTTGCGGTGGCTACTTGAGCTCTCATTGCTGAAAGGTTCTTTGCCTTTAGGTCACTCTAAATTCGCTTCTGGCTGCGCTGTTGTAATGGTACGCACGCTTGTCTGTATGCACACACATTGGATTTATAAACAGTCCCCAATTATTCAATTGTGAGTGTTTTTGGTTTTACTTTAGCCTACGTCTGCGACAGCTTGCGCTTTTTGGAATAGAATATTGCGCACCAATGAAAGTAGTGCAGTTGAGTGTGAAGGCTGGCGGCCCTAGCTTTAGACGAAGAATGCGTAGAGAAAGTAAAAATGAGAAGGAGAGAGGGGTTTCTCTCAACAGCGTTCCTCTAACCGACTACTCGGCGCTAAGGGAAGCTGAGGAAAAGAAAGAGGAACAGGATGGGTGACAATGACGAGAGAGAGAAAAAAGGAAGAACATTACGCGAATGTCTACTCTGCACGTAGAATAACGCGGTGAGCAAACAAGCATCACCTATGTTATTTCATAAAGAGCTCGTAACTTTCTCTTTTCGCTCTTTGCCAGATTCGGAGTAAATTGATTTACTTTCTTCATAACTTTGTTGTTGTTTTTCGTGCCACCAACTCTCAGACCTTCATCGTTGTTTCCTCGGCATCGTGGTCGCCCGTAAGTGATAAAGGTGTAGGGTCAGTGACCGCTCTGGAGGAAGAAGTGATAGAGCGAAAAAAGAAAGCTAATGCGCGATGGCCTCGAGCACCGACTCAGAGTGGCGTCCTGAATGTAGGATTTCTCGGTAGCGGCCGGGTCATATTGGCAAATGTACTCGGGTCTCGAGCCAGCTTCACCGACGTTCTCAGAACTCTAGATAACTTTGGCGAGGGCTCTAAAGTACATTTCCTCTTAGATTTCCTACACTACGAAAAAGCAGGATGACCTTAGTGATTCATTTGTGATTTCTCGGCGTTACACATAATTTCATTTAATAGATATTTTTGGCGGTGGTGATTAGACGCTTGCAAAATTTTGTGCAAGATCTTGCAAAACTTACAAAAATTCTGTGACCTCTGAATAAAGGCCAGTGAACAAGCATGTTTTACCTTAATTTTAGGTTCATGGGTTCTTGAGAACCCGTAGAGTAAACATCGCACGTTATAAGAACCATTCGGAGGCTTTAGTAGTGTTACTGTCTCCTCAGAGCACCCTGGTGATGGATTATGTTGACTGTGGATTAAGGGATTCCACGCTTCAGGAAAACATAGCATTTGATAAGCACCTATAAGTAGAGCCTGGTGATGTACCTCCACGCGTATTTCTACTCAATTTGCACAAATTAAGCACGTGTTACACGTTGGTGCGTCAAGGTGGTGTTACACGTGGTGCGTCAAGTCTCCCAGCTAGCACCGGAGAATGAAGCCGGCAGAGTGACCTCTGAAGGTGTTGATGCTCTAGAACGCTGTAAGACTCAACCTTCAAAGGTGTCTGTACATCGGGTAGCTTCGTATTTGGTAGATAATTCGTTGTCTGTAGTACCCGCCGACAAGGAGGGTGGGTTTGCAGTCATGACTCATGGTTCTATTTTCTCAAAGGCTAACGTAGCCATCTCAGGCGTGTTTAGGCAACATAAAAGCATTTCATTAGCTAAAGCCCAAGCAAAAGCCATTGATATCTGCAAAAAAATGAATCTGAATAACGTTGTAACAGGTATTGAGAACAGCGGGAAGTGTTGAGGTATTTTTTAGCGTGAATAGACACAAAAATAATGTCCCCTTCAGGGTATTTGTGTCTGAGAAAGGGACATGGCCGAAGGAAATGGCCGCCTACCTGCTAAAAACACTAAATCTCTCTACATTAATGACCCCTTTCTTGTGGAGAGTTCCGGCCAAGCTTTAGCATTTGTTGAAGTGCGCTCTGACAAGGGGCTGAAAGTATTCTCCGCTGACATAAAAGACCTTTATTACTATACTCCTGAATCTGACTTGTTAACCTGCGTTGAAGAAAGCATTCACGAATTTCGTGCAGGGAGGTTTTGCAATGAAGCCGCAACTTCTGTTCAGTTTTTTAGTCTTACTTGAGGAATACATGACCTCAACATTTATGCAGTGGAATAATGTTCCGTTTCTACAGAAGCAAGGTGTATGTATCGGGTCTTGTTTGGCACCCGTCCTCAGCAAGCTGTATCTTGCAAAAGCAGACGGAGTCTTGGCAGACAGGCTCAAAAGAACCTCAGTCCGCGCATTCCGATATGTTGATAATTTCCTATTGTTTCTTGACTGCACTTCTCATTGCTTTCAAAAAGAATGTGAAGGTGTCACAAGAATAATTTGTTAATGTCTTTGTGTCTTCGATGTGACCTTCGAAATGCCAATAGATAGGAATATCCGCTTTCTCGATCTACCATTTGTGTTGTCCGACGATCACGTCTGCTGGTGTTGTCAATCTAGAGCTAATTTTGTCGTACAGTTTTGCTCATTACAAGCTTAATAAAAGGGGCATAGAGAAAAAGTGTTTGAACAATGCACTAAAGAAGTCGAGCCCTCATTCTTTTTTCCAGTTAGTTTTCAACAACAGGTAGTGCGATTTAGTGAGGCGTATTTTACAAACAATTTGATTATGTCAATTGCTGAACCACTGCTCAAAGCAACGCAGTCAGGAGAGGCTGGTTTCTCGACGTTAGCCAACGCAGAGTCCGCTAAAACGAAAAATTTTGACGTAATTCCTTGCATCCACCGCTTACCGTATAACCTGAAGAAGATATGACTACGTGTAAAGGTTGACGTAGTATTCATTGCTGCAAACAAGGTTATCAGATTGTGTTCAAAAACAAGACCATATAGTAAAACAAAGGACGCATGAAAAAAGTAGCACAGAAAAGGGTGCGCCAACTGTAGGATCTGTGTTATTTACCGAATTCCATTGCCCTGTGGAAAGAGTTATATCAGACAAACCGCCAGATGCAATAACGATAGGCTTAGGCAGCACTCCAATAAAGTTAACAAGCCTTCACCGGATGGCTTCCTCGCAATTCATTTTCGTAATTGCGGATGCGTTACGCGATTTGAAGATACAGTTATTATCGTGAGAAGCAAATGCGAATTAACCCGTCTCATCATTGAATGTGCTCGCATTGAAGAGTTTGGCAATGCTTGTGTTAGCCAATCGTCCATGTCACTATCAAAGAAGGAGCTGGAATTTCTGCGCATGCATTAAACATAATAGCTTTTGCCTAGTCTGCAAGAGAGTTGTACTACCATTTGCTCTATTACCTTGTCAGTGGACATGTGCTTAAATAAAGCGAGCGAGAGAAAAGTGAGGGTATAAAAGTGGCGTCCGTCCCGGAAATAAATTGTCGTTGAAAGTTAGCACCTGTGTGCGTCTGTTTTCTCTTCTGCGTCCTCGTGCCTTTTACGCTACAGGACAAACTGCAAAATGTTACACCAACAAGCCCAAATATCTACACTGATGGTATCTTCAAAACCACTAATTTACTTTGCTTACAGGAACCTTCCCGAGGAATGTGGATTCAGTCCAATCATTTGTTAACATGATTTTACTCTTTGATGCCTCGGCCATTTTTCATCACGGCGCACTTTGGACAAGGTCGCCCCCAAGGGCACCGCCATCATAGACACCTAAGGCTTCGCCTTAATAAGACCAAAAATTCAATATCTATATTTAGCATGTAAGCTTTCGCGATGGTTTCATATCCTATAGCTGAACAGAGTAAGGAGAACGTGAAAATCACAAAAGCAAGAGTTTCGGAGAACTCTGTGCACGATAGCCAGAACTCGAGTGGGGAGCGGCACGCGACTTTTCTCCGGCACCTCGAGGCAGGCGATCCTAACATTCTCTCGTGAAGAGACAGCGACGAAGTCTCAAACTTTATCACTCACGGCAAAAACATCGAGTTCTCAAAAAAACTGAAATCTGGGCAACACGGAAAACGACTTTCAAAGGAACGTAAAAAGAGGAGCACTGAATTCTCGCGGTATGTCAAACCACCTGAAGTCGGCTGAAAATCTCGCGCGGGAACATACGCCAAGAACGGAGCCACACACGTTGTTTGTGACATGCAGCCGCAATGCTCGGCTCTCACGTCACTTGACAAATGACATTCTCGCTGTGTGAGACAGCACAGAGGCCCGTGCCGTCTCGAGGAGAAAGCCGGACTTGTTTCCACAAGCCTGGCTTCTCTATTTGTACTCTTCGCATCGAAAGTGATGTTTTCGCATGAGCGGTGGCAGTATATTATAATATACTCCCTCATGTGGTCAAAACAAAATAATAGTAGCTTGGCATTTGAATGACGTGTATTAAAAGCCTGATTCCGCGACGATAAGACGCAACCAGGGGCGGAAAGAAGTTTTAGGATAGGAACAAATTTTCTGACGCTCCTTCCGGTCATAAAGCTTTTTTCCACCCCTGGTTGCGTCATAACTTCGCGGAATAAGATGAAACGAATAGCACAGCAACAAGTATTGATGCGTTGAATGCCTTTGTTTGGTGAGGACTCAGATGTATATGCAGAAATTAAAAAAAAATCTTTTAAGGAATTTCATAACGAGCTGCCGCCTTGTATTTATCCACCCGCACATTTCATCACAAAATGAAATAATGAGGGCAAGTGTTTATTTGTAAGAGAACACTGATAAAAAAGAACAATAATCTAAGAGAATAATTAATTCACGTTTCTGTATACAGCAATAAGTGAAAATGAAGTAACTTTAGATATTTATAATACTCTGACACAATTGCATTCTGAAGCCTGTCAAGTAAGCCTATATATAAGGTATATATGAAAGAGAACATAAGAAAGTAGCTCCCAAGGACACTGAAGCAAGGAAAGCAGGGAAGCGCTGCAGTTTCTGCAATGCTTCTGAGCAATGCAGATAACTAAAGCTTTCAAGAGGCTAATGTGGTTACGGCCAGTGAGTTCCAGAGGGCATTGTGCGCATTCGACGCGTTGGGGAGGAAACGAGTTACTAGCGTCGCCTTTTATCTCTGACTCGCTTCTTCCCTCCTTACTCGCATCCCCCCCTCGACGTGGGGTGCCTGACAGCAGCAGCCACAGCAGCAACAGCAGCAGCAGTGGGAAAGTTGAAGGAAAAGGCAAAGAAAGCTTTACTTTAATATAGCACATAGAAGAAAGCAAATCACCTTTTTGAGAAACAGATAAACGAAACGAAACTTTGAAGGCTATGGCAGGAGCGCATTTGCATTAGTTTTTATTCTTTCAAGACGCAATTCATTTGGAAGCACAATAGGTGCAGGACGCAGATTGCTAAAAAATTGGCTTATAAAAAATTTTGTTTACTCAACAGGTTCACAAGAATCCATCTTTGACATTTGATGATGCTAAAGAGCGGCTTTGATACAATTCACCTTGCGTTGCACTCACAAATGGCGGAAGGTGTTACGGAAGTCGCGCAAAGATTTGTAATTTCGGTTCATGCAGTTTCTCGCTACTGCCATAACTGAGTGCCATTTTCGCAAGAGTAACTGCAACTTTTCCATTGGGCTTCTTTTGTTTACCCCAATCGTGTAGATAAATGAAATGTACTGCCCTAATCATCTCTTAAGCGAGAGATTTCAAGTTTGGCTTCTGTCAACTAGAAATAGAAGTGGACAGTTGTGGATACAGAAGAAAGAAAGCTGAAAGCTTTAAAAGACAGGGAAGCGTCATCTCACACAAACGGTGAATATCTATTGAGGAATTCCGGTCCAGGCTAACCTCTCGTCGTTGCGCGACTACAAACGTTAGGGTAGAAACCAAGTCGGTCTTAGAAAAGAATAGCGAGATTTTTTTTACATCAGAACTTAACAAATTCTAGTGACGAGACGACACGTCTTTGACAGAGATAAATCGAATCCCCGGTACAATAAAACCCGTACTAAGTGTCAATCTCCCTTTATTTTCTCGTTCTTCTCATATTCTTTTTCTTTGTTTGTGTTTTTATTAAGATGAGCCAATATGGCTCACTCAGCAAGCACCGTTCGGTAATTATAAAGTGTAAGTTAAAAATTTACCCTCCAAGTACCAAGCCCGAGCTGCACTCGTATCGGTTCTTCCAAAATCGCCGAAAATGAGCCGTACTCGTCCAATACGAGACTCAAGTTGTTTTAGCGCGGCAACCAATATAGGGCCGGAGGCTTCAAGCACCCTACCGTGAAGCTCCCGACCCTTACCCCACTGGAAGCCTTCACACTTACGAGAACCCACGTTCCTACACCATGAATTTAATAATAGCCGTTTTGAATGCACCGTCTTGAACAAAATCGGGTAAATTGAATCGTTCTTCCCTAGTTTAGCATCCACCACTATAATCATACAAAGGCATTACGTATTTCGTCTTTATCACCTTTTTTGAGCCTCTTAGAATGCCTGAGTTCCCGATTATTCTTCTTTTATTAACATAAAATGCATTCAATGGATTTGCCCACAGATGGCGCCGGCTATCATCAAACCATAGTTAGGAAAAAGGACAGTGTAAGAAAAAAATATAATAAACATGCATAACACAGTCAACAGTTTATTACAGGATGTAAAAAAAGCAAGTCCATGTATTACGGAGCGAAAAACAATAATGAAAGTTTATATAATTACAAGAACAACACAAGCATGGAAAGGTCATGTGAACGTAGACAAAATTAACATTGCACATATAACTACTGTTCACCAAGAATTTATCAATTCAGAGTCTACGAGAAAATCATGTAGAGCCTTCAAAGATAGTCTCTTTGTTGGGGCACGACTAAGGTCAAAGCACTTTCATCCCCAATTCCTTCCTCATAGGTGGCACATACACACCGGCAGAATTATCTACATTCTCTTAAGGGACGCTCTCTTTGCCCTTCATCTGATATTTTATCTACATACAGTGGCACTGAGAGAGAGGGACAGAAAAATGCCTTTAATCATATGTGGGAATCTTAAAATAGCTGTATTATTTCCCAAAGCTGGGTCTACGACATATTGAATGACAACGGATCGAAATCAGCGCTTAACGCAATCATTGTATTTACTAGTGTGATTTCATACCTCGTATTCCAAACGTTAAACCTGCGTGGTCAGTGCATTTTCCGTCACGCCGGCCCCGTACTTACGTGAACTCATGGGTCATTCGTGTGCGCAGTCGTTTTGCTTTGGTTGATAACAGCGTGTAAGCTGACGCTTTGAAGGCAGTACGCGTCCTTGCTCGTGTTTTTTGTTGTACAAATGGTGGAGGTTACCTCTTCAGTTCGAAATAGTCCTCATTACCGTCGTCAAGCCTTGACCGAAATTCGTCATGTACTAAGCAGGTACTGTTTAATTTCACGAGTACCAACGTCGTTAAACTACCACATCCTCTCCGGTCCAAGACTTCCTGTGTAGTCTTTTTTTTAACTCCCCGGGCACCTCTTTTACAGAATAGTTGTTGATGTAGTGTTAATGAGAAGTCTAAGTGGATTAGCGAAGCTCAATAGAAATTGCAAGAAATAAAAATTACAAATGTTTAGAGGAACAAAGATTTTCCAAAGACCGTTTTAGGTATTCATTCTTTCTCAGATCAGTACGTTACTGCAACAAGTTTCCAGGGCATACTGTCACGGTGGTGAACCAGGGTTTGTTCTCCTCCAATTGGTTCTCGAATATTGTGTTAACGACAACTAAGATTCAGCAATTATTTTCCACACGCGCTGTATGTATGTCATTGTATAACTGCCACTTTTCCATGAAGACAGTGTTAATGTGTCATTTATTATTAAATAATTGCCTTCGTTAAATAAGGAGCTACATAAGGAGGTATTATGTACGCGTGTATACGCATTGATTTGTTGCCGTTTATATTGCGAGTAACTCGTATATTTTCACTGTATATTTTATTTATTTGTTATTGTGTCATTGTTGAATAAATAATTGCGTCCGTGGAACCTAAATAACGAGTTATTGTTTAAATGTATGTTACCAATCAATTCTTTTCTATTTTATTTGTATATTACTTGTATATTTTGTATGTATTCTACCACTTTTATCCCAATCCAGAGTTGGACAGATTGTAGTTATAAAACGCTACTCACACATAAGAACAAGTAAACAAACAAACAAATAAATAATTATCTAAATAAATAAATAAACCAATAATGAAGAAATTCACACTTCTGCAATCCCGGTAAGTTGGCGTGAATTCGTCAAATCCTCACCCCCAGAAATAACTTCTTTTTCTTCTTTTTTTGCGGTGAAATATTTTTCTATGTCAACACCGTAAAACAACCGCAACAAAAAGATTTACGCAAGCTTAAACTATATGGTACAACACATTTGAAGTGAGCGATGAGAGTAGAGAACATTTTGGCCTTGAGCTGGGAAAATAGTGTTTACGTGGCATGTGCAGCAGCATTTCTTTTTTTTTTTTTCGCTAAAACCACAGTAGACACGTGATGAAAACTGAGATCGTACAAATGCTATAAGGGAAGCACTCTTGAAAGAAATATCCCGTGCCTCCATGCCCCTCTGATTTCCGGCAAGACAGTGCTGGCAAGTACGCACTGCCCCAGCGTCGACAAGGGACCGCGTTTACCAAGCCCGACCACTGCTAGCTGCTGCACAGAGCCTACTGTGTTCCGGGTAGGCGCGCGTGTAACCGTAAACAGGAACAACTCTGGCCCCTCTCTTGTCGGGTGCGAGGCATCCGGATGGGAGCGAAGACGGACGCGTTCGCTTTGAGTGGGAGCTCGTAATCAGGTGCGAATGTGGGGCGAGCATGTTTGCGAAGGAGCGAGCAGTGATGAGGCTTGGAGTTGTTGTGCGCTTCGTGGCATCAGGAGGAGGACAAGCCGTAAAACGGAAGTACGGGCGCTGGCATTGCTCGCGTAAACAGAGGGTGTAGGCCTACACGGAAAGGGGGCGCACTGAATTCTGCCGGTGAGGATGTACGATTGAGTGCAGTGTAGATGCAAGCACGAATTAACTTCTATGTGGGAACGTGGGGTGAATACCAAATTGGGGAAAAGTATGTTTTCCTACACACTGCATGCTTTTGGCGTATAGAGGCACATCAGTGTATAACTAACATATAAGCATAGCATATGTCTTTAAAATATTGGAACTATTAGTGTGGGTACCCAACAAGGTAGGCTTTTCTTATTTCTTTTTTCATTTCCTTAATTATTAGCGATCAAAAAATGAGAACATGCTGCATGCGCTTTCCCCGACTATTTCATTTGATCTACTTAGAAAGGAGGTATTCGTTTCCGGAGGGGTCGCAATATGTCATATTATTAGAAAACTTTCTTTACGACACAGATACGACAGCTTCCTGTCAAATGCCCGAAAAGTGCAGTGCTTTTATTGTAGAATCTATGTGTCACCTACACTGCGTTGAAATGGCAGAAAAATGTCGACAGCATATATATGTTCGTAAGGAGAAATTTTCAAGCACATCATTACCATGTGGGTGTCACATCAGATAACGTCAATTCTGGGAAAGGGTTTAGTCGCGCCCCTAAGCTTTCGTGTAAGAGCACATTTTATTTGCTTGAAGCGGGAATTTTTTCTTGTGTGTGTATCTGTAGCACCGAAAGTTGCTCACATCCAATTCCGTCCGAGATTAGGTCATGTAGGTTTCCTTTGCATTCGAATAGAAGAGTCCTGTTGGAAGGATTCTTGCGTAACTAGACGTCGGTTGTTGAGAAGAAAGATCCAAACGTATTTGCCTTGCTGTCCAATATACCCGCCATATCGAGCTTGCGTCGTCGCCCGACTTATAAGCTGCAAGCTGGCAGTGCTGAAAATGCAAGTCTGCAATGTGGTGGCTATTTCAGCGTCTCTCTTTATTTGATTTGTTTTTCTATACGCTAGCATCGGTATTATGATAGTGTGGGGTTTGCAACAACTCAGACGGAGTGGTAGAATGCCAATGCAACGCTGTCACCATGCCGAAACCTTTGTGCCACTTTGTCTTATACAGCTGCTGTCAAAAGCATCTGTTTGCGCGACTGCCATGAACTGGTGACTGAGTCAAGCCGTAGTCACTGTCTGAACATTTCTTTTCTTTTTTTTGATGACGTGTCTTTCAGGCTATCTCAAGAAACAAAGCAAATCAAAAACTTAGGGCTAGACCTTCGACTTCTCTTGTAGAAGAATGTCGTCTATGGAATAGTAAAATGGTCTATATATACCCGGTGTTCCATCGAACACTTTCAAAATTTTTTAGGGGTTTTCTGTGGCAGATAGAACAATTCTAGTTCATGAGCTGATCTACTGAAAGAGGCAGGTATTACTTAGACAAAAAAAATCAAATGCATAATCGACTAATGAAAAAAGCTTCATTATCTTTATGCCATATTGCAATTTACAAATTCTAGCCGTGGAGTACAAAAGGCGGATTGACTTAGAGCGAAGTCTGAGAATGACATCAGTTTCGAAATATGAATTTCCGAATTTTGCGGCAAAATGCAACCGCGTTCCATTACTTTCTTACGAAACCTTCGTTTTGTGCACCCAAGCTCAAAAGTAACTGGAACGCATCGCATTTCTCCGCAGAGTTAGAGAAATAATATCTCGGAACTGGCGTCATCTTCCGAATTCGTTCCAAGTGAATGCGCCTTGCAAACCCCACGGCTATAATTTGTAAATTGAAATATGGGCCATACGGTAACTAGTTAAAAGTTAATTAATGAATATTTGTTAAGTACTCGAATATGCATTTGATTTTTTGTGCAAGTAGTGTCCGCCGCTTCGAGTAGACCTCCACATGAACTAGAATTAGGCTATATGCCACAGGCAACCTTTGAGAATTTTTGAAAGTGTTCGCTGAAACACCCAGTATTATTTAGGGAGTGCGTATTGCAATTTCTCAGTTTCTTGGGACATTGTACCCAGTGGCCTAGCGAGGTGCAATAAAGTGAAGTAAATCATTCGATTGTTACCATTATCTGAAGAATGCTTGCGTGTAGTTTGTAGTTACCTGCTATCTGAGCTCCAATTACAATGTATGACGGTATTCATACAAGAAAATAGGTGCCGCGGTATTAAAACTCTGCTACGGAGTTTTCTTACTCACGAATTCACAACAGGAGGCATATCTGCGCTTGACAAATTGTTTTTTGGATTCTCGTTGCCCTTGAAGTGCAAGCAAGAAGCAACGTTGGTCTAGCCACTTTCCCGCTATTTTTATCGCAGGCATTGTTTTACTTTTAATTATCGAACGTAATGCTAATCACTGCAGAACAGGGAACATTGAATTGTGGCCGTTGCAATTTATCATGACAAGTAATGTTCAGATGGAAGATCGAAATTGAGAAACAAAAATACTGTCATGAACTTAAATTCTCATCAAGCTCTACTCTATTCAAAGCCTTTTCTACGGCAGAAAGAAACAAAATGCTTGTATACATTTATCAATTTTTTTTCTTACAGATATTACTCTGTTGAACCTAAACTGTTCCTACTTGGAAAGTTGTATAATGATACAGGTATTTATTGCACGTGTGTGTATAATGTATGCTATAAACTTATAATGAATGCTGTTGACATACATCTACGCTATATTGTACGCTTTGCAACTTCACGGTTGAGCAGCGTACGGGTGACAAGGGCTTAGTCAGTCAATGTTCTGCCTTTAGCCTTGCCATCCAATACGTTCGCTGCGTCTGAATGAATGCTAAATAAATAAATAAATACATAAATAAATAAATAAATAAATAAATAAACAAACAAATAATTAAATAAATAAATAAATAAATAAATAAATAAACAAATAATTAAATAAATAAATAAACGCTTCGGTTCTCTGAAAACCAGGACACGGAATAGAAGGTACATCCCTGCTACACTTGTTCCTATCAGCCATCGATAAAGCAAGTGCTTCACTTACACTAAAATTGAACTATGTTCCCCACTATTATAGGGATACAAGATGTCGAAAGCCAAGATGGCGCTGCGCTGCCACAAAAATAGCTTGACTTGGCCCTTTCAAAAGCAGTTGTTACACCGATACGCTGAGATTAATACCAGTATATGCACTTAGAAGGGTTTGGGTGCGAGCTAGTTGGTACGAATCATTCATATTTAAAACAGCGCCAAAAAAAAAAAACACGGACAAGAGAGGACACGGGACGAGCGCTCGTCCTATGTCCTCCCTTCTCCGTGTTTTCTTGGCGCTGTTTTAAATATGAATGACCAGTATACTTGTGCAGAGCTATGGTGCGTAGTACTAAAGTTCTGCACAACACGTATCAATAACCGGTAAAAGCGAACGATCGAAACACCAAAAAGGGTCTGAACTTCAGTAGACAAGAATTAGCGAGAGCACGTGGGTGTTGCAAATAACGAGAGACTAAAGCAAACGCAAGAAGTACTGCCAGAGGGGCTGCATTCATGCATCGGGTCAGTGTTGCTGGACGAAATGACGGTCTATTTATCCTCTCAGTGTGGGAAAGCTACGCTGTCACAAGTCTTACGGATAGCTCGCTGCAATTCACTCTGTAATTCATGCGCTAATCCAATTTTTGTTTTGTTAAGAGCTACTTTTATAGCCCCTGATATTACATACTGTTTCTTGTCTTTAACTTCTTGTGTGTGAAGGAAGACACGTGCCTCTATAGAAGGATGCAAATTTTAAGTAAATAAATAAATAAACAAATAAATAAATAAATAAATATCTCTTACCTACTACATCTCATTCGCTGATCAGGTTATTTAGTGGGAGTTGCTCTTTCTTTTTTATTATTACATCAGGTGTTTTTCGTTATTGTTTTTCATTTTGGTTTTCGATTCCCATATTTTTTTTAATTGCCTGTGACAAATAGCACAATTAGGCATGTTCAGGTGGATTACCTGAAGAACCAGACATTATGTAGGCGACAAATGCCTATCTACAGGTGGCAATTAGAAACATTGACTAACATTTTAATTAGTGTCTTTAAGATAGGTGTTCGCAATGTGAAATTGAAACCGGCTCGTAGTGAAACAAAGTCTGCGTAGCAGAAATCTGACGGCTAGTGCCATTTCATAGATATTCGTCTCCCGTATATTTTGCACTATACATTGACATTAATACCATGTCGGACTGCTTGACACACAGTTTTACTAAACTGTTAATTGGAAAGGCAATGTATTTCGCAGCACACTTTAAGGCAGGATATCTCTAAAGTGGTGTTACTCTTGTATTGTTGCAAAGAAAACGTGGTGTTCCTAATAGTGGACATGTATATTACAAAAGCGAATGCGTGCTAATGTGATTATTTCAAATTTTAATTAATAAGTATTTTAATTACTTGCCTAAGTATCGCAATTTGCGGTGCAAGTAACGTCTGTATATTCTAGTCATCCTCCTGAACAGACCAAATTTTTTTACTAAAGAAAGTTGTTCTAGCCGGAAAGAAACTCAAGTTGCCTATTCCTTGTTTTCTTTTCTTTCTTTTTTTTTGCGTAATCCGCACCGTAACCACGCAACGGGCCGCTCGAGGCACTATGCGTCTATTCGCGGGCTGATTTTGTGCTCGGAAAAACACTCTTATGTAGCACGTATTGAGGAACAGAAAGCTGTATCGGTAGTTTTTCATGTTACTCTACAGTTTTCCCATTGGCACTTCTCGTGTAACTATAATATTAGAGAAGTTGAATAATTAATTGAGACTAATTATCTAATTAGGCGGAATGGAAAAAAACCGTTTGAGTATATCCAAGCGACGGCAAACAGCATTACTTTTGTTCTCTCCATCTACGCGGCCTTTGCACATTTTGAAACTCTGGCTAAATTAGCTGGGACACCCTGAATAAGCAAGCGAACATGTATTCCAAAAATTATGTTTCAACTACTCCGATGAGCGCATTCGTAGATCACTAGCATATATGATATGGTCTGTATTGTAACTACACCGTAAAATGAGCACGTGCAATAAAGGTGGCAGCAAAACACAGCACGTATGCACTGCTAACCATAAAAGGCGTCCACATTATAAAGAAGAAATAAGAAAGAAAATAAGGAAGCTGGAAGAAGGATAATAGGAACAGCGTCAAAGTATTTTCAGAAGAGAAAGACAACATGCCCAGAATGAAGGCTATAGGAGTAGAAGCAGAAAGAAACTGGACGGTCGTTATGAAAACCCACTAAATAGAAAAATGCGTCCGAAAGTAAGGGGTACAGCCGATTGAGGCCCCTGGGTCGGTGGGGAAAAAACTCAACAAAAAGAACATCACGATCAGACGCCTCGGATGGCAACTGACTACGTACGCATCCACGGGAGCACACCTCAGATTCTCACCATTTTGCGCTTCCTAAATTGATATTTTTCTCTTTGCATAGGGCGTTCTTTTTTTTCTGGGAGATAGGTGGCTTTTTGACGTCTTATGATTAGACAGAAAGTCGTGCACCATCTGTCTTGTTTTCCTTCTCTCAGTCGAATTTGTTGGATTGAAGTGAAGACCAAGCCGTATGCATAGACGGTGCCCGAGTAGAGTGAATTGCTGGCTGCAGTTCGGGTCATAAATTATTCTCAGACTGCGCATAGTGGCATTGGTGCCTTCAGTCCGTCCTTGGGTACGTCGCCCCACCTATACAACGCCGATGATTCGCTGGCACACATTACTATACCTCATACCATGCGGGCAGTTTTGATCTGTTTTATCCTCTCTGCTAAACGTCACTACTAAAAAAGTTACAGAGGCACTTAAGTCTGCTTACGTGCATTGAATGCGAAAGCATTCTGAGTCTTCCGTGCGATACTTTTCACTTGGTCATGTAATCCAATTGGACAAAGTCAATATTGAAGTCGGGCCAACCAAAATTTGGGGGTGGACCAAATCAATTACGGGAGTGGACCGGGTCGGTTTTGAACGTGGGTCAACTCAATCTTCGAATTGGGCAAAGTCAATTTTTCTAGTGTGGACCACGGCGTCCGTCCGACGCCGTGGCTGTTCACCATGGTATTTCGCAGTGCGACTCACAGGAGTTCCAGCATGGGGAACATGACGTCATAATTTGGTCACGTGGATATTTTTTGCCATCGGATGTTAACGCCGGACGCTCGCGGGATTTTCAGCTTCATAGGGCATATAAGGCTTTCGCCTTAAATACATTTTAGCTATTTTCTTGCCGACAGTTTTAGGAGCAGTCCGGCGATCGCGGGGAGAGGAACTGTATACAAGTGTAAACTGATCTCAAACACCGGATACAGGGATGAAACTATACATGCGCATTAGGTTCCCTGCATGCAACATACAGAGCGCAGGCGCATGTAAAACAAAACTCAATTTACTGAGACTACCTCCTGGCTAGTGCAATGTGTTTCCCTGCAGCCAGTTCTTCGTCAAGACATGGAGTTCAAATTTACAAATAAAGCACCGACACAGAGGCAGCGTCTAGTGGTGTCTCTAGGCTTCGTCCTACCATGTTGAAGAAGTAAGTAAGTCCAGGGATCAAAGGACTGACGAGAACGAGGTGGCCATATGGGTGGGCATCAGGCTGACTCTCTTCAAACGTAATACAATGTGGAACAGAATTCCCGTGGAACTTATGACATTCTTTTCAGTTTCTTGGATCCAGTCATCATGCTCTTCAGTGTATATTAGATTGCTACGATGTATATATTTTGTATTTGCCACGAATATTTTATTCTACGGGAGTTTCTTGTCACAACAATGAATGGGCAAGGAAACGGCGCGCTAACCTAACCTTTGATCGGTCGGTCTGTAAGCTGAAAAAAGCACCTGCGTTTCAGCAAAACTGTCACAGCACTGGTGTGGAAGTCAAACCTTGTCGCTCGAACATTAGTGCTCTCGTACTTCATCTCACTTTGACTGCTCTTTCACGTGTTCTGTCAGGTCTCTGTTCATCCTGTGCCGTTTGTGAGGCACGTACGCCATATTTGCGTTTGTTGTGAAACTCTTTCGTGGAAGAAGTATTCCGGCCGCCACATCAACGCTCCGAATCTTATTCAAATTTCACTGAATTAAAAGAGTAAATCGTATGAATAAACAGTACTGAGTCACATGGACGTCTTCAGCCACTGGGATTTTTTAACGTTCACCCAATGCACGGTACAAGAGAGTGTTTGTATTCCACCACCATCGGAGTGCGGCCGCCAAGGCAAGGAATGAACCCGTGACCTCGAGCTCAGAACGCAATGTATAGCCACAAAGCTTCCTCGGAGGCGCTTAGCTCTAGCGGATTCCACTGCGATGAACAGGTACGGAATGATCATCATCATCATCATCATCATCATCATCATCATCATCATCATCATCATCATCATCATCATCATCATCATCATCATCATCATCACCATCATCATCATCATCATCATCATCATCATCATCAGCCTAGTTACGCCCACTGCAGGGCAAAGGCCTCTCCCATACTTCTCCAACTACCCCGGTCATGTACTAATTGTGGCCATGTTGTCCCTGCAAACGTCTTAATGTCATCCGCCCACCTAACTTTCTGCCGCCCCCTGCTACGCTTCCCCTCCCTTGGAATCCAGTCCGTAACTCTTAGTGACCATCGGTTATCTTCCCTCCTCATTACATGTCCGGCCCATGCCCATTTCTTTTTCTTGATTAAAACTAGGATGTCGTTTACCCGCGTTTGTTGCCTCACCCAATCTGCTCTTTTCTTATCCCTTAACGTTACACCCATCATTCTTATTTCCATAGCTCGTTGCGTCGTCCTCAATTTCAGCAGAACCCTTTTCGTAAGCCTCCAGGTTTCTGCCCCATATGTGAGTACTGGTAACACACAGCTGTTGTACACTTTCCTTTTGAGGGATAGTGGCAACCTGCTGTTCATGATTTGAGAATGCCTGCCAAACGCACCCCAACCCATTCTTATTCTTCTGGTTATTTCAGTCTCATGATCCGGATCCGTGGTCACTACCTGCCCTAAGTAGATGTATTCCCTTACCACTTCCAGTGCTTCGCTACCTATCGTAAACTGCTGTTCTCTTCCGAGACTGTTAAACAATACTTTAGTTTTCTGCAGATTAATTTTCAGACCCACCCTTCTGCTTTGCCTCTCCAGGTCAGTGAGCATGCATTGCAATTGGTCTCCTGAGTTACTAAGCAAGGCAATATCATCAGCGAATCGCAAGTTGCTAAGGTATTCTCCATCAACTTTTATCCCCAATTCTTCCCACTCCAGGCCTCTGAATACCTCCTGTAAACATGCTGTGAATAGCATTGGAGATATCGTATCTCCCTGTCTGACGCCTTTCTTTATAGGGATTTTGTTGCTTTCTTTGTGGAGGACTACGGTTGCTGTGGAGCCGCTATAGATATCTTCCAGTATTTTTACATATGGCTCATCTACACCCTGATTCCGTAATGCCTCCATGACTGCTGAGGTTTCGACTGAATCAAACGCATTCTCGTAATCAATGAAGGCTATATATAAGGGTTGGTTATATTCTGCACATTTCTCTATCACTTGATTGATAGTGTGAATATGGTCTATTGTTGAGTAGCCTTTACGGAATCCTGCCTGGTCCTTTGGTTGACAGAAGTCTAAGGTGTTCCTGATTCTATTTGCGATTACCTTAGTAAATACTTTATAGGCAACGGACAGTAAGCTGATCGGTCTATAATTTTTCAAGTCTTTGGCGTCCCCTTTCTTATGGATTAGGATTATGTTAGCGTTCTTCCAAGATTCCGGTACGCTCGAGGTTATGAGGCATTGCGTATACAGGGTGGCCAGTTTCTCTAGAACAATCTGACCACCATCCTTCAACAAATCTGCTGCTACCTGATCCTCCCCAGCTGCCTTCCCCCTTTGCATAGCTCCTAAGGCTTTCTTTACTTCTTCTCGCGTTACCTGTGGGATTTCGAATTCCTCTAGGCTATTCTCTCTTCCACTATCGTCGTGGGTGCCACTGGTACTGTATAAATCTCTATAGAACTCCTCAGCCACTTGAACGATCTCATCCATATTAGTAACGATATTGCCGGCTTTGTCTCTTAACGCACACATCTGATTCTTGCCTATTCCTAGTTTCTTCTTCACTGTTTTTAGGCTTCCTCCGTTCCTGAGAGCCTGTTCAATTCTATCCATATTATAGTTCCTGATGTCCGCTGTCTTACGCTTGTTGATTAACTTAGAAAGTTCTGCCAGTTCTATTCTAGCTGTAGGATTAGAGGCTTTCATACATTGGCGTTTCTTGATCAGATCTTTCGTCTCCTGCGATAGCTTACTGGTTTCCTGTCTAACGGCGTTACCACCGACTTCTATTGCGCACTCCTTAATGATGCCCATGAGATTGTAGTTCATTGCTTCAACACTAAGGTCCTCTTCCTGAGTTAAAGCCGAATACCTGTTCTGTAGTTTGATCTGGAATTCCTCTATTTTCCCTCTTACCGCTAACTCATTGATCGGCTTCTTAGGTACCAGTTTCTTCCGTTTTCTCCTCAGGTCTAGGCTAATTCGAGTTCTTACCATCCTGTGGTCACTGCAGCGTACCTTGCCGAGCCCGTCTACATCTTGAATGATGCCAGGGTTCGCGCAGAGTATGAAGTAGATTTCATTTCTAGTCTCACCATTCGGGCTCCTCCACGTCCACTTTCGACTAACCCGCTTGCGGAAAAAGGTATTCATTATCCGCATATTATTCTGTTCTGCAAACTCTACTAATAATTCTCCTCTGCTATTCCTAGAGCCTATGCCATATTCCCCCACTGACTTGTCTCCAGCCTGCTTCTTGCCTACCCAGGCATTGAAGTCGCCCATCAGTATAGTGTATTTTGTTTTGACTTTACCCATCGCCGATTCTACGTCTTCATAAAAGCTTTCGACTTCCTGGTCATCATGACTAGATGTAGGAGCGTAGACCTGTACAACCTTCATTTTGTACCTCTTATTAAGTTTCACAACAAGACATGCCACCCTCTCGTTAATGCTATAGAATTCCTGTATGTTACCAGCTATTTCCTTATTAATCAGGAATCCGACTCCTAGTTCTCGTCTCTCCGCTAAGCCCCGGTAACACAGTACATGCCCGCTTTTTAGCACTGTATATGCTTCTTTTGTCCTCCTAACCTCACTGAGCCCTATTATATCCCATTTACTACCCTCTAATTCCTCCAATAACACTGCTAGACTCGCCTCACTAGATAGCGTTCTAACGTTAAACGTTGCCAGGTTCAGATTCCAATGGCGGCCTGTCCGGAGCCAGGTATTCTTAGCACCGTCTGCAGCGTCACAGATCTGACCGCCGCCGTGGTCAGTTGCTTCGCGGCTGCTGGGGACTGAGGGCCGGGGTTCGATTGTTGTATTCATATAGGAGGTTGTGGCCAAGTACTGCACCAGGGTGGCCAATCCTGCTCTGGTGAGTGAGTGCGTTACCGGTTCTGGTCACCGGGATCAGGCCGCACTCCAGGCCTGTTTGTGCAATTTTTTCAACACACGTTTTTTTTTTTTGTATTTTCCGGTGGAGAATTGCGCGGCACCGGGATTTGAATCACGGTCCTCTAACCACATAAACTGAATCAAAAGACAAGCAATTCATCTGGAAATATGCTGCGGAACAAATGCGCTGAGGTGGTTTGAACCCAGGACCTCTACGTGAAAGTCAGACACTCTATACACTGCGCCACACGTGGGCCACATTGAAGCTCTTCAAATGCTGCTATTCCATAAGTATAAATTTTCCAGTAACTCAAATTCCTACGTTTCTTCAGAAACAATCCATCGGGTCACATCTTGCATGAAACGAAAATTCGTTCGTTGCGCTTTAAGCCTGCGCATCTTATAGCTGTAAGGAGTTTTCAATGGTAGCGAACACGCTGGTGGATATAACACCTTTAGTATGAGGTGCACACAAACAGCTCGTATATAGAGTGTTTAAAGGGGGAAACAATGACCGTAAATTTCAGAAACACCCATTCAGGGCCATTAGGGGTGATAATTTTTTATTGTGTGCTTATGTTCATACACATGCCCTTACAAGAGTGTCTTGAGTAAAGTACTTGATAAAGGAGTACATTGGCGGGTTTAAAGTTGAAAAACGCCTTTTTGTAACCCTTAAGGTTGTCAAAATAACTACGGTATACTGTGCCGCACATCTTGCAATGTGCAGTTATGCACAGTGTAGGGAGTGAACGTGTCGTATGAAGGATGACAAACAGTGGGCAAAGGGGGATTTTTTGGCATGCTCCAGAATGCATGAATGCCCGTATTTGCTACAAGCATTGGTTATATGCTTACCTATCTGTACACCATGACAATAAGAAAGTTCCAAACACTGTCACATGCTTATCTGGTTCCTACTTTATTAAGGCGAAAGCCTTCAGGGGCTCATACCCCGGATAGGATAGGAGAGGAATAACTTTAATAAAGTGCCGGCAAACGACGATTTAACGAGTCGTGACGCTGGCCAAGCGTCGACCCGGGGTTATACTCTACTCTGCACTAGCCCCGTTGGGCCCGTTTGTAGTGGGTCACGAGGCTTGTGCTTTTCGAGCGCACCCCGGGCCTGCTGGACGGCCCATAGTTGTGAGTCCTTGTCTGTAGACTGCAGTGCACTTTGAAGTTCTGGCGGGTAAGTCCTGGAGGTAGCTGCCGTCGGGAACCTGGCACAGTCCCACATGATGTGCCATTGGTCCGCCGGACCCGCTGCACAAACACCACACACTCCCACTCGGATAGAGCTCTGGGTGAAGCACGTGCAGCATTGCACGTGCTTCCCCTGATGATGACCCCTGATGGTCTGGAAAATGTGGCATGTGGTACAGTGAGTGAGTGAGTGAATAAACTTTTATTGGATCCAGCAAAACGCGATAAAACGCGCACCCCGCTCATTCCACTATGGGACTGACAGGTCTAGCCTGCCGGCCCGATCGCGGGTGCGCTGGACGGCTAGGATTTGGTCCTCAAAGACGGGACTTCGCAGGAGCGCGTCCCACTCTTCCTTGGTGAACTTCGGGCCCAACAACCCGCACTCCCAGAGCATATGAGGCACAAGTAACAACTTGTGAGTAACAATGCATTCGAATGACAATGTAAAGTTATTTATTAATGTCTTTTGAGCGCGCAGCCTTTCACCTTCGCCCTCTTTGGCGTCTGCTAAAGTGACTGTCAATTTTTGAACAAGTTGGACAGCCACCTAACTACACTCACCGCACTGTTTACCACTTTGACATACGAGGTATGTTTTTCGATAACATATATTTAAACTTACTAATGAATGTGTCCACGTTATTGATATTGAGCTCGGAAATCGTTCCTGCAATTGTACAGGCACTTTCTCTAAAATCTGCTTTGCATTCACTATCTTTCCTCCATCTACCTCGTATATACACCTGCTCTCTCATGATTAAACACTTACACACTGTACGCATTAAATGTATACAAATATTAAACTTTATTGTCAGACATTGTTTTGTAGGAACGCTGGTACGTGGAAAAATTCCCATTACTGTATCAATCATTATTATTGTCATTTGCTCAATCACCAAAGTATTTGACCACTCCTTGTGCTCTGTAACCGGCCAGTGGTTCTTTGGGCGCGTCAAGCTGATTGATTGAGCTTCCTTGCCAAGGAGGCCACCAACATGCGTTTATATGTTGGAAAATGAAACTGAACTGAATTGAATGTGTGGGGGGGTGTCACATTTCAATTGGGATGCATTACGTAAATTTCAGAGGCTTGTGCCTTCCAAGCTCATAGGTAGTAGCGGCTGTACTGAGTATGCTAACGAGTGGCCGCCAGAAGGGTTTTCTAGCTCCAAAAGATTTAACGCTTCACATAGCCACGTTTCATGTCGATGACCTTTTGCTTTGGTTTCACAATTTCAGGAGCCCACAGCGCTCTTTCCCGTAATTTTATTGCTTGCTGTATATTTAGCGCTAACCTTGCGCTCGAGCTGCAGTTTGCCAGAAAAGAAAGAAAGAAAGAAAGAAAGAAAGAAAGAAAGAAAGAAAGAAAGAAATCAACGACAACGATAATCAGAAGGGTTAGTACCAGGCAATGTCCATTCTTCCCCCTACGGGAGGATCCGTTGTCCTAGGTGCGAGTATGAAAGGGAGAGCTGCATAACCGGTTGAACCCGTTGGGCTAACCATCTCTGTTAATATGGTACACGCATGACAAAAAAAAAAAGAAAAAAAAAACAGAGATATTCGACTTCTCGCGTTTCTTCTCTTTTTTGTTGCCAGCGGACTACAGCACGTTTTGCGTTGCTCTGCATTCACTGCGCGAGGTTGGAGCTAGCGCGTTTGCTCACGCATTCGGTGGATGGTGCGGCAGCCACCGCATGTGCCTGGAAGACAAAAGGAACGCGGCAACTACGGAGAGGGAAAGAACTGGGTCGTCGAACCACTGACGAAGCGCCATCGATCGTCCATTGCTTCCTTTTGAGAGTGCTTCTGCTCTTCACAGCGTTGCTGACACTTCCACTCATCCTCAACATTTCTTTTTAAGCAGGGGCCCGTGGTTGTTATTTTATTTCTGTCTTCTTGCCTTCTTCACTTTGAAAAGTACAGCGACGCCATGGTTTTGTAACACGAACGTGTTGCGGCATGAGTTATTTTTTATTGTAATTAGTGCTTAGATGCAACGACGGCTAGAAGAAGACTGTTTCTTCCAAGATTACGTACTCAGCAATGGCTTGCGTAAAGGTGAATAAGCTTTAAGAAAGCAAGGCTTGCAAAAAACGAAAACTTCTTTATTTTTTTATTTTTTTATTGAGAAAGACTTAACAGGCTTACCCCGAGGCATAGGGTAACGAAGCATATGGCACAATTTATCACAAAATATAGTGGGTAAAAGGATACTGATTCATAAAAGAATTCAAATATTGACACAAAACGAAGCAATTTGCATATTTACAGGAAGATGTCAAAAAATAAATAATAAAGGAATAAAAAGATAAGCATTGCTTAAAAACAGGAACAACAGCAAGAAGTATTACATAAAAGCAGCAAGCTAATTTGCGTTGAGACGTTATACACTGCGTAACATTAAAAAAACACACACATGACATAACACGTGACAATGCATTGAAAACGTAAAGGTAATGGGATTGATGGGTACCCGTGTACTAACTTAATCCTACGCGCAGTGTGGAGAAAAATGTTTGATCAAATTACTGTTAAAGGCATATGATTTCTAAGGGAAGCGAGGCTATCCGGAAGGCTGTTTTGGACACCAATAGCGCGAGGCAGTGGTTAAAACTCTTGCGTCGCGCCATTAAATCGGGCATAGCTGAAATTATTGTACAATCTGCGCAATGTGAAGACGTTGTGTTTCAAGCATGGTAGGGTTAATCGGTGAGAGTGAATGAATTTATGTAATAATGACATCAATGCAATATCACGGCGAGTACTCGACGACTGCAACGATAGTTCGGCTTTGATATAAGTTACGCTAGACTGGGCGCTGTAATTATGAGTAATGAAATGACTTGCCCTATTCTGAATTATTTCCAACGCTTCAATTATTTATTGCTGCAGACAAAATGGGAGAGGCGTACTCAAGCTGGGGTCACAAGAACGTTAAGTAAGCCAGTTCACGCAACGCAGATGGAACACTACGCAAGTTCTGGCGCAAATCTGTGGTTTAAATCTATTGGCAGAGACACACATAATGTGCTCAGACCATGATAGGTTAGGTGTAAAGTGCACGCCAATATATTTATATTGGGCAGTCGGGGGTATAATAGTAGTGTTAATGTTGCAGATAAACTGCGAATTAACAGATTTACGGGGGAAAGACGTGCGTTTTACAGTTTGATACGTTTAGTGTCGTGAGCCATGTAGTACACCACTTGTTCGTTATCTCTAGATCTCGTTGGAGCACTATATGTAATCATCGGTAAATATTCGTATGGAAGACGATATGCTGTTAGGCAGATAATTTGTATAGATTAGAAACAATAGAGGCCCAAGGACACTTCCCTGTGGCACACCAGAAGTAACATTAGATTTTGGCGAATTGAAGTCATTAACAGAGGTCAATTGCTCTCGACTAGACAGAATGTTACGTAGCCCTGACAATGTACAGGAGCCTAATTTTAACGCAGAAAATTTTGATAGGAGGCGGCAATGTGCAACACGATCAAACGCTTTGACAAAGTCAAGGAATAAGCAGTTGGTCTGTAAGTAGTGATTCATGTTAAGGTGGATATCTGTTGTAAAGTCGTGTAACTGTCTCTCACACGAAAAGCCTTTTTTGAAATCGTGTTGATTTTGGAAAAAGAAACTGTTAGATTCGAGATGGTCATAAATATGCGAAGCAAGATAGGTTCGAGCACTTTGCAGCAACTGCAGGTAAGGCAGATGGGCCTGTAATTTTTGCTGTAGTTTTTACTTCCATTTTTGTAAATCGGTCCAGCTTTTGCTATCTTGCAGTCGAAGGGAAGCATACCAGACATAAAGGACTGCCTGAATATATGAACCAGGATGACGATTGAAACAGAAGTGGTATTTTTTTAATTTCTTAGAACTTATTCCGTCAATGCCACAAGAAGATGACACTTTAAGGTTGTTTATTAGTGAAGCAATGCCCTCGGCCGTGATGTTGATCAGTGCCATGTAATCGTAGTCGAAATCAGGTGCGAAGGATACATTTGAGCTATCCTCATTTGTGAACACGGATGTGAAAAAAAATTGAAATACCTTGAGAATACTCTAAGAAAGAACAATTGCGTTATCATCTTTTAATGAAATGCGGTTAATCTCTTCACTGGGGCTTATTGTTTTCCAAAACTTTGTTGGATTGTTTTTGAGTAATTGTGGAATGTAGTTAGAAAAGTACATATCCTTTGCTATGCGTAGGGCAACGCGATATGATTTAAGGTAGGCTTTGTAGTCAATCCACGATGAAGACGTTCTTAAGCGCCTGGCGCACTTGCACAGCTGCTTTTTTTTTTAATTCTTCATGCGCTTAAGATTTCTTGTGGACCAAGGATTCGATATAATAATACTGATTTTAATGTGAGGAATATGTATAGTAGTTAAAGAGGACATCTTTTCCCTGAGCATTAACCAATTCTTCAAACTGATCGGTCGTAAGTAACTTGAAATGGCTTGGCGCGATATATTATAATTGCACGTGTTTTCTTTTTTTCTTTTTCATGCACGGTGCAAAAGTTTCACTGCTTTTTTTTTTCCGTCCTCATTAAGCGCCTGTTTTATAGCTGCTACCGCATAAACCCTGAGAGTGTGCACCCGCTTCCTTACAAGTTCTTTTTTTCCTTGTAAAATGGCTGGACAACCCTTTAGGCTGTTTGTTGTAGTTGGTTTGAGAACGGTGACCAAAGAAATAATTCCTATGTATAATGAATCACGCAGACAATGACTACAAAGGAACAAACCCGGTTGTCGAAGAACAGACGCTTTCGCAGATCAGCAAACGCGTTGTAACCAAATTTGTTTCAGAAAGCAATCTGTGATAGCTTTTCCAAACCCACCTATGGATACCTGTTGAGAAGCTTGCCGAAATCGCGTTGTGCCATAAGGTACACTAACAATCGTGCACGGACGCTCGCAGACACAAAGCGAGGCACGCAAGAAGCGGCGGCGCACTCTCTACAACGACAAAAAAGTAGTAACGAGAACGATAGATGGCACAGCATGAGAAGAAAAAAAGAACTTGTGTGGCTGGGCGATGGCCCATCCCAATTTTCTACCAATCCACTTTCAATCACGCGACACTCGAAGTGCATGGCCTGGCAGTGAGGCCAAGCCAAACAGAGGCTGTCTACAGAATGTGGGAAAAAAGCAGAATTGCTCCAGGAGAATCTAGTGCTCCGCAGAAGCCGCTAGGTTCTTTTCTTTTGTTTGGAGTGAAGGGTGGCCGGAATAGCGTTGCTTCCGATCTCCTCATGCACTCCAGTCTTGTGTGCTTTCTTTTCTAGGGGACTTTCCATAGACATTGGCGTTTCTTTTTAGTTTTTCTACCCCTCTTCCACATTGTCCTGTTTTATTTCTGCTAGTGTTCCGTCCTTGAAGCAGTGGCACTATTTGGGATAATTACGTAGAGAGTGCATTTGTAGGCACTGCAGACGTCGGTAGGAGCTTTGCTTTCGAGCGTCCTGTACCTTCGACGTTGTCCACACTGCAACAAAGTTGTGTAGCCATTCTATCCCCCCCCACCTTCCCTCTTCCCAATTTCTTTTTCTTCTTTTTCGTAAAGCGTTAGCTATGTCTTTAAACTTTCAGTTTTCTGTCTCAGCCTCGAAGAAGTTCACAGCCTGTTCCAATCGTGCATTCTTTCGTTGATCGCTGCAACTGGTGATGCACGGCCCACAAGTGAAAGCAATTTCTTCTCCATCAAGACGATGGTTATACTTGCGTGCCCCTGGGCATTTTACGTTCCCTCTTACTTTTCACCGTGAAGGGGCTAAAATTTTTCAGTAGACAGAGTGAAGAGAATGTTGTAGACAAAGCAATTTCTGCGTAGAACTGTGAAAGAGCCGCTCTTGACCGACGCCGCAAGAAAATGACATGTTAACGAACTTCGCCACATGGGACATCTACGTAGTTTGGAAACAGTTATGATTTGTCATTTGCATTTCGGCATAGGTTGTAAGTGGTGTAGTTTTTAAAAATATAATTGCATGACGCTAAATTGCAGCGTTTTGTTTTACAAAGCATAAATATGGCCAGATATTACAGGTTGGATGAACGCAAACAAGTTTGTATGCATACATTTTAGTTGTATAGCATCTAACTACCCACTTCGCTAAACTTTGGCTTCACGTAGATTCAGACATCAGCATTGTATCTGCATAATTCTTTAATGTGACAGGATCATATACGGACTTTCCCCACTTCAGAGATATCGTGCTTCTCTAATACAAAACATGGCCCGACCCGGCAGGCAGCGCCGCCTTAACACAGTGTCTCAATGCACTAGCAGTCACGAGGGAGGAATGCTAGAAACTGACACTTGACGCAACGGCAGGACACCTCCCAGGGCAACTTTGGCTCGAAAGAAGCAAGTAGCGACCGTAGCCTAATGGTTACGGAATTAAGCTACTACGCTGGTGGACAAATTTGACCCCATCGTCATTCATGCCTTTATTTATAGGATCATAGGTGGACTTCATCCACCTTGGAGATATTTAACAGTAAACGTGACGTGGCTTGCGCGTACGCGAGCAAGTCACACTGTGCACGAAATTAAAAGTTTGTAAGAGATACGAAGTATACAAATGTAACTTTGATAAATAAAAGTGTGCAATGACGTGCGGGCTCACAGCTGACGAGACGTCATAATCCTGAGCTCCCAAGTAAGCTATCGCATACCTAGAGATAGCGGCGCTAAGTTCTAGTCCGTTTTTTATACTCCTGTACTATATATTCAAGGAAAGTGTAGTTTGGGAGTTTCTAGGGAAATGGCTGATAAGATTAAGGCGACATATCTTTAATTGACAACGTAAATATCTTGTTCAAGACTTCAAGCCTGTACCATACAAAGGGAGGATAGTACAGAGTAGCAATCAGGGGGCCCTGGGTTATCCTTGGCCGTCTCTTAACCCTCTATTGCATGAATTATGAAAAAGTCATTTTAAAAATTATTTTTTCAGCTTTTATTGTTGATTGAATGAACAAATACTTGTACACAAAGTTTCAGAGCTATAACCACTGTATTAATAAAGATACAGCTTTGTGCCAAATATGGCACACCATGAAGATGGCCGAGCGCTCTTGCTGCCATGGGCGGAAAACAAAGCTTCAAGAACGGTGGTCTTTTTAGTGCGATGTGTGGAATGAAATGAAACAGTTGTTTGCTGCGTTCAGGCACAGATGAATGTTGCACTTCCTCTATCTTACCGACGACTTGTTTGTGCAAGATGGCCGCTTACATCTTTGTTTCTTCTCATCAAATTCTGGCCAGTGGCCGACTTGGTCAGATCGGTCGTTTTTGTGTGGCATTGCGGCCGCTGGTCCCTGTGCTTTTTTGACTTGAACCTGGAATTCGATGTCTTGACTAGAAGGCCTTCCTGGCCGCTTGTTGGGTAGGCACTTGTTATGCGAGGTAAGGCATTCTGCAATTTCTGCGTTGAATTGAGCCAGCGGTTGTACTTGTTTTTTCCCAAGCTGCTCCTGCACCCTCCTGTACAATAGCCATGCTGTTACTACCGATAAGACTAGCATAGGCGTAAAAATTCGAAAGTGCCATTTCTTCGACCTGATATATATGCGGTAAAGTCCAAGCAGTGAGTCCAGCAGGTCGACACCACCCATGTGCCTGTTGTGCACCTTTACTACGCTGGGGCAATCAATTTCGCGAAACTCTTTGGCGGAGGTAAACCAGCGCCCAGTCGTTTGGACTGGATCTCTCCCAACAAAGCTCGACAGAAGTGTCACGGCGGGGTTATCGAACCAACGCACACACGATAACTCCACGTCATCTATCGCGCTTGTGAGTGCCTCTGAAGCACCACGTCCTTTACATTTAAGTTCCTTTTCGTTTTTCAGGCGGCTGTTTGGTAGACGATTCGCCCTCACCGTACCGATCGACAAAATTCCATCTTGTGATAGAGTAACGTGCAGCTTCGGGGTATTGGACAGATGGCAGCATGTTACCATATTTTGTCTTTCAAGTTCATACTGTGCCAAATATGGCACACACCGATTTCGGTTTCTCTGCTGTAGTTGCAGACAAAATTAAGAAAACTAATAACTGGCTTAAATTGGTGAGACCCAAAAATACGCCAAAATAATTTTTCTGTTTCCACGGTGGAAATTTTCAGAGGAAAAAAATACCAATTGCTCGTGTCTGCCCCCTCTGAGTTTCACGTCGCCTCCCCAAATCTACTTCGCCTCTGTTTTGCGTATCGCTCAAGAGATGGCAGCACTTGCCCATAATAAGTGCACATAACTATGAGAATTACTCTGACGGTATCACATTCTCAAATGGGAATCTCACACACGCGAAAAAAATTGTAACTTGTATGTGCCAAATATGGGACGCCATGCAATAGAGGGTTAAACAAGGCTTCAGGAACATGAATGATGCGTAGCTTAGAGAAAGATAAAAACATTTTTATTGTATGCAGAAGCTGTTTGCTCTGCCGTACATAAGTTTGCTGGAGTGTTTGGTTCAGAGTAATGCTTGTGAGAAAGGCCGGATTACCTTCGTTGCACACAGAGCACGAGTGGTGCGGCCATGTCCGAATAGATAATGCAATTCTGAATAGTTGCCACGTAAATTTAAAGAAGGTATTAGAGAAGCCCATGCAACGGCAAATGCATGCCGTTGCATGCAACATGCATTAGGTCATCACACACTTTACACTAGTTGCACTCTTGCGTACTCGCCAACTGATTAGCTTAGATAATGGGACGAGAACGAGGTTTTTCAGTATGTTCAGAGAAATGGCTCAGATGGACATTCCTTGTTCAATAATTCGGCCCACCATGACGTCAATGTCTCAAAGGATCGCATATATAGGGTCTTACAAGCATGTTTGATTCGCAGAGAGTGGGTGAATGTGATACATGGCACGCAGGGCCTTCCGCATTTCCTTTTTCGATCAGCACCCCTTTTTCGTTTATCTCCACATCTATTTTTTTCCTTTCGAGAAGGCCAATACCAACCTTTACCGAACATAAAACCGAGGTCTCACGTAGCTGTCTTAAGGCTTGTTTCAGGTGACAGTGTCTTCAGTGCTCGTAGTTAGTTGGAGAACTTGACGCTTACGACGTGTTATATCCAACAGAACTCGTTCTCTTCGTGTCTCATACCACTGCAAGCGACAGTGTCTCCAGTCTGAAGGATGTGACAACTTATTTCAAGCGTAGGCTAGTTGTTTCGACATTGAGGGTGATAAAGGCGAGCAATATATATGCACTAGAAAAAGACTAAATACAGACACAGCGAAGATAGCGCTTCATATTTGTTCGCACCAACTGCCTTTTCATTACTATTATTACCTTTCCCGTTTTTAAATCTATTTTCACCATTTTCCTTCCTCAAGTGTAGCGTAGCCAACCAAGCATGTCAATGGTTAACCTTTCTGTCTTTCCTGCCTTTCGGTAGACGCTCTCTTAGAATAACAAACGCACTTTATTTTCACACACACACGACCAAACAGAATCACACGTAATTAATTAATTAATTATTTATTTATTAACATGTACCTTACAGGCCTTCGAGAAGGCATTGTGTAAGGGAGGAAATACGGTAACATATTCGTATAGAACTGGGAAACCAAGAACATTAGTGCAATGAAAGGAATATTCACGCAACATGGAAAATTAATGCGACAGTAATGCGACATTCGCAAATACAATATGAAGAGCAAGAAAAAACAGTAGACACAATAACATAATAGCATACTAAGCTTATAAACCTGTTTGCATGCATAGAGTATTATGTATATATATATATATCATAAGAAGCCAACAAACATTGACACCAAGGACAACATAGGGGAAATTAGTTGTGCCTAATAAATGAAATAAAGAAACGAAGAATTAATGGAAATTAAACTGGATGAAAAAACAACTTGCCGCAGGTGGGAACCGAACCCACAACCTTCGCATTTCGCGTGCGATGCTCTACCAATTGAGCTACCGCGGCGCTGTTTTCCCATCCACTTTCTTGGGTATTTATGTGTCCTAGTAGAACCCTGGGAGTGTTAGCCAGCGCCACCACACACAGACCTTGGCGGCGGACGTGGGACGTCCTTTTTGCCGCAGGCGTCACGAGAACGTGATCTTTTTGGGTGAAGGCAACTGGTCAATAAACCCACATATGCTACCTGAAGGCATCAATGTAGCCGGATTCGAGACCCTCGTTAAGTAATAAACGAGAAGAAAGGGGGTTAACCGAGGGTCCCGATTTTATTAGTCATATCATAAGAAGCCAACAAACATTGACACCAAGGACAACATAGGGGAAATTACTTGTTCTTAATAAATGAAATAAAGAAACGAAAAATTAATGGAAATTAACCGCCGCGGTAGCTCAATTGGTAGAGCATCGCACGCGAAATGCGAAGGTTGTGGGTTCGGTTCCCACCTGCGGCAAGTTGTTTTTTCATCCACTTTAATTTCCAATAATTCTTATATATGTCCAAAATACGACCACCGCATATCGAATCAAATATCACATATTTTATTGCCAAACAAAGTAAAATGTAAAGCTCCTGAGGTGCCTTCTTGGTAAGAGGATGCTTATTTGCATTATTTATTGCCTGTTGTGATGCGTTTAGTCGTCCGATCAATTGATTAGCATGTAAGTCAGGAATAACTGTTTTCGTTTATATGGACCACCAGGTAGAGTGTCGTTTTCAATTAAAAAATGTGGCACGCTGAAGCGTCGCGCATGGTCTTAGAGGACATGCCAAGTAATAAACGCTCTTGTCCACATTCAGAAAATAAACTCGCAGGCACTCTACGTGGCCTTAATATTGTATGACTGGAAAATATGGAGCGATAACTATTTGCCTCGCGCGTTTTTTCACGAACGTGTCTGTTAGCAGCACCGACAGCTCCCCTGCAGTAGAAACGGTCGGAATAGTATTCAAACTGCATCAGTCTTTATTCCTCATGACATCAGTAAGTGGTGCCATACCTTGTATTAGAACAGAAACAATTATTCGGCGACTTTGCATAATGAAATGTCGAATCGAATAGCAAAAACTGTTTGAATATAAGGATGTCGCACGCAACTTTAGCCAAAGCTTAAGTATATGCGACTGCAACGTAGATAGACAGAACCAAGGTAGTGTTGTTTGCCGTCTCATGGAGATACTCAGATTTTTTCTTTTGCATTCCGCCTAGTTACATAAATAGTCTTTAAAAAATGAATAAGCTTCTCAAAATATTGCAAATACGTAAATTAAAAGTGTCAATGAGAAAATTGTAGAGCGACATAATAACTCCTGATATAGCGTTCTACTGCTCAATACTTGCTACATAAAATTGTTTTTCCGAGCGTAAAAAAAGCACGCGAATACACGCAAAATGCATCGAGTGGCCAGTCGTGCAG
This sequence comes from Dermacentor andersoni, assembly GCF_023375885.2. Classification (NCBI taxonomy): domain Eukaryota; kingdom Metazoa; phylum Arthropoda; class Arachnida; order Ixodida; family Ixodidae; genus Dermacentor; species Dermacentor andersoni. Next base: position 173,556,144 of record NC_092818.1, read on the forward strand.
GAGTTTCGCGTGTATTCTCGGCATCCTTTCACGCTCGGAAAAACAATATTATGTAGCACGTATTGAAAAACAGGACACTTCATTGGGAGTTCGTCATGTTGCTCTACAGTTTTCTCATTGACACTTTTTATCTAATGATAATATTTGAGAAGCTTTAAGAATTAAGAATAAATATGTGATTAGGTGGAATATAAAAAGTACTTTAGTATTTACAAGCGACGGCCAACAACATTATCTTGGCCAGCCACGTGGCCAAGGTATATCCAGCCACGTGGATTTTGCATATATTTGAAGTATGGCTGAAGCTACGTTGGACACTCTGTATATAACAATATTGGAAGAGACACGTTTACAATATATATATATATATATGTTTTATTTTTGTCTCCCCGAAATGTTCTGAAGAAACATGCGGAAGTCGTCCCATAAATATGCGTTCTGCATCATTTCATTTCTGAATATTTTGGTGTGAGAATTCATGTTTTACATTATTACTCATTGATGAGGCTTAGCTTCGCGATTCAGCATTGCGTATACGTTCACCACAAAAAGGATGCGTAGAATTAGGTTGCTCTTCTTTTCTCTCCAGAATCTTTCTTCCCTTACAAGAACGTTGCTACTTATTTTATTTATGTGTATTACTATCGCCTTTTTTACTACAAAGCCGTCCAGTTGTACACACAACGTCGGCGAAACATTTAAGCCAAGCCTACAGGGGGGGGGGGGGGGGGGGGCTGTTTTGCACACTGCACCTGCCTTGCAGATAAAGCACGCTTCACAGGAGTTGGCTGTTACTTGATGGTTCGGACTCGCGAAAAAGCGCCTGAGCAGCCAAATTGCTCGATGAAGGACTTTAGAACTGCGAAAGAACATAATTGTGCTCTCAGCTTGCTGATGCTGTTCGGCCGCGTTTGGCTGCTATTCGCTATCAACCATACTAATGAGTTTGCTAAATTACTGCGGTTATTCGGCAGGGTTATTGGCCTTCTGCTCACAGAGTACGACCATGCTGATATACGGCAATACTGAACTGTGATATTGTCTGACTAGTTCCTCTATCCGATAAAGAGCGAGCGGCCTACATTGCACAGATTGATACAAGGCCACATCGCAACGACTCATTGAGTTCATCATTCAAATTCTTTTCTCAGGTTTTCTGTTTCGTGTAGAGCGTAGCTCGGAAAGATGTCTCTGCTAAAGAACCTTAAACTCGTAGGCTACACGTGCCTTCTTTTTTTCTCGGTTTTCATAACAGAACCCACATCATCTGTCATTTCTTGTTTCTTTGCACAGACTTCTTTAGATGGCAATCGTTATAAATATAGAGCGCCCAGCTAGTTTGAGGTGGGCGTGTCCTCGGCGTACTACGTTGAGCTTCCGTAATTACTAAGCGGCAAATGGCTGCGACTCACTAGCTGTCGTTAATAATATCGCATGGGCACATGGCCAATGCATCGTAATAACCAGTTTGCAAGCGTCGTTTCACTGACGCATCCATCTTGCAAATGAATGTTTTATCGTTCCTTACTGCCTTCCCTAACGGGGCAGCGGCACAGTGATAGCGTGAAAGGAGTTCCAAGTTGCCTGCCCTTCACACATGCAACGCCTTTCTTTAGTAGCCATGAGCTCAGTGAAGCCGTTTCGTAAAAGAACTCTTACCTGACGTTCAAGCGGAGGTTTCATAACCCAGTGGCAGAACTTTGTATGGACTGATGCTATTTGATTGTATGCATTCAGTGTTGTTAATTGCTTTGCCTGATTTCATTTTCTTTGTCATGCAAAGAGAAGTATGTTGTGCTCCTACAATATAATGGTATTTAAAAATAAATGTTCTTTCACCTTTTGCAAACTACTAAGTGGCTAAAGTACTAGCATGTTCAGCATTTTAGCAGGAATTCGTGATCTTTGTTCGCAGCAGTGACGATGACGATAGCGTATATGTAGGGCCGAATCAAGAAAAGCATGGTGCGCGTTGAGATTTATACAGGCTCGTTCATAATAAACTAAAAAAAAAAACATCGCATTAGTATTTCAAATAAAGAAAGGGGCTGACTGATGAAGCGGCACGCTGCGGTATCAAGGTTATAAACAGGGATGAGGTGACCCAAAAAGGCTGACCCACGTTTCGATAGAGGGACCCATCTCCGTCAAAGGTGAGCTTTAACATATAGGTCGAGGTCTGTGCCTTGTTCTGGGTCAGGAGTCCAAGTGGATTGGGCTCCAAGTGGTGTCGCCCCGGTGTCTGGCCAGTTGTTGTTCGCGAAAAAGTGCTTGACACGCATTCGTCGCGAAAATTCCGAAAGGTGCTTGGGAAGCTCGAATTCTTTTATTGTTCTGCTCGGGGAACAAAAGTTTAGGCCCTCAATATGCACGCTTATTTATTCCCTACTTAATGGTTACGAAATGTCTGAAACATTAGACTGCTTTGATTTCGTGGATTATACTTCAGCCGCGTCTGGTGTTTCCAGATTCGAGTTTACTCTCGTTGGCGTTTGGCGAAGATAGGTCCTCCTTTGAAACGTTGGCCAGCCTTTCTGATGCACCTTGCCCCTGTTTATAACAAATTACTATTTATTCACTCATAGTCGGATACACGTGGCACCGTATTCAGCAGACGTATCGTTCCATAATAGATATTCTTGCTAGGCGCCGCGTAAGACATAAATGAAGTTGGCAAAATACAGACGTCACGCAGGCTCGTGTACATATGAGGCGCTTCCTCGAAGAGTGGACGACGGACCACGCAAAGAAAATGAATATCTAACCAACCTCTATGGCTGATTCACAAAGCAGGCGTAATTTTTACTCGTTAACCTTAATATCATTGCTTGTTCTCCAGGGGAAAACTGTTATTTTTAATCCAGTTCTAGCTGCGACACAGATTACGCAAATCTACAGAAGACAGGTAAAAGAAAGCCTGCCGCGTGCAACGATGGTTGTGCAGTTCTTCAGCCACAATCGATTTGTATTCTTTGATGTTGGTTCGATTTTCTTACGTCGTAAGATGACAAAGGGGATCTAGGCGCGCATTTTACTACTGTAGCATAGCTTTGTTGTAGTACTCTGGAAACCGTTTTAAAAGACTGCCACCAGAGAAGCGGCAAGAGAATGAAAAGCTCCTCCAGACAGGTTGAATAAGTGCATCAAACAAAACAATATGCATAAACCGAAAGGTCACAACAGTAAAAGAAACAACAGAAAATCGAGAGGTAATGTAAGTTCGAGGCAGACCGCTCGGGATAACGCGCCAGGCATCTTCGCAAAAACACTGACAAAAGTTGGGATCAATCGTATCTTTATCGCAGCGCATCGGTGGAGGAGGGTATTGCTGGAAGAAATCAGAGTCCTTACAATGATTGCGGTCTCAAGAAAGCAAGACAGCTAGAGCAATCACTTGAACGCAAAAGCAAAGTTGTTCCATGCAAAAAGAAAGAAAAGGAAATGGCACGCAACGACAGAAGAAAAGCGACGCGTACTGGCCTTAAGAAAGCTGGAGGATGATAGAAAGGCTACATTTTCTATTCTAGAATGCAATATTCATGTTGAGAAGGAAACCTAGGCCCAAGTTTCTTCTCTATCGAAACGGGAAAGTAATAAAACAAAAATAAACAATGAGAAGGAAATAAATAAGCAGCACGCGGCACATTTGGAGCCCTAAAAGTTCCTGTTTGGTGTCGATCCCTATATACCGTAAGAAAGCTTGCAGAGGTCGTCAAAAACAAAGAAAAAGATAAGCTAATGTGTGGCGTGATACTTCGCTAGCGCCGCTTATATGGTGCAGATAGACTAGTAGAAGATATCCGCGAGCTAACCAGACTGCTTTATTTTGTTTTGATGGGCCGCAAGCGCAGACGTGACGCTACCTTTACGGAACATCCGTTCCACAGAAAGATAATGCGGTCCCACTAATATGATGCAATTATAAAAATTGTGGGCATCGTAAATTTAGTTGGCTAGTTGACTCGACATGCACAGGCAAGACGGTCGGAATGACGAAGAACACAACAGACAAAATAGTAATTCTGGTGTTTTAGCTATGAAAACCACGCTATAACTGTGAGGCAGATCACTAAGGACTAATTTTGATCACCTGGGATTCCTTGACGTACACTACTTTGCACTTCGCCCTCATACACATGTAGTCGGCATGACCAGTATTGAGAACTGACGAAGTGCTTATACGCATTATATGAGGCAACATCTGCGGTAAATTATCTTTGTACGACAAAACATTCAAAGAAACAGAGGGAGTCTGTATAGAGAACACTGAAAGTATTCACGGTTGTTTGTGAGAGATCAAATATAAAAACATACCTGAAATTGTTCATAAGGTTTTACTAAAAAAACTAAAGCAAATTTTTTCACCTTGATAACGTTCTAAAAATGGTAGCACTTCAGGAGTACAAATCTTGCTACGTGGGACTAGTTTCGTTTTTCATGACAAGTGGTACCTGGGCCTAGCTGAATGCGTGAATTCTGAAAGTAGCACTGTAAAATGTTACCTGGTTGTTGACCTCCATGTTAATACACTTCACGTAAAAAACGAGCTGGAATATTTGTTTCATAATGCTGCCAAAATTACAAAAAGACATGAAAGAAGGTTTGCTTAGGCTGTCTCCAAGGTTGACCGCAACCTTCTCTTAGGTTTCCTACAGACTACAAAGGCTTCAATGCCATTGAAACCTGTGATAACATGTAGGCCCTTTTCATCAATTTCGGAGCACTGCTTAGCCAATAAATGACTTGCTACACGGCTTCAAAGCAGAAGTCTTTGGAAATCACATGATCAGTGTATTTTTAATAATAAAAACTTATCGCCGGCTGAACTGTAAGCATAAATACCGCTGCGTGCAACAGCCACTTATCAAGGTAAACAGGAAGTTCAAATGCCCTGTTTTAAAAGGAAGCGTTAGTCAATTTCATTTTGTATACGTGTTACCTTTTCATATATGTCATGGTTCTATGATTAGAGCCCTCTGCACACCATCAATTTGAGCGCTGCTATTATCTCCAGAGTAAGTAAAACAAGAGGGCTCTGGGAATTAGGCTGCCTGGTAACCCTGTGGCCTTTTCGTCCTATTATTTTAACTCGAGGCTTCGAACTTTGACATGTCACTTCATTAACTTCCACGAAGGAGTAATCTGCCTAAGAACGACCTCAGCTAAATTTATATGACATCTTCAGTAACCGGTATACGATAACATTATTCGCCCAACTACAAGCTGCTTCCACGTGCATACGTTGGCTGTATTGTTAACAATGTTCTGTGGGGCAGCTTATTCAAGTCCACGTATATCGTTCAGATTTCATGATATCCAAGGATATGACAGCCAGCCTCTCTTCACGATTATGTTCAAAGGGGCTTTTCAGTTTTGTAAGCTTCAGCAACGGACACAGATATGATAGAGTGTAAAAACTTTTGTGTAACTTATTTCCGCATCAATAAGCCTTCAAATTGTACGGATGTCGAACAGGCATAATGATTCCTTCTTCAGCGAATATACAACAAACGGTCCAAAAGAAAATCACTCGTTTCAAACAAAAACGTTTCTTTCGAAGTTTTTAGGGTAACTACAATGGCTGTGTAAACCAATCAGAATAATTGAAAATGTGTTTTTTTTATTTGAGGGCTGGGGGCAAGCAGAAGCGGAATTTAGGAGCCTATCATATAAAGTGATTAAGGGAAATCAAGAAGGCGGAAGACCTACCACTACGCAAAGAAATCAAATTTGTTGAACAAGAAACTTGCTCAAACGAACGATGCAACGTGTTAGTGAAAGAAAAAAAAAAGGGAAATTAGCCCCCTATAAACCTGGGAAGTCAGGAGCTGCCCCATTATGGTCGCTGTCCTCTGGGATCTCATTCGACTCTCATTAAGGTTTTTCGGTTATTGAATTTACAATTAGCGGTGCTTAATTTCTCTCCCCGCTCTTGTCCTCCACTTCCACCCTTATTACGCTTCCTCAACCTCTCTCACCTGAGAAAGCTGTTTACAGGACTTCACTGTCTCAACTCGGTCAGCTGAAAATGGCCTACCCAGAACCACGCAAGGTTAGTGTTATTCTGGTGCTCAGCCGCTGCAAATAATCTTTCATAATAGACGTTAAAAGAAAGCGCTTAACATCACGATCTTGGGTAAATAGAGAATGAAGTGCTCAGCTACTGCGCTATATGTTCAGAATGTCTATCGTGCCCACTAGGAAGAAGAAAACTGCAACACCATGCACGATAAAATTACAATTTGCCTGAGGCGAATGAAAGTCATTTCTGATTCAACCTCTGGCGTTCCCATTTGAGACAAACGATTGGCTATCAATGATCGTAAGCATAGGGCGAGCATCGGTAGACATCTGTTACTTCACAGGGAGCTCTTGAACATGGCGCAACAAAACGATATGCGGAAATACGTTTCTGTTCACTCCATCATGCGCCCCAACAGCTGCGTTGCGTACTTCTGGCGTTGATCTGCTGGGTTTAGCGCAGTTCATAATGTTTTAGTCACCCCGTGACATTTCTACACATGGGGACTGCTTTCTCACTGCTTGCTTGCTCTTCACTCGTTCAAAAACCGATGGTGCCCTTTTCTTTTCTTGATATTTCTGTGGAATTAGTAAGGCAAAACATATTGCCTCACTTGCATATTGCCATTCTTGCATTGAAGGACTACGGTTAATATATGCTGTTATATCGATAGGGACGTAAGAGCTCAGCAAGTTATCAGAACTGTTAATTTTAACCGTGACTCTACCTTGAGTGAGTGAGTGAGTGAAAACTTTTATTGAGTCTTTCAAGAGTTTCGCGGTTACGAGGTCTCCGTCGTCTTCATCTTCTAGGCGCTGGCGACTTGAGACTTCTCTTCAGCAAGGGTGGGCCCCTATTCCAAGGCTCCACTGAGTCGTGCTGCATCGCTCGCGTGCTGCACTTGAACGTTATCATATTTTACATTTTCTTAGAGTAGCATCATATGGAGAGTTGTGTTCACGGAAGGTGCGTGCTTTATTCTGTCCAAAGGCAGCATCGAGTACGTTTAGTGTAGCGTTCGGGCCTTCAGCAGACATTGCTACATTCGCCATAGAAAGGTGTAGGCTCAAACTTTCGTGGCACTCGTGCAAACGAGTTAGTCCTATGGCATGCTCTACGGCAACGGAGTCAAATGTTGATGGATATGTCCCTCCATGTTCGCGCCGGAAGTTCAGTTTATCGCGTTGTGTTTTGTAGCGCAGCGTTATTTGGCGTCGTCTAATTTTAGATATAGCCTGTGCATTTGTATTGAGTACTTCTTTTATTTCGTTTTCATTCTGTTGCATTTCTCAAATGTATGCAGTGTTGAGCGTTATTAACGGGCGTTCAGAACAGCCGGCTGCTTGTATGCATTATGCGAATGCATCCTAATGAACTGCATCGCAGATCGTTACCATTTTGTTTTCATTCTTATGTATGCATATAATAATAATAATAATAATAATAATAATAATAATAATAATAATAATAATAATAATAATAATAGTAGTAATAATAATAATAAACTATGCGCTTAATCAAGCGAAGATAAAGCGAACGCAATAATAACCAGCTGGGCTACTTCATCAAATTCACGACGCATTTCATGGCGCAATGATATTATCGCCTTTTAATAATTCTGAATGAAGGAATTCGTCCCTCTCACGGCTCTGTTTGCGCCACCCTAGGAATGTTACTCGAATAATAACTCCAATTTCGAGCATTAGGTTTTTTTTTTTTTTACCAGCAACTTCTCCGATAAAGAAAACTTTCAAAACAGGCAAAAGCGTTCCTCCTAGCGCAGGCGTCGGAAACAGTGCAGGCGTTCAAGTGCACGCGAGAAACAAAGCAACAACAGCAGCGTATGATTTCCGCATGCACGCAGCGCGCGAGAAAGGTGAGCACCCGCTTACGCGTCGCAATGCAAAAGTGTGCACGTTAGCCTTATTTTGGGCACTACCTCGGAGGCCTAACAAATGGCACGTTGCGTCAGCCGATTGCCGCCGAGCAAAGCAGCGAAAGAGGCCTTCGGTACCAACGAGTCGCACTGGCTTTCGTAAATCTTTCAAGAATTGACAGTGCGAAAATACTCTGCTGCCTAGCTTGTCCTTGCTATGCATCCGTCCGTAGTTTCGTTGCTGTTTACATCATTTGCTACGGTATTTTCTTCACCCAATATTTTGAGGCACAGATTGTTGTCGCAGAGGTGCTTGCTCACTCATCAAGCGTTACGAGCGTATGCGCAGTGTTCCGTTGCCTGCTTCGTCAAGCGAATTTCGTTTTTCTACTTTGGATAGTTGAGAGAGGTTTGCTCAGCCAACTTAGATCGCGTACCTTCTTTTATTTTGCTTGCTCTTCACTGCCTTGACTCATCACTATTCTGCGCTTCAGTAAAAGTTGAAGGGGAATGAAAACGTATTGGCTGATCAACCGCGGTTTCTCGATTACCAAGTACCTAATTAGCATGGAAATGAGTCCACCAGCTGCCGCCAGTGTCACACGAGCGATGCTAAATGCTTTCCGTACCCCTCCCCCGCGGGCGCCCCCACTTTCCACTCCCTTTACCATTCCTTAGTTTCGTTTTTTTTTCCAGAGCTTCTTCTAATGCAAACACCTCTGTCTTAATCCCATCGCCTCCTTTTTGTGTGGAATGATCGGGTCCTAATTAGTAAACCTTTGCAGGATATAACGAATAGGCTGCTGATGCAATCGCCATTCCCTCCAGGTAAAATGTTAATGTGACTGGAAGACTTCACGTGCGCTTCTCAAGACTGAAGAGTGAATTGCGCAATTATGCGTGAATAAAGAAGAAGAGGTGCGCGCGTGGTGGTGTGGCTTCATGGTGTGCCAATGTCTGGGATTATATCACCATGAACTTCAACAGCAGCATTTTCAGGTGGTAAAGAACAAACATTGTGGGCTTCAAAAATTTCGCACTGATACCTTAACTCATTCCTTGCTTCATTCGTATATATATTTAGAGATAAATTAGGCTCCTAAAATGTCTACCAGTCACATTTGAATAATCCCTTGTCCAGAATCCTGCTCAAGGGATTCTTTGAGGAGCCAGAAGTAGCTACATCAAAAAGGTCTAGAAATAATAATAATAATAATAATAATAATCCAAGGTGTATATTAAAGTGCCCAAGAAAAACTTCGAGAGTCTTTGTGCTGCCGCCCTCGGCAAAACAATGCACAGGAAGAACATTCCAAACTCACACATACACATACACACGCGCGCTCACACAAAAAGAGAGAATAATAATTAAGTACAGATTTTAACCGAGTGTAATATATGTACACGGACAAAATACAGAGCAAAAGCGAAGAAACAGGAAAAGAGTTACAGAATGACGTAACACACAAGAGATACGAGACTTTCTGTTCAGTTATTGATGTACCTCTGCAACTCCTTTCAGGAAAATATTAAAATTAGGTTTGAAGGTATCAGGGCACTCTGAACGGCTGTTATGTGTCACCTGCACTCTAGATAGAGGGTCACAAAAATCGGAAGCCGTAAAGTCGCGCTGTTTTCTTGTGCCTTTCTGCGGAATGTAAAAGCGCACATTAGAAAGCAAGTGCGAGCAGCAGATTTTTAATTATTAATTTGTGGAGAAAAAGAACATATGACTTGTTGCGTCTACAGGTGAGGGTAGGCAACGTGAGTGTTTGTGTCAGCTGTATGGAAGTGGAAGGCTGTTTACAGAATCGATGTTTAAATATAGATGTGAACTTTTTGGGCACACTTTCGAGAAGTTAGCAATTTTACCTACAAGTGCCGCCCCGAACGATGGAGGCGTACTCAAGAACTGGAAGGCATACACTCTTACATAACGTTACAGAGAGTCTAGATTGTTTGAAGTCTCTCGTCAACCGAAATACTGTCCCGAGCGTTCGAAGTACTGGCTGTCTCATCTGTTTATTGGGGGGGCGAGAAGCTCAGAGAGCGGTCGAAGTACGCTCCAAGGTCCTTTGTTTTTCGATCTCTTGGCAGGGGAACATATCTCTTGCATTCTATGGGGAAATAACGTCCTGTTAGTCTCCCGCGCGAAGCTTACAATCTTCGCTTTTGATGCGTTTATGAAGACTAGGTTGTTTACAGAGCACTATGATGCAAAATTTGCAATGTCCTACTGAAGAGCGGCGCAATCATTAACATTTTTCACCCCTTTGAAAAGTTTCACATCATCAGCGTATAACAAAACTGAAGAGTTTTGAATGACTCGAAACGTCATTAATAAACAGCGAGAAAAGAAGAGGGCCCAGGACAGACCCTTGAGAAACTCCTCTTGTAACCGCATAAAGTTCTGACGACTGACCATGTACGCTTACGTAGTACTAACGCTCTCATAGGTAGCTTCTTATCGGCGCTGTGACAGATTGGTGCACATCAAGATATGTCAAGTTTTGAAGGAGTATTTTATGGCATACAACATCAAACGCCTTACTGAGGTCAAAATAAAGGACATCCAGCTGTCCTTTCTTATACACTGGTTGAGAGGAATGCATCATGATGCTAACCAGTTTAGTAGTTATGGAGCGATATGAAACCATGCTGCCGAGCGATGATAGTATTTTTAATAGAAGATGAAATTATTGCGTGCAAAGTTGAATCGAATGCTGTGTACAGGAGAGAAATAGGTCTGTAGTTACTCACAGCAGTTCTTACCCCGGACTTAAACATGGGAACGACCCGCGCTGTTTTTCAAGCCTTTAGGAATGTGCTCGTTTTTAAAGCAGAATTAAATATGCAAGCAAGCACTGGAACAAGCAAGGCCCCGTACGCCTTAATCAAAGCAGGTGGAATGTCATCAGGACGGCACGAAAAAGACGGTTTTGAGCGTTTGATGCTATTAAAAACAAGTTCCTCTGAGACCGATAGACTTGAGTGCAGGGAAGAGTGATTGGAAAGCCCACTAACTGCGTCACTGTACCCTTCACCGTATACAGACCCGAGGTGTAAGGCGAAGGTGCCAGCGACATTTGGAACAGGTTGGCTGTCGCGGCTACGCAGGGAGCTATCTTGTTTTGTATTGCTGGACGACTGTTAGCGAACGTGTCTCATGAATTATTTTGAATTTTTATAAGTAGTAGCCTCCACGTGTGCTATGTAGATGGAATGATTACGCTTGTAAATATGTTTAGAGTGTTCCCTGTACATTTTAAAATATATCTCTGCCAGTGTTCCTGATTTGTACGCTGTGCCTTCCTGTGAGCGCGGTCTTTAAGCTTCAAAGCTGTTTTCAGTTCAACAGAAAACTAGCGGGGAAAAGAAGTGGGGGAAAATATTAATAATAATAATAAGTGTCACTGCTTGCAAAGCTAATGTCCCTGCCTTAATATATACACTGGCCTATCCTCCTTCACTGAATCTCTTTTGTTTCGTCCGACGCCAAGACTTACACAAACCTCTCATCAATGTCTAACGTCGACGAGGAATTAGCGTATCAGATTTGGTATCTTCACCTTTGTCGCTCTATAATGTCCTAGAGTTATGTTCTTATTTGCGTTGCATTGTCACCACTCGTCTTCTATACGCGTGCGGCTGTGACGGGATAGAGCGAAATTCTTACAACGCAAAACTATACGTCACACTTCACTGAAATACTAAGTGTTGCAATAAAGCGGGTCAGGTTCCTACCAGAATGTTCTTTGGGGAGGATGAAATGGAAGCATGCCCACGTCCAAGCGCACACACGCACACACACACACACGCACACACTCACTCACTCACTCACTCACTCACTCACTCACTCACTCACTCACTCACTCACTCACTCACTCACTCACTCACTCACTCACTCACTCACTCACTCACTCACTCACTCACTCACTCACTCACTCACTCACTCACTCACTCACGCTCGAAGAAAGCGAAAGCGAGCATGAAGAATTCAGTCAGTCCTGCACAAAGGACAATAGTGGTCACGAGGCAACACAGTTAAGCCATGAGTGGCATTCCACAGCATATCTCTTCAGTCCAGCAATTTCACCACAACACGAGATTACATTGGTCCGACGGCAAGAACTCCATCGCGTTTAGAAATGCAGATCCTTGCCCGTCGACATTCTGACGGCTCTCTCTACACAAAGTCTTGCGGTGTCTCTGCTGTGCAATCTGCATCGCATGAGCGCACCACTGGCAGCCACCGAGGCGTCAGAGAGTGGAGAATTTCTCGATCGGTTCAAGAAGGGCCAATTTCAACAAAGCCGGCACGCCGCTACGATGACGGCAGTCGAGATTCAATGGTTGTGCTGGCAACAGAGAGGGAGACGATGACGTATGTTGCCCCACGATGAGACAACAAGACATCTTCCTTCAGTTGTCTCTGCAATATACCGTACTTTTCGGACTACTGGCTGCTGATTTATATATTCCCAAAAGTTCAACATACATATATGCTTTGCAGGCTAACTATAGAAGCGCGTACAACTAAGACTTTTTGTTTTAAGAATTGCTTGTCTTACTGAGATTTCGCTCTGCACGTAGAATCTTGCAGTTCTCACGATTACGTTTTTCAATTAAAGATATCGCGTGTTCATGTTTGACTTAAGATATAGAAGGGAACATGCTGATATTCGCAGCCGAACTTCCAAGCCACGTTGGTATAGCTTTGCCCATAACACATTTGGTCAGCAGTGTGGCATTGCGCACCGGAAAACTTTATCCTTGAATACCCCTATAGTGTGAAGTACCATGTTGCACTTTCTCAAGTGTACCAGAATATTTTCAGTGAACTGCCTCTGCTTAACGCCTGACCCACGCGCACATCGGCTGAACACGCCGCCGTGATTGTGCTGAAATGTGAGCGTCATATCGACCTGTTGTAATCACGACGAAGAGCGAAACACTGCCAGAACTGCCAGTTAAAAACTTAACAATCGTTTGGGTGAACTTGTGTCCAGAAAGGCACTCAACAGTTCAACCGCAACGAAAGCGACGAGGGAAGTCATCGGTTGTCAAATGTGATCTTACGGGTGAAGTCGGTCCCCTATTTATACATTTATCACCGTACAAAGTAAAAATTAAAAAAGAACGTTGAAAAATAACTTAGACAAGAGTGCATACCACAAGTTCCCTGCTTGCGGTGTTCAGTCTTGTTCATGTCTTTGTTCTTGCGCTTTTCAAATTTTAATTTATATCATGAACTCATCAGCACCCGTCGTGGTGGTGTAGTGGCTTTGGTGTCGTGCTTCTAAGTCCAAGGTTACGGGATCAAATCCCGGCCGCGGCGGCCGCGTTTCGCTGGAGGCAAAATGCAAGAGCATCCGTGTACCATGTATTGGATGCGCTTTAAAGAACCGCAGGTGGACAGAATTAAACCATATTCCTCCACTACTGCGTGCCTCATAATCACATCGTGGTTTTGGCACGCAAGCCCCCAGAATTTAATACACTTCACTAGCCGAGCAACAAGTCTTGTTAACCATAACCGTATATTCCAGAGATTATTCCCTGGTGCTCGCAATCGTACATTTGAGAATGTACAACACTATTTGCATCTGATTGGCATCTGATTACACAGCTACGTTTCGCCATAGAATTAACGACAACATTAAAAAAAATTCGGATATAGTCGGAGTGTCTTGCGATTAGCGATTACTTATGCTGTCAAAACGGGGAAATATGGTCACTAGCAAAAGCAAGCCACCATATACATGACAATTTTATGGACGGCAAAAATACAGCCCCATTATGTCATGTCGAGATTTGCCAACAAGCACGTGCAACAAGTTCAACGACAGTCATAATATTCTTAAACAAAAGGAGAGCCACAAAAAATACGCAGAATTCCGGAACAACATGTTAACAAAAAACGACGCGGGACCTATTTGTTATATTCCTAGTCATCTCTGCTGCCCGGGTGTGGTGCCGACGATTATCCGAAGTGTAGATTGCCACTGACCAGCCATATGACAAAATGCCCTCGAGGTTTGACGCAGGAATACGGTTTTCCAGCTGCATTATCCGCATATCACATCTACTTTCAGGGACTATAGCTTTCACTGTCAAGGGAGTGCAGAACAATTGGCCATTTCAGTGACAAAAAAAATACGGTAAGTCATGTCTCCTGTAATAAAAAAAAGCTTGTAAAGTGGCATTATAAAGCACCACTGAAGTAAATAAAGAAAAGAAAAATCAGACTTCCACCGTCACATATCTACGCAAGTTGAGACTGACAGAGTGGACACCCAGAGGGGAGATCCCACCACACCCCCGTGGCAAGCACCGCTCCGGAGTTCCCACTTAATAGCCTTTATCCCCGATCCCCGACTCCAGAAACCCATGCAAGGCAGCTTCACGTAGATATGAATATACAGCGGCGCGTACGCACTATGTGCGCTTATAGGGCACACTGTCAGTCGATTTGGCAGATTATACAGCGTTTTCTATTCTTCTTCCGCTTGCTTGCATTGTCGAATGCTGCAGCTGCGGAATAGACAGCCTTCTATGCGGTTTCGCAAATCTAACTCTGTCATTGCTATACGTGGTTCTGTTTGCTGCTCTTTGCGATTATCTGTTCTTTTTCAACGCTTGCGCCGTTTCGGCCGCATATTCTATGCGGCCGGTTGCATCATACTTTCCTGCGTTGTCAGCTTCGTCCCTCGCCGTCACCGTTATTCCCCATGGTATGGCGGTAGGTTTAAGAGGAAGCTTTAGGTCGGGCCCAACTCCGACGCGGCCTATTCAAATACATGTAAAAGGCAAGAACGTTTTTATGAGATAACCCCTGGACCGATTTTGATGAAATTTGTTGCATTTGAAAGAGAAAGTTAAATTCTAGTGACTGTTGGAAGCGGAATTTCGATTTAGGGCTTGAATTTTCTTAAAGCGATTTTCAAATATTTGACCGTTTGAAAAAAATAGAAGCACGAAGTTTACAAATTCATAGCTCTGCATCAAGAGCTGATATCGCGGTTCTGTAAACGAAATCCATTAGATCATTCAAAGCGGACAAATTAAATATGTCATTTTACATCTTACGTGAATTTGTTACGTTCGTTAGAATGGATTTGCAAAAGTTGTATTTCTCTATGATTAACTTTCTTTTATATTACTGTGTAACATATCAATTTTGTCCGCTTTAGATGTACTATTAGATGCAATTCACAGAATCGTATTATCATTTTTAGTGGTTGAGTTACAGAGTTGTAAACTTGATAGTTTCGTTTTTTGAAAATTTTCGATTTTTGGCAATTTTTAATAAAAAATTGACAACCTAACTCAAAAATTTGAAATCAACAGTCACTAGATTTTAAGTTTGTCTTTTAAATGCAACAAACCTTGTCAAATTTGGTGCGTGGTTGCCGAGAAAAACTAATTCTCCTTTTGCATGTGTTTAGATAGGAGCACTCGAGCTAAAGCTTCCTCTTAAGAGCTTCCTCTTGCGCACAATAGTGCTGGCGGTGAATAATATACACTTCAGCACGCCGTCTCTCGCAACCAATCGAAGCTGCCAAGGCGCGCACTGAGTGTTGGGAGACTGCCACCCGTAGTTGCATTTCGGAATTCATGTTTTCTTTGCCTCGTTCTTCCTCCATATCTTTATCCATTATGTAGGATATTTATTACGTTTTCCAGACATGATCATAAGCGTTAATTTCAGTGCATTTTTCCGACAAACCCCGTGAAAGAATGCTTTTTGTCGCATCGTTATTCGCTCACCAAACACATTGATATACTCACGCTTTTCAATCTCTATTTTTTACATTTATTTTCCTTAGATGTACGCTCGTTTCTCTATTCGAGACGATGAAACTTACAAATGGACCAAGCACTACTTGGAGCTACAGCCAAAAAGAAAAAGTGCTGCTTCGCATTTTAAACAGCTTTCCTCATGTGTAGCTCTTGGGACTATACGCAGGAACGAACATACATCTGTGTGTGTGCGCGACTCTCTTTCTTCCTTCTCATTTTTCCTTCCAGTTCCCCATGTGTAGTGTAGCCAACCCTTAGCTTGACTTTGGTTAACCTCCCTAGTTATATATATATATATATATATATCTTTGGTCAACCTAATGAAGCAACTAAGAACTCTTCCGACTTCAATCTTTCTGCCCTTTTTGCATCATTTTGTCGCAGCTGCCGGCGCTTCAGCAGATAAAGCGGTCTATCTCATGTCAATTTGTCAAGGCTAATTGGATTCAAAAACCTCAGGCCACGTTCAGCACGTTCGTGTTTGCTCGCGTTCTACCCAGATGAAACTTGACAGGAGGCAATATGGACCGTCACGATGCGTTCGAACCACCGGCTTCGTTTTAAACTGCCTAATTTTGATGCACTACAACTTAAGAAATCATGTATGTAGGCAGGTCCGCCATACCCTTAGGTCATACCTCGCTTGATATTTCTTGTGACCTGATGTATGTAGTGGTCACAGGTTTTCCATAAACCTTTAGTTGAAAGACAGCGCCGGTGTAACCCGTAGTTTTCCTTGTCTCCGTCTTTTGTTTCTTCTGTTTGGAGCTGGAAGTTGTTAATGAGCTTTAATGGATATATCGCTTGATTTGCTTCCTCACTCTGGATAAAGGAATGATTAAAGGGTGCAACGTCAGCAGCTTTCTTGGTCAATTTCTTTTATTCGAGAACTTGTTCGCGTATTCTCAAGCATGCTCTATTTGCAATGTATATTTTCAGTTACCTTTCTTTTATTATTGAAATGAATAATGGGAGATGTTGGCGCCTTTATGACAGCACCGGCTACTCCTTGTCACTTAGCAAAGGAAACAAATATGCGCATAAGGGAAAATAACATCGAAAATCATGGCACTCAGTAGAACACCAGATCAATAAAAACTATACAGTCCAACAGTACATGAGTCGCGAAGTTTTGTGCATGAGTTTACTACACATTCGCATATATAGAGACAGATTATGTGTATAGCCAAAACACACAACACATGTATTTACACTGCAAGTACAGAACACATTACACATTGTGTACAAATCACGATCACCACGCAAATAAATTTTGAACCATAACAACATTTATATCACTCATTTAGCTTATTCGGATCAACTGAATCTTAATATTTCCCCAAAGTGTTGGTGTCCTCGGAAAACTTCCAAGCAAGAAGTGCTCTTTTCTGAAGGCCTTTTTAGAGTAAGTGATCTTCTGTTTAAAAGCAGGAAATTTGCTTTCAATACCCTTCGTTGGGGATCGTATTTAGTGCACTTGAGGAGGAGATGATGCATATCTTCATCTGGATGGCCAGAAGAACACTGTGGACTAGAGGCACGTTTTATCCTGTATAAAATTGTCTCGTAAATGCAGTACCAAGCCGCAAGTGGTGCACCAATGTTTCACATTTTCTGTTTTCGCTTACATTTTCCGGAATTTATAGGTCTATACATGGATCTATAAGTATAACTCCAAGTTCTTAAATTGCTGATCAAACCAGGTAGTTTTGCTGAGACGACAGGATATCTGTCTCAAGAGCAGACGGACTTCACTACGCAAAAGGGGAAGATTGATTGTCTCTGCGTTATTGTGCGCCCGATTCGCAGCTACGTCCGCTGCAGTATTACCAAGAATATTGCAGTGCCCGGGTATCCACTGAAATTCATTGCACTTGCTTTTGTATGTTTTTTGAGCGTATCATACAATAGCAAAGTGTTCAAATATTTTTTTTCTTATTGCTGTGTAGTAATGTGGGAGCAGCTTGCGAATCGCAATATATAACCAATTTTTGCGCATTCTTTTCTGGCGTTATGAAACGTAAAGCACACAGGATTGCAAACAGTTCTGCCACGGTGGAAGATGTCTCTCGGAATAATTTAAATGTTTGCTCTAGCGCGAACTGTGAAATGACGAATGCTGATGTCGAGGAATTTTTATGACACGAACTGTCTGTATACACGTGTATGTACTGGGGAGATAATGAGCAAATTTAGCAGAATGCCAGTTGATATGTGACTACGATGAACAAGTATCTCTTAGATATAATCACATCGACCGATAATACTATTTTCGGACTTGTTGACATCCGAGGAGGGTAACTAAAATCCACTTTGCATAATTCAAATCTTGGTAATAATGCTCTATGTTCTTCAATAACATCATGAATTTAGCTTTTGTTTCGTTCGCTAAGCGCGAGGTTTAATGGATGGTTCTCATGTTGGGTTAAGACGCGATAAATGTCGGCACGTTTCAACCTTTCGTGCGACTGGAAACGGTGGGTGACGAGCTTCAGCAATTACTATAGAGAGCTCGAGGTAGCCTGCGGAGCCCCAAGACATACTCGCAGGCCCCTTGCCAGTAAACGCTGAAGACATTTCTCAGAAGTTTGCGATAAACCATTGGGAATAGGAGCCGAATATGCATTTTTTTTGTTTTATAGGTGCGTTATGGTTTGTAATACTGAAGAGACTGATCCCTCCCCCCTCCCCACCCACGCCCCTACAAAGTGCCAGCGAGTCGGCGAGGTACGCTTATTACAGCATTGGTCTGCTTTTCAATTACGTGGATGCGTGATGCCCATGCCAGCTTGCGGTGAAGAATAACTCCAAGAAATTTATGCTCTTTCACGAACATGAATGTTTGCCCATTAAGCGTAAGTTGTAAATTATTCAGCCGTCGTCTAGTGAAGGGAAGTACGGGTGCCTCTGTGTATGAAAGACTAATGCCCCTCTGTTTAAAAAAAAAGGTGTCGTAACATCAAGACCCTCTTGCAGCGTTGTTTGAATGTTTTGTATATGAGATCCAGAGGAACATATGCAGAGGTCGTCTGTGTTCAGAGAATACTGTAGTCTATACGGTAGTTCTTGTGGTAAGGCTGCCATGATACAGTTGAATAAAAACGGACTGAGAACACTGGCCTGCGGGACGCCCTGCGGGAGGGTGGGATAATTACAATCTCCTTCAATTGCTTCTATAAATACTTTTCTTTCGTTCAAGAAATTTGACATCCATCGCAGTGTTCGACCGTGTAGGCCAAGCTCTAACATACCAGCAAGGACCTGTATGTGACTTACAGTGTCGGATGCTCTTTGAATGTCTAAGAATACTGCTATTGTCACATTTCTACACATTCGTTCATGCTTGTTGCATGTGACAATGTCTAATACGGCGTCCATTGTGCATCGCTTTTGTCGAAAATCGGTCATGTAGTTGGGAAACACACTTGTGTGTTCACACCCTCATTGAAGTCGACTGCTAACTTATTAACTCTGTTCAGTATATACACAGTATTTTTACTGTGCAACCACTCTGACATGTGTCTACAATGCATTACGCCTATAGCGTATACAGATGCTGCCTTTGGATAATGTGGCGTTGTAAAATTTGAAAAATTCAGCCATTGATTTCGGAAACAGTTTCGACCATGATTAAATAATTCAAAGCTATGTTACTGGTGAGCGCTTTGTAATACCCCATTACCGATGGCCTCTACGTTAAAATAAATAAATAAATAAATAAATAAATAAATCGGAAGAAGGTTGGCTCTCTAGATGAGTACACACAGAAAAGCATGCCGCTGTTGCAGGAGACCGAATTATGTAACTACATTGGCACAAATCATGTAGGGAAAGTGCAAGAAAGAGTCACAGGGATGGAAAATTACCAATTAATAGAAGATCAAGCTTCCATACGTCCCTAAATGTGTTTTATTGAGCAAGATGACCAGACGAATAGCCAATAGCATAGCCAGTTGACAGATCTCACAGGTTCCGTGGTTTAGACTAGTCAGCGTGCTTTCTTTTTTTTTTTTACCTTTCCATGTATATCACAACATCTTTTTTTAAAGTTAAGCTATAACATTAGTGCACAACAGCAATCCTTTCTCGGTCCGCATTGCAGCAACAAATGCAGTACTTGCGCGTAAAATATATGTTTAGGTGAAAGCCTGATCTTTAATTTTCTTTCTCTCTCTCTGCCAATTTTTCTTCCTTTCTTCCTTTCCTTTTTTCTTTCTTGCGGCGCCCGGAGTTGTTTATTGCTCTTTGGCAGCGCACGCTCCGCATAAATACGTCCTTGTAGCTCCCATTTATTACACCTGACGAGACCAGTTATAGTACTTGCCCACCCGCATGTCATATCATCGAGAAGAAAGGGGCGGATCTATAGGTCAATGCATTTGGCTTCGCAGACACTCTGCACTAAACTCTACAGAACACTTCACGGTTGCGCATACTCGTCCAGACAGGCTAAGCCCACATTTCTTCTTTTTCTCGCGTTCATTGCCCTGGCATCTCCAGCGCACAATGCGTAGCCTCTTGTCCCGTAAATCCTGATGTCTGTTATGCGTTCCCCGTTACCGAAGAAGGCAGAAAGCATTAAAGAGCTGTATCTCGCCCAAATTCGATACGAATGCATTAAGAGTTTGGTGAAGCGAACGTTATCCAGACTCGTGCCCACCAAGACCACCGCGTGATTCCTTGCTCGGCACATAAAAACGCAAGACACGTAGCAACTCCGACAATGTGGGGCACAGTCGCGGCGTTGCGCCACCACCGTGACAGTTATCGCACAGGCTTTGCAGTCTGGCAGCCAGATTCAGTGAGATAAGTGAAACACTAATGCCAATAACGAAAAGCATTCATGCCGCCAAGAGGACTGCTATAAAACGGTGAACACCTTCTTTTCTTTGGTGCCCCTGATCAGGCCGCGTTCTTGCCAAAATCCCAAATTTAGCCCCTTTAGTTCTGTCGCATAGAACCATGAAAGGCAACACTTTTGTTTTTGTTTTTTATTTATTTACAGATACTGCAGGCCCTTCTCGGGCCCATGCAGGAGAAGGGCCTTGCGTTCGTGTGCGCAATAAAAGGAACAAGATTCCTCTATTCCCGTTCGGTTTTTGGCGTATGGTGGTTCTCTCGTGTGACGTAAGTGAACACACGCCACTTCGCTTTTCTCAAACCAAAAAAAAAAAAAGAAAAGAAAAAGGGCACTCTGGGTGCACAAATGCATCTGGAGCAAAGTACTTCGCAGCCATGTGTATAGCTGAAAATCATGATTGACAACTGTAATTATCAAGCAATAGCTCGCGGAACATGCCATATATGCGACAAGAGAAAAGGACAGGCGCTAAGATAAATAGGAGGCAAAACGACAAAATGACGGCATACTCTAAGTGTTTGTTCAAATTTACGTTCATTGAAGCGTTTTTAAACGTTTAAAATGAATTATGCCTTAACTATAAATGCAACTATTCTAAGTGCAATTATTAGTACAATTTTATTTTCAGCTACACAGAAGAGACTGCTCACTGTTCTTTTCACCTATTGCAGATGTGTTTTTTTTTTTCATATCTTCTTTATTTTATCGTTTGGCTTCGAGCTAGCGGTCCCTTAGGGGTCCGTATTTGTCATCGCGTTTTGCTGCACGGTAAGTGCAGCGTAGTGGGTGTCTGTCTATCGCGTTTTTACCCCACAGTTACTTTCAGTGCAGTTGCTTGAGAATGGATGGATGGATACAACTTTCTTGTACATCCGGCAAGGTTTAACGCGACCCGGGCTCAGGTCTCCCATTGGGCAACGTCAAGGCCCTGCCTCAACGCCGCCTCACGGGCTTGCTGGACGGTCCACGTCTGGATTCCGAGGTCTGAGCTGCGCGGAGCGGCGGCCCACCTCGACGACAGGGTCTCCGGAGTAACGGCCATCCCTCCTATAACTGCATTGCGCTCCCACAACATGTGTTTGGATGTTGCTGGTCTTCCCTGGCACAATTTGCAAATGTCGTCCTGATGCTTATCTGGGACGATACGTTTCAGACGGAATGGATTAGGGAAAGTGTTCGTCTGGAGTTTTCTCCAGGCGACGGCCTGCCTCCTGTTCAATTTGGGACTCGGCGGCCGGTATATCCTTCTGGCGTTCACATATGCACTGGTTATGTCGTTGTATCTGGTGAGCCTGTCCCGTTCTGCTCGAGAAGCGTTCGCTATCGTACGAGAGGCGTTGTCCTGTTCGGCGCGGCGGGTCATGTCTCGCGCCGACCGGTGCGCCGTCTCGTTTAGGTTCGGGAGCACGTCGCCTTCCGTGGTGACGTGCGCGGGGAACCGTATGATCGTCGAGCTCGCAATTTTGGATCTGCCGGCTTTGGCGAGAATGAATAGGGCTTCCTTGGAAATTCGACCTTTGGCGTAATTCTTTACTGCCGTTTGCGAGTCACTTAGTACGACTTCGCATTCCTGTTCTGTGAGGGCCAGCGCAATCGCTACTTCCTCCGCTATTTCCGAGTATTTGGTGTATACACTGCATGTGGTTCTGATTTTGGACTCTGCGTCTATGACTACGGCGGTGTATTTTTGGCCGTTCGGATAATCGGCTGCGTCGACAAAGCGCGCGTTTCTCTCCCTGCCGAATGAACGGAGCAGAGCCTCGGCTCTTGCCTTTCTTCTACCTCGGTTGTAATCGGGGTGCACGTTTCTTGGGATGTTTGCCACCGTAATGGTATCTCTGATTTTGTTGGCGATTTACATTTTCTGGCCGTGCTGGTCGTGGTACTTTAAGCCGAGCGTGTTCATAATGTACCTTCCCATCGTGGTGGTCAACAGGCGTTCGAGCTGCGGCATGCGTTGTGCTTCGGCTATTTCTTCCAGGGTGTTGTATATGCCCAGCTGAGCCAGAAGCTCGGTGCTCGTCAATTCCGGGAGGCCTAGGGCTATCTTGTACCTTTTCTTTATGAGCGTGCTGATTTTGTTCTTTTCCGCGACGTACCATTTGTGGTAGGCGGCTACGTAGGCGCTGTGGCTGACAGCGAATGAGTGGATCAGTCGAATGACGTTTTCTTCCTTCATGCCCGCGTGTCTATTGGTTATTCTCTTTATGAGTCTCGTGGAGCTGGTGACTTTGCCTTCTATCTTCCTCACGGTTTCGCCGTTAGCCCCGTTGGCCTAAATAATCATTCCGAGGAGTTTGATCTTGTTTACTTTGGGGTTTGCGTTTCCGTTTTGGGTGTACAGGCCGATTTCCTCGTACTCCCGAGGTCCTGTGTAGCTCTTTGGTGGCATGCCTCTGCGCGTGGGCCGGTAAAGGAGTAGTTCGGTCTTGCTGGGGGAGCATTTCAGGACCGTTCCTTGGAGGCACTCTTCGACTTTGGGGATGGCCGTTTGTAGTGCGTGTTCAATTTGGCCGTCCCTGCCATGGTCCGCCGAAATCGCTATATCGTCTGCGTATATAGCATGGTGGATCCCTTCGATTTCCCGTAGTGTGCTGGGGAGACCCAGCATGACTAATTTGAAAAGGAGCAGAGATATAACTGAGCCCTGGGGGGTACCTGCACTTCCCTGGCTTCATTCTTCGGACTCGAGGTCGCCAACCGTCAGGGTGGCTTTGCGATCATGCAGAAAGTCCCTCACGTAGTTGCAGGCCCTTTCTCCCAAGTTCAGATCAGACACTTGTTTAAGGATCGACTCGTGAGCGACGTTGTCGAATGCTTTCTCCAGCTCTAGTCCTAGGATGGCTCGGGTGTTTCTTGTCTTGTAGTCAAGTATCTGGTTCTTTAGTTGTAACATGACGTCCTGCGTGGACAGGGGGGATCGGAATCCTATCATCGTGTGGGGGTAGGCTTCCGTCTCTTCTAGATATGTGTTGATACGGTTCAGGAAGGCGTGTTCCAAGACCTTACCCACGCACGACGTGAGACAGATTGGGCGTAGGTTCTCCAAACTCAACGACTTTCCGCGCTTGGGTATGAGGATAGCCTTGGACCTCTTCCACTGCTCCGGGATGCGGCCTTATCTCCAGCACTTGTTCATATAGCCCATGAGTTTGGTGACAGATTTGTCATCCAGGTTTTTGAGCGTTTTGTTGCTAACCCTGTCCGGTCTTGGGGCTGACTTGCCGTTGAGTCTTTGGAGTGCCGTTCTGATTTCCACCTCACTGAAATCTTCATCTAACTTGGGACTAGGACTGCCAGTGTACCGGCCGTGCTCAACCGTCGGTCGTTGCGGGAGGTACTTATCGCAGAGTTTCATGACGATTTGCTTGTCGCTCATGACGATTTGCTTGTCGCTCACCGCCCCTTTTTATTTGTGCAGAAGTCTCTGTATGTCGGCTCTTTGCTTGGATTTGCATTGGGTTTCACCCAGCAGGTGCCTCAGCAGTCGCCACGTACCTCTGTTGTGGAGTTGGCCATCGGCGGCGTTGCAGACTTCGTCCCACTGTTGCTTGCTCAAGGTTTTTCAGTGCTCTTCGATTTGTTTGATTAGTTCGGCTGTCTTTTTCCTCAGCTTTCGATTGAGCCGCTGGTCTTGCCTTCGGGTTTGTATAGATTTCTTGGCTTCCAATAGGTGGGCGAGGCGACTGTCCATCTTCTCCGTCAGGAATTCGGGAGTGATGGTTTGAGAGGCCTCCCCGACATCCCTGGTCAGGTCCGCGATCCATCTGTCAAGATCGCCGATCGGCTCGTCGTCTAGCCTGATATCCCGGTGCTTGTGGAACTTGTCCCAGTCTGTCCATTTGAATCGATTCACCCGGGGGGGGGGGGGGGGGAGGGAGTTCCCGCTCGGGGGATCGTGATATCGATGATCATGTGGTCGCTACCTAGGTCTTCTAGGGTGTTTCTCCAGGTAGCCCTCTCGATGTGTTTGATCTTTGTTAAGTCCGGTGTGGTATCTCTTGCAACCGAATTGCCCGTTGAGAAGAACAATATTGCAGCAAATAACTGCATCAGAACTAGTTCGTTCAATTCATAAATTTCTGGATATGCTCGCCATGAAGCCAATTTTCATGAGAGCGTTCTCCTGCAAATTTAGTCACTCTAATTTCTTGTACATCATCTACAAAAAGTAGAAGTTATTTTTCATAGAGCAATACCATGGCCATTTAAGATGCGCAATCACTATATATATCGTAGGTTAGTTTTTTCGCCTTCGTGGCTTCTTCTTTCTCGCTACATTACCCGGTAGAACGACAAAACTGCGTTAGGCCGGAGAATACAGCTCCAAGTATTTTTCAAGCTAAAACCACAAATTGCAGGCTTGAAATGGGGAGAGTAATACACAGATGCAGTGAAGAAGGAGGCTACCATGAAGAACTTAACGGAATGCTTAAGTCGCAAATGACGGTCCCTAGGCGCAGCGTGTGACTAGAGGTGCCTGAGAAAGCTTTCAAGGCCTAATGTCAGATCCATCAGTGGACGGAAACTCGTAGAGATATCGTAGGCGTCGTTCATTAGACAACTGCGTGACCTCCAAGAAAGAATGTCGTGTGTGTTATCTTTGTTCCCCGCGCAGTATGAGCACTTAGCTGCTGACAGTCGCAGGTAGGATCACCTTTATCGTAAGACCGAGTGTCTTGCAAGACTTGTTTCAAATCACCTTTTCAGTTCACCTTAGTTTAATGAGATGAAAGATAAACAAATAATACATCAACACCCTTCACCTTCACCTATCCGCGAGATCAATACAAACAAATAAAAAAGGAAAAGAGCGGCTTGCAATAGAACCTTAATTTTTGTGTTCACATGAGCGACCCGACCGGTTTATTTGAGTATATTTCTTCGGAAGCATGTCCTTTGACAGACGTGCGCATGAAAATTTTCCCACGCTTTTATTCATTGGGGTGGTTAATTCCAAATGGGAACTGAAGTACTCTATATACATGATCTGGCGTAGGACTTTTCTTGCGTCCGATCGCGCGGGCTCACTTGATTTCTTTAGAAATTGGTCCAATGACAATCGAACACAGTTTGGGTCCCAGGAATCACGTAAGCCATATTATCACTAGCGTAGGAATTATAATGTCACATTATAACAGCTGTGTTCGATCCGGATCCTAGAGGTCTTCTTGACTGAGGACTGGTACGTTACAGTTAAAGCGGCGACCTCTCGCTCACCACCAACTCCCCTATGTTTCGTCATCACTATATCGAACATAGCAACCGATGGTTTGCAAGAGGCAGTGTCAGGTTAAGCAACAATTCAAACAATTTGCAACAAATCATTGATGATTTTGGATTATAAGTCTAAAGATTTATAAGCAGATGGCACAGCTAATCTTTAATTCCCTATTAAAAGTACGACAGTCGATGATTGACCATCAGCCCCAAGAATACATGCAAATTGTTCAAAAATGCAATATAGGCTAATTAGTCACAGGGCAGCGGAATTGAAAAAAAAATCTACAGAAGTTGTCGGTCCCTTCCCTAGAAACGTTCACCCACAGCATAATGCTGGCAGGCGAGCAGCTCGTGCCAGGGCAATATTGAAGAAAACGGTCGGCATGGAAGCCTTCGTGGACGCAGGTCAATATGGGCGCTCCGGTAAATTCACGGTCACGGCGGTCAGCGAAAATGGCGAGCTCCTATCTGCGGCCTCGGTAGGTGCTGTGACGGTCGACGTGGCAGAACAGGTGGCGGTTGCGCTGGCGATGCAGGATTCAAGAAGGCCGTATATCTACACTGACTCACGCGCGGCCGTCAGGGCTTTCGCTTCGGGAATGGTTGCGAGACAGGTGGAGGTGATTCTGAAAAGCAAGTCCAGAACTAATTGTGACCCCGTGCATTATATTATATGGTTCCCCGCTCACATGGGCGACAACGTGCTGCCGGGTCGCCCGAACCCCAATGAGATTGCTCACCGCCGTGCGCGAGAATTAACGCGCCGCGACGGCGGTGGGGCTATACTGGATCCGGAGGAGCTCGGCCACAGCGACCCCTTATTAACCTTTCATGAGATCATCTCCCATTATAAAGAGGAACGCAGGCGCTTCCCGCCTCCACACGATAATTTGTGCACATCTCAATCAATGACGCTTAGGATGCTTCAGACGAGGTTATATCCTTCGCGAGGTTTCTTAAGCAGGATTTACCCAGAAATTGACCCACAGTGGCCGGATTGTGGGGAGGAGGATAGCACTCTATCTCATATGCTCTGGCAGGTGTCCTGCGTTACGGGATACGTCCTTCAACAGCGAATGGGACTGGGACGAGGCCACATCTAGCACGGAACTCAAGCTCCAGTCCATGGCCTTCCAGAGGGCCCGTGAAAGAGCGGAGAGGCTTGGCCTCACGATTCCGACATGGGAGCAGCCAGCGGCGAGCCGGGGGCCCCAACGGGTCTCCGCCGGCTAGTCCCTCAGGACCTCAATAAACGTTCGTTGTCTGTCTGTCTACAGAAGAATAAAATTGTGTTGTAGCGCATAAGACAGGCGGTACCAAATTACGACAGCCAGCTCACCGCTATGGCTTAAAGAAAAGCCCACGTTCACTGAATTCTAACGATACTAACATATGGGGAAGAAAAGCGGGCGTTAACACAGAAGCCTGAGAAAAGGCTAAGGAGCAGGCAACGAAGGATGGAATGAAACACGGTATCAGTAACGGTGAAGGGACGGGATGACAGCGGTGTGAAATAGATAGCACACTGGAGCAGCCTATATTCCATAGTTGAGATTAAGAGTAAAATATGAAGTGGGTTGGGTCAAGTAAATGGCATATGGTAGATAAGCAATGGTCTACTAAAGCTACAAAATGGGTGCCAAGGGAAGGGACACACAATTGAGGACGGCCGATAACTAGACATCATCAGCAGCAGCCTGGCTACGCCCACTGCAGAGCAAAGGCCTCTCCCATACTTCTCCAACTACCCCAGTCAAGTGCTGATTGTGGCCATCTTGTCCCTGCAAACTCCTTAATCTCATCCGTCCACCTAACTTTCTGCCACTCCTTGCTAGGCTGCCCTTCTCTTGGAATCCAGACCGTAGCCCTTAATGACCATCGGTTATCGCCACTTCTCATTACATGCCCTGCCCATGCCCATTTATTTTTCTTAATTTCAACTAAGATGTCATGAACTCGTGTTTGTTCTCTCACCTAATCTGCTCTTTTCTTTCCCTTAACGTTACACCCATAATTCTTCTTTCCATAGCTCGTTGCGTCGTCCTCAACTTAAGTAGAACCCTTTTCGTAAGACTCCAGGTTTCTGCCCCGTAGGTGAGTACTGGTGAGACACAGCTGTTATACACTTTTCTCTTGAGGGATACTGGCAACCTGCTGTTCATGATCTGAGAATGCCTGCCAAACGCACCCAGTCCATCCTTATTTTTTTTATTATTTCAGTCTCATGATCCGGATCCACGGTCAATACCTGCCCTAAGTAGATGTATTCCCTTACCACTTCCAGTGCCTCGCTACCTATCGTAAACTGTTGTTTCAGAGACTGTTAAACATTACTTTAGTATTCCAAACATTGCTATGGTATTCTCCATTAACTATTATCCCCAATTATTCCCAATCTATGTCTCTGAATACCTCCTGTAAACACGCTGTGAATAGCATTGGAGAGATCGTATTTCCCTGCCTGACGCCCTTCTTATTGGGATTTTGTTGCTTTATTTATAGAGGACCACGGTGGCTGTGGAGCCACTATAGATACGTTTCAGTATTTTTACCTACAGCTCGTCTATACCCTGATTCCCTAATGCCTGCATGACTGCTGAGGTTTCGACTGAATAAACTATTTCTCGTAATCAATGTAACCTATATGTAAGGGTTGGTTATAGTCCGCACATTTCTCCATCACCTGATTGACAGTGTAAATATGGTCTATTGTTGAGTAGCCTTTACGAAATAATGCCTCGTCCTTTGGTTGACTGAAGTCTAAAGTGCTCCTGATTCTATTTGCGATTACCTTAGCAAATACTTTGTAGGAACCGGACAGTAAGCTGATCGGTCTATAATTTTTCAAGTATTGGGCGTCCCCTTTCTTATGGATTAAGATTATATTGGCGTTCTTCCAAGATTCCGCTATGCTAGACGGTGGGATGAAATAAGGAATTTTTCAGGCACATTATGGTGTCTGCTAACAGAAGGTAAATGTAACTGGAGTCCTCTGGGAAAGGCCTTGGCCCTGCAGTGGACGTAAGTATGTTGATGATGATACTGACCTCCAAAGCCCTTGCTGCGTGGTGGTTAAAAAGTGTCGACAAGATATGAGCACGGAGGCACTGAGTGTGAAGAACGTGAGAGCAACGGCTATCATTAAAAGATCACAAAGTGGTGAATGTTTTGACGGGAATCGTTTTTCTCACGTAGCGCCCCTGAGGCTCCTGTAGTGTAAGAGGTAAAACGTTTACGCAATAATGGTGGACACGGTCATTGCGCGAACGGTTGTTCTTCGTAGCCGCACCATTCTTTCCTAGGAATGAGAAAAAAAGGTTACGTTATAAAATGCAGATACCAGAAAGCGATCACGCATGATGAAAATGGAGGAAATTCCTTACGTTAGAACGAAAACGCTTTTATTTGTTCTGTAACCCTAAACATAAAAAAATAAATGAAGGATTCGTTCTGTTCTCGAGTCTCATTTCGACATTTTCTTTACTTTGTTAAAAACAATGAGTCAATTTTCTGCCGGATGTGAGCAAAGGATTTCCAAGATGAATAACGTTTCTCCGTCGAGAGAATTTTCCATCAGTTATGGTCCCTTTGTATGAAGCATTAGCCAATACAATTTGCCATCCTTTTCAGAACTTTCAAGCGCACCGTAGCTGTTCTATGTTTTCCGCACACGAGGGGGAGAAAATATTATAAGAATGTTATGTGCCTGCGGGGAATAACAATAATGTACCGCTTGCCGGCGAACACATTCATCACAAAGCATTCTTTATAACCGACAGACTGCGGTATATAATTAGAACGTAACTTTTCTATAAGAGTGTTAACTAGGTCTTGTATGGGCTCGTAGCATATAGAAGTTGCTTTAGGTGACTAGAAGCACTGTAGTGTAAATTAATAATGATAACTGTGACATTGCTGGTGAATATATTTTTGATCGTATTAATAGTGATAATAATGAATAAGGAAGTACAACGACACATATTTATCCTGGACAGCGAACGTGGAAGTACATAAAAGTTGTTAAGCAGGCAGAATATAGCGAGCAGAAACAAATTTCTTCGAATAGACAAGCTATTTTAAGTGTCACTGAAAGTTAAAAAAAGAAACAAAGAATGCAGATCCAAGTCCTTTGTCTAATAGCCCTTGCCTTTGTCGTAAATTATTTTTCAGAATATTGAGGTAAGAACACGACGTGTTTTTGAGAGAAAGGAACTTTTGTTTCTTGAAAGCAGGAACTTGACTATGCGTGGGAAAGGTATGAAAAGAAAGGAAGCTCAACTTTTTATTTTCAGACATCTGAACCAGCAATAGAACACTATGCGCCTAGCGCAAGGCGCGCAATTGTTTCCGGTGCTGAGCAAACATTTATCGTCCATGGCTTCCATTGTGGTCAAAGCTGCGAAAAATTGGTTTAAAGTAGTTAATTTAGAGTTTCAGTTGTGCCGCTACATTGTCTGCCAGGTCGTTCCGGTTGTGGAAAAGCTGCTGACATCAAACGTACGTCGTGCTTATTGCTGATTGCGATAACTCGCAATCAATCAATCAATCAATCAATCAATCAAATAAAGAACCAAGAATATATATATATATATATATATATTATAAAAAAAATTATGGGGTTTTACTTGCCAAAACCACCTTCTGATTATGAGGCGCGCCGTAGTGGAGGACTCCGGAAATTTCGACCACCTGGGGATCTTTAACGTGCACCTAAATCTAAGTACACGGGTGTTTTCGCATTTCGCCTCGATCAAAATGCCGCCGCCATGGCCGGGATTCGATCCCGCGACCTCGTGCTCAGCAGCCCAACAGCATAGCCACTGAGCAACCATGGCGGGTATATAAACAAATTATTCAATAATTAAATCTATTGTTTAATCAGTTCATCAATCCATCAATCAGTCTGGTTCCATACAATGTAGTCTTGACTACCAGTGGGCCCTCCCTTAATCTTAATTTTCTTGTATTCAAATTGAATACTTAAGTTGTACCGTGATTTTGAAGAAATATAACCAGTAATAAACTGCAACTTTACTACTGCCATGCTGGCGATGCACAATGATCTAGTGCGTCATTTCTTGCATTCAAATGAGTGCTTTATAATAAACAGCGCCACAGCTGCTCTAACCATTATTACTCCAATTTGGAGGAGGAGGAGGAACTTTATTATTGCAGAAACCGTTGCGCGGTTTATTCCTGGGTGGTTCCCTCTGACAGGGCTCCACTGGCGATCGCGGCTCGCCGGGCCTTGTCGAGGGTCGCCAGTTGGCTTCCCAGGTCCAGTTCGGAGAGTCTCGCCTCCCAAGACCACGTAGTGAGTGTGTGTGTTGTGACTCGTGGCGGAATTGCGTTGCCCGGACGG
Source organism: Dermacentor andersoni (assembly GCF_023375885.2). Classification (NCBI taxonomy): domain Eukaryota; kingdom Metazoa; phylum Arthropoda; class Arachnida; order Ixodida; family Ixodidae; genus Dermacentor; species Dermacentor andersoni. The sequence goes on from NC_092818.1 coordinate 173,587,291, forward strand.
TCGGTGCATTCGTGTGTTATGTGCGCGAGTGTCGCTATGTGGTTGCTACACCAGGGACATGTTCGGGACGTATAACTGTCTGGGGAGATTGCGTGTAGACGAGACAAGTGTGGGTATGTGTTAGTTTGCAAGCGGCGCCAGTCCCTTGCCTGGAGTTTATTGAGAGCTTTGTGTGGGGGAGCGTATTGCGTTCTTCCGAGCCGTTGGTCTTGTAGTATTTCTTTACCTGTCGCTAATAACTCGTGGGTCGCTCGTCGGTCTGTCGGGGGCTGAAGAACGGTGTGGTCTGCCGCTCGGCTAGTGAGACCTCGAGCTGCGCAGTCCGCCTCTTCGTTGCCCGCAAGCCTCGCTCTAGAGGCAAGATTCCAGTGCAGCGATGCAATTTCGCAATAAGCACCTCAAAGCGCACCTCTTCAGAAAAATAAAAGCCAGAAAATTCTCTTCGGTTTTTTTCATTCATGCTGCCAAACATTCAGCATTAATCACAGAACATTTCTGCCGTATTGACCCCACAGTTTAACGTGGAACCGCGAACCTAACTAACGCACCTGTGGTGGTCTCACAAAAGCCGGTCATGCAGCGAAAATACATTGTTCAATCTCTGTAGGCCTTTGCAGTAGTTGGGAAGAATGACGTCTTTTCTTCCTCGAGAAGCAAGTTACTTCCGGGGAGCAGCACGGAAAGGAAAGAAAGTACATCTGGTGTGATGACGTTTCAACTATTACACTGCAGCGTGTGATGTTGATGGCAGTGGCATTCCGTAGAAAGCAGCCCGACGGAACTCACAAATAATTATGTTTTGTTAAAAACTACGCTAGTAGAATCTTTCTACCAAACTGGACCACGAACATGAATTTTAATAAATACAAAACAATGAGGAACATCTGTGAGAAACCTCGCGGTATGTAGTCTGGCTTTCCGCCGAACCCTCCGTTCATGACTCTCTTTATATATAAAATAACCTATTATTACTATTTGGTTGCGTGAAATTTGAAAGGAAATTCCTACTCATTGCTTAGTTAAATGAAACAGGAAAACTAAATTTTAGTTTATCTCTATTATACGCACCAGAAGAGCAGAATTTCTTGTTTATGAAATATTGAACATGATGTCGGTGTTATTGCTGCCTGGTCCTTTTGCTTTTCTTGTGAGAAGCTAGGGGCGCTTATATCAATCCCTATTTCTATGAATTTTCTTCATTTCTGCTTTCACTTTTTTATGTGAGGTGCACTCACTTACATTTGCCGTTTTTTTGCCTCTTCTGCGAACGTATGCTAAAGCAAACCAAGTAATTAGCTAAACAAAAGATGAGATCACCTATTGGGTAAAATAAATGAAAAATAATATTGGTATACTATGAGAATACTATGGTCGTGGCAAAAATATTCCTCCGGTTGGAAGCACTCTCAGAAAAAACAGGGGTCCCTCTTTTAGAGAATGTCCCGATGGCTCCTACTCAGCTTCCACCGCGTTGAGAGTGGCAAACTATCTACTGTGACATCTCGTTCTTAGAAATATCGAAACGAGCACCTGAGGCTCACATACAATCACGTTTTCTTGAACTTAAAGGGAACTATTCCTGTGATGAATTTTACATAGATCCTTCGAAGTCTCCTGCTGGTGTTGCTCATGCAGCTCTTGGACCCCCATTTTCAACATCTGGGGCACTAAACCCACGCGCCAGTATCCTTACAGCGGAAGCATACGCTATACTATCAGCTATTAAACCCGTAAGCCTCACAAATGTCGCTAAAGGTGTTGTCTTCACAGTTTCATTAAGTGTCGTGAGAGGCCTAGTAAGTTTACGAAAACATAAGAATTCCATTTTGAATGAGCTGTATAGCTTGTTGTGCTCCGCATATATGCGCGACCATGCGATTGTCTTATGCTAGGTACCTCGCCATAAAGGTATAAAAGGCAACGTAGCTGCTGACGAAAATGCTACGTCAGTGAGTTTTAGCGGCACAGTTGGTGATGTCCGCATCCCTGCCACACGCCTAAAGTCTTTTCTACGTCGCAAACTGAGGAGTCATTGACAAGGAGAGTGGGATGCACAAACCAACGTTACTAGACTAGCTTCAGTTGTAAAACTCCCCGCCCGCGCGCTTACAGCCGCTGTCGCCACTTCTTTGACAGCCGCCAGATGGCAACGCTGTTCCATCGGGCTCTACTGCAGACGCCTCGTCACAGCCTTGAGCTCGTGCGGACGGGCAGTTTGCGCGTGTTTCACGCTCGCTGGCGTTCTCACTTGTCCGAATTAGTGATACCACGAGAAAGCGGTATACACCTACAGCAATAGGATTTGTCGCGCTAGTTCGTTAATACTGAAGGAAGGGTAAACTGCACGAAAGGAAGAAACGCATACAGCGAAGCGCAGAAGCTGGGTTTCTAAATGTCGTGTGTTTCTTCCCGTCGACTTAACGTTTCGCGCAGTTTAGGCTCACGAGTGTGAATATCTGGCCAAAGTGCGTGATTGTAGGATGATCTCCATCCACACCGAAGCTTCTCACCACGCGATAGAAGCGCTACAAAAAGAAAGATGAGGTCGGTCTTTGTACACACAAGCCACACACAGAAAACAAGAAAGAAGTCGGATTTTTCATTTCGTGAAGACGCTTAATCAGCGAAGCTGAAACGTGCGGCCCCTGTGTTTATCACTGGGTTAATCTCGAGGGTTCATTAAAGTATTTCTCAGTTATGAGCTTACACACACAATCGGCTGCGACGGAGAGAACGACGTCACTGGCGGTACGCCCGCAGTCCGCATTTGTCGCTTGCGTTCGATGTCTCGAGTTTGCTCGGCGGCGTGGTTAGCAGCCTTCGCCTGCGATTTGCCGCTTGTGATTCTTCGAAATTAAATTTCTTCAAAATTAAATATTTCCGTTACGTAAGACCATGAGTGGCTCATTCTCCCTTAAGCAATGGCTCATACCCCCGTAAACGCGGCCTCCCTATTACGACGACAGAAGTGAAGTGAAATTCTACGCTGGAAAAATGAACGGCCACGCAGCCAGCTGTGGAAGACGACGACGAACGCGGGAGCAATGGCACGAGGGCCGTGCCGTGAATTTCGCAGAATAATAATAGAAACTTCATTGCAATGGAAAATATTTGAAGGAGGGGTGGTCGGAGCCTCTCAGTCCAAGGCCCCACAGGCCTCTGCCGCCTGCCTGACCTGGCTAATTAAGGACTTTTGTCCTGCCAGATCGGAGCGGGCGAGATGTGCCTCCCACTGCTCCATTGTGTTGCTGGTATTTCGCCTATGATGGTGCTTAGTGCACTCCCAGGTTATACGTATTAGGCTAGGTATGCCACCGCACCAAGGACAGTTGGCCCTATAACGAGTGGGATAGATGGCGTTTAGCAATTTTAAATGGGGGAAAACCCCGGTCTGTATTTTACGCCAATCGGCGGCCTCCTCCCCGCTAAGTTGTGGGTGAGGTGGCTGGTATTTTCTGGGGACTCCGCGCTGATGAGCAAGGATGTGTGTATCATTTAAATTTGTGCAATTTTGTGATGTATAGTGCGGGTTGTTGGGATTAGAAGAGGACGCCGTCGCTCGGTAAGTGAACCCTCGAACTAACGCGTTAGCCTTTTCGTTCCCCTGTACCCCCGCGTGGCCCGGGCACCAGAATTGGCGATGATGGTGGTTGAAGGATTTGGGGATTATCGCGAGGCTAGCCGCAGTCACGTGCCCCGTGAGAAACATGCGACATGTCTCCTGGGAGTCCGTGACCACGACCGAGTCCCTTTGCGAACGCTCCGCGTGAGCGAGTGCGATCGCCACTGCTAATATTTCAGCCGAGATGGGGAATCCCGCCGTGGCCGACGCGGTAATTTGCTGTTGGCTGATCGCGTTCACGACTGCCAGGGCGTACCTCCTTTGGTAGCGCCGCCCGGTCGCTTCTGCATACACAGCTGCGTCCGTGTAGTACGTGTTGTACCTATGGTTATTTCGCAGAAAGTTTCCGGTCGGCACGAGGAATCGCTCTGCTGGGAGCACAGGAAAAGTGGTGCGCCGAACTGTCGACATCGTTCCGATAGCGACCTATGCAGCCAGGTACGCAGCACGTCGGCATCGTCTGCTGATATTCTTAAGAAACTCGGCGAAGGCTACAGTTCCACGGATGACATGCTTGCTGGAATTCGCTGTCAACAATGAACCACAGAATACACCAACGCTGCACCGCGTGCTTAGTCCGGCCCGCCTGCGTAGCCGGCTAGTGAGGAAATGAAGCCGGGTGCGACTGCAGCGCCACGAAGGCGCGGGCGGGTGGCGGTTCCGCGCAACGGCGCCGAGTTTTAAAACTGAAGCTAGTCTAGTAACGTTGGCACAAACATTGAATAAGGTACACATGATGAAACAAAAACTAGGGAACTGCATAATTGAGAAAACAGCACGGTACAAGGAAGCACTTTTTTTCCGATTAAGAATAGGACACACTTACGGTAGTCACTCTTACCTCTTAACTGGGGGCGATTTCCCGACTTTTAGTAAGCGCGGCAATAGTCTGACGGTCCTCCATGTTCTTATTCAGTGCCCTGCAATTGAAACAGAGATGGAAAGGGATTTCCCTTCGGCATATCGCGAAAATATACCTCTTCACCCTGCGTTTTTTCTTAGCGATGAACAACTTTTTCATCTGCAAATAGTCTTAGAACACGTGCTTAACAGTCCTTCTATTCGAGGGCCCTCTTGAAGTTTTGGTGTCACTGTTGTTTGGGTGTCGTGTTTCTGCCAAAACACAATTGCCATCGCCCACGTCCCTAACTAATCAGCGTCATTATATCAGTACCTATATAGTTTACGCCATTTATAGCGACAGGTTTTTGGACCATTTTACAGCCATGTCACATCTACAATGACGAATTCACTGTCCACGCCATTCACAATACATTGTTAAAATTATCATTTGTCATGGAGTTCTTTGGCCATATATACCTGGCCCTTGCACCAATGAACACCACGTATCATCATCATCATCATGGTCGTGGTAAAAACATAAGCAGTGGTGGAGAAGAAATAAAGAGTGATGTTTTCATCGTGACGGCCCTGAAATAAAGAAATAAATCTTTTTTTTGTTTCTTTTACTATCACCGCCAGGATAGCTCCGTTCGTAGTTATTCTTCCTGTGTGCTTGTCTGTTTGAGCTTCAAATTGATCTTGAAAGTTCGGAAATGCGTAGTTTCTTTTTTTTTTTTTTGCAACAGAGTGCCTAATGCACACTATCAACAAAAAAATGGCAGATGTGAAGCAAGATATTATATTTTCACGGCCTGCGGATACCGTTTGGCAGAACGAGGCACATGGTCTCTACGTAGGTAGAGAGTCTAGATGGTATCGATGAGTCCGGGTAAGTATAGCAGTATTAATCTTTATTAAAGCCTTAAGGGGTATATGCCCAGTACAGCACGAAAGCCTCTAACCCCTATCTGTAAGTACACCTGTCTTTCACTCATAAGTACTCTCATGGGTACTTTTATAAGAGGTTACATTTGAGATGCCTAGCAAAGCCTAACCATAGCTTTTTTTTTTATGATAGCATTCAGCCGACCTCGAGTCTCCATCGTAATCGTAGAAAGGACCGTCTTTATAGCCGATTCTGGCTCACGTCTTATACTTTCATAACAGTGTTTCTGATCATGCATATCGTCATTCTGCTGGCAATAGCGTGAAAAATCGTCAGTTTTCAAGCTACAGTGTTCACAGACCCTACGTGGTGCCGAGCAGAATGCGAAGGCTGAACACACACCTCGGAATCCACCTCGGGATCAATTTACGCCTTCGAACCTGAAAGACGAAAACAAAATAGGTGCTAACACAATTGCGGAGTGAAACGAAGCAATTTTGCGCACTGCGGCACCTGGCTACTTTGAATTGCAAATTAGCAATTCGTTTTCTCGAAGAAACGTGAAGGCGTAAGTGGGTTCGGTGAAAGCTTTCTCGAAAGCGTTTGATGTCTTTGTTGTAAGAGTGCTATTCGCTACGCAGTGTTTGCCGCCTGAGAAGACTAAATCTAAAGAAGGCCCCGGCGACGCTCTCTATGGCGATGAGGCGAAAGAGGTGAAACAAAGCAGAAAGCAATCAGCAGAGTTCGCAAGATTGCTGTCTGAAACAAACAATTTGTCTTTTTTTTTTTTTACTTCGAAATTCTCCTGCTTATCCTTCAGCTATATTGTAATATTTTCGTGTCGACTATATCAAAATACATCCTAGTTTGCCACATCGCAGGCAGCGAAAATAAAAATGAGCACGACGCACAGGATTGGCGGGAAAATCTCAAATCTTACATGCGACATTCAAATTTAGCTGCTGTTCCATGATGATCGACATAAATTCAGGTATATGAAATACTAGCAGTCGCCTCTGCCATTGCAGAGGGAAAGTAAAGTGCGTAATTGACTCTTGAGTATTGAGAAGCCCTTCTGATGAAGCGCGTAAACAGTTCTCCTTCTGAGTTAACGTAGCTGCTCGAGTTCGAAAGCTAGAACTTAGAATCATGGACCTTGAAATGGTTCCTTAATTCATGTTTCTTAACACGCCGTAATGCATTCAAGCTCCTCATGCGTCACGGTTTCAACGTCTTCAGCACCACGTTAACAAACACTGTCGTCAATTGATCAGCATTCTTGCACAGCAACATTTTTCCCCTCTTTTGTAGTGCAGCGAGTAAGGAGCATGTCTCGTTGATGCATAAGTGCATTATTATTTTCATGGATTTCGACGCTGGTAAATGAGCTGGATATGCCGCCAATGTTCTCATTAATGCTTTCCTGTTTTTATGTTTCGGTTTGCTTTCCTTGAGTGGCACTGTGTCGTTCGGAAAGCACAAGCTTGGCCAGAAGCAAGTTCTTTTGGTAGTCTAATGACTGCGCTCATTCAGCAGGCGACCCTTATTGCATATATGTAAGCACAGTAGCGCCTGTTGTTACTTCGGACCACTGTATGCGGTGACAGTGACCGATTGTGATTATGTGTCTATGCTCCTTTCTTTTCTTATCTCTACTTTGTTATCACTTTACCTCCCCCTCCCCTCTCTCCCCAGCGTAGGGTAGCAAATCGGATCTTTTTCTCTGGTTAACCTCCCTGCCTTTCCCCTTTCCTCTCTCTCTCTCGGACCACGTTACACAGAAAAAAACCTAAAACCTAATCCAGAAATATATTGCACTGGGGTCGCCTTCTTTTGTTGCATAGCCTGCCAATAGGGCCATAGTGTGATATTTAGAATGGATGCGTGTGCGTCAGCGAGAGGTTGCTTTCCTTTTACGTGCAGTCAAGCCTGTGAAGCAACAGAGAATATCATGAAGGAAAAAGCGATTGAAAACATTCTTCATACCCGGGTCCATCCTGACTTTCGTACCTCACGATTTATTTATGTTCGCTGTGAAACAAGATCAGTGCTGTTTAATATGAAGTCTGATTATGAGCGTCTCTACAAGAGGCACTCCCAGCCACAGCAGAATGTGCTTTTCCCGGGTGAGCGCTATGGAAACTATTGCGGGAACATTTAAGGATCAAGTAGTAATGGAAGCCACGAATTCACCCAAGCATCACATCCAAGCGTTGGATGCATCTGCAAATTAGATTCACTAATACCACTGTGGCTGAAAAACACGCTTCAGTATGCTGTCTTCCATTCTCGACTTTCATGTTTTGCGCGTGTGGGGAGCAACGACTTTGACCAATCATACTAAACTCCTTATCTTGCGAAAAAAATGGGCAGACAGTTTTTGAAAACTTTCAAGGCCCCTTACCTGAGCTCCTGACAAAAGCGCTTTTTCTAAAGAACCATTGGTTAAAATTAAGTCAGGTATACTATTTCAGATCGTTACAGTATGTCAAATGCAATATAATTTTTTGCATGCAAGCTTTTCAACTACATAGGATGTGCCTACATGGCTAAGTAAAATCGATTGCCTCTTGGACATGGAAAACACAACCTCTAAAAAAATGTTTAAAATGTTTTGGTAGAAAATAACATGTGATTCCTTGAATCTTTCTTACATGTGCTTATGCTTCCCCGTGAAAATGACAAGTATGGCGTGCTTCTTCTTATCTTGCGTGCTTCTTCTATATTCTTCTATATTGTTTTGTTTTCGTTTAATTAGTTGTGATATGAGCAACTATAACTAGTGTGTCGTGAAATGTCGCACAGTACAATAGTGGCATTGTAAAGGTATGTGTACTTGTAAATAAGGTCGCAACATTACGGGCATATTGTCGATTTCACATAAAGCTTTTGTTCGTATATGTTCGTACATCCTTTTTTTTTTAAGTGTGCAGGCTGGCCTGCGTGCCGCACAGTAATTGGAGCAAAGGCCTTTGTCAGGCTACTGAGCCTGTCACTTTTGGTCCAGTTTCTATCTCTGTACAGAAAGAAAGAAAAAACGAAATGAAGACGACGATTACAAATGAATGGCTAGGAGGAAAAGAGCTCCAGCGAAACATTGCAGCGTTGTTAGAATATTGCTTTTTTGGCGTCATTGAGAGGTCCGCCTGCTTATGTATCGACCAATAACAAAATAAGGAATCTCAATCACATAGCTTCTAGAGAGAGAGAGAGAGAGAGAGAAACAACTTTACTGGCCCATTATGAAATAGAACGCGTTATGTGTCTGATGGGGTGCCTCCCTCTTCACGGGCTCCATATACTTCCTGGGCCGCCTGGCCCCTGTGGATCAGTCGGAGCTGGTCTTGCAGGGCGGGGCTGGACAGCATGATCTCCCATTGCTCGTAAAGGGTGGGGATAGCAGGGGGTTGGTTATGGGTATAGGGGGGGGGGGGTGGTCTATGGAAAAATTACACTTTCCTATGACGTACCGAAGGGTGCCTAGTGCATTGCAGTGAGGGCATTTGTTCTTGTATCTTTTGGGTATATTTGGTTCTGGAGGCAGGGGTGGGGAAAGGATCCTGCCTGGATTTGCCTGTATATTGTTTGTTCAGCTCTGGTCAAGGAGTGGTGGGGGTGCGGGAATGTCTTCCTGCCGTCCCTGTAATATTTGACTATATCTATGTAATTTGTGATGGGTTGCTATCCCCTTGCCCCCTCCTGAGTGGCCCGGGTGTTGAGCGCTCGACGTGTTCCACATGGCGCAGCTTGGAGAAAACCATTTCCCCCGAAATCCTCGGAGCTTCGGGCGCTAGAAGATCTACCTTTACGTAAAATGCATCCCCAGGATCAGTCCTGGGCTTTCCTTCATATCGTGTCCAAAAGCACAAGATTGCATGGCAAAATGAAGAAGTAAAATAAAGAAAAAAATAAAGAGCGTGAGAAACAAACGTCTAGAATATGAGCTGCACTTTTCCAGGAAGATTTTAGCAATTTCCTTTTCTCGTGCTTGGCGGGCGCATTTAATTAGACCTTGTTCACAAGCCGCCGGGCCTCAGCAGTGTTGCAAGAATTATGAAGCTAAATGGAATTATGAAGCTAATTATGGAACTAAAACAACGAACTACTTGCAATGATTAAGATTGATGAATAATTACCAGGAAAGAAGGGAAAATCAAACGACATTGTTAAAACTCATGTTAAGCGAGAAGCTGAACACGGAACGTACAAAGAGCACAGTGTAACACAACTAGGGAGGGTCAATTTATCAAGGTTTGACGAGGCGCATACTTCGCGGCCGCGTAGAGAGTAAAAAGTAATTGTTTCGCCAGTGGATCCAAGAATTTTTTCTGCCAAAGCATGCGAATATAATAGACAGGTCTCTCTAAGCTTACGCCTATTGACAGATCATTACTGGAGCGTGAGGTTATAAATATGAATTTTAATAATTACTTAAATACAAAGCCAGCTGAAGGGAAGCCATTCTTCTGCTGTTGACACGTTGAGATGTGTAATTTATCTCTTCTAAAGCAAAGATTAGTCACTGTACCTTCCATTCGGCATAATTAGGGAAGGAATAATTTAAACCCTAATGATAACGCTCTAAAGGAAAGCCCCTTGTAGACAACAATATAAACCACGTACTGGTAAATCTTCTCTAATGTTAAATAAATATACGCACCAACTGCAACGGAGATGGTGTGAAGATGCCGTCTGGCTAAGCCTCGTCTTTTAATTTATAGGTAGGGTGGTGACGATGCTAAGGAGTCGGTGTCAAGAGCTGATTACCAAAAGCAACGGTAGCTCATTAACGGAAGCAACGGTACCTGATCATAAGGGTAAGAAGATGAATGCGCGAATTGTTGGGAAAACTCTTGCAGTGGGAGTACCTTCGTGGACCTTCCGTCACTGTACCTTCAGTTACGCTGGCTTGACGAATGAGTTTATTTGCAAAAGACGCATCCGATTGCGTATGAGCTAGCTGTAACCGCAGAAAAACGCCAACAATCTCTAATAAACTTGATCTCGTAATAGACGGGTGCTTTTCGTAATGTGCTTGCCTGGATACTCGAGCGCATCAGTGCATCACATTATTGCTGCGAATGGGCACTTTGTACGCCACATGCTTTATTTTATCCCCTGCCGACTGGAGAATAGCTCTCAAGAAAAGCGAAAGTGAATATAAAAAATCCATCGTTCCTATAATAGCATGGCGAGCACCGTATACAACGAAAGCTAAGTAAATATATGCTTCTGAATATTCGAAGCAACCTTGTTTCCAATAACGGTGACTAAACATGTTGAGTTTTTGCTTTTACTAGCTGTTTAAGCACAATAATTATATTTAAACCTTATATTTCCCGTACGTAATGCAGAGAAATTAAGAAATGAGCGTGTAGAGGGGCATCACGCGATTGTAAGACTCTCTACGTGAACGTCGCCGTGAAATATTTTTATCAATTAACTTCCCATTTTCTTATCAAGCTCAGTTAATACATTTTTTTTTCTGAGTGGAAGAAAGGGAGTTCCTTGAACTCAACAATCTTTTTCTTTTCAATTATCAGTTAAACTGTTATGGGCCTGATACCTTTAGACAGTTTTATTGAAACTATTACTACTTTTTTCCGAATCAAACAAAAGACTGACACTTCTCGGGGAACTTTCAACACTTCAGCTTTTTTTTACGAATGACATTGCCGTAAAGCAGCTGGTCTGTATAGCCGAATATGTTTGCATCCACCATCCACAAACTGCAATTATGTTTCTTCACTTTCATTTTAATCCAGAGTAAAAAAAAAAAGATTTATTTTTTCGCTTTTCCTATATCTTTCAAATAGAGCAGCTCCCTGTCCCACACTTACATAAAAAAAGTTACACCTCAGAAAACTAACGGGAAAGAGAAGCTAAAAGAAAACTTCAAAACTGCAGACGAATGGTTTCTATCCAATACACTCCATCACCTCTACATTTAATCATTTCCTTCGTTATTGCTACGAAACGGAAAATTTTCAAGGTTTCGCTTGTTTCGGCGGACCCATTTATTGTGGAATGAAAGTTTTGTAGGGAATGGCAACACAAGACATATGAATTCCAGTTCTTGCCATCATCTAGATTTATGTGCATTGAAAAGGTAAATAGGAGTGCAAAAGAAACAAGAACGAGTAGAGCACACAGGACTGGGGCTTACTTCCAACTGGTGTTTACTTCCCAGTTGGAAGTAAGGACCACTTCTGTGGTACTCGTCTCGTCCTTGCTTCTTCGCGCCTCTGTTTTCCTTCTCAGTTATGAGCCTACTCGCCAAGAAAATCTTCTACTGTGTGCATGCTATGCAGCGTTACATGTCCTGCCCCGATTTGGCTGCACTGAACTATGCCAAAAGATTTTCTCGATGATCATAGCTTTAAGCGCCGTCTATTCGTGGCACTCAGTCTTTTATTTTTATTGGTGAAAAGTGTGCGAAACGTGTTGTCCAGTTCTATTCATTTATATAAATTAAAGTCATTTCTTCAGCAAATTTTATGGAGGGCTCTGATGCACCATTTTGAGCAGTCCTTATTGTTGGCTTCATCGCATTCACAGCACTGTTTGCCCTACAATATATTTTTGTAGGTAAATTCGATACTATTGGCTTCTCAAGTATAGCTGAAAATTTTTATTAGTACTGTTTCAAAATATATCACCGATTCAATTCACGTTTGGCTCTCAAATATGAAAATAAATTTGGTTGTGAAAGTCATTGCATGAAAGACTCATAAATCTAAATAAATCTTAGCGGACCGTTGTCGAAAGTTGCACCAAACGCTTAAATATGATAAGGCTGCTTAACATTCGTAACGGTTTGTTTAATGCTCGGAGGTTTCGTGTTTGGGTTTTTTCAGGGCTTTTCTTTTGAGTGGTATATTCTTAGCTTCTTTTTTTATTGGAAAGTTAGTTTTTCTTTTCTTGAAAGTGCACATTTTCCAGTTGAGCTTTCACTGCATTTTTGTTTTCCTTGGATAACGTTTTATGTCAAGTTTATTTTTGTGGCGAACATTAGATTGGCTGACTCTGAAGGCACTATTATTTGCGCAAGCTGGGGCCAAATTCCCCAAGGTTTTTCTTCGTAAGACCTTTTCGTTTATCGACCAACTCTGCTAATAATATATACTGCATTCGGCTTGGCTTGTATTTTTTTTTTTCGCCCAATTCCTGCGCAAGACGTTTTTGCGCATATGGGCCCTGGGTATCGTCAATGCTATTACAAAAACGTTAACGCAGTCGAACAAAGGGACAGGGTCGTACGGAGTTGTGACTATGCAGAATTTAAGCGTATGTCTATTTGAGGCTTGTGAGAAATAGATTGAGGGTATTCCTATAACGTTGCTCGAAAATAGAGGGTGAACGTAAGTAAGAAAATGTAAAGATAGAGATGGCGGCCAGAACCGGAATAAAGATGACGGCACACGCGTGAGATGTGACGCTAGGAAAAGTAAGATTCATCAGTGGAGACCAGTTTGCGTGTTGCCTTCCTGGGCACGCAGACTATGGACGAAGGACGGCAGCGCACGAGAAGCGCCGGTTTATAACCAAGCTTTCCATCATGAACTTCGAAAAAATAGGTCCAGGAAGGAACATAACATTTAAAAGAAAAGAATAATGAACAAATGAAAGTAAAGAAAAGGAATAAAAACGTGGAATGAAGCTCAACAAAATAGAACGGAAGAGATCTGTATTGAAACGCTAGTGTTCCAAGTTTCGGGAAATGATTCAGGAAAACCAGGTGGTAAACGCCATTCTGGAGCGCTTTACTACGACATCTTTTATAGCACCTGCATTCTTTTGGGCTTCGGGCTGTTCAAGCACGTAATCTAACAAAAGATACTGACCGATTGAACTGTACTGTCAGGAAGATTGCTAGACGGAAAAACAAAACGGTGTGAAGAAACACATGAGGCAGTGTGCAAATACAAACCGGAAACAGGAGAACGAAATGCCGGGATGGGGAGCCAGCTTGGTAGTTTCCTTCAATCCACGAAATAATAAAGAAAGGAAGGAGAATGGCAACGATATCCCAAATCAGGTGGTTCTCCTAAGTTTGCGCAGCTGTCACAGTGATTGCTTACAAATTTTAGAGATACTGCACCACATTTCGCATCGCTGATGCGTTTGACTGTTTCTTCCAGCGCTCCTATCTAACTTAAAAACTCAAGATAATTTCTTTTTTTGCTATTTAAGCTGACCATTTCTCCTAGGATCTTTTGAATCGCGAACTTAAAATTCACCTTTCGGATCTTACGTACCAACTCCACGCTACAGTTATCTGGCACGCCCGTAGCGCGGCTCTCGAAAATAATTGTGACCACCTGGGGTTCTTTACCGTGCACCCAATGCACGGTGCATAAGCGTTTCTTGCATTTCCCCCTCGCAATGCGATAGCAATGAATTATTGCGAATGAGTGTAACAGACAAAAAGGCACGAGCGAACGCCGCCACAGGTTTTTCAAACTACGATTCAGTGCATGAAATATTGATCAACAGACCTTGTCTGCGTTCTCGTGCAACTGTATGTGATAAACTAATTCAGGCTTCAGGACATCGTCAGTGACATGTCTGTAAAACGTTTCAGGGCACCAGAGAATCCCTAAGGCTGATGGTGGTCTTCGAAGAGATTTATCCAGCATCTCTCGTTCATTCTTGTCATGCATGATAGTTCGCATTAAAAATTCTTTATTACAGTTCCCTCCATATTTTCAGGTGGGCGAGAGAACAATTTCACTTTAAAGGGGTCCCGGTGGCTACTATTGCCGCTGGGATCATGAAAAGTTTTTGTTAGGACGATAAGGCAGTAGTGCTAACGGAAGAAACCAAGCACCACAGGGGAGCTGAAATGATCTTTCTCGCGCACTTTTTACGTGCCTGCAGTGCCCGTTACCAAGTACAATAAATACTACGAAAATTGGATCTCTCAGACAATTCGCGTTTGCCTCGGCCACCAATGAGACTAGACAAGAAAAAGCAATCTTGCCGGAAGGAAGGCGATTGAGGAAGTCTCCGTGAATGCTCAGCCCTCCTACTTTCCCTCGAGGGGAAAAGGACGCTTGCTGGAAAAAAATTGGCAAACCGTGCTATCTACATATCGAGTTCAGCGAAGGCAAAGCCCGGTTAACGATGCCTTGAAGCTATCTCTTCGTGTCGTAGTGCCTTAGTGGCTATGGCATTGGGCTGTACTATTTGAGGTCGTTGAACCCTACCATCTAATTTAAGTATTCGTAGCTCCATTCCTTTCGAGATATCCGTACCAATATGCTAAAGTTACGATATCTTCTGGATATGTAGATCTGTATCGCAAATGCGGTGTTTTTCACCGTGGCTTGGAGCCACAGTCTAGGTGCCGTCTAGGAGATGTCGGTTGTGTTAAGAAAAAAACAAGCTTAATCTTTCGCTAGCACCATCGAATAATACACATAACTTTACTGAAACACCTATCAGCATTGCTTAATGCCCTTGCATAGACTATTCATCGTTACCTTTCTTACATGTTTTTTATTTAATGTATTGGTAACAAGAAGACGACTCCTGTTACCACGTTTTTATTTTATTTTCTGGTTTTCTGCCGTCATATTTGTTGATGTGCAATTTGAAGATATATTTACACTCTAGTTGCACCTAGCCTGCCAAGCACCTAAATGCGTTCAATTCACGTGCTAGAGAGAGAGAGAGAGAGAGAGAGAGAGAGAGAGAGAGGTTTAATGATAAAAAATGCAGTGAGGTCGGCCTGAGGTATATTCCTCTAGCCAGCTACTCGGCGTTGGGGGAAGGGGAAGAGGGAGGGAATAAAGAGGCCTATGATGGTATACCGTGACGAGAGAAGGAGAATGTAAAACATATAGCAAACAATTTGGCATGCTCAAAACCTACAGTCCAGGCCCGTGCTTTTTAAAAAGTTCAGTAACTCCTGGATGGCCTTGAAACTCGATTGAGCGTCTGGCCAAGGGCCTAAAATAACGTCCTCCGACAACGGTAGGCTGACGAGACGCGTAACATCATTGTACAACTTTTGACGCTCTTCCATGTACGTTGGGCAGTCACAAAGCGCATTACCTATAGTCTCATTCAGATTGCACAACTCACAGTTTGGAGACTCAGTGCGTCGCATGAGGTGCACGTATCCGCGCGTAAACGCTACCCCCAGCCTTAGTTGGTGCAGAAGACTGGCACAGCTGCGTTGAATTTTTGGTGGTAACTTAAGTTTTATGGTAGGGTTGTTTTATGGAGTCGTCTGTGGCGATTATCCGGATTCTCCCGGCGCTTTTCTTTCCATTTTCGGAGGACACTGGAAAGGAGGCAGTTGGTGTCCGCTCTTTTAAAAGAAATTGCAAGCAGTGACTCTGGTTCTTCGAGTGCTTTCTCCGCTTCGGCATTGGCCAGTTCGTTGCCGTGTATACCACAGTGACTGGGAATCCACTGAAATGTGATGTGGTGGCCGTTTTCTTGCGCTAAAGTGTAGCGCTCGGTAGTTTGAAGAGCCAACACTCTGTAAGCGCGTTCTTTCAACACCACTCTAAGTAGTTGCAGAGCCGATATTGCGTCACTGAAGACTGTCCATACTTGAGGAGGCTGTCGCGAATATATTGAACGGCGTCTCTGAGTGCAACTAGTTCCGTAGATGTTGTAGTCGTCTTGTTAGACAGGCGAAATTGTTGAATGACTTGATGCGCAGGCACGACGAAAGCCGCAACAGACGCATACGAAGAGACTGATCCGTCTGTATACATATTCACCGGGGAGCCATATTCCCAGTACTCACCTACGGGGCAGAAACCTGGAGGCTTACGAAAAGGGTTCTCCTTAAATTGAGGACGACGCAACGAGCTATAGAAAGAAGAATGATGGGTGTAACGTTAAGGGAAAAGAAAAGAGCAGATTGGGTGAGGGAACAAACGCGAGTTAATGACATCTTAGTTGAAATCAAGAAAAATAAATGGGCATGGGCAGGACATGTAATGAGGAGGGAAGATAACCGATGGTCATTAAGAGTTACGCACTGGATTCCAAGGGAAGGGAAGCGTAGCAAGGGGCGGCAGAAAGTTAGGTGGGCGGATGAGATTAAGAAGTTTGCAGGGACGACGTGGCCACAATTAGTACATGAAGTATGGGAGAGGCCTTTGCCCTGCAGTGGGCGTAACCAGGCTGATGATGATGATATTCTTTCGACATATATTCAAGTGGTAAATGTCTGAGGCCGACGGTACGTATTCGCGATTCTTTAGAAATTGTCGGAATAGATAGACGTACCCGTATTTTGGACATTACCGATGGGGGCATACGTGGAAGGTCAGCAAGAGCAAAGTATGATGATATGGCAGAATCTTGGCATTTAATGGCTCTGGAAAAAAGTGGAGTCCGGCGTATGTCGAGAAGTGTCGATAAGGGGTGGCGTCCATGATGGCACAGCAGTCACAGGAATACTCGGAGTGGTTCGCATCATAGATAGACAGGTAAAGGGGTGACGCGAGCCTCCTCAATTGTTCCGTAGGTTGAGCTGCAACGTGGAGCACCGAGACATGTTTTCAGCATCTGTGCCTGGGCGCTTTCCAGCGTACGCAAATATGACCGGCTCGTATTTGATAAAACTACGTGCTAGAAATCTAAATAAATTTTACCGAAAATTTGCGGCGTTAAGATTATACTTCCCTTTTGAAAACGAGAAAGATTTCGTCACGTTCTTTGGCATGCGCCCGAAAAGGGGGATGAAGTGTACGTTTAGAGATAATAATAATAATAATAATAAGAAGAAGAAGAAGAAGAAGCAGAAGAAGCAGAAGAAGAAGAAGAACAAGAAGAATAAGAAGAAGAAGAAGAAGAATATTGTATTGCAGACAGAAGTGAATGTGGTTTTCTCACCAGTAAATACGAGGCGGCCTCAGTTTTAAGATTCGAAAGAAAAGACATCAAAAATGACAATGATACAGGCTGCGTGTTAGAAGCTAAAACACAAACTTACACGTCGTACTATCGAACCAAATACTTTGGAATGTCTCAAACGGCACTTCCGATACAAGCCTGATCGCTTGCGTGCCATGCATACACGCGTATTTAAAAGAATGCGCTCGCAAATTGCGCATACCGATGGATTATCTCATTTCACAATAGGAGCCTGCGTCATCTCGTACGTCTTCATTTTTGCGTCTTTATACAAGCTTTTCAAACGAATCGCTAATGGCGCGTACATTCGTTCGAGACAACACAGCTCGTCTGCGCCTGCTGCGAAGAATGCGCCGTCTTTGCAATTCCAGCGGTATGCCGCCGTTCGAGTTGAAATGTCGCCGTGCCAAAAAAGGAAATACTACGCGACAAAAAAAAAAAAAATCTTCAGTTGTCATGAGTTACAATTTCGTTCGTGCGCCGAATTCGGAGCGTGAGAAGCAATTACTACGCGTTCTTCGACGGAGAGCCTTATTCAATGCGCGCCACGTATTTGTTATTTGTGTTGCTGGCGCAGAATGCTGAAATGGCGCGGTTGATGTCAATGCGGAGTTTGTAAATGGGCAAGAATTACGCACGTCTGTATTACATGTACAAGCGGCGCAGGCGCATACTTCGCAGGGGATGGTTCGTGTTTAACCGAGCAAAAGTAACTGACCTATGGTTTTCAAAATACATTTTATCAATACCCGAAGTAACAGCGCATAGTCACCAAAAGAAGAGGTGTCTTCCTTCCTTCCATGCAAAATGCCAGTAAGATCTACGCGTTACTTGTCCTTCTTCTTTCCGTGCAAAACGCCAGTGGACACGACGTATTGCTTTTTGCCATTAACAATGCTTATGGGCCAATGAAGATGACAGTTCCATGCTTAATCTCCTTTCCTATGATCTGCACAATTTAGGCGATACCTTTTCGTTTGCGGTAAGATGATGTAATTCTAAAATGCGAGGTGGCAACAAAATTCACCATGGGTTCGGTTTTATAATAATGGCGTGAATGCACATAGCGCACGTGAAACCCATAATGATGTCATGGAGAAGTCACGGTGTTCATGCAGGCAGATACGCTAGAAGCGAAGCAGAAAGAATCGAACTCTTTATTTCACAAACTTCTGCTGCACATATATATATATATATATATATATATATATATATATATATATATATATATATATATAGAGAGAGAGAGAGAGAGAGAGAGAGAGAGAGAGAGAGAGAGAGAGAGAAAGAAAGAGAGAGAGATTTTCGCGTCATCGTGCATTGTGGGACATTCAATAGTGGTTGCGTCGGTTGGCGCATGCACTGCCATTTTAGCCACCTTCTGATTAGGGTGCTCCTATTGCACTACAATGTTCACAAATGCGCCGGCGTGTTTAGGGCATGTAAATATTAATACTTTAGTGGAAATAAAAGTACCATTTATTCGCGCTTAGTTGCCACAAAGCTAGCTTAGTTTTCGGGCATACGACTGCATATGTAGGTTCGCGAAGGGTAACTTTTTGCCTGGATTCATCGTGCGGAAACATTATTTGATATCCCATTAAACCCTCTACGGCCATGATTTTGATGCCTGTGAAAATTTTAACGGTAATGTAATGTTGTGCGAGAACTTTTCTGGATGCTTCTTATTGGACCCACAAACATTCGGACACTTCAATTTTCAGTTGGTTGTCGGAAACGTTAGTAATTACTTTATTAAGATCGTTACGTGGAGCGCAAATCAAGCACTGATCACTCCCAGTAGACAATTGTTAGCAATACATAGCAGGTTCTACACGCACAAAACTCTCGTTTTATTTAAAGTGAGGCGGACATTGAGCTAGCGCAGCCTGAGTTTTTAAGCGTGTCGTAAGGTGCATCATCGCTGCATCACCTTATTATTATTTTTAAATATTTTTTTTTGCGATAGCTGTCTTAGGTTTACGGCACCCCCCATGTTTACGTCACAAGGTCATGTAGACGAGAGTGGTTTTATTGGCGAACCCCGCGAATGAGCGACGTCAGAGGAGTTGGAAATGGTCGAGTAAACCGAAACAGGACTCTCTCCCAGATGAATGGACAGTGTTGTCCATCTCAGGAAACGTCTTTCTCCAGAACTGGTCAGCCGACTGAGAATTTTGGCTCATACCCAATAACAGTGTCCTCGAAAAAGAAGGCAGCAGCTGATATCTCTTCCAAAAGAATGGGCCATTTATGTCCACGGTCATAACGTTGCCACTTAGTTGCTCGCTGTTCTTTCTGCTCTTCCATTTTTGTACATTGGTTTTAGTGCTGGCACTGGCGTTTCTGATTTTGTCATTCTGTCCTCGCACTTTCGTGCTTTACTCGTACTTTTATTGACTACCTTTCTTTTTATGTTGTCAAATGATGCAGCAACCTTGGCAAGGTTTAAAGCCAATACTATGGGAAGCCGTTTGGCAAGTGGCTCCGCAAGACAAGTGAACACAAGGTGACATAATCTTTGTATAGTATAAAGTGAAACCTTATTTACTGTAGAAAAGTTGATCCAGATAAACACAGAAAATCTCACACATAAATTCCCTCTTCCTTACTATATCATACTGTTTTACACAGGAGAAATTTAAAGTCGTGCTGCACGAATTAAGTACATTTTACAGAGGAGCGCAAGTATAGGTTATGGTTACAGTGAAATATGCTGACAAAATAACGGTAAAGCTAACATGTTATGTGAGCAGTATACGCAGTACTTCACCACTCGCGATAGTCTATGGCATAATAAAACACAGGTATAAAAGTTTTCTACAGCACATCGCCGCAGCAATATCTGCGGTGCCACCTAGGGGAACACCTCAAGCGCCGCGATGGATGATAATCTTGATTGAATGGAATCTCGCACACGTATCGTCCCACGGCAAAGCGAAAGCCTGCAAAACAGCGCGAATATGTTTACCGGAGCAAGTGAAAGCCAGCGGTTGCGATTGGCGCAAGAGAATGCTTCAGAACGAAGCATCCCAGCACCTTTGCTGAAAGACTTCCCGCGCTCTGAACAACATAGGCGAAATGAGTCAGAGACAGTAAAAGAGCCAGAGGGCGCGTCGATGTGTCGACCGTACGCCCGTAGCACAATAGGGTCCAAGCAGGAGGGCGACTCCTGACAGGGACGACCCAACAAAGAAGAACAAGAGAGCACCCAGCAAGAGAGGACCCAGCAAAGAAGACAGCGAGGGCGAATGTCAGACCTTAAACGATGCAATCAAAAATCGAAAGCCGCTTTCTGATCTCGATAACGACCGCTAGAAAAGCACAATGACTGCACACAAAGCGTTGCGCATTAATGGTCCTTAGCCAGGTGACACGCCACAGTGGTCTCTCTGAATGGCGTTTGCCGCCTTTCCAAAAGAGAGGAGTTCGAGGTTGACAGTGCGCTGCCTTGAGAATGCGGCCCACATGCCACAATGTGCATCATTTTGCGCCAATTATATACGCTGGTTCTCCACCACCATGAGCTGAAGTGGCGTTCGCGCTATGAAATGCATGTGCCTACTTTTGACGAGTCAAGTAAATGCGTTTGTCCTTAGCGGGCGGTTCTGCCCGCTAAGCCCCGGTTGAGTCGCGGTGCTGAGTCGTGAACAACGCGCTATGCGCTTTTAATTTTGTATTTAGAAAATTCTCAACGGTATTATCTGTTCATAAAGGCGCGCACAGGTTTCCTAGTTAATGCCGGGTGAGCATGGAGCGAGCATGAAGCGAGATAGACCCTGTCCCGGTAAGGACGTTCGCTCATGCTCAAGCAAACGTGAGACGGAAATAGCCCCGTCAATTATAACTGTTTTCTAAGAGCAAGCCATGTACCTTGTTCGCATTGCTGTATTTACAGCGAAGCTGCTTATGGCTAGGGCTCTGTGGGCATTTCGTGTCCATAACAAATCTGCTTGTGCAAAAACTGAGCTCCGGCTTTTGATGAAATATCGCTACATTCTATGCAAAGGCTTATATATCTCGTCACTTCGATATGCACTTTCAGTAGATTAGTTATCAATAAGCACTAATTTCGACATCAGTAGACTCTCAGGTAGATAATTATTTTGCTTGCTTGCGGGGCTATGATCAATTGTTTACTTTGGTGTTAGGCTGCTGAGCACAAGGTCGCGGGATCAAATCCTGGCCACTGCGGCCGCATTTCGATGGGGGCGAAATGCGAAAACACCCGTGTACTTAGATTTAGGTGCACGTTAAAGAACCCCAGGTGGTCGAAATTTCCGGAGTCCTCCACTACGGCGTGCGTCATAATCAGAAAGTGGCTTTGGCACGTAAAACCCCATAATTAACTTTTTTTAATCAATTGCTTAAGCGGGCATGAGATATGGGTAGTCTAATGTGATGGACAAATTTGTCGTTGGGTAGACATAGAAATGTTTACGCACTTAATGACACATGCGATACGAGAATGTGTGTGCGTACTTATCGTCACGATGACTACGAATCAGGAGTCAGGAGTCTATGTTCTTTGCCATCACGTAGTGGTGACGGCAAAGAACACAGTAGCAATACTGTAAATGAAGAAACTAACTTTTTTTGGGCGAACCTGTGCCCAACAAAAACAGGCTACACTTAGAGCGCAACGATAGCGGTGAACACCGTCCGCGATCGTCGAAATCTGATGTGCTGGTCAAGCCCATCGGCTTTTATGCGTAAGCCATCGGAGGTTCACGAGCAATCGCTGGTGTCCGCGTGTCTTGCATAAAGTTCTGCGCAATTCGCGTCGCACATGTAATCAGATTACACAAGCTTCGGTGACAACTGACAGCAGAAAGAACCATCGATAACCTTCGAGAAACTTCCCATACATACAGGCGCGTCCCGCGCTGAGCGATAACATTTGTTAGACGGTGAAAAGCGTTCACTAGAAAAACATATACGAGTACACATTTCACTTTGTTCAAAATTCTGTGTCATCTCTGTGTCGTCCGCTAAACAGCTTCGCTGGTCGTCCACTTTCACATAGTGGAATTGCTCATAATTTTTTGCATAAAATTTGCCGCAATGTATTGCATTGCAGAAATCCACTTGAGCTATTTGAATCAATCAATCAATCAATCAATCAATCAATCAATCAATCAATCAATCAATCAATCAATCAATCAATCAATCAATCAATCAATCAATCAATCAATCAATCAATCAATCAATCAATCAATCAATCAATCTCCTTTCTTTAGTTTTGCAACAAGATACACTGTTCCACCTCAGCAATATATTAGGTTCGGTATGGTAAAAATTTATTAAGGTCCTTCGGAACGCACGTCAATACGTAGCGGGCCGCTACCATGTCCGTACAGAAAGGCCGAGCCTCTCTGCTGCGTCGCGGGCCCGATGGACAGCCCATATCTGTGCTTCTCCAGATAACCTCCTTGCCGTTCCCACCCCTGTATATATATATATATATATATATATATATATATATATATATATATATATATATATATATATATATATATACTGCGGTATGGCTGGCTGGAGTATTGTCAAGCTGCGAAAGAGCAGCCTTTTTTGTAGCCATAGTTTAGGTGGCTAAAAAAAAAGGCTGCGCCTTTGCAGCTTGACCATGCTCCACCCAGCCATACCGCAGTAGAGAGAGAAAGAAAGATAGAGAGGGATAAACGGGGTGGGAAAGGCGATGAGGTTGTCCGGAGAAGATTCTAGTTTGCTACACTGTACGGAGGGAAGAGTAAGGGAAAATGAAAAACGGGAGGTATAGCAGAGAAAAAGCAAAGACAAGTAAATATAAGAGGTTGAGAACGTCCCTGAGAACAAGAGTCTCTCTAATATGCCCCTCAAGTGCAAACCTTTCAATAGTACCTTGACTGTCTCGTGGTGTGACGACTGTATAGTTCGGCGTTCCAGGACTATCCGCTGCGAAAGCGGCCGGTCGTCAAGACGCGCCAACGCGGTCGCGAGTGAGTGCCTGTGTGCGCTGTATCGGGGAAAGTGGCACAGAGCATGTTCGATAGTTTTCTAGATGTTGCAGTGATCACACGCAGCACTATATTCCCCTTTGATGCGGAAAGCAAAAGATTTTGTAAAAGGCACACCAAGCCACAATCGGTAAAGAACCACTGTCTCGGGTTCGGATAGTCCAGGCTAAATTGAAGAAAGGGGTCCAATTGGTGAGGATGTGTGTGCTGGCAACTAGGTGCGTTCTACAACAATTGTATAACGTCGTTTGCAAGCAGTCGAACTTTCTTTGCGGCATCTATTATTGACAGTGGGATTGGTTACTTCACGCCGTCTTCATTAGCAGATCGAGCAGCTTCAACGACATCTATACACTGATGGTTCAGCCACCGTGGACGATTCTGCACTATAGACGGTCTTGAATTCGTTGTGAACTTTTTAGATGAAGGGGTTTTCCAGTTTATGGGTTAGTTGCTCTGTGTAGTCAAGGGTGTGAATCAATATTGTCTGATGAGGGAAGCTTATAGTAGAAGACAGTGTACACTCGCCAGTTGAAATAATACATATACAGTGAACTCTCACTTGAGTGAACTTCAAGGGACCGAAGGAAATAGTTCACTTAACTGAAAGTTCACTAAACTGAATATTCACTAGACCAGCATAACATAAGGCATACAGAGTCAAAAGGTTAAAGCGCAATTCATGGAGCAAAAGACATGGCATCCATAGTGTTAGAAATGTGTGAAATAGAATTTGTACATATCAATGAAAAACACACCACGTGGGTCGTTTGTGTGCACACGCAGAGCCGACGAGACTGGAAAGAAAGAGACGACGACCATGCCGCGACTAGCCGGTCTGAAAAAACACACACCACGTGGTTTGTGCTGTGACAGATCGCCACTTTGCTCTGGCGGCGTTGAAGCGCCAGTCATGTTACTTTGTTCATGGCCTCCGAGATTACATGCTTGCTCGTTTTGTGCGGGCGATCTCGGAGGCCATGCTTTGTTGCCGTTCATTTTCCGGGCCGCCGCTTTGCCCCAGAGGCGCTGTAGCGCCAGCCACGTTACATTGCCGCTGGAGCGGCGGTTTGATGAGGGCGGGCATCGGTTGCGCCTGCAGCGCAGTGCAGTGCAAGCCTTGGTCCTCTGAGCGAGTTTGTTAAACTGAAATATTGACTGCTCCGAAATTCGTTTAAGTGAAACAATTTTGCATAGAATCAGAAAACTGCCGGGGATTTATAAAAAGTTCGTTATTCTGAAATATTTGATAAACCGACGTTCGTACAACTGAGAGTTTACTGTATTTACAATTCGGCACCCGTACCGACGGCTTGGTCAGAAAGTGAACGCATCGCAACAGCGATTATATACACACTTGACGTAACCTCTTACAATAGAGCTCAGAGGGAGCGCCCTTCGTACACACGCATAGTAGAATGTATCTGCAATGATCTAATAGGAGCAGCGATGGCAACATCTTTAATTTGGTTAACAGCGATGAGAGATGCTGATGTCTAGTTAATTTACTGGCCTTTTTTTCGTGGTGTTAAGACAGCGCATTCCAGGAACAGTGTCCTTATTTCCATGCTATTCTGCTGCTGTTAAAGCTTTCGGTTTAGGTTTCCAGTTTCACCACTCTAACTTGCCTGGCAATCTAGAGGCGGGATTTTGTAGAGAACACCGAGGATTTTTTTCTTTAACGATTCGGTGTTTAACTGTGATTAGCTGGTGCTTCAGCTTGTTCGTAGGAGTACGGAACATGGGAAGGTCATACGTTTTGAAGATCCTTGATAATTTTCAGTTCCTCTGGAGACGGAAGGAATCGAAGTCTGCTTTTCTGGTGTGCCATTCGCAGCGGAAGGATTAGCGAGTGGGTTAGCAGGTTCGTTGCTCTAAGTCGTATGACCACTTGTCTGATCATTAATGCGATTCATCCTAACATGACTGTGAAAAGTGTAAAACAGACACGAGTAAATTGCTTAATTATCTCGTCGCCCCTATGTTAAGGAATTTTAAACACGTTTTCTGAAATGATCAGTGTATGTGTACTGTTAATCACTGAAAAACTATTTTTAAATAAGAATTACTTTCGGTGCACTTACTAATGAGCAGATATTTCATGCTGCAAACAAGACAAACTTCTTTTTCTGAGCACTAAGCAAACAGCGTGACCTTTTTTTCAAATAATCTGCCCAGAGAGGCATGCTCTGCAGCTTTTCCAAGTAATCCCTATGCGGAAGAATGTTGAACAACGACGAAACGGTCTCCTTAGGACCATTGGAAATGCTGCACGCTGTGATTCCCGTTCTAGAGATCTTAATACAAAGTATATCGTGTTGAATACAGCGCTCACTCGTCAAGCAAACGTCAGGGCATATGGCGTTGTCTCGTCCATTTGAATTGCAAATAGGGCTAAGTCTCGAGATCTAGAGTGGCGTGGCCAACGTCAGCTGAAAACGTTCGCGCAAAGACTGGTCATTGTCACTGGAGGCAGAGAGTGGGCGGTCTGTACTTCCACGTTACCTCAAGTATGACGCTGTAGTGCTACACGCACCCTTCATGATTTGTCGATCTATGCGCAGAGCACAGACGAAATGTGATAAAAATAAAGCGCATTTTTCTCTAAAGTGCACCTTGGTTAATACTTCCCCGCTACCCCGCCACCGCCTACCCTCCGACATCGTACGCACCTCGTTTTTCCACTTCTGGATTGAATGCGGAAGGCTGTGAATGAGAGCCACAGCATTTTTTCTTTTGTCGTAACACGAAGACGATATTTAGGAGCAGCAAGCTGGCGCAAAAGATCTTCGCCTCCGTAGACGTCACAGGAAGTGGGCTCGCAGATTAGATAGATAGATAGATAGATAGATAGATAGATAGATAGATAGATAGATAGATAGATAGATAGATAGATAGATAGATAGATAGATAGATAGATAGATAGATAGATAGATAGATAGATAGATAGATAGGCTACACTGCCCTCGGGAAAATAGAGATGATATGGAGTAAAATAAAAGCAAATCGAGTTTAATAACCTAAATAACAGTTACAAAAATAAGCAGCACAAGTAGAAATTACTTTACTGTAGCTACTAGTTTGGCTGAAAGGCACATATGTGACAAAGTTCATTAGCATAAATTCATTCAATTTTATTTGGTCATTCCGGTGCATTTCTAGCAGAAAATCCTACAAATGTGCATAATCACTCGTCATGCGAGCAATGCACTAGAAAATCATGCTTGTAAAATTAGCAAAGCTTAATGAGATTCATAAGCAAAGAAGTTGTAATGCCAGTCACGGAAGCTTATTAGACTCACAAAAACAGAGGAGTCACTCTGCTGTAACGCATTAATTAATTTGTTATGAACTACAAGCTGCTTGCCACAATTGTGTCACTCGGACCTCTGAAAAATGCCACAAAGAATTGCGGGGTTTTACGTGCCAGAGTCACGATCTGATTATGAGGCACTTCGTAGTTGGGGACTCCGCATTAGTTTTGACCACCTGGGGTTCTTTAACGTGAACCTAAATCTAAGTACACGGGTGTTTTTGCATTTCGCCCCCATCTAAATGCGTCCGCCGTGGCTGGAATTTGTCATCACGCGACCTCTTTCGTAGCACCGCAGCATAGCCACTAAGCAACCTCGGCGGGTAACTCTCGACAATGTTAGTAAATTGGTGCGCTAAAAACGGATGACGTAAGTTCAGATGAATCCTTTCAACACTGAAGGAGTTCTCTATCACAAGTGGAGCTGTTAACAAAGAAACAATGCCAACGTGCATAGCATAATCATAAGCGCATAACATCCAAGGCATCACCAAAGTCGAACATACTCAATCAGGTGCTAAGGTATGTTCGTTGGTAGCAAGTTTTTCACATGAGCGTTTGCAATCATACTGACAGGCATATCAAACTTTCAGGCATATAATGTAGATTGCTTCAATATTCCGACAGCTCTGCTTCAGTCACTTTATGGGCGATTATCTGTATCAGCACTACGTTGGTATGACGAAAGACAAGACAGCGAACATCTGTGAGCTGTTTTCTGGTTCCTGAATATGAACCACTCAGCAGGTTTAACCTTCGCTATACATAATTATGTGACTGAGCACACTGCGTCATGCTGCAAAGGCATTGGGGGCAGCTGTAACATGGCATACACAAATCCAAGTAAGAGGTAAAGACTTAACGCACATTCCACATAAATTTAGGGATCACTAAGACTTGTAGATCCCTCATGAAAGATAAAAAAAGTTAGAAAAATCGGCTCCAGAGATGGCACATGAGTGAGAAAGATTAATCACCACCTCAGCAGGGAAACTTAATTCAATGTAATAATGCCCATCCTAAACAAATATTTAAGTGGCATAACAATAAGCATTTCCAAGCTGAAATAAGATTACACATATTAAACATTAACTATATTGTCCAAGGTATTCGCTCCGTATTCTCCAAGACACAGCATTACATTAACTCAGAGCCATATCTGGTGTCTATTAAACAAGCAGATTTGCAATTTTCTAGTCGATCTTTCATCGCCTATCGCAGAAACATTTGCGCAAGCCTTCATACAGATGCACTAGCGGGTTTTCTGCAGCATAAATATAGGGTGGTTTCCCCGACGTAACGGCAAAAAAAAAGGAACGATATCAAACTATTTGCCTTGAAGATTACTGTTTCAGTTGTGAGTGTCTGGAATCGCCAGCGGTAAACAAAAATAAATTCTGAGGTTTTACGTGCCACGACATTGATCTGATTATGAGGCTCGCCGACATAGGGGACTCCAGATTATTTTGATCACCTTGGATTCTTTAACGTGCACCCAAATATATGTACACGAGTATTTTTCCATTTCACCCTCATCGGCCACAGTTGTTAACGGGCAGCTAACCATTTTGTCGGAAACCACCGTATATATAACCCGAATACACTCACAGAAAGAGCGCTAAAACAGTTGAACGCAGTCTGAGTTACGAAGGCCTAACTCAAAGCAAAGGCGAATAGATGCAGGCCTGTGGCAGGAAAGCGTATCAGCACAAACACAAGAAACAGGAAGTCTGTGCCGGGAAGTGGCATTAACAATAACAGCGTAGCCACAAACAAGTTTATTCAAAGCGGGGCCCAGCGTAGCCATGAACAAGTTTTTACACAAAAATGTATATCAGAACAGCAACGCAACCGAAGTTTCTAAAGGGCCACGACACGAAGTAAGGAGACCTACAGTAACAAAAATTGTGATTCGAATTAAGAAGACAGAACTTGCATGGAACAACGGCGCCATAGCGGGCAGCGCTCCACGAAAGGTCCTTTTTTGCTGCTCCCATTCGTTACATTTCCGCGGCCTGTTTCGTTTTGTATTATTTTTTTGCATGACTACGGCTTTCTCCGAAAACTAAAAAAAAGGAATGTCCGAAGAATCTTGTCGTCTGAATTCTCCGGCTCAATTGGTACGCCAGCGCGGTGTACCGGCACATTCCAATCCCGCGAGTTCAGGCACCGCGACTGTCTGGCATCTTATCTTTTCCGCCATCACCTATCTTCAGCCTTAGCCGGTTTTATTTGTGTGTAACGTCCTCTTCACGTTTATATTTTAGTCTACAGAAGAAACCAGAAACCAACAAGGACGGCAGCTTTGTTTGTATAGTTAAAGGAAGACACGAAACAGGAATATTTTTCCCCATTCCTCCTTCGATTGGTGAAAAAGGAAGTGCTCCAAAGTTTAGGGGGAAACACATGGACAAAAAGCCCACGCTTTATGTCTAAACGAGAGCAATGTATTAACAATATATCGAGAAAATAAGAATGAGGAAGAGCACCGAAAGATTCAAGACAACAAACGAGGTAACCTAGGCAGCAGCAAGATAAACTAAAACCGGAAAAGTAACACAAACATATATATATTCAGAGACGCAGTAAAACAGAGCGGAGTAAAAAACAAGTACGCAGAAGCTCAAAAAAAAGAAAAAAAACACCATGCGGCCTCAATATGGTAACGCGGAGGCAGCAGTGACGAAAGGAGGCCTCTTTGACTGAGGCCTCACGTGAGCCAATCACCATTGGATCTTTCCATTCCTTTTTTGCCTAAAGAAGAACACTCGCGTATCAGGTGCGCAACATAAAGATCGACCGGTATGCGCAGAGGTGCCGGCGGCATCGAATTTGATGTCAAGAAGAGAACTGAAGACCCCTGGTACCGAACCAGGATTTGCACGCACACACGCACTTTTATTATAGGTCGTGCCGCAACCCCCATGCTTTTTCACAAACTCCAGACAAAATGAAATATTCTCCTTGCCCCTCCCCGCATGTGAGCAGCTCTACAAAGTTATTCCTTGTCGTTTTCTTTTGTTCTGTTTACATCACGCACTGCACTTCCTTTGATTCGCCAACCGACGGTGGCCTTTTCGTAGCTGTACTGATCAATTCGGCTCGTACTCCGCACTTCTTTCTACTCGCTTTGCTTGTGAGATAAACATATTGAACGCTGCACAATGAAAGAAAGCAACAAATAAAGTTGGAAAATGCAGTTATTTTAACAACATGTGGTTCTGTTAGCGAAATGAAGTTAACGACATACGCACAAAGAAATGATGGCAGAGAATGAGCGAAAGCATCAAGTGCACATTTCAAAGTTGTTGAACATGCGGCAGTGTTCCAGTGCTAATGCGGCAGACACGAAGAACTTATGGAGTAGCTGTAGTCTGCGTTCGCCGCTGTCTCTTCTGTAGCCGACGTGGATCGCTCTATGAGAGGCTCCTGCCCACATGTTAATCATAGACTTTCATGCATTTACGTGAGGGAACTTTGGCACCAGTGTCTACGGGAACTACACGCATGGCAGTTGAGCCAGCATGCATGGGAATGGTGGGTAGTAGATGGAATTGTCTGAACCTCGTCCTTCTGGCTCTAGATGGCCTAGTGACTTTGCAACATTATTATTTCCATGAAAGTGCGGCGTTATAAACGCTAATAAACTTGTCCGACGACAGGATTCGAACGCAGGACCTCTAGCCCGGAAGCCCGATATTGTAACCATTGTGCCACGGGCGCATGGACAAGCGGAACCTCTGCAATTACCAGAAATTATGCGCACTTGCAGAGTTATTACCCTCTGAAGTAAAGAAAGCATAACTTGCTTTGATATTTACGCCAGTTTTGGCCCAGATAAAGCGTAATAAACGAAACCACAAGAACATCTGAAGCTACGAGAACGAACATCAGACAAATTCACATACTATCCATCATTCCCATGGTAGCTGAACGATGGCAGAGCCAGAGTTCCCTCTAGTAATTGTAAGAAACCGTACCACATTAATTACTTAAAAAGAAAGCTTATACCAATGTAACCTGCACATTGATGATGTCATATCAAATATGCACAATATTTATTCTGTGTAATGTGAGATCTAAAAATCCAGTCAGATGGCCAAATTTAGTGACACTTCGAACCAGTTCACCTCGCGGGCTGTCAGGCGGAAAGGTTTAGTAACACTTGGTGTGGATTGCACTTCAACGCCGAGCGTGTTCAAGGAACTCCCGTCACTGCGTTCAAGTGTGCAGCCTCCATAGCAATGCTTCAAGGATAAATAACTGAATGCTCCCAGCAGAGTAGGCACTAATTCTAAGACCACATTTTTGTAACTTCATATGTTATGAGTGTCTTTGTGACATCAGTAAAGCCAAAGAAAGGTTGGAACGTTCATTTCCGGTAGATTCCACCATTTACACTGTTACGTTTCGCCTACAACGCGCGGTAATGCCGGCGCGGATGCAACGGACGCCGGGGCTTTGTTCAAAGCGGCGGACATTTTGGCCCGTCCGACGCCGCCGCAACGCCTACCCGCCAAGCGTGCCCAGGCGTGTTTCAGTGCCACGTGTCTTCGTGTGTGCGTGTGTGTGTGTGTGCCCTCGCTTGTCAAAGCGCGGCAGCCGGGGAGCGGAGTTCCCCGAATGAGGAGCCTGGAG
Source organism: Dermacentor andersoni (assembly GCF_023375885.2). Classification (NCBI taxonomy): domain Eukaryota; kingdom Metazoa; phylum Arthropoda; class Arachnida; order Ixodida; family Ixodidae; genus Dermacentor; species Dermacentor andersoni. The sequence continues at coordinate 173,618,472 of NC_092818.1, forward strand.
GTCTCTCGGCTCAACTGTTCGCGCCGTCGTGTGGGTGAGGGTTGGCGATGCGTCACTACACTCGGTTCAGCAGGTCTCTCGGCCCGACAGTTCGCGCCGTCGTGGGCTCCTGCTGCGCCGTCCCGTGACCTTCATCCCGTGACCTTCCCTCCTTCCCTTTTGGACCGCGACGCCGGGAGTATAAGAGCAGCTGCCCCCGGACGCCAGGAGAGAGGCTCCGATTTGTACTGTTGAGTTACGTGCTCTCCCGTCTCTCCACTTCGGTCGACCTGACCGGCCGCTCTTTTGCTATGTTAGAATAAACAAGTTGTTTTGTTACCAGTCTTCTCATGCTTTGCCGGGACCTTCGGATGCTTCCAGTGCCCCAGGCCGCCAGGCCAACGCTACCCTTGGGGCTTGCGACCCATTGGCAATAACGGGCGTCAGCACCGAGACCCCAACAACTCGGGCCAGCGGTGCGATTCCAACATCTGGTTGCCAGCGGTGAGATTGCGACAACGGAGGCCAGCAGCGAAGAGATGCGGTTGACTGTATGCTGAGCAGCACAACGACCATCCGGGAGCAGCGCAACGAGCCCTGTGTGATGACTGGTTGCCTGCAGCGGAACGACTGCGCTGAAGTCTTGGCTGCGAGGTTTGGTGAGTGCGGGACTTTCTTCTTCTGAGTTTTGCCAGGCTTTTGTTAGTGTTAGAAACAGAGCTGGTAATTGTGGTTGTCGTTGCTACCGGGTTAGTTTGCGGCAAGACAATAGTAGGCAGTAGAGAAAGCAGCATTCAGAGCAGCCATGGATTTGAAGTCGTTGCGCAAACCGAAATTGCTGGAGCTTGCGAGAGAGTTGGGTCTGGATGTCTCAGACAAACTCAGAAAACCAGAACTGCTAAGGGCTATTCTTGAGTTAGAAGCTGAGGATGACGAGCTGTCGGAATGCCTTGAGACCATTGAGGAGAGGGAGCGTGAACTTAAAGAGCAAAAAGAGAAACAGGAGCGTGAACTTAAAGAACAAAAAGAAAAAGAAAAAGAAGAGCGCGACCGTCAACACGCTTTGGAAATGAAGCGTCTCGAGTTAGAGATGGAACGCGCTCGTAATGGAAGTCAGGCACACGGTGCAGGAGAACGAGTATTGTTCAAAATGACTGACCTGATGCGGCCGTTTAAGCTTGGAGAGGACATTGGTTTGTTCCTGGTTAACTTTGAGCGAACGTGCGAGAAGCAGGGGTTCTCTCGGGAAACGTGGCCACAGCGCTTGCTCACTTTGCTACCCGGCGAGGCGGCCGACGTAGTCGCACGCTTAGAGAGAGAGGAGGCAGAGGATTTCGACAAAGTGAAATCGAGTCTGCTAAAAAAGTACCGGCTGTCAGCGGAGGCGTTCCGTCGGAAGTTTCGGGAAAATGAGAAAGGCAAAAGTGAGTCATATACAGAGTTTGCGTACAGGCTTATGTCAAACATGCAGGAGTGGCTCAAAGAAGAGAAAGCGTTTGGTGACCACGAGAAAGTTCTGCAGTGTTTCGGGCTAGAACAGTTTTATAGTCGGTTACCTGAGAACGTGCGGTACTGGGTCTTGGATAGGCCAGACGTTAGTACGGTGGCTAGAGCCGCTGAGTTAGCCGAGGAGTTTGTGACGCGTCGGGCTCGCGGAGCTAAGGACGGTCAAAAGGGTGAATTTGGCTCCAAGTTTGAGAGGCCGAAGTTCACACCCATGAGAGCAAAGGGGGATACACGTAGTGCGGATGCGAGTGAAAGCAGTCCGACCGAACGTAAGGAGACGGCGGCAACCGAAGCCGAACGCAGAAAGCGGTTCGAGACGAGGCAAGCGCGCGTTTGTTATACGTGCCAGAAGCCGGGTCACTTTTCGGCGCAGTGTCCAGAAACAAAAACACAAGTCGTGTTTTTGTCTTTATGCAGCACTGACGAGAACATGAAGCTTCTCGAGCCTTACATGCGAGACCTCCTCGTGAACGGGAAAGAGTGCCGAGTGCTTCGCGATTCCGCAGCTACGATGGATGTCGTTCACCCCTCTTACGTAGAACCCGATATGTTCACGGGCGAGTGCGCATGGATCAAGCAAGCAGTGGAAGCTCATAGCGTGTGTCTGCCGGTAGCAAAAGTGCTTATTGAAGGACCTTTCGGAGCACTTGAGACGGAGGCCGCAGTGTCATCTATGCTGCCCCCCCAGTACCCGTACCTATTTTCGAACAGGTCCGATCACCTCCTGCGCGAGAAGGGGCTTTTGTTTGGTGAGGCTAGCGTTCAGGCCTTAACCAGATCGAAGGTTCGGGAGCTCGCTGCAAAGGCGGTAGTTGCGGGGCCAACGTTGTTGAACGATGAAAAAGGGTCAGAGGCGCAGCAAGCTGGTATTCAGGGCACGCCCGAACGGGATAAAATTGAGCCTGTAGCGTTAAAGGCACCAGATACTGGAGAGGAAATTCCCGACACGGGAAAGTTAGAAGAGCTTCCGGTCGAGCTTCCGGGACTAGGCTCAGTGACAAACAGGAAAGACACCGATCAAGTCATTAGTGACTTAATAAGTAAAGCATCGCTGTCGCCTGAGCAGAAAACCGAACTACACCAGCTCTTACAAGAGTTTCAAGGTCTGTTCTCTGAGAGGCCTGGTAGGACTTCTGTCCTTACTCATGACATAGAACTTACCTCCCCAGAGCCAGTACGATCCAAGGCGTACCGGGTGTCACCCCGCCAGAGCGATATTATGGAGGCTGAGGTAAAGAAAATGCTACAGCTCGGTGTTATTGAAGCGGGTGAGAGTGATTATACCTCCCCTTTGATTTTGGTTGAGGTACCGGGCAAGGAACCTCGTCCTTGCGTCGACTACCGCAGGCTTAATTCCATCACTAAGGATCAAATTTATCCGATCCCTAACATCGAGGAGCGCCTTGAGAGAGTGAGTAGCGCTCAGTTTATTTCCACCCTAGATCTTGTCAGGGGTTATTGGCAGGTTCCACTTACAGAAGAGGCTAGTAGGTATGCGGCATTCATTTCACCAATGGGGACATTCCGTCCTAAAGTTTTGAGTTTTGGTTTGAAGAACGCGCCATACTGCTTTTCAAGCCTCATGGATAAAGTGTTGCGGGGACAGCAAGAATTCGCTTTACCGTATCTAGACGACGTAGCGATATTCTCCGCATCCTGGCCGGAACATATGGCGCACTTGCGGGCAGTGCTAACCCGCCTGCGCGATGCGGGCTTGACAGTCAAGGCTCCCAAGTGCCAGTTAGCACAGGCCGAGGTTGTCTACCTCGGACACGTGATTGGTCGGGGTCGTCGCCGCCCCTCTGAAATAAAAGTGGCCGCTGTGCGAGACTTCCCGCAACCGCGCACGAAGACCGATATTCGGTCGTTCTTAGGTGTCGCCGGCTACTATCAGAGGTACATCCCCAGGTACTCTGATATCGCGGCTCCCTTGAGGGATGCTCTAAGAAAGACAGAGCCGCAAACAGTCGTCTGGGACGAGACAAAGGAAAGAGCTTTTAGCGCCCTAAAGAGGGCCCTAACAAGCCAGCCTGTGCTACGATCGCCCGACTACTCAAAAGGGTTCGTTGTTCAGTGTGATGCTAGTGAGCGAGGCATGGGCGTTGTACTGTGCCAACGGGAAAATGGAGAAGTAGAACACCCCGTCCTGTATGCTAGTCGTAAGCTGACCAGTCGTGAGCAGGCGTATAGCGCCACCGAGAAAGAGTGTGCGTGTATCGTGTGGGCCGTTCAGAAATTGTCATGTTACCTAGCTGGCTCGAGGTTTATCATTGAGACGGATCACTGCCCTCTCCAATGGCTGCAGACCATCTCTCCCAAAAATGGCCGCCTCCTGCGCTGGAGCCTCGCTTTGCAACAATATTCCTTTGAGGTGCGTTACAAAAAGGGGAGTCTCAACGGTAACGCCGATGGCTTAAGTCGAAGCCCCTAACGTGGGAATCAGCCTCAAAATTGCTTGTTACTGATGTTTTTCTTCCTGAGGCAGGATTTTTTTTTAACTTATTGCTTTTGTGTAGTGTTTCAAAGTGATGATGTGCTTTTTAGTGCAATTTTTCCGATTTGTGGACGCGTTCTGAGTGCTGCTAAACTACTGTAAGGAACTAGGCAGCAGTATAAAAGGGGAAAGAGCCTGGCAGGGCTTAGTGAGGGTTGTGCCGTGCTTGCTAACTGAGCGGTTGACTTTTGGCGTGGTTCTAACGCTTGCCGGAAACGAGAACAAAAATGTCACCTCTCCCGAAGTCACTTTGCAGTGTCCTGTGTGCACCTGAACGTGAGAACGAGGCCTTCTCTGTGCGCTGCGCTCAAGAAACGCCCAAGGACGCCCAACTTCGGTTATGAGCATCATCGAGCGACATCCCTCCGGACAGCGGATGCAGTCCCCTGACCATCGGGATCTCCTTCCCCCGGCGGGGCGGTCTGTTACGTTTCGCCTACAACGCGCGGTAATGCCGGCGCGGATGCAACGGACGCCGGGGCTTTGTTCAAAGCGGCGGACATTTTGGCCCGTCCGACGCCGCCGCAACGCCTACCCGCCAAGCGTGCCCAGGCGTGTTTCAGTGCCACGTGTCTTCGTGTGTGCGCGTGTGTGTGTGTGCCCTCGCTTGTCAAAGCGCGGCAGCCGGGGTGCGGAGTTCCCCGAATGAGGAGCCTGGAGGTCTCTCGGCTCAACTGTTCGCGCCGTCGTGTGGGTGAGGGTTGGCGATGCGTCACTACACTCGGTTCAGCAGGTCTCTCGGCCCGACAGTTCGCGCCGTCGTGGGCTCCTGCTGCGCCGTCCCGTGACCTTCATCCCGTGACCTTCCCTCCTTCCCTTTTGGACCGCGACGCCGGGAGTATAAGAGCAGCTGCCCCCGGACGCCAGGAGAGAGGCTCCGATTTGTACTGTTGAGTTACGTGCTCTCCCGTCTCTCCACTTCGGTCGACCTGACCGGCCGCTCTTTTGCTATGTTAGAATAAACAAGTTGTTTTGTTACCAGTCTTCTCATGCTTTGCCGGGACCTTCGGATGCTTCCAGTGCCCCAGGCCGCCAGGCCAACGCTACCCTTGGGGCTTGCGACCCATTGGCAATAACGGGCGTCAGCACCGAGACCCCAACAACTCGGGCCAGCGGTGCGATTCCAACAACACCCTGTGGATTTTGGACATTGTCCTTTCTTGAATTGGCTCGAAACATGTAGACGTGCTATTGAGATTACAGCATGTGTTCTACACTTGCAGCTTACAATCCAGAAAATCATATAAACCTCTACGGCTTCTTAAAGAAGATGGTCATTGTCATAAATCCCGAATGACATTTCATTTTGCCCCCTTGCACCACATCGGCGAAGAGACACTCAGCGGGGCGAAGTGCTTTGACTCGAAGTGTCACTATGTTTGTCCGTCTAACTTAGGTATGACGAAACCATGGATGTAAACTCCTCTCGTACTTCGACAAAAGCTGGGGGCTCTGCTGACAACAGGGCTGCCCTTTGTTCACTGCTTGCTTGCATTTTCTCAAGAACGCGCATGGCTCGCGACCATCGCCACGGTAATCTGCGGTCTCGGGGCTCCATTTTACCGTACTAATCACGCCGATATTTTCTCCTCATTCATTGTGTAAATGCGCTTGACGGCACCGAGAATTGAAACGCGGCTGGTTAATGGATGTACTAATGCACCTTGCGGTAAACGTTGCATGTTTCGTCTCCTCTTGTTTATATCATGAGTTGCTTAGTCTAGGTTATCAATTGGATTCTCCATTTAATCTTGATGATAACGGAAAGAAGACATCACGAATCGTTTTTTCGTCGAGCGCAGTTCTAACGGAAATATCTATACTGCTTGACGCTGTCTGCACTCTATTTTTTTGTCGGTGTTTCCCAATGTTCAGTCCCGGCGTTTCAAAAAGGAATTATATTTATCTTAGTGTAAAGGAGGCGTACAAACAGGGACACAGTGAATAACAAAAAGTACAACACTAATGCCCACTACTGTCCACTGGAGGGTTGCACAGTGGTGGGTAAGCAGAAACACACAAAGCTTATCTGTGCATGATAAACAGAAGACAACGCCGACGCTTGAGCATGCGCAGATGAGTTTTGTTCTTACTTCTTTTCCGCCCCTGTCCGACTTTTCATTGATAGTCAGTGTCTATGCTTTACTTTTCGTCACTTACCATGTCCATGTTTGCACGCCTGCGTTTTGGTAACATGAATCTCTACCGGATTGCTAAACTTTCCGTCCTTGTAAATATTTTCACGTGCACTTGCGCTCTGAATGTGCACATCGCGGTTATTGCTCCGTTTTGATGACAACTTTTGTGTTCTAACTATGCTGCCAGCGAGGCCTGTTGTTTATGCTATATCGACACAACAATCACTGCTCATATAATCTTTGAATGCGAAAACACCCTAGTACTCAGATTTAGGGGTACGTTGAAGAACCCCAGGGGGTCAAAATTTTCGGAGTCCCTAACTACGGCGTCCCTCATAATCAGATCGTGGTTTTGGCACGTAAAAACCCATAATTATTTTTTGTTCGATCTTTGTTATTTTTCTCGAAATAAATGTGGTTGGTGACATTGATGTTTTGAACCTTTCCTTTCAGTTTGCTCTTGTTCTGTCCTGATGATGATGATGATAGCCTCATACTATAACTCGTACCCACACTGGGTGATTGGCCAAGAAATGGGTGCTTGAACTTTTACCTGATGTTTTAAAGTACTACACATTGGATAAAAACAACAAGAAAGAAAACATTGAAAACGCATTCGTTTAATACATTGTATGTCACCGTAAACGGTATCAATGACGTCCCTTTGGCTAAAATCCAGAACTGACGCACTAAAAGTTAGTATTATTTCTGATGATAAGATTAACCCTAATTTAGCGGGATATCTAGAAGTCTGTAATGACGCGAAGCACCGAATGATAAGACAAGACTATACGTTGACGGGGAACCACAGAACCGACTTTATTCCGATGGCAATCGCTTATATATAGCTGATTTAATTGACAGCGCCCCCTACACAAAACAACTTCTTTCTTCAATAATTTACACCTGCGATATTACAAAAATAATTATCTATGGAGTCTATTTCTTGGCACGATTGACACAGGGTAATATCGTCAGGCCGGTCTTTTGTAAAGATAGGTTTAGTGTAAGGACACGGCTGCGTAATCCAGTGATCACTGCTTCCGATTGTCTTTATGGACACCACTGGATTTTCCGCGGAAATTTTATGTACTGAAATTCTGTACATAGTGTCATTGATTCAATGACATCTCTATGAATTGAATATTTTCAATCTCTAATCGCTGTTAGGTGCGCCACTAGTGGAAGAACATTATCTGTCCACGCAGAGATGCTACCGCTGCTGAATCTGCCACTTCATTTAAATAAGATCTACAGTGACTTGGTACCCATAATAGTTTATGAAATTCAACTGTGAAGAAACTAATGTTGGAAACGTCTTTATAGTTTGTGAATTGTACGAAGCTGTAGGCGACGTACCTGCTGCTTCCTATTCCCCTTCTTCCTGTTTTTTTTTTCTTCTTATTCAATGCCTAACCGTTTCAACTATGATTTGTTACCACGTCAATTGGCATCCTGTTGTGATGTATTGTCTCCTTTCATTCCGTTTCGCCTTTTTCTGGTAACTTGCAGTTTCTCTAAACGCTTTTTTTCATACTTCTATTTTTCCCAAGGTACGAGTTCCCGAGATGACAGGAAATTGCTATTAGTACGACGCACTTGCTGCCCTCTTCGAGATTCAATCTGCGCGAGCATGTTCCAAAGAAAAACTTCAAGAATTAGGAAGGTGTTCAGGCCCTTTTGCTTAATTTACAAAGGGAGAGAAAAAGAAATGGAAGCGGAGATTTCTTTTGAATCTGCTTGTGTCTACATTGGCCCTTTTGTCAAATCTCTCTTCATTTAAAGATCCTTCTATTCTGCCACCTTATAGAGCTATAGTGCGAAGATTGGACTAGTCGTCGTTGAAAAAACTAATTTAAAGAACACCCGAAATGCGCGTAGGAAATCGAAGTATGTGTATGCATTTGATACCGACAAAGAGGATACAGGTTACCTTATTGTGTTTTTTAGTCGTTTTTTTTACATTTACGCGTCTTTACCGAAGTGGCTTTCTTTAGTTTTTTTTTTTTTTTTTTGTCGGGATTTGAAATCACTATAGTTTTGTCGTAAAATATTGTGTGTTTGAGTTGGTGCAAAACATGAAACCTTCACTTCACCGTGGGTCGGACGAAGCTCAGTCAAGCTGCCAAGTATTTAGTTTATCTCAAGCAGCCTTTATGAGTGCAGTTGGTTTAAGCATGGTAGAAAAAACGAAGGGTCTAAATTATGAGCGATGGGCATAGCCGATAATGTAGTCATTTTATTTATGCCATTTATTGAGTTTGGTTCAGTTGCATTCATAATGTTCGTTGTTGCACTTTCTACTGATTTTCAGATAACATAATTCTTAGACCTCTACTGTATATGCCATCTTTTTTAAATTTGATGGGAATTGTGTACGTCTCTTTGGTATTTATTATTCGTTCTCTCCTCTACGTGACTTTCATTGAATAATTTTGATGTGTTTTCCAATGATTAGTCATTGCATATTTGTGCAAGTCATATTATATTAGACAACTGACAATTATTATGACTTTACCACACCTAGAGCCAGGTTTCATATGTCACCGGGTATGTAGGTTCTGTGCAGGTCATCATTTATCTTGACTTTATAATATAAGCAGATCTAAATGCCTCAATTATATGACTACAAGTTCCGTACATTCGATCGCTAGCAGGAAGGTGCATTTACCAAAATCGTAAAAGTACTGCCAAACAACTTTTCAACAAGTACGTGAACATTTATTAGCTTTCAACATAAAGCAATATTAACAGAACAATTAGCCTACTAATAGTGCTTGCATAAATAATACCCTGTATAACTCGAACTCGTACGCTACGCACCCTGTAGTGCTACGCTACGCACTGGATGTATTTGCTCATGCTGGCAGTATAGCATAGTTTCTAAAAACATACGCATTTGAAAAAATTTTTTTATCTTTTCATCCCCCTTTCCCTTTCCCCAGTGTAGGGTAGCCAACCGGGCTCAGTTCTGGTTAACCTCCCTACCTTTCATTTATCATTTGCTCTCTCTCTCTCTCTCTCTCTACGCGTTTTGTTTCCCGTTACAGGGCTGTGCAGTTCAAAAAATCTTCTGCTTTGATAGCGTGTTTTAGGCTCATTTCGCAACCAATAATAAACATAATAGCCGGAAATTTCGCCCTGCGTATATGCAAGTGCCTTCCAAATTGTTTCAAATAAGACAACTACACCGAGAAAGGAAAGAGTGGGGCGGCGGAGAGATGGTGAACGCCTACCAACTTAATGAACGACATCCTTAAGCGAGCACCGCCTCGAGCGAGCTACATCTCATCAATGACGGAGGTATACGGAGGACATTTCTTTACAAGAGACCGAAGCATGACGTGAAAGAACAAATTTGTGCTTGTTGTCTTAGAGCTCAAGTGTTGAAACCGTGGGACCGACAAGACTTCTCCCAACTACCCTCTCCCACGCCGTTCGTGCCCCCTACCAAAAAGAATGGTGTAGAGCTAAAGATTTGCAGTTTCCAGAAATCACAGGCCCTCATCGGTGCTCAGTGACACCATGTGGTCTGATCGGAACGAATAGCATGAGTGCCATGATGCTTCGTTTGCGAGCATCACACTACACGTGACTTCTGCGGCTGCGAAAAGATTCATGAAAGAAATTGAATAATACCGTTTTAACGCCTCTTGGCTTTAACTAGCACACATTGACAGATCGGACTTAGGCTAGTACACCTTTTAACAGCTCGCTCATCACTTCAGTGCTCATTTTTGTTTATAGGCACTTTGCCCTGCATCAAGAAAGCGAAATTTAAAAAAAAATATGGGGTTTTACGTGCCAAAACCACTTTCTGACTATGAGGCACGCCGTAGTAGAGGACTCCGAAAATGTTGACCACCTGGGGTTATTTAACGTGCACCTAAATCTAAGTACACGGGTGTTTTCGCATTACGCCCCCATCGAAATGCGGCCGCCGTGGCGGGGATCCGATCCCGCGACCTCGTGCTCAGCAGCCAAACACGAAAGGGAAATTACCGAACGCGCTAAGCGAAAGCCAGCCGGTGGCTAGGGGAAATTGACAATAGGAACCTTACGGATCTGAGAACTCATTTTTGCAATGCATCATTTTGCAGCAACTGCTCTTCAGACTGTAGATTACGGCCCTGCTCTATGATGTTTCAACCTCCCGATTAGGCGAACTGATAAATATATTTTGGTGAAATTTAGTACCAGGCCTGAAAGCGGCTCTGGTGCTGATTAGACCAGTCTGGTCACGTTCAAAGCGCCTGTGCACGAAGCTTGCTGGTGTCATGTTTGCCAGGAGTTATCGCTGCTTTCTCGCTGTAGTTGAGCTCAAGGTAACCAAGTGGGGAATGCTGTGAATAATTCCCTTCGTGAATTCTTTTTCAGGATTCATTTGCTTCGCCTTGACCTAGTTCTACTGCCAGATATTTTTATCACCTTTTCCTTTCTTCATCTAGAGTGCTCAGCGTATTTGTAATGGCAAAAAATATTTCGACAGATACACTTAAAACTGCTTACGTGTGGGAACGCGAAAGCATGATAGTCGCGTGGGATAACTGTTTTTCGGCGCGTTACTTGTCCGCGCAAGCTCTCGTCTACGTTCTAAGTGCACCTCGGTAAGGCCAAATAAAGCACGCTAAGCGTCTCAACGTGCTCGGTTGCCCGCGCGCTACGGGACGTCTGCAATGACGCATACACTCGGTACGTATTTAGTCAACCAGAACCATGGAGCCGCTGCGGCATGGAGGAGCGTGCTCGTCTAGCAACCCGGAGGCCCGGGTTCGATTCCCACCCAGACCAAAATTTATCACCTTTTTTTTCTTTCTTTTCAAAGGCGCACATCTAGTTTGTTTACAGAATCTTTACTGAGAAATGCGACGTCGATTCGAGCATTCTATCACGTGTTCTTACTCTTTTCTTTGTCGGCCATTTTTACTATCATCTTTCGGTGACGCCGACTACGTTGACGGATTTTCGCGTAATAGGGCACACAATACCATCGCATTAAAAAGCTGCGGATGTCTCCTATAGTCTCCTTATTCAGCTCTATAAGGACTAATGCCACTGACACTCGTCGACATGGCGGTGGCTTAGTTGAAACTCGTCTCCACTTTCCAGATATTTCTAAGATCCTATTTTCTCAGTGCTTTGCATAATATATAGTTCACGTTTGCAAATATCGTGACGCATGCCGTTGTTGAGAGCCTTTGTCTCGGATACACCTTTCAACACCGGGTTCTCAGGTACACTCTGCTGATTCAAATAGGCGAGTATAGAAGTCTTAGAATATTTCTAAAAATGATCGTGCAACTGAGTAAGTGCTATGCTCCAGGAAATTCCCAAGGCAGCTCGATCTTCTTATAGGTTTAGAGACGGCTAGTGTTTCCCCCGGCGTAAGCATCCAATGAAATTAGATTCCCGGGAAGATTATGTAAAACTAATCGGAAATTTTAAGACAAGTGTAAAAATGCGAGAGGCGTGTGTCATGGTACAATAAAGAAAATGCTCAAATATCTCAGCGACATTTGATGTTAGTTCGGAGAACTTATTTGACTTTGACAGTGGATGCCTGTATTCTTTCAAGCGAAAACTCGAAGCTTCTGTGAACTCGGATTTGGGAAATTCTCGAATAGACAGCAAAGGTGCCGTGCAGCTGTACACTCGTGAAAAGGAAGTGCTGTTTAAACACTGACAGTCGAATCACCTATACTGCAAATCGGACCATGATATCTAAATTACGGCTCTGGGTATATTTGATTTTTGCGTGTGTGTTCTCGAATATCGTGAATCTCCTATTTCGATTGCTGCATGCCGCTTCTCGTTCACTAAGACCAATTTAGTTTAAGCGCAGTGCATGATCATGCATGTTTTATTGGAGCACGACGAAGTAGTCAGAGAGATGAAGCAAAGAGTATAAATGCACATAGAAAGGTGCGGCGAGTATTCCGTCTAAAACGTAGTTATAGCACTGCTTTTCTCGAATCTATAAAAATCGAATGTATAAAACAAGCATGAACAGTCATAAAACAAAACAAAGTCATTTAAAGCGGGTTGAAGTTCTCATAGTCCTAAGTAAAGTCAGGCTGCTTCCGTATGCGAGGGCGCTGTTTTGATCAATCGAGTGCAAATGCAATCACCGGCCTTTGAGGTACATGTCGTTGTGCATAAGTTAAAAGAAGACTCAGTCCAACTTAAAAAATTAAGAAAAAGGTTAAAGCTGAGCTGCAATGTCGTACAGGTGGCTTGGTTGGTTTGAGTTAAAAACCGAGCCGACTGGAACTTAATGCTCCGCTTTTGATCAAGTGCCAGCGCCTTTATTATGTAGTATTTTTATGCAGTAAAGAGGGTGACGAAAGAGAATATTCGATCGCATTTAATAAAATGTTGAGATAATCAGCCTGTAGATCATCTTGATTCGTTCACGGCTTCATCTGCGCCTACTTTTTGTGTCTGCGAGTTGAGTGCCTAAGAATCCTTCGCGCGATGCTAGTTGGCCAATAATCTCCGTCCGGGAAAAATTATTCGCAAGTTAACAAAAGAATGTCGTACTTTACCATGACTTAAGCTTAGTAGCTTTGCAGTAGATTGTTTGCATATTTGAAATATCTGAGTAGATTAAGTGTTTACAAATAGACCTGGAAGGAATAAAATAACTCCTTGTTTCTTGTCTCTTCTGGGTGGAACAATTCGCTACGCTCTACATATTCTACAAGGCATAGAATTATTCTATAAGTATTCTGCATTTGCTACACATTCCGAATATTTTTATCTCTAAAATTTTCGCCAGTATATTTTTTTTAATTGGATGCCTTTTCCCGATACTCAGCTACAAAATATCTTAAAAACGTGAGTTGGCGCATTTGAAAGGTGAATTACGGTGGACAACGACCACTGAAATATAGAAGTCCAAGGAGTGGCTTTCAAGTGACCTCATTAGTGAACCTTGCTGAGCCATCTCCCTAGAATTACAAAAATCTGGAAGATCCGCGTTTGGCGTCATGGGTCACTTACGGTAAAAGGTACTGACGACACTTTTTGTCAGTTTTAATAGGAAAAACCTGGACATTTGCGAGCATTTCGTAACATATCCACTCGATTTCCACTCAAAATTTTGCACGAGGACCACTCTGTAGCTACGTCATCGGAAAGGAGATTTCTATTATTTCATCATCATCATCATCAGCCTGGTTACGCCCATTGCAGGGCAAAGGCCTTACCCATACTTCTCCGACAACCCCGGTCATATACTAATTGTGGCCATGTCGTCCCTTCAAACTTCTTTACTTCATCCGCCCACCTAACTTTCTGCCACCCCTGCTAGGCTGCCCTTCTCTTGGAATCCAGTCCGTAACCCTTAATGACCATCGGTTATCTTCCCTCCTCATTACATGTCCTGCCCATGCCCATTTCTTTTTCTTGATTTCAACTAAGATGTCATTAACTCGCGTTTGTTCCCTCAACCAATCTGCTCTTTTCTTATCCCTTAACGTTACACCCATCATTCTTCTTTCCATAGCTCGTTGCATCGTCCTCAATTTAAGCACAACCCTTTTCGTAAGCCTCCAGGTTTCTGCCCCATACATGAGTACTGGCAAGACACAGCTACTACACACTTTCCTCTTGAGGGATAGTGGCAACCTGCTGTTCATGATTTGAGAATGCCTGCCAAACGCACCGCAGCCCATTCTTATTCTTCTGGTTATTTCAGTCTTATGATCCGGATCCGTGGTCACTACCTGCCCTAAGCAGATGTATTCCCTTACCACTTCCAGTGCCTCGCTACCTATCGTAAACTGCTGTTCTCTTCCGAGACTGTTAAACATTACTTTAGTTTTCTGCAGATTAATTTTTAGACCCACTCTTCTGCTTTGCCTCTCCAGGTCAGTGAGCATGCATTGCAATTGGTCCCCTGAGTTACTAAGCAAGGCAATATCATCAGCGAATCACAAGCTACTAAGGTATTCGCCATTAACTATTATTCCCAATTCTTCCCAATCCAGGTCTTTGAATACCTCCTGTAAACACGCTGTGAATAGCATTGGAGAGATCGTATCTCCCTGTCTGACGCCTTTCTTTATTGCGATTTTGTTGCTTTCTTTATGCAGGACTACGGTGGCTGTGGAGCCGCTATGGATATCTTTCAGTATTTTTACATACGGCTCGTCTACACCCTGATTCCGTAATGCCTCCATGACTGCTGAGGTTTCGACAGAATCAAACGCTTTCTCGTAATCAATGAAAGATATATATAAGGGTCGGTTATATTCCGCACATTTCTCTATCACCTGATTGATAGTGTGAATATGGTCTATTGTTGAGTAGCCTTTACGGAATCCTGTCTGGTCCTTTGCTTGACAGAAGTATAAAGTATTCCTGATTCTATTTGCGGTTACCTTAGTAAATAGTATGTAGGCAACTGACAGTAAGCTGATCAGTCTATAATTTTTCAAGTCTTTGGCGTCCCCTTTCTTATGGATTAGGATTATGTTAGCGTTCTTCCAAGATTCCGGTACGCTCGAGGTCATGAGGCATTGCGTATACAGGGTGGCCAGTTTCTCTAGAACAATCTGCCCACCATCCTTCAACAAATCTGCTGTTACCTGATCCTCCCCAGCTGCCTTCCTCCTTTGCATACATAGCTCCCAAGGCTTTCTTCTTAAGGACCATGAGCTTGTGCGACCAACTGTGACTATTAATGCAATTTCTGTAAGGCCACACACGTCAGCGAACTCACTGCAATTTCCTTCTTTCCTTCCCTCCTCTCTCTCCCTGTTATCTTTGTTTTCCCCCTTTCCCTTTCCCCCGGTGTAGGGTAGCCAACCGGACATGATTCTGGTTAACCTCCCTGCCTTCTTATCTCATTTCCTCCTCCCAAGGCTTTCTTTACTTCTTCCAGCGTTACCTGTGGGATTTCAAATTCCTCTAGACTATTCCTCTTCCATTATCGTCGTGGGTGCAACTGGTACTGTATAAATCTCTATAGAACTCCTCAGCCACTTGAACTATCTCATCCATATTAGTAACGATGTTTCTGGCTTTGCCCATTACCACATACATCTGATTCTTGCCAATTCCTAGTTTCTTCTTCACTGCTTTTAGGCTTCCTCCGTTCCTGAGAGCATGTTAAATTCTATCCATATTATACTTCCTTATGTCAGCTGTTTTACGCTAGTTGATTAACTTCGAAAGTTCTGCCTGATCTATTCAAGCTGTAGGGTTAGAGGCTTTCATACATTGGCGTTTCTTGATCAGATCTTTCGTCTCCTGCGATAGCTTACTGGTATCCTGTCTAATGGAGTTACCACCGACTTCTATGCACACTCGGTAATGATGCCCACAAGATTGTCGTTCATCGCTTCAACACTAAGGTCCTCTTCCTGAGTTAAAGCCGAATACCTGTTCTGTAGCTTGATCTGGAATTCCTCTATTTCCCTCTTACCACTAACTCATTGATCGGCTTCTTATGTACCAGTTTCTTCCGTTCCCTCCTCAGGTCTAGGCTAATTCGAGTTCTTACCATCCTTTATTTATGCGGCCGAAAATTTCGTTGCAATTCACCTCTAAACGTTCTACCGCAAAAGAAACCTTTCCTAGCATAAAAACATGAGCCTGGGCACTGTTTGACGCCTCCTGAATCCGACTGTTGGCCTCCTTGGAAAGTTTGTAAAATCCCCAAAACCGCAGCAACCTCTTGGGCACGTACGAAAAAAGGGAAACTCTCGTGTACGTTACTGACATGGTTGATAAATAAATCCTGAGCAGATAGTGTACCGAAAATCGTCGATGAGAGGCATTTCATGTATTAGAGTGCTTTGAGTATACGCTCTGTGCTTGCTCTCTTTGTGCTTGTTCCTTCCTTCCTTTATTAACCTTTGCTCCACAAACATCGACAGCTCGTGCTATATTCAATTTTGACAATTTTCATAGCTTTTCTTCAGCAAATCTAGATAGCCATTCCAGTTACTTTTTTTCCCCTCTATCTCTCTTTTTATAAGCGTGATCTCTTTTTTTTTTTCTTGACACATGTCTCTGTAATTAAGATTGCATGTCGTGCCATTACATCTAAACATAGCTTAAACTATGAAAAAGGAATGTTCATAAGAAAGAATTAAAACAAATTGTTATGGTCGCGTAAATACCAATAATACAACTGTGAGTGGAACATAGATGGCTCACAAACCCATCAGGGATCGTTTCACGAAAGAGACCATTGCGCCGTGGAAATTACGTACATATGTGCTATGACACTGTCACAGCCGTCCGCTCACCAATATGGCGATTACGCGAGGCATGATGTACCGTGCGTAAGCATTCTTCAAAGTAAAAAGAAAGTTCCTTCTTCCAGTTGTATAATCCGCTAAGAGCACATATTGCATTGACATGCCGTTTCTCTGGAGTTCTGTGGAGGCGGTTTTGAGCGCGTCGAAGTTCCCTGGTGCCTTCTTGCACAATAGCAATGGGAAGTTGGAAAATTGTGTCTTGAAGTAGCGGCGAGGAATATGAACTAATCAAGTGCTCACGGAAGCTGTACCAACTGAAACGTAAACAAAAATAGAAGCATCCACGCCATGCGGGAAACCTGTAGCGACGGCTTGAAGAAACCACCAATGGCAGTCGCACCGACAGAGACACCCACAGAAGCAAGCCCGGGAATCGATGCTCGAAGCAGCAAGACGAATATTTTTCCTACTGACAATGGTATCTGTATCATGTATTAACCAGCGAGGCATCAACGATTCGGTAAACAAGCGAAGTATTCGCAAGAACCTTCCAGCAGCACGAAATTGATAGGCAGAACATACAGGGGGCATTTGCGAAATTCCTGCCTCTTGACACCAAAGCAACGAAAATGCCGTTTGATATGGTTTTGCTCCCCACAAATCGGTGCACTCGGGTCCCGTTCGGTTCACGTCAGAGCGCTGCTTTTCCATCTCGGAGAGCCCTAACATGGTATAGCAGCGGTGAGACAAAGCCTGTGACCAGAGTCGCAAACGAATGCGAATTCGTGGCGGGAAGGGGCTAAGCTCTGAATCACATAGAGATGCACAAGATGCAGTTTCCGGGAAAGCGCAACATCACCATTCCCGTCCCGGTGCCTATGCCAACCCACTGCGCCTTACACAGATTCTCTCCCGACACCATCTTTATGCTGCAGAGGAGGCTGAAATGCCGAGCTGGCGCATTCCAGGTTTCCAGCTCACCAGAAATACCGCATATATATTCGGCCGGAGAACGGCCACAAAAGTGCGTTCAAGCAATGGAGTACTGCTATGCTGTGTTCCGTGCTCTGAGCCCGGCGGCTTCTTAGTAGAAAGGCTCCGTAGGTGCGTAAAGTTATAACAAAGCGAATACGCAAGAATATCGCCAGAGCGATTCACTGGTCGTAGAATATTTTCCTATGTGCGTGTGTGCGCATTCTTCGGTGTATGTGGCCTTCCGAAATCAAGAGAAATGGGTGAAAGCACACGGGGCGCGTTGTACGCTGCCAATGTCGTGTCACTGCCTACGCAGCCACGTTCATTCCAAAGCGCAAAACGCCACATGTGGAGCCGAAGGCAGATAAACCTGGCCCGGAAATGCACAGTGGCAGAGCACAATATCGCACTTCAAGCAGGTCGTCGCGTGTGTGAAATTGTTCGCACCACAGACATCTTGGGATGGCAGTCGAGTGACATTGCCTGCGCTAAGTCGAGAGAGCAATAGCGTGGTGGTATTACGGAATGAGATCGGTCCCGAAGTTCAAGTGCATCCTCTTGTTAGACTGCTTAGAGAATGCTGACTCGTTCAAGGATACTTCTTCCAGCTCTAATTTCGGTCACGTATATCCTTTAGGTGGAGTAGCTTCTGACCAATATGAAGTTTCGAATTTTTCCGACTTCCAGTTCAATGCACATGTTTTTTACAAACTACACGTTATATCTGCATAACAAATTACCCATTTAAAGAAGAAAAAAAAGGGGAGGGGGCAGAAAAATAACTTATAGGGTTTTACGTGCCGAAACCATTTTTGATTACGAGGCACGCCGCAGTGGAAGACTTCGGAAATTTCGACCACCTGGGCTTCTTTAACGTGCACTTAAATTTAAGTACACGGGTGTTTTCGCATTTCGCCCCCATTGAAATGCGGCCGCCACGGCCGGGATTCGATACCATGACCTCGCGCTCAGCAGCCCAACACCATAGGCACTGAGCAAGCAAGGCGAGTGGGAGGGGGCAAAAAAAAGTATAATACAATATACAATACAATATACAATACAAGAAATTATACTACAATATTTTAGAAATTTCTTTAGGCATGCCATAGTAATGACAGAGCATTTAATACATAAAAGAGAACAGCTTATAGATATATTTGTTTCGAATTTTCCCTACTGTTCCTAGTTTATGCCAGCAATGGTCTCACTAACCTTATGAATTTCTCCAAAAAAAATTTCGATGTGTAGCAAATAAAAAATACTTTTCTTTGTTCAACGCATCTTCGACAGTGCACGTCAGCTATCTAGGCACACCTGCCTATGTGCTGCACTGACCATTGCTACTGAAAGTGAAACACCTCAATAACGCTGGTTCGTCTAAATATATTCTGACATTTCTTATTTCTTGGATTCCTCCAATCCTAATCCTAGGATGCTATGAACCAGAGCACGTGGAAGCGTTAGAGGTAATTAAAGATTAAAACAAGGAGACGAAATTGTTCGTGCTATAATGCCCGAGGCTAGGGTTTCCATCAATGAACACAAAACGGAACTTTCGTAGGGAGCTGCACTGCAAAACGCCGCTGACATATGCTACACTGGGACGAGAGAGCATTCTTTATTTCGCCTCCACTTCTGATGCGACACTAGGTGACCGTGCTCCTATGGGTATATTTGTGGGAGAAAAGCTCATGCCACCCCGTATGGGCGTAACGGGTGATGGGCCTCTCTCGAAGTTCCTCCTGCAGGCACCAGGCTCAGCTCACGCTACAGCTATTGCCTTCTTTTCTCGGGTAGATGCATTCCCTTCGCTCCTGGGTGCAGGCATAAATACGCGACGCAGCATCAGGGCATCACACTGAGGCAACAGGGAAAATGCAATAAGCATGGTGGCACACACACACGCACACACGCAGAGAGAGAGAGAGAGAGACGCACACACACGCACACGCACGTGCACGCACACACACCATTCAGGTAGGTGATGCCAGTGCCAGATATCCTTCGAATCTCGTGTTTTAACCAAACTAAAACCAGTTCCTTTTTCTTCGCACACGCATGTTGACACATTCTGCACTTAGTTTTTATTCCGTCACAGTTCGTAGCTGGTGAAATGTCGCTCTTACAGATCTTGGCCTTCTCGAGGTTCGCTCGAGTATTCGGCGCAAAGAGCCGTCCATTTTGATAATATTATATAAAGGAAGCGCTTAAGTTCGCAGAAATAAACATTATGTCAAAAGACCGTCTTGGAGCTCACCAATCAGTGTTTTTTTCTGTCCAGTCACTTGGCCACGAGAACAGGGAGAGAACAAGGAAGAGAGACCCGAAGAGCTCTTACTTAATTGCTATTCCTCCCATGAACGAGCTTCTTAGGCGCGGCCATCTTGCCGCACTTTTTTGCTTTGCTTTGGGCGTTGGCAGGAACCCACGGCCACAGACTCGGACCGGCGGGGCCCAGAGCAATCAACTCCAAGAGAAGAAATCATGGCGCCAACGGAGTGCTGCACAAAAGGTGCTCCATCGCTGCGTCCTTTTGTCCCTCGCCCGCACTGCCGATTATCCGAAGCGAGTCCTTGCCAGAAAAGCAGGGGTAGACACGTGATGAACAGTAGCGAGAGGACTGCAGGTTTATTCTTAGTAAATTTGAGCGTGCCTATATGGACTTTAACGTCGTGACGAGTCTCTTTTGTCCCCCTGATTCCACTGGACTCTATGTTTGATCGCAAGGTGCCGTTTGTTGTAATAATGTCATGGTACTCTTGGACAGTCGTACTTCGATGAATGCCGGCAACGCAAGTAGTAGTTCGACAAGTAGTACAAGAAGCCTTGATTCATATATGTAACATACGCGATTAACAAGTATGTGATATATGTGCACGCGTACATGCACACGCGCGCGCGTGCAGTGGCACCCATTAAAGCAGAAAGAAAAGACGTCGCAAAACACTAACATTGCCGTGAGAACTAAGATTAAACTGAGTAAGCAGGTATGGTTCTGTATCAAAACACATTGTCGCTAGGATTTATTTTGGTGTTACAACTTATGGACACTTGCGCTGTCGTCCTCTCGGGCTATGTCGCCTCTGTTTCGATACGATACGTATCTCCTAAGTGACCTAAATGCATTTGAAAACAGAAATTACCGAGATTTTCAGAGAATATTGATTCTTGTTAAGCACCCTTACGACTGTCTTCCCAAAGATACAAATGAATGGGGACAACTGCAGCGTACTGCTTTCCTCTGATCAGATGTCTGATTGCCACGCGTGGCAAGCTTTAGTTAAGAAAATTGTCACTGGTTCGTGCAATTTCTGGCTACCTAAGGATCCCAGGGTTACTTTTCGCGATCAGTTATATTACATTTACACAATCACAAAACTACACTGTTGTACACTGCCATCTGTACCTTGCAATTCAGAGTTATAGTGTTGTAAATAAAACATGTAAATGCATCGCCATTTGTGCGCATAACTCACTTGCTCTATAGTCGGTATGCATTCTAGAAAAGCCACAGCTAGCCATAGCTAATAGCAGAATCCTGTAATACTTTTTTGTTAATAGCAAGCGAAAACAATCCCCCGCTAGCCTACAAGCTTACTATTCGCCATCTTTAATCTTTACGTGATCTTAGGCATATTCATTTTTGCGAAGGAATGCGCTCTCCTTAATTTATGAATCTGAGCTTCCGCACGCACAAAAGTAGAACTCATT
Organism: Dermacentor andersoni; assembly: GCF_023375885.2. Classification (NCBI taxonomy): domain Eukaryota; kingdom Metazoa; phylum Arthropoda; class Arachnida; order Ixodida; family Ixodidae; genus Dermacentor; species Dermacentor andersoni. The sequence continues at coordinate 173,639,486 of NC_092818.1, forward strand.
CTCCTAAAGCTAAGTGGCACTGTCAAAATCTGCGGAGGCTTTTCAAGCTTGCAGTTTCCACACAAGAGCCAAGAATATAGCTGGTTGCGTTCTACGTGCACAGCTGTGTCTTCGGTGCACGGAACGCTGGTAAGTCGTGGAGACACAAGGAAAGGAGGGTGGGGAGGCGACAACCAGGAAATGCTGCAGTTGCTTCGTGCCAGTGGTGTTTCAGGGGGAAAATCACGTAGCGGAGACATCTTTTTCTACCCGCCAAGCCTAGATTGAGATCGACGAGAGGCTACGTGTCGCGACGGCCTGCGAGGGGCCATTTTTGTGCGAGCAAGTGGCCGTGGTTGTTCCGTCGAGAAACAGAGAGAGAAAAAGAAGCAACGCGTATTCTCGGTCCTCTAGAGCTCTATGCTTTCGCGAGGCCTCTGTGTAACAGTTCTCTTTTCAGCTGCTTTATCTATAGGGTCGTTCCGAGCTGGAAGACCTGTGAGTTGGATGACCACACGATCCTCGAAGCTGGATTTTTCTTCTGGGCACACGAAAAACGGTTAAAATAACGTTTCGTAATTAGTTATCCCGAGAATGTCAACGTCGTGAACCGGTAGAAGGATGCCGTATTGCCCAAGTAATCGCAGAGTGTTCTTTACAATCCCCCCCCCCCCCCATCGTCGAAAATTCTAGAAATAAACTGGCGAGACATCGACGGATGAGATCAATGTAGGTGAAAATGGCGACTTGCACACATAGCAAAAAGCCCGCTTGACAATGTTATTGCGTTGCTCTGCAGTGAGGCAGTACGTCAGAAGCAGCGTAATATGCAGATTGGCATACGCATAAGTTTCTTCGTGGCCATACGAATCACGGTACACATTCATAAATGTGATCGTACGCTGGAGTTTTCGCAAGACGACGCACCGACAATACGTCCCTGTGAGCATATTATTGCTTGCAGCCGGACACTCATACGCCAATAGTCGTGATCTAAGTCAGGCAGCCACGCGCCAAGGATTTGCTGACCTACATATTTCTTAGGCCTGCTCCGTGAATGACGCACAACGACCAGCCCTTTTCGTCCCGTTTCCACCACCCAGCTGAATAGAGAACTCCGGACGACACGCCCATCTGCTTCCATTGCCACCGAATCGGACATGCATCACGTAACTGGCATATCCACAGGCCGTCATTGTCTTGAAGCCACTCGTCCCCGTCTCGCCAAGCGCTCGCTTATCCTTGCCGCTATACACCCCACCTTGTGCCACTTGCCTAGCCCCGACGTCGCTGTGGATGACAGCAGCCCCACTTGCTCGCCTTCGCCTCAACGCCGTCGGTCTTCGCCTGTATACCACCGCCATTCCTCTCCAACAAACGAACCATCCCCCGCACGGAAAACTAAATAGTGCAGCTCCTTGATGTGATGTTGCATTGTCGCCTTCGTTCCCAAACCCTCTACTATCATTCCTTACGAACTAGAACCTCCTTTACATGCATGTAGAAGGTGTTCATATGACGACACTGATTGAAACATGAGCCGAGATGTCTATTAATTATAAGAGAAAACCTTTGTATTTGGTTGGGGGAAGTTTTCGCGCCTGCCACAACACGAGCCGTTTGCAGCGTCGACAGCAGTACAGTCGCCGACGCTTGAATGTGTGCTGCCCATATAAGTATCGCCGGCCGCCACACTGCAGCCCTCCTTACAGTCCTCAACCATGGTCCACATCACCATGAACTCGATTTCCTTGTTACACATTCCGTCCTCATCCTACATGCACCGGAAGGACACCAGGACGGAACCGAAGACGACGTCCTGTCGTCTTCCGTCCCTGTGCTCTTTCGCTACACATAACGTGCAGATTAACCTGCTTCCCCAAATGGCAGTTCTGTTAAAGCTTATTCCACCCTCATTCACTGTTCTGCTGGTACCCCACGCCTCGAGTCCTCTGAACTTTCTGATTTTCCTGCCAAGCCCCCGCGCAACGTTGGGGCTGACGTTGCAGCTCGGCCTTCTCCTTATATGATTTGTCGAGGCATCAAATACACATATAATAATTGCATTGCCATTGCCAAAGATGCTGCAAACGAATTCCAGAACGCTACGCACTGTCAAGGCAAGTGAAATATGTATTTTTTTCATAAAATAATATATTCGTGTGTGCCAAAAATGTGCCAGAAATAACTGATATCAATGCTTCTATGCGTTTTTCCTATTTAGTACGTAAAGAAAATATCCTACGAATTTTAGAAGTATGTCAGTTCGAAACTAGCAAACCAGTGCATGCCACTGAGATGAAAAACGTATAGGCCATGAAATTAACAAGTTGAGGGCAAATATTGTAATCATACTTTGTCAATCAAGAACCTTGTTTACATTTTTGTACAAATGTAACGGCCAGGGTAACATCTCAATGACGCTGTGCTTCGTTCCAAAGTATTGCACAGAAGCAGCTGTCACCGGTCGTGTACTGTGAGTAATTGCACCAAAATTATAGTAGCAGAATAAAGCACATATAACAAGTAGAAGTTACGCAAAATATAAAAAAGAAATGCGAAGATACAATAAAATATACAAATGCGAAGATATCGCTTGATAAAGGGCAAAAAATAGTAACTGGAAACAAAGTTCGCTGTGTGCATACACAAGCGCTATCACAGGTTCACACATCATAGAATCCTAAGGTCCGTGCCCTCTTTTCAGTCCCCCCGATGCATCGCGCGCGACGAAACGCGGCGCGCTTCGTCCCTGCTTTTCTTCCTTGTGCACACAAGACTGAGCCACGAACGTCGGCTGTTGTAATCGCACCGCTGGCACGAGTTGTTGGGGTCTCGGTGCTGACGCCCGTTATTGCCAATGGGTCGCAAGCCCCAAGGGTAGCGTTGGCCTGGCGGCCTGGGGCACTGGAAGCATCCGAAGGTCCCGGCAAAGCAAGAGAAGACTGGTAACAGAACAACTTGTTTATTCTAACATAGCAAAAGAGCGGCCGGTCAGTTCGACCGAAGTGGAGAGACGGGAGAGCACGTAACTCAACAGTACAAATCGGAGCCTCTCTCCTGGCGTCCGGGGGCAGCTGCTCTTATACTCTCGGCGTCGCGGTCCAAAAGGGAAGGTCACGGGATGAAGGTCACGGGATGAAGGTCACGGGACGGCGGAGCATGAGCCCACGACGGCGCGCACGGTCGAGCCGAGAGACCTGCTGAACCGAGTGCAGTGACGCATCGCCAACCCGCCCACACGACGGCGCGCACGGTTGAGCCGAGAGACCTCCAGGCTCCTCATTCGGGGAACTCCGCTCCCCGGCTGCCGCGCTTTGACAAGCGAGGGCACACACACACACACGCACACACGAAGACACGTGGCACTGAAACACGCCTGGACACGCTTGGCGGGGAAGCGTTGCGGCGGCGTCGCACGGGCCAAAATGTCCGCCGCTTTGAACGAAGCCCCGGCGTCCGTTGCATCCGCGCCGGCATTACCGCGCGTTGTAGGCGAAACGTAACAGACCGCCCCGCCGGGGGAAGGAGATCCCGATGGTCAGGGGACTGCATCCGCTGTCCGGAGGGATGTCGCTCGATGATGCTCATAACCGTAGTCGGGCGTCCTTTGGCGTTTCTTGAGCGCAGCGCACAGAGAAGGCCTCGTTCTCACGTTCAGGTGCACACAGGACACTGCAAAGTGACTTCGGGAGAGTTGACATTTTTGTTCTCGTTTCCGGCAAGCGTTAGAACTACGCCGAAAGTCAACCGCTCAGTCAGCAAGCACGGCACAACCCTCACTAAGCCCTGCCAGGCTCTTTCCCCTTTTATACTGCTGCCTAGTTCCTTACAGTAGTTTAGCAGCACTCAGAACGCGTCCACAAATCGGAAAATTGCACTAGAAAGCACATCATCACTTTGAAACACTACACAAAAGCAATAAGTTAAAAAAAAATCCTGCCTCAGGAAGAAAAACATCAGTAACAAGCAATTTTGAGGCTGATTCCCACGTTAGGGGCTTCGACTTAAGCCATCGGCGTTACCGTTGAGACTCCCCTTTTTGTAACGCACCTCAAAGGAATATTGTTGCAAAGCGAGGCTCCAGCGCAGGAGGCGGCCATTTTTGGGAGAGATGGTCTGCAGCCATTGGAGAGGGCAGTGATCCGTTTCAATGATAAACCTCGAGCCGGCTAGGTAACATGACAATTTCTGAACGGCCCACACGATACACGCACACTCTTTCTCGGTGGCGCTATACGCCTGCTCACGACTGGTCAGCTTACGACTAGCATACAGGACGGGGTGTTCTACTTCTCCATTTTCCCGTTGGCACAGTACAACGCCCATGCCTCGCTCACTAGCATCACACTGAACAACGAACCCTTTTGTGTAGTCGGGCGATCGTAGCACAGGCTGGCTTGTTAGGGCGCTCTTTAGGGCGCTAAAAGCTCTTTCCTTTGTCTCATCCCAGACGACTGTTTGCGGCTCTGTCTTTCTTAGAGCATCCGTCAAGGGAGCCGCGATATCAGAGTACCTGGGGATGTACCTCTGATAGTAGCCGGCGACACCTAAGAACGACCGAATATCGGTCTTCGTGCGCGGTTGCGGGAAGTCTCGCACAGCGGCCACCTTTATTTCAGAGGGGCGGCGACGACCCCGACCAATCACGTGTCCGAGGTAGACAACCTCGGCCTGTGCTAACTGGCACTTGGGAGCCTTGACTGTCAAGCCCGCATCGCGCAGGCGGGTTAGCACTGCCCGCAAGTGCGCCAAATGCTCAGGCCAGGATGCGGAGAATATCGCTACGTCGTCTAGATACGGTAAAGCGAATTCTTGCTGTCCCCGCAACACTTTATCCATGAGGCTTGAAAAGCAGTATGGCGCGTTCTTCAAACCAAAACTCAAAACTTTAGGACGGAATGTCCCCATTGGTGAAATGAACGCCGCATACCTACTAGCCTCTTCTGTAAGTGGAACCTGCCAATAACCCCTGACAAGATCTAGGGTGGAAATAAACTGAGCGCTACTCACTCTCTCAAGGCGCTCCTCGATGTTAGGGATCGGATAAATTTGATCCTTAGTGATGGAATTAAGCCTGCGGTAGTCGACGCAAGGACGAGGTTCCTTGCCCGGTACCTCAACTAAAATCAAAGGGGAGGTATAATCACTCTCACCCGCTTCAATAACACCGAGCTGTAGCATTTTCTTTACCTCAGCCTCCATAATATCGCTCTGGCGGGGTGACACCCGGTACGCCTTGGATCGTACTGGCTCTGGGGAGGTAAGTTCTATGTCATGAGTAAGGACAGAAGTCCTACCAGGCCTCTCAGAGAACAGACCTTGAAACTCTTGTAAGAGCTGGTGTAGTTCGGTTTTCTGCTCAGGCGACAGCGATGCTTTACTTATTAAGTCACTAATGACTTGATCGGTGTCTTTCCTGTTCGTCACTGAGCCTAGTCCCGGAAGCTCGACCGGAAGCTCTTCTAACTTTCCCGCATCGGGAATTTCCTCTCCAGTATCTGGTGCCTTTAACGCTACAGGCTCAATTTTATCCCGTTCGGGCGTGCTCTGAATACCAGCTTGCTGCGCCTCTGACCCTTTTTCATCGTTCAACAACGTCGGCCCCGCAACTACCGCCTTTGCAGCGAGCTCCCGAACCTTCGATCTGGTTAAGGCCTGAACGCTAGCCTCACCAAACAAAAGCCCCTTCTCGCACAGGAGGTGATCGGACCTGTTCGAAAATAGGTACGGGTACTGGGGGGGCAGCATAGATGACACTGCGGCCTCCGTCTCAAGTGCTCCGAAAGGTCCTTCAATAAGCACTTTTGCTACCGGCAGACACACGCTATGAGCTTCCACTGCTTGCTTGATCCATGCGCACTCGCCCGTGAACATATCGGGTTCTACGTAAGAGGGGTGAACTACATCCATTGTAGCTGCGGAATCGCGAAGCACTCGGCACTCTTTCCCGTTCACGAGGAGGTCTCGCATGTAAGGCTCGAGAAGCTTCATGTTCTCGTCAGTGCTGCCTAATGAAAAAAACACGACTTTTGGTTTTGTTTCTGGGCACTGCGCCGAAAAGTGACCCTGCTTCTGACACGTATAACAAACGCGCGCTTGCCTCGTCTCGAACCGCTTTCTGCGTTCGGCTTCGGCTGCCGCCAACTCCTTAGGTTCGGTCGGACACTGCGCCGAAAAGTGACCCGGCTTCTGGCACGTATAACACACGCGCGCTTGCCTCGTCTCGAACCGCTTTCTCATGGGCGTGAACTTCGGCCTCTCAAACTTGGAGCCAAATTCACCCTTTTGACCGTCCTTAGCTCCGCGAGCCCGACGCGTCACAAACTCTTCGGCTAGCTCAGCGGCTCTAGCCACCGTACTAACGTCTGGCCTATCCAAGACCCAGTACCTCACGTTCTCAGGTAACCGACTATAAAACTGTTCTAGCCCGAAACACTGCAGAACTTTCTCGTGGTCACCAAACGCTTTCTCTTCTTTGAGCCACTCCTGCATGTTTGACATAAGCCTGTACGCAAACTCTGTATATGACTCACTTCTGCCTTTCTCATTTTCCCGAAACTTCCGACGGAACGCCTCCGCTGACAGCCGGTACTTTTTTAGCAGACTCGATTTCACTTTGTCGTAATCCTCTGCATCCTCTCTCTCCAAGCGAGCGACTACGTCGGCCGCCTCGCCGGGTAGCAAAGTGAGCAAGCGCTGTGGCCACGTTTCCCGAGAGAACCCCTGCTTCTCGCACGTTCGCTCAAAGTTAACCAGGAACAAACCAATGTCCTCTCCAAGCTTAAACGGCCGCATCAGGTCAGTCATTTTGAACAATACTCGTTCTCCTGCACCGTGTGCCTGACTTCCATTACGAGCGCGTTCCATCTCTACCTCGAGACGCTTCATTTCCAAAGCGTGTTGACGGTCGCGCTCTTCTTTTTCTTTCTCTTTTTGTTCTTTAAGTTCGCGCTCATCTTTCTCTTTCTGTTCTTTAAGTTCGCGCTCCTGTTTCTCTTTTTGCTCCTCCCTCTCCTCAATGGTCTCAAGGCATTCCGACAGCTCGTCATCCTCAGCTTCTAACTCAAGAATAGCCCTTAGCAGTTCTGGTTTTCTGAGTTTGTCTGAGACATCCAGACCCAACTCTCTCGCAAGCTCCAGCAATTTCGGTTTGCGCAACGACTTCAAATCCATGGCTGCTCTGAATGCTGCTTTCTCTACTGCCTACTATTGTCTTGCCGCAAACTAACCCGGTAGCAACGACAACCACAATTACCAGCTCTGTTTCTAACACTAACAAAAGCCTGGCAAAACTCAGAAGAAGAAAGTCCCGCACTCACCAAACCTCGCAGCCAAGAATTCAGCGCAGTCGTTCCGCTGCAGGCAACCAGTCGTCACACAGGGCTCGTTGCACTGCTCCCGGATGGTCGTTGTGCTGCTCAGCATACAGTCAACCGCATCTCTTCGCTGCTGGCCTCCGTTGTCGCGATCTCACCGCTGGCAACCAGATGTTGTAATCGCACCGCTGGCACGAGTTGTTGGGGTCTCGGTGCTGACGCCCGTTATTGCCAATGGGTCGCAAGCCCCAAGGGTAGCGTTGGCCTGGCGGCCTGGGGCACTGGAAGCATCCGAAGGTCCCGGCAAAGCAAGAGAAGACTGGTAACAGAACAACTTGTTTATTCTAACATAGCAAAAGAGCGGCCGGTCAGTTCGACCGAAGTGGAGAGACGGGAGAGCACGTAACTCAACAGTACAAATCGGAGCCTCTCTCCTGGCGTCCGGGGGCAGCTGCTCTTATACTCTCGGCGTCGCGGTCCAAAAGGGAAGGTCACGGGATGAAGGTCACGGGATGAAGGTCACGGGACGGCGGAGCATGAGCCCACGACGGCGCGCACGGTCGAGCCGAGAGACCTGCTGAACCGAGTGCAGTGACGCATCGCCAACCCGCCCACACGACGGCGCGCACGGTTGAGCCGAGAGACCTCCAGGCTCCTCATTCGGGGAACTCCGCTCCCCGGCTGCCGCGCTTTGACAAGCGAGGGCACACACACACACACGCACACACGAAGACACGTGGCACTGAAACACGCCTGGACACGCTTGGCGGGGAAGCGTTGCGGCGGCGTCGCACGGGCCAAAATGTCCGCCGCTTTGAACGAAGCCCCGGCGTCCGTTGCATCCGCGCCGGCATTACCGCGCGTTGTAGGCGAAACGTAACACGGCTCACTCATCCCCCCCCCCCCCCCGCCCTACGCTTTCACTCGCAGATACAGCATGCGGCGCGCACTGACGATGTTATCGCCTTTGGACTTTATACGGAACATGACGGCGACGGCAGGAATGTGCCTGGAGTGTTCATGTAATTGTTATCGCAATAATATAAGACTATCCGGCAACTGAAGACTCTCACCACTCATTACTTTTCGCGGAAGAAGTAACAATATCGAACTTTCACCATGTGAACTTTCACCATGTGCGCCGCAACTATGTATTTTTTTTCTTTGGTGGAAATGTCCGTTTTTGTTTCTTTTGTGATGCGGCGCGAAAATGAAAAAAAAAGAAACACAAAGGAAAGCATTTTGGCCTCAATCGAATGCCTACTTTGGGCACCTAATGCTGCTACCGAGGAAATAACGAAGAAAACGTCAGACGCTTCCACAGAGAACCATACGCATACTGCTCGGTATCCTACACCGGCGAGAGAAAAGACTTTCCAGAGAGGCCACGATAACATCGAAGTGAAGGTGACGACTTCACGCGAACGCGTTGCAATCTGTCGAGTGCCCGCAGTGATGGCGGTGAGCCACCATTGTTTCTTTTTCTCGTCTGCAAGCCAGAAAGCATCCAAAACTCTGCAAGGCCAAAATCCACTTGGCGACAGAAAATCCACTTGCCCAGTGCATTGGTTTCACGCCCCTGCATGCAACCAATGCACTGTGCACTGGTATTTAGGCATTTCAACCCCTCGAAATTCTGCCGCCATATGGCTGGGATTTAATGCCGGGAAGTCGTGTTCACCAATGCAATGCCATAGCCATTAAGCCACCACGGCGGGTAGGAGCAACCAACTTGTGTCAGTATATTTCTTCCGATCCTTGGCTAAAGTCAGTGCTCTTGACGACGATCGTTTAGTTATACAGAAATGCTACGTCAAGGCAGCTACTAGTAATTGTAACCATATATCAGAGCAGTAACACAGCATTTATAAAGGGCCAACCTTGTTCTGGTTCCCATGGCACACTGCATATTTCAATTACGTTCTAACGTATAGAAAAGTAGGATGCCTGTTAGCGGTTAGTTGAGTTGGTGGTGAATGATGCGCTTTTCTTAACTGTTAGGAAAACGAACTTCATTTTTGGTATGCAGCTTTCAAGTAGAATTTCACAAAACACAGTGCGGTCGGCAGAGCAGGACCGACCGACTGCTCTGCCGACCGCGCTGTGTTTTGTAAAATTCTACTTTAAAGCTGCGTACCAAAAATGAAGTTCGTTTTCCTAGCAGTTACGGAAAGCGCATCATTCACCACCAACTCAACTAACCGCTAACAGGCATCATACTTTTCTATACGTTAGAACGTAATTTGTCTGAGTACACAACAAAAGCTTCATTCTAGGGTCCAAGATTACGGTCTCTTTTTTTTCTGCTGATTCAGTTAAAGGTAACGCAGTCCGTAAAACGGAATTTCAAGACATTACCAGGAAGCAAAGGAAACTGGGGGAACAAGCGTTCGGTGTGGGAAGTAAAGAAAGAAAGAACGAAAATGGCAAGAAGGATGTGATGAGAGAAGAAAGTGAAACACATAATGCCTAGAAATGAACGCCGAAGCTTTAGTGCAGCATCTCCCTGATTTTGCCCATTTGCGCCTTTTCTCTTGGTACCGATGTTACAGTGTTACTTCCGGGAGTGCTCTGAGCGAACGCTTCTGAGAGTCTGTGTAGCAATGCTTTGCCGACGCCGTTTACAGCCCTCTTGAAAACAGAGCTTCTGATTCCTTGTAGTGCTTGATGGGCGGCGAGAGCAGTGAATAACACCACGAATGATGAAAATGCTGTGTACAGTGTTTGGAACTACTTAAGTGGTGAAAGCTACGAAATATGAGTCTTGCCATCAGTGTTCGTTTGCCCGAAACATGAAACCTGAGAATGCGGGCTTCTGTTTAGAGAGGAGCACGCAAAGCACCTTTTTATTGCAATCACAAGTCTAGGAGTTCAAAGTATGCTTTTTTTATTTCTTCTTTACTAACTACACTTGCTGCACCACTTCGTCTTCGAAGCCATGTACTTTACGACTGGCACCACTGCTAAGCGACGACGGGTGGCACTCAGGCAACGTTCGTTCCACAAGAGCCATCTAGGCCACATTTGCGTTATCTAAATCTTCAGTTTGAGTGCGAGAGTGACACATTTTTTATTACGGGTGGGTTCCTGGCCTTGATTCGTTTTCGTTCAGGTTATTTCATTGTTGCGTCTTTTAGTGTCTACTGTAAACTCGCAAAAAGTCGAGTCGTGCCATTTTGGTTAATAAATGTAGCAACGTAATATTGTCAGATAAAGTCTTCACGTGGACCTCTTGAAATTCGCTGAATGATAACCAGGGATGAAGAAGCAGGCAAATGAGATATGTTCAACATCAAGTTCTCGTGCGTCCGTTTTTCTCTAGCGCTTAGACCATAAATAAATCTGTGAATATTATACAGCTCGCAAATTAGGTTTCTATTTGCCATAATTTAAAACTCCATCGAAGAAGGTCCGGAAAATTTAACACAACGCATAGCTCGCCATGCATGGTGCAGTGCAGACACGCAGTGGCTTACAGCATCCCCTTTCGAACTGAAGATTAGCCATGTCATCCACCCAAAAATTTCTGGTCGACGCTGCAGTTGCAGCATTATTATATTATGGGACATCGATTTCCTTGCTAAGAAAATAGATGTGGATTTTTTCCATGCACAGACCTTGTACTAATTACATTCTTCATTCATAAAATATACATGGGAACGTACTCAGCCAAACTTCGCTATTCGATTTCACGTTGGCGCCGTCACTGACGGCTTGTTGCAGACTTAGTACCTGAAACACGACGCGGGAGTTTTCCAAGCGCGACTGTATACACTTAGAAAGTTTCTCAGAGCTTAATTTTCTCGCTTTTTTTGCGTTTACACGCTCCTGCATTATGAATGCCTGCGATTGTACAAAGTCGTTCAGTTCTCGTAAAGCCCGCTAAGCCGAGCAGGAAAGCTTCAAGTCGGGAGCAATACCGATAAATCTACTTCAAATCAGTTTTTCGTAATGCGAAGTCAAAAGGCTTAGGAGTCGTTTTCTTTCGTGCATAGCTTTCTCGATGGCATCTGTGAGTCGGGAGATATTTTTAGTTCGTCAGCTAACAACATAACAAATGGTCGATGCCCAATACCGAAATGTGGATGTCTTTTTAAATAATTTTTCTTGTATTGCACAATGAAGACATTTGAAATCAAGGTGACTAAATTTCCCAAGAACGACACTTTGTGTATGCGGACCCAGTGCCTCTTGGATATGAGATGGATGCTCTGGTAAAAGGTCACCGTAGCCGCCTTTTGTGAAAATCTCTTGCTTATGATGGGTGATATTCAACGCCCGACGCTCAGCACAGACAAATTATTTTCAGTCTTTCATGCGACTGTAGTTCTATGAAAACTATCAAGAGAGTATATTAAGAGTAACCAAAGACAAAGCAAAACAATTCTTTGCAGGCGATAAATTTGAAAAAGCTAGACTGCTTCAGCATAGCTATTATGGAAGTGACATGGTCCGCATAAAGCTGGAAGTAAAACGTCAAGGGTAATCAATATTGTCACGTGGTGGTGACGTTGAATAACACAGTAGCAATACTGTGAACGACAAAACTAACTTTTATTGGGCGAACCTGTGCCCACGAAGCAGGCTACACTTATAGCACAACGATAGCGGCGAACACGCTCGGCGATCGTCGAAAATCTGATCAGCGGGTCAAGTGCGTCGGCTTTTATACAGCAGTCATCGAATGTTCCAGACTAATCGTTGGGACCCGCATGCCTTCCACAAAGTTCTACAACATTCGAGTCACGCGATGAAATCAGATAACACAAGGTTCGGCGACAACAGACAGCGGATAGAAGCATCGATAACTTTCCAGAAACTTCGGATACATGCAGACGCGTCCCGCGCTGTGCGATAACATTTGTTAGGCGGCGAAACGTGGTCGCCTGTTAAATATAAGTACACGTGTCAATATAACGCCGGTTATATTCTAGACGGGTTAACAGCCATATAGAATTTTATGACCCTGTTGACAGTCAATGAGCTGAAAATACTCCTTTGATATAACTCCGTTATATGTAAACTAGAGCAGCAGGATAGTGAGAGTGGATAGTGAGCTCCTGAAAAAAATGTAGGAATGCGGAAGTGAACTATCCCTCACGAAATTCATCATAAAGAATTTGTTGCGTTTTTTCGGACTCTCTCTTGCTTTCATCAGACTTTGTTATAAAATTCGATTATTTTTGCAACGTATCTCAGCCTAGTGCGGGTTCCCGTTGAATGTTTTAGCTCCTGCCATTTTCACGCGCCGTGTATCTTAATTACAACACCGGACAATCGGTAAACATGGCGGAAAATTAAAGAGCGAGACCAGGAACACAGTTAGTCCGTGCAAACATCTCTTCGTTATTTTTTTCTTTTTGTCTGCTTATCGCTAGTAGAAGAGCTAAACTATAATGATTAAACTTAAGCCTAACGCAAGAGCTTTAGGATGCGACGCGCGATATTTCTACTTAAAACATTTGCTTCAAGACTAGAGGATATGGATTCTGATAATCCATTATTCTTTCTATTCTTTCTATGATTGCGACATCTTTCGGTAGGAAGAAAGACAGATAAAGGAACCTGCCTCCATAAAATAAACAATAAACATATTGGATCACGTTATGATCATTTTGTGTACTTAGTCAACTATATCCCAATCGGTTGAGTTTGTACCGAACACTTCTACGAGCTTCGAAACGCAGACAAGTCTGTTCAGGTTGGAGGTGAGGGTGGCGATGTTAAACATTATGATGGTGGTTGTGAAAAAAGAAAGGGGATTCGGGCATGGTTATGCGTTGGCAGTATTGATTATTGCGAAATCATTTAGAACACTAGTTTTCAGTAACGCTTGTTCTAGAACGTACTGCAAGCAGCATAACGCTGACGTCATGGCCAGGAATCGATCCCTCGACCTCAGCAACATAATGCCATATCCAGAGAGCCATCACGGTGGTTATTTTGCGTCTTATCCTAATTGTCATGCAGAAGGGGGCAATAACTGACGTGATAGCTAGCGGTCGATGCAAAATTGCCGTTTTCATGAAGTTGTTGTGAAATACTGCCTTAGCGATTGATAACACTCATCTAATTGCATCGCACGTTTATAAAAGTACGCATTTGAAGACGCGAAGCTACCAGCGGAGTCAGTGGCAGTGTCAACCAAGGAGCGCATACATTAATGAGCATGCTCCTAGTTTATTAGCGAGCTCGCGGCTTCTCTAATGAGTGGGTTACCTGAAATCTCCATCGCCAAATTGCTTTCCCAAGAGAGTGCATCGCGTATGATGAGTTGGCTGCGCGTAACGTCCCGCCATCATGTAAGTTGAGAAACGCTCATTTGCACTCCCTGTGTTGATTTAATGCAGCGAGAGGACTGCAAGCACAATGAAATTTACAGACTTCATTATGATTTTTACCAACGTTCTTTATGCAGAGATGAGTGAAACTGCATCGAACTACCATTTCTAAAGACGAGAAAGCACCACAACACCAGATAAGCAAGCAGTCTTGCTTCCCTGTTTTTTTTTTATTGAAATGAAAATAAAAGAAAGAGACGTAGTCACCTTATAATGGTGACGGCTACTCCTTTTCTCATAGAGGAAGCAAGAATACAAAAAATACGTAGGAAAATAAAAAGAAATCACTCCATATTGGTCGGAAATGCTGCTTCCCAGTTCTTGTGCCTGTATGCAATACAAGAAAGAATACAAAGGGCTGAATAGATATACATGTCTGGCCATGTGCCTGTAGCGTGCTAACAAACATTATACAGACGGTAAACGAAATTGCAGATAGGCGTGTTTAGGGTGCACAAGCATCCACAGTGAGGGGTAAGCGCAGTGAATATTGAAGTCTAGCGCGATAAAAGAACCTACCTACATCAGTTGTAAGTCGGCTTCCGAATTGGGCCCATATTCGCAGAAAGGTGTTACGCTATAGTATCGTTCGTAAGAGCAACCACCAGGCAATCAAGATATTAGACGTAAAATTAGTAACGGTAGCCACCCAACTGAAAACTGTGTTTGCGAATGAAAACGTTCGTGAATTCGGTCCGTGTGCTCTAGCACAAACACACTTACTTTTTGTACTTACGAGTATATCGCGCTTTATTTTTCGTAATAGTGCATGCCATACATATTGGAATAGTTGAATTCAGATTTATTCAGACATCGAAATATATAGACACCCAGATATACGAAACTTTCCCTTTTGTCTTAGTATTCCGTGCAAGAAGAAAATGTCGAGTTTTGTTGACAAGATGTTTACCTTCATGACTGTGTTGCATTCAGTGTGACATTACATGTGGTGGTGAATATGTTGTCGCCGTCCGGGAAAGCGCTGTATTGTGTTAAGTTTACCGCATAGGCGCGCCACACCTTCGTCTACAGAATTTATTACAGAAATACAGAATGTTTTTTTTTCAGTTATTGCTCTTCCATTCTTCTAAGAGTATCGCGCAGTAAAATTTAAAGATAATAAGATCCCCGTAAATGGCTTTGCAAACCAGTATCGCACTTTCATCAAGGACTACGAAGGACAACTGTCATTCGGAACAAATTTTTCCTAAAATTTTAGAAAAACGATTAGGATGTTTTCAGTGATGGTGGCTACACTTTACACACGGAATTTGGTGTTCCTCTGTGTAGAATTTCAAATTTTACTATTTTGTTTGTTCGAAATTCGAACTTCCACGGCGTTGTCTCTCATGGTCAATAAATAAGTTCAGTAATACGTTTTAGCAACGAGGTGTACTGCCACAATAAACTCATGAATGACGAGCGAAATATGTCCTAATGCGTCTGTTTGGAACATACTCGCTCCATTGCTTCTTATTCCGTTTATTTCATGGGTTTGTTACACCCATTGAGAAATCACTTCGCCAAATAATAAAAGCGCAGCTTTCACGACATTAAAAGGCATCTCTCCTGCTTTTTATAGTCATAAATCAAGTCTGTTGACATCAGCGAGGTTGCGCTGGAGTCGCAGTATTGCGTTAATTTCCCTTCCGTGGTCGTTTCTCATTTCTAGTATAAAAATTTAACAAGTATGCCCCATTGACTTGTACAAGACATCAAAACGAAATAAATAACAAGAAAGAAAGAATTGCATTACCATTACGTTAACTACGTTGCTTGCCGTTAAACACGTCATTCATTCAAACTACCATAAGGGTAAAAATTGTGCCAGACGCTATGGTCGCCTTCCCTTACATTGGCGCATAGCCAAGTGCAAACGAACGTTCATTATAGCCAAAGTCACGGTTCGTAGGGATTCTGAAACTGCAGTTCTGCGTTAAAGTTAGTGGAATTTCGGGTATGTATGCAATACCGTGAGCTACGTGCGGAGAAGAAATAACTTAAGGTTTGCAATGTGGAATACAGTCCCGTGACAACAGCAGTATTTTGTTTTATCTCAGGGCATCAGTTATTTTAACTAGCTACATCATCACCATCATCAGCCTGGTTAAGCCCACTGCAGGGCAAAGGCCTCTCCCATACTTCTCCAACTACCCCGGTCATGTACTGATTGTGGCCATGTTGTCCCTGCAAACTTCTTAATGTCATCCGCCCACCTAACTTTCTGCCGCCCCCTGCTACGCTTCCGTTCCCTTGGACTCCAGTCCGTAACCCTTAATGACCATCGGTTATCTTCCCTCCTCATTACATGTCCTGCCCATGCCCATTTGGTTTTCTTGATTTCAACTAAGATGTCATTAACTGGCATTTGTTTCCTCACCCAATCTGCTCTTTTCTTATTCCTTAACGTTACACCCATCATTCTTCTTTCCATAGCTCTTTGCGTCGTCCTCAATTTAAGTAGAACCCCTTTCGTAAGCCTCCAGGTTTCTGCCCCGTACGTGAGTACTGGTAACACACAGCTGTTATACACTTTTCTCTTGAGGGATTATGGCAACCTGCTGTTCATGATCTCAGAATTCCTGCCAAACGCACCCCAGCCCATTCTTATTCTATTGATTATTTCAGTATCATGATCCGGATCCGCGGTCACTACCTGCCCGAGGTAGATGTATTCCCTACCACTTCAAGTGCCTCACTACCTATCGTAAACTGCTGTTCTCTTCCGAGACTGTTAAACATTTTTTTTTATTGAAATGAATATTAGGAGAGGTTGGCGCCTTTATGGTGGTACCGGCTACTCCTTGTCACTTGGCAAAGGAAACAAATTTGCGTAAAAAGGGAGAATAGCGACACAAAATATGGCACTCAGTAGAACACTGGATGAATGAAAAATATACAGTCCAACAGTACATGAGTCGCAAAGTTCTGTGCATTAGTTCAGTCCACGTACGCATACATAAAGTCAGATATTTTGAACAGCCAAAACACACAACACGTGTAATACACTGCAAGTACAGAAGAGAATTATACATATTGCGAAAAAGTTGCAGTCACCACATTAACCAATTATGAACCACGAACAACATTTATGTAACTCATTTAGTGTATTCGGATCATCTGATACCTAATATTTTCCCAAAATGTTGGTGTCCTCTAAAAATTTTTTCACAGCAAGAAGCGCTCTTTTTTGAAGGTGCACAATTGGCCATGGGCCAAGTATCTTTTTTAGAGTGAATGATCTTCTGTCTAATATCAACAAATTTGCTTGCAGTACCCTTCTTTGTGGATCGTATTTCGTGCTCTAGAGAAGAACATGATGCACATCTTCGTCTGGATGGCCACAAGAACACTCCGGACTAGAGACACGTTTTATCCTGCACAAGAAGTGCTTTGTAAATGCAGTACCAAGACGCAGGCGGTGTACCAATGTTTCAAATTTTCTGTTGTCTCTTGGATTTTCTGGCATTGATAAGTTTATACATGGGTTTATGAAGTATAACTCCGAGTTTTTAGTTTGCTGATCAAACCAAGTAGTTTTGCTGAGGCGACAAGGAATCTGTCTCGGGAGCAGACGGACTTCACTACGCAATAGAGGAAGATTGGTTGTCTCCGCGTTATTGTGCACCCGATTCGCAGCTGCGTCCGCTGCAGTATTACCAGGGATATTGCAGTGCCCAGGTAACCACTGGAATGCAATTACGTGGTTCATTGCGCTTGCTTTTGTAAGGGATTTGAGTGTCTCATACAATAGCAAAGTGTTCAAAGAATTTTTCTTATTGTTCTGTAGTAATGTGAGAGCGGCTTGCGAATGGCTAAAGATAACCCATTTTTGCGAATGTTTTTCTGATGTTATGAAACGCAAAGCACACAGGATTGCAAACAGTTCTGCCATGGTAGAAGATGTCTCCCGGGATAATTTAAATGTTTGCTCTAGCGCTAAATGTGAAATGCCGAATGCTGAAGTCGAGGAATTTTTATGACACGAACCATCTGTATAAACGTCGATGTACTGGAGATATAAGGAGTAAATTTGGAAGAGTGCCAGTTGTTGTGCGGCTACTATGAACATGTCTCTCTTAGATATAATCCCGTCAACCGATAATCCTATTTTAGGACATGTTAACATCCAGGTAGGGTAACAAACATCCTCTTTGCATAATTCAAATCTTGGTAATAATGCTTTATGTTCTCGATCAACTGCTTTTGTTTCTTTCGGTAAGCGCGAGGTTTAATGGATGTTTCTCGTGTTGGGTTAAGATGGGGTATATATGTCGGCATGTTTCAACCGTTTGTATGACTGGAAATGGTGGGTGACGAGCTTCAGCAATTACTAAAGAACTCGAGGTAGCCTGCGGAACCCCAAGACATACTCGCAGCCCTCTTGCCAGTAAACGTTGAAGAAGTTCCTCAGAAGTTTGCGATAAACCATGGAAAATAAGTGCCGAATTAGCAATTCTTTGTTTTATGAGTGCGTTATGAACTTGTAGTAGTGAAGAGACTGATCCCCCCCAGGTTGTGCCAGTCAGTCGCCGAAGTACGTTTATTACTGCATTGGTCTGCTTTTCAGTTGCGCGGATGTGTGAAGCCCATGTTAGCTGGCGGTCAAGAATAACTCCAAGAAATTTATGCCCATTTGTTTGCCCATTAAACGTAAGTTGGAAATTATTCAGCTGTCGTCTAGTGAAAGAAGGTACGGCTGTCTTTGCGTATGAAAGACTCATGGCTCTTTCTTTTAAAGAGGTGTCGATACTATCAAGACCCTCTTGCAGCGTTGTTTGAATGTCTTGTATATGAGATCCAGAGGCCCATATGCAGGTGTCATCTGCGTACAGCGAATACTGTAGACCAGACGGGAGTTCTAGTGGCAAGGCTGCCATGACACAGTTGAATAAAAAAGGACGGAGAACACAGCCCTGCAGAACGCCCTGCGTGATGCTGTGATAATTACTCTCTCCTTCGATTGTTTCCATAAAGCTTTTTCTGTCTTTCAAGAAATTTGATACCCATCGCAGCATTCGACCGTGTAGGCCAAGCTCTAACATACCAGCAAGGATGTGTATGTGACTTACAGTGTCGAATGCTCTTTGAATGTCTAAAAATACTGCTACTGTCACATTTCCACCACTTCGTTCATGTTCCACGCATGTGGCATTACTTTAGTTTTCTGTAGATTAATTTTTAGACCTACCCTTCTGCTTTCCCTCTCCAGGTCAGTGATCATGCCTTGCAATTGGTCCCCTGAGTTACTAAGCAAGGCAATATCAACAGCGAATCTCAAGTTACTAAGGTATTCTCCAGTAATTCTTATCCCCAATTCTTCCCAATCCAGTTCACTGAATACCTCCTGTAAACACGCTGTGAATAGCATTGGAGAGATCGTATCTCCCTGCCTGACGCCTTTCTTTATTGCGATTTTGTTGCTTTCTTTGTGGAGGACTACGGTGGCTGTGGAGCCGCTATAGATATCTTTCAGTATCCTTACATACAGCTCGTCTACATCCTGATTCCGTAATGCCTCCATGACTGCTGAGGTTTCGACTGAATCAAACGCTTTCTCATAATCAATGAAAGCTATATATAAGGGTTGGTTATATTCCGCACATTTCTCTATCACCTGATTGATAGTGTGAATATGGTCTATTGTTGAGTAGCCCTTACGGAATCCTGCCTGGTCCTTTGGTTGACAGAAGTCTAAGGTGTTCCTGATTCTATTTGCGATTACCTTAGTAAATACTTTGTAGGCAACGGACAGTAAGCTGATCGGTCAATAATTTTTCAAGTCTTTGGCGACCCCTTTCTTATGGATTAGGATTATGTTAGCGTTCTTCCAAGATTCCGGTACGCTCAAGGTCATGAGGCATTGCGTACACAGGGTGGCCAGTTTTTCTTGAGCAATGTGCCCACCATCCTTCTACAATTCTGCTGTTACCTGATCCTCCCTAGCTGGCTTCCCCCTTTGCATAGCTCCCAAAGTTTTCTTTACTACTTCCGGCGTTACTTGTGGGATTTCAAATTCCTCTGGGCTATTCTCTCTTCCATTATCGTCGTGGGTGCCACAGGTACTGTATAAATCTTTATAGAACTCCTCAGCAACTGGCTACATACTGAAGCAAACAGCTTTATTATCCGGCGCATTTCTCGTTCTGTACCATATCAGAAAGAATTAGCTTTGTGACGCCATCAGAGCCATGGGTCATCAACATAATGTTTCTTAGTTGATTTGTTAAAATGATGTGCCTCTTTGCACAGCCATGATTATGCATTGTTCCTGAACATTGCTCTCATCTCGTAGAAGGTAGGCACGTTTAGAGTGCAAATGCATGGGACAGCTAAGATGAAAGGTTTTCATAGTACTGTTCTAACAATAGGAGGCTATGTCAAGTTGTTAGAAAGCATTTTAAGCGTGAAGATGAATTTGGGCAGTTATAAAGGCTCACAGCAAATAGACGGACGGTTACAAAGTTAGCGTGTCCATGAAATTATTAGCCGACGTCAGCCATTTAAGCGAATTAATAGTAGTTGGAAATAATGTAAGATAAGGCATCAAGAATTTCAGAAGGTGGGAAGGAGCAAGAAATTTACGCAATAAGAATGCTTGGAAGAAAGATACGCTACAAAAGTTCATATTCATTTTTTCGACTAGTAAAACTTTGCTTATGCAATGATTGAAAATAACTTTAAAACATGCCTACTTTTCGAAATTGGTTCCCTCTTGGTCTTATGCGCGCGCTTTCTACGCACTGAAATGCATTAGCGATTGTTTCAGTAACCTATGCATTGTATCTGCAAAACTGACTTTATTGGACACAAGCATTTTGTTCCCCTGTCCTTAGAATAATTGGTCATACTGGACATATGAATTGAACTAAGATTAACTCGACATCGTGTGGAGTAGTCCTCACATGCAGCTTCGAACACTGAGGAACCCGTGGAATAACATGGGATACAGGAGTGCTTAAACTTACTCAGGCTCATAAAAACTCTTATTCCCTATGTCTTACTCAGACTCATACTCACACCCACTCGGACTCATCTTGAGTCACCCAGACGCCAAGGAAGATTCAGTCGGGCTCATTCAGCCTCAGACCTACACTATCTCACTTTCGGTGGGGCTCACTCAGATTCAAAACTCCTAAGTGAATCTGAGTCTATATACATCCTAGTGAGTTAACAGTTGAAAGAGTTCCTGTACCTACGCCACAAACTCAATTACAAACCACGGAAAGCAAAACGAAAGTGCTCCATTCAGTCAGCTATATCCAGTTCACATTATTCTCGCGCAACCAGCAAGCTGCCAGACTGCAGCCATAATGCAGGCAGTCGCCCGCCCTGCTGCTGATGTGCCATACCAGTGTGATTACGCTTCTCGCTATAATGCTGAAAACTACTGAACAGGGAGGAGCTACACCGCGTGCTACGACGCTATGCTCCAAACTCACTCCCCACTGACCACCTTATTTCGTCTTTTGCTGTTTTGCTCATTGCCTCTTTATAAGCAGGAGCCAGTGTGCGCTTGATTCCCTCTGAGGATGGTCGCGACGGCAGAAGGCCGCTGTGACAATTTAAGCACACAGATATAGAGCGAGATTCACGAGCACGCTATGTTTGCAGACGACGCGCGAGATTTGCTGGCAGTCGAGGCATATTTATGGCAGACATTTCGTAGCTAACTGAGCGGCATTCTGGTGTGGTGTTGGATGCGTATTCGTGAGGCATGCTCGGATGGCATAACTGCTCCGGAAAAACGCACAGAGCTACACAAATTGCGCACATTCCCTGCTGTCGCACATAGTGACCACCCCGTCATGGAACGTCGAAAAAATTTTTCGTAATTAGAACAGGCGAGTCCGTGAAAGTGGCTGCTGTTCGAGAAGTTCTGTGCTAGAAATATAATTGCCGATGGTGCTTTTAAACGCTGTTATTTTTAAAGAATCCTGCACGCTCGTCTAGCTAACGTAACCTCTAAGGTGCATTTCAATACGAATAAATCGTCCCACGAGTTTGTTCAGGTCAAAGTAATAAACAATAACTCAACACGAAGAAAACTTAGGCTCGTGCTTTTCCGATTCTAGTAGTTCGAAATAACAAAAATATTGAGGTGCTTCAATACGAAGATAAATGCGTAGTGCCTTTTTTCCATATAGTTTACTCACAGAGTACAAGACAAGGCCATGAGAGAAACAGTGATAGAATCTATAAGTAGCAAGAGTGTACGCCTTGTTTTATGCGGTTTCTAAGCTTTGATCTATCCATTTTCATGCGCCCACAAAGAGCATTTGTTGGTACCTATCGCAGCTTTTAAATATAAGACAAAGGTAAAAAGACAATATTAACGAAAACAGAATTCGTGAGTGGGCATGCACCTGCCATAACTTCTTCGTTTTCTTCATTAAAGTTGAACTAGCTGTTTCCAGAGACAACTCGATACAGCACGTGGCTTTCATTTACGTGCAAACTTCGAGCATCGCTACCGCCACCCTGTTTTGCAGACTACGTGCGCAATATCTATATATGTAGTTTCTGTTATGATACCTTAGTAAGCGACATTGGGGGTTATCATAAAATCAAGAAGTCACAATTCTTTAAAATAGCCTGCTTCAAGAAATATGCAGCTAACTTTACTTGAACGATCTGAGTGGTATTTAGATTGTGCTAGCAATGTGTTGGCAAAATCTAGCCGCCAGAAGGAAAAGAGTGCCCCATAAAAAAAAGCGTCCTGTGCGCCACTGCGCTCGGATGTATAGTGTATTTTATGCATTGTTTTCTGTGCTTCAGAGTAAATAGCTTTGACTATCCTTTGTCAATCATTGTTATATGTTTATTGTTGTTTGTATAAGCAGTGCTTAGTTTTGAGTGTGTATGCTCCGGTCCACCCCTTTTATAGCCCAAATGAGGCTGACAGTATACTAAAATGAAAAATAAAAAGTACACTGCGCCACAATCACTTATCCTCGCCTGCTTTTTTTCGTGTGTTATACGGCTGCAGGAAGCGGCCACCGCCACTGCCACTGGGCCCCGCAAAACATTGCCGCTACTTGACGTCATGGGGCACCGCAAATGAGCTGTGACCAAGCGCAGCCTCGTTAACGGCGCCTCGGCTGCTCATTGTCGTATACAGGCGCCTATTTGTGCCGGAAGTGCGAAAACACTGCGCCACACCTAACAAAGCCAACGGTAAACAAAGAAGCCCGTTGAAGTGTGGTGAAAGAAAGGAGAGAGATTACTAAAACTCCAGAGAAAGCAAATTGCACCAATAAGGGCTGACATAACTAAATAGATGCCGGGACATACATAGCAGAAGGGTTCCCAACCGCTACTGGTACGTGGCAGTGAACAGATGCATTAAGCAAAAAAGAAGCGTGCGAAGCTAGTGAGTAACAAGCTTGTAGCAAGCGTACGCTCGTGCGATAAGAAGCGGCGATAGCAGTAAAAGAAAAAAAGGAGAACAAATGCTGCGAAAGGTTGTTCACACGATTTCAGCGCTCCTGCAATTTTGGAGTTTCCTTAAAGTGCAACGTTAATAATCTCTTCCGTAAGTTGCATTCTGTGTTGTCTCACGAGAGACCTATGCATTGCTGTACATAAGGGACGCGTTTTCAACGTATTGCTTGGCTAAAGTGGTTTGTAAGTGCGGTGTTTCATGCAATAGTCTATATGCCTTAATCTTTCCTGACAGCTACTTGAGCAGCAGGGGAAAATTCACCTTTATATATAATTTATGGCAACAAGACCTAACAAAAGCAAGAAAAAAGAAGAGCTGTGATAACTTACAGCTTAGAGTCCCTTGCAGTGCGCGCACCGTGTAAGCTGCGTGCGCTGAAAGGCAAAGTAAGGAAGACCCACGTTTTGACCATTACATCAGGTGTGCAACCGCAGTAATATGTCGCAGTATTGGTTGCAGCACCAAAGCTCTGCAGTTTGTCAACAGGTCTTCTCAGTTCATCAATTTCTCAATCTGAGAACTTTGCACGGAACTAGCAATTTTCTACCCTTGCAGCGTCTACCTTTGGGTTGAACGAATAAGTTACTGCATTAGTGTTGTATCTTGCTCGACATCGCAAGACGTAAAGTTTTCACAATAGCCGGATTGGTCTTTAGCCGATGACCTACCGTGCAGTATAACCAAGACGTTATTGTGGTAGTCCAGCGACAGGTTTCTTCGCACTTCCGGCTGATTTAAACAACATCTTTGAAGGCCCAACAGTACCTTGAGGCATTCATACAGCGAGTGCTGGAGCTTTGCCAAGAAAACGCCCTTGACTAAGGCCAAGACCTACATGAAAGGAAGAAAAATACTATTATCATTACCACTACTATCCCCAGAACCGGAGGCTGGTTTAAGATGATTATTACCGGCACGTCCACCCGAATAGGAGAGAGGAAATACTTTCGGCATCGCTTATGCAATACAAAA
Source organism: Dermacentor andersoni (assembly GCF_023375885.2). Classification (NCBI taxonomy): domain Eukaryota; kingdom Metazoa; phylum Arthropoda; class Arachnida; order Ixodida; family Ixodidae; genus Dermacentor; species Dermacentor andersoni. Next base: position 173,663,542 of record NC_092818.1, read on the forward strand.
GACATAAACTTACACCAGATAGAGCTTAGTACGATAGGATGAGTTTCAAACCTCTTTAACTTGAACCAAGAAATGACAGTCCAACAGTACAACAGAAATAACGAAGAACATTCTAAGGGCAGACTCACTCCTGTGTCAAATTTTACGAACATTCTGCTCCTAAAAGCAGTCGATCTAACGATTGTTGGTTTAACGCGAACTCCTCAGTCGGAAATGCGTTTCTTTTTTAATGTATGATAGTGAGGAGATGTTGGCGCCTTTAAGTAGTAGGGGCTAATTCATTTTAGATAGAATAAATACATACAAGAAATAAAAGAACAAAGTGCCACTGACCAATAGAAAAATTAGTAAACCTCAGACCTAATAAAGAAATTGAAGGTGCAGATAAGAAATACAACGTTATTGCTACTACATTACTTCTTTCACGGCTTTCAAAACCCAATGTTATTTTATATAAGGAGTGTACACTATAGCAATAATGTAAAGCATTGTACGAACTGACACTAAGCCACAAACTGAAACATCACTAACGACTTCTGAAACAGCAAGAACCGTTACCGGTCGCGCTTTACTCAGCAAGAAGGAAATCGCAAATTGCGCAAACATTTGTCGCAGTACTGCTCAGCTGGAAGTGTGTGATTACCGGGGAACAGGTTCATTACCTCGGCGCGTGGGTGTGATCTTGTCACTACTTTTCTTCTTGCGCTTGTTAAAAAGCCTTTTTACATGCCTTTTTAAAGCCTTTTTGTTTCATGTATTTCCTCCAGCAGTTGTAATTTTGTTGTACATTTGTTTTGTTCTCTTCAATGGAATTGTAGTCCACTGGCCTTAATAGTTATGTGTCTTGTTGATGATGAATGTATTGACGACTAATTCTGTCATTCTTCCTTATCTTGCTTTATCGTGTTTGATAATCTGTACGTGCATTTTATTTGTATGTGTTTGATATGTTGCAGTGTGTTTTGAAGCATGTTGCGCTCATGTTGTGTGCTGCGCGTGCTGTCTGGTGTAAAAGGCCTAGTCAGGTGGCTTTTAGTGCCGTCTTTTGCCTTGGCACCAAGACAAACAGCTCTTGAGCGTTGTTTTGTCAATAAACAAACAAACAAACAAACATGCCGGTATTTACGAAACTAGGGCTTGAATATTGGAGCCCGCAGCACCTCGAGTGTGATTCTGACCCAAAATGATGAAGAGGAACAACAATGACAATCTTCGCGAGCATCTTCGGCCTAGGACTGATGCAGCTTTACGCTTTCGTGTGCCGTGAATAATTGTCACACATGGCTTCGCAGCCACACTTCGGCGGAAGAGCTCCAGCAGCGACAGCACTGGTTGGGTCCCGCGGTTTGTCCGGATATTTTTTGGTTCCGCGCACGGTAACACTTCATTAAGGCGCCGTTTCAAGTGCTCTCCGGCAATAGGCGTACCAGTATGTCCTGCTAAATGAAATTCCGACAGCCGCATAACTTGCTCGAGATATGACCAGTGACAGCGGCATGGATATGTGTAAATTGTGTGTACGTACAATGCAAAAGGCTGCTCAACGACATTCGGTTTTGTTTTCGCAAACGGAAGAGAAACTCTGCTCTCCTCGAGAGAAACGACATCATGTTGTGGCAGCGGCAGTACCTGCGTACCATCGGGGAACTTCGAACCCAAAAGCGGTATGTACGATAATCGACCCTTCTTGCATGTTTCATAATGTATGCACGAATAACTAACTTTTTACCACCCCGTACACCTGAACCTTTAATTTTCCGTAAAAAGATTTTTACGCAAAACACGCGAAATACGTTTGGCTGTAATAGTTAGCATAAAAATTGTTACGCCCAAGCTTTCGCTGCTCACAGTAGCTCTGTGTGCACAAACGCAAATGTTGTTGCTTGACAGTTCGAGGCGTTGTTTGTCCTCGCGGAACAGATATTAAGGTTAGCGTTGCGAGTGGTGGCGTTTTCTGTGGCCGCATGTCGTACATCACCAAATTTCAGTGCCCGCTGTGGACGCCGTTCACCTGGTCAGAGTTTGCACGCTGAGCAGAATAATTTGTTTTGCTTATTGCGTCTCACGAACATCCGGTGCCTGGATATTGCTTGATCACAATAGCCGAGCAGTGCAAATTCACGCAGCCCTTCGCCCGTCTTGACAAATTGCGAGTTGCATATGCTCGGCGACATACTTCCATTTTTTTCGTTGTTTCTTTCTTTTTTTTGCAGGCACATATACCACCTTGACGAAACTTGGGTCAACCCTTGAAATATCAAAGAAAAAGTCTGGGAAGAGTATAACGTCGTTACACGCGAGGATGCTCTTCGGGAAGGTCTGACAACAAGCCTTCGCGCACCCAGCGGCAAAGGTTGCAGGCTGATCTATATTGCACGCCGGTAACGATGATGGCTTCGTAAATGGTGCTTGCCTCGTTTTCCGAGCAGCAAGAGGAGCTGGTGACCGCCACAAAGATATCGATGGGCCACAGTTCGAGAAGTGGTTCTCTGTGTAGCTTCTACCAAACATCAAACCACGCACTGCTATAGTAATGGACAATGAACCCTACTACAATGTTCACCTCGAGAAAGCACCCACAGCATCAACACGAAAGGTTGACATTCAGTCTTGGCTAACCAAGAAAAGCATCGCGTTTTTTGAGGGTCAAATAAAGCCAGAATTGCTGGAGCTCGTCAACCAGCACAAGATGTTTTCGGCCTATCGCGTGCATGTGGTTGCTAAGGCTGCCGGTCACGACGTCGTGAGGCTTCCTCTATACCACGGCGAGATGAATCCAATCTAACTGATTCGGAGCCAGGTGAAAGTTTGTGTAGCCGCTAACAATACCGCATTCACCCTTGCAGCTGTCGGAAAGTTGCTGCAGGAAAGCATCAATTTCTTCAGAGCAGACAGGTGGCTTAGGGCGTGTTCTCATATTCAGAGGATCTAAGAGGAATTCTGGTAGCATGAAGGCATCATTGACGCAAGCCTCGACAGGATTGATCTTTCACTCGTATCAGATACGATCAGCGAGATTGATGCGAGTGATAGCGAGATGAGCGGAATGGAAGAGCCGCTGTGAATGCGAGGACGGTCGCAGAAGCCTCCGCAACACTGTGTTTTGTGCTTGGGCTTCTGCCACAAGCTTTTGCTAATGACGCGGCATGAAATAATTGACTGTGAGGTTTTACGTGCCAACACCACAGTATGATCCAAAAGAACAGCGTAGAGCTCCACCCTGCAACAACATGTACCACTTTATGTCTTTTTCTTTTAATTTTGAAAGCCTTCCCTTAGGCTTAACCAAGCGGGCGTGAAAATACGTGAACAAATGAGTTCCTTAACGTGCACCAAAATTCAATGTACGGTGCTTTTACATTTTACCCACATGGAAATTTTGCCGTCGTGATCGAACCCGCAAGCTTGCGCTTAGCAGCGCGTAGCTGCTAAGCAGCCGTGGTGGGTGCAGTACATGGCGGACATAACAGTTGCCGGAATACTTAAGCATAGTTCTGAAATGCTGCAATCATGTGGAAAGAAAGTTTGTATAAATAAAGACATTGACGTTGCTCCTTGCAATGAAACACACCGCATGGCACGTTGCAGCGTGGCATGCCGCACATTGTATATATAAAATGCACGACAAAGCGCATAGTCGTAGCCCTTTTCCAAAATTTACACACGTAGTGTATTTAGCATAAGAGTTTAACTAAAATTGAGTTCGTACGTAGCTACAACGGCGATCTCTTAAAAGTTTATAGTAGCTCGCGAAACAACCAATTTTTAAGTATTCATATATGAAATATATATATCAGCTTTCCATAAATATGATGTGATGTACGTATGATTATTCTTTACAGTGCCATAGCACGGCTAATATATATCTACCGCATGCATGCGCGAAAGCTGTCATCGAAAACGCCCATTTGCGGAAAGCGCTGGCACAACCGAAAAGCGAAAACCGAAACCGAGAACCTAAACCTCGAGCGAAACACTTGCATGGGCTCCGCCCACGTAGCCTTCGCTGCACTGCCACAGAGAGTTGTCGCCAGGTGTAGGTACCCTTTAAAAACGCTGTCCAACGCTGGTACATTCGCCGGCGATTTCGGGGTAATTGGCTACGTACAAAGCGGCGACCGTTCTATAAGTGTGCTTCTGTCAAAAAGACAGCTTGTTTTGTCGCGAAATTGACAATGCAGCATGAGATGTGCGAAGTTCCAGCTAGATCTGTTAATTCTCTTCCCCTTCTCATGAATCTACTCAGTCTTGGGTCGCTTTATGTGCCAGTTCGCTTAGGAATAGAGTGATCACCTTCATAAAGCCGGAGACTGTACCACAAAAGCTACCGTTGACCCTCAGCGAGAACACGGAATCATTATTCGATGTCTAAATACAACTCCAATTAGTTCTAAAATTCGGCAGCATTCGTGATACGGCAAAAATTTTGCATAATTGACTTGTTTATGTTTTTTTTGTTTTTTTTGCGAACAGTGATACGAATGCATAACAAAGGTTGTTGCCGGGCTAGTTGGTTCATGGTATATGGTAAAATTAAAAGCATACGAAAAAGGAAATGGGCAAGACTGAACACAAAGAGCACTGTCGTGTCCTTTTCCGCACTGTTTTAGTTCTACTGTTTGCCATGAATCAAGCCTCCTTAAGCTCGCTTTCCAACACTGTGGGCCATTTTTCATGTTTCTCACCAAATTCTTCCAATGCATCTGTTATGAGCGCTTGTGGTATTCAGTGTTGGCCGCGTCCATCGTTGCGCTCAAATAATTTAGCTAGATATGAATGCAAGCGAACACCAAATATACCCACTATTGTTTTGAAGTTAATCTGATGCACTATACGGGTCCACTTGCATTCGGAAAAAGAACAAAAAAAAAAGAAATGTCTGCAGATAACTTTTGATTGTACGCTGGTTGAGCGCTTGTGGTATTCAGTCTTGGCCGCGTCCATCGTTGCGCTCATATAATTTAGCTAGATATGAATGCAAGCGAACACCAAATATACCCACTATTCTTTTGAAGTTAATCTGATGCACTATACGGGTCCACTTGCATTCGGAAAAAGAACAAAAACAGAAATGTCTGTAGATAACTTTTGATTGTACGCTGGTTACATAACAAATACGTTCTGTATGAAGTAAGAGCCAGAGCACACATGGACGCAAACGCCCAGGATATTAGGGGAGGACTGTGTCACGTAAAATTCGAACATTGTGGATGCGGTTCCCGTCGAAGCAACGTTGTCTAAAGTTCGTCTGAGCTCTCCCAGTCTGTTCCAACTTCGAACAAGAGTAACAGTAATGATATCATATACGTATTTAAAGTACTTCGCTTCCCTGGATTAGTGTTCATGACCGCCTGTCTGTCCCTCTGTCTAAGTTGCGTTTAACTTTCTACTCCGCCCCCCCTCCGTCTTGCCCTTTTGCTCATCCTCCTATTTAGGTAGAAAAGAGACATTTCGTTTTGGTTAACCTCCCGCTCTTTCTGCTATCTTTCGGGTCTATCGCTCATCCCAGCCTTCTTTTTTTTACTACTTCTCTGTCTCTCTCTCTCTCTCGGGTCTCTTTCTTAGTTCCATGATACTCATGTCTCATAATTACTGGCCTTGCTTGAGAAGCCCGGAATTTTCCTTCGTTCTGTTTTTAGCACATTGGGATGCAAAAAACATTTTAAATATATATCATATTATAGTGCTAGCTTCTATTATGCGTATAAGTACGCTCTGAATATCAAAGCTTGTCACAAAAACTAAAAAAAAAACTGCATATTTTTTGGAAGCGTACCGGGCGAAAATTATTCCCGAAGTTAAAGTTAAGGCTCGCAAGGTTAACAAATATTTAAATTGTGCTTTAAGTTTGTTACTCACGGTTCCCGGCTCAAAGTTATCAGTGCTGATAATTTTCTTGCTGTTGTTGAGTCTACTGGTACATAAGCAACTAAGGCTATCATGCGCCAAACACCAGAGTGAGGGGCTTCAATTCTTTAAAAAGCTGGGTCACCTCAGTGACTCCTTGTCTCGGCAAGAGCCCCGAAGGTCCCAACAAATTAACTAAAGGCTTCGGCCTTCCTGTAACAGATGAGAAGGTGGATGAAGGGTTGTTTAATATACGTCAAAGCACACAGTGAAGTTTAAAAGGTTTCTAAGAACACCTGCTTTATTTAAAAAAGCTAAAAAAACATGACATATCAACAAGCCCATTTTCACCTAAAATCAAAACGGGGTGAAAAGAAATATGTTCATTATAAAATGAAGTAAAAAACATTTTCCTCTGTGTTTCCAGTTTTCTGCATGAAAATAAGACGTTAACCACTGATCAGGCTGCGTCGTGAACCACTCATGATGATGAATTAGGATTTTTATGGCGCAGCAGCCGTGCAGGCTGTAATGCGCACCATTGAAGGCGAGCGAGTAGTAGTAGATGTAATACATCTTATTTGTAAAACAAGCAGGCAACGTCTTCACCCTAGGCGACAGAACGTGTCATAGTTTTACGTACCATTTTCACTGATTTGGCTTCACCATTTATTTTTCTAGGATGTTACTACTCAATGCATGGTTTTGGGACTGTTTTATATTGCCATGGAAGGAAGTTATAAAACATATCTTTTGGAAGACAAATAGACGTATTTTATTTCATTACAAAAATAGAATATTCAGCAGTCATGGCAATGCGGTGTTCGCCCTTTTATGTAGACAGAAAGAAAGTTTGAAAACCAAGGCAAGGAGGCTGAAAAAAAAAGAAACGCCCTATTTCCTAATTTGTTTACAGCTAGTCACGGCGTATCATTTCGGAATCTCATCTAAGCGTGACGCATGCCGTGAAGACGCCTCACCGTGATCCCATGGGTTACGCTAGACTCAGAGTATAAAACTGCATCAGCGTCAACACTCTTGGGCACAGCGCGTGAACTAGAGACATCTGACTTGAAGCAAATGAGTTGCCTAGATGTTCGGTACGCAAAAGAGGCCAGCGTGCACTCTTCATAGGTGCTCCAGTAGAACTTGTGCAATGTCCGCATTCAAGGCATACGGCAAACATCAAAGGAGCGCGCCACATTCCAAATGCTTGCGACATTCCCATCTTAGCTAGCCGCCTCGTTATAAAAGAAAATGAGAGGCTTTTTGGAGAAGAAATTGGGGAAAGTTCACCGTCGTGTGCGAATCTATTAGGACGTGGAACTCATATAGATATCAAGCTCGAGCTGTATTTGTCGTTACAGTTTGTACTTCTATATATCACCGAAAATGAGTTACTACTCCTTCAAGCCATACATTCTCTTTCCTTGGCACAAACCCGCCGATTCATGATCCACGTTTACGGCTTGTAGTTAGGTTATAGCGCTGTTAAATTTTCTTAAGCTTCACAATCAAGCCTTTATTAGCTGTTCAAACATTTTTCACATGCTTCCTGAATGCGAACCTCTCTTCAAAAGAAGGACCTTTAACGAATGCTCGGATCAAGAAAATTTATCATTTTTTGAAGGAAGAAGGAAAGAAGGAAAGAAAGAGAAAAAAGGAAGATATACGTTGCTCTCGGTGACATTGCCTGGTGCGGAAGTCAGGGCATCAGTAGTTGCCGATGTTGTTAGTTCAGCAACATATTAGTAATGTGTTTTGCACCTTTCTACCTGGAACTCCAGCTCTCTTGACAAACTTTAACACTTTTCTTAAGGCAGAAAAAATTATCAAGTGCCATTTATTTATAAAAGATGCTGACATGTTCATTTGTAAAGATTGACTATAGAGTATTTGTTTGAATAGACCAAAACACAAGAATCCCTAAATCGCAACACATCATTTATACAACTGCCTATTCTTTAACAGGAAAAAGGTGTCACCACTACGCCTACTGACATATTTCATAGGTGCAGTGTCCGCGCGGAGCCCTGTAGTCAATTTTAGCCGCACAATATTTTTCTTTCTAGACTTAGCTTGGAGCAAGTTACGAAAGCAAAAAAAAAAAAAAACATGATAAGTGAAGAAGAAAAGTGTGCGACGACCAATAAAGCTTCGGCTGAGCGGAGACAGGCGTAACAAATTGTCTCATCCTCTGTATTTTTCTTTCTTTTTTTGAGGGTACAATCGGTCATATTCTGCTCTAAGAGGAACGTAATGGAAACAGGTTGAAATATTCCACTGCTCGTCAAATCTTCATGATGGTATCCCGTTAGTCGGGTCTGCAAGTTTTTCTACAAAAAATCTTAATAATAATAAAGAAACCTAAGCGTGTACATAGAACAAAAATACTCTTTCAATACTTTCCGACTGTGACGTAGGCAATAGAATATTTCCACTAGTTGAAAGGAAATAAAGGAAGAGAGTGAATAAGGCATGGTGACGTAAGTGAGGGGCTTCTGAGTTTTCTGTTTCGTCACGGTATATTTCCCTTCGAAGAATAGAACGAGCTCTGGAAAGCAGTGATAAGGCGTTGCTAATGGTGCGGGCAAGTGTAAAGCCTCTGCACTCCGAAATTTGGCCTAAGGTATGGGCGAGTCCTTCGTTTCTATTGCGGACTTCTTTTTTACCTCAAAATGTGCACTTGGAGCTCTTAGTGCATGCTTTTAGCTTTGTTAGCTTCGTGTCAACCTTCCGAATTGCATTTTACTGCACACAAGGCAATCACGAGTTTGAATTGTTTCACGCTGAACAAAACAAGGCATACAGCTACGTGCATGATTGTTTCTTTGACGACAGCTCGAGGTAATTTGAAAGCACCGTGCAAAAGGGCAAAGTGATTCAGATATTTGAGAAGCGACTTAAGAGAAAGTGTTACCTCAAGCCTGACCCCAATGCCGCTTATTCAAGTGCTTGTAAACTGCAGAAATATTTTGATGAAATAACTCTTTGGCTGATTTTAAAGAAATGTGTGGCCTTTGAGAGGAAGTTAAATTCTACTGATTGCTGGAAGTAAAATTTTCGTTCAGTGCATGAAAGTGTTGACAAAAATGGCCACAATCGACAAGACTGAAGAAAAGAATATTGAAGCACAAACTTTACAAATACGTAACTCTGCATCAAAAACGTGCATATCAACTCTGCAAAATGCATGCGTTGGAGTATCCACAGCGGACAAATCTGCTTAATAATTTATATGTTACATGATCTCTAACAAGGTTTACAAGGGTTTCGCAAAAGCCCTATTCACATATTAGTGGTATATGTAGGAGCCATGTATAGCATATCAATTTTGTCCACTTTAATTGTACTATTAGATGGAATTGACATAATTGTGACAACATTTTTTCATTGCTAAGTTGTAGTGTCGTAAACTAGATACTGTCGTTTTTTGTAAATTTGCGATTTTCGACAAGACTTATAAAAACACTCATGGCGTAAAAGAAATCCGCTTGGTACAATCTCTAGGTTTTAACCTCCTCTTTTAAATGCAACAAATATGAAATTTGATAAAGCGGTCTTCTTTCCCATGTATTTAGATAGGATTCCCCGATCTAAAGCCTCCGCTTAAGTTCAAGGACCTAGAAGTGGGGCTTCAGTGCAGTGTCCAGTATAAAGCAACGGTAAAAAAATGAGCACGAACATATTAAGGGATTGTGTACAAAAGAAATAGAAACAAGTAAAAGCGTTTTGGGGGATATAAAATATTGTTTCACCGCACCACATTGATCTCGGAAAAATTAATTGGCATTTGGGGAAAGGCCTACGCAATTTATAACGACACTTGGGTGATTCGATGACTGATCAGCGCGAAACGTGGTAGCACAAGGAACATAACAAAAAAAGAAAGTAAAAAAAAGAAAGGAAAAAAGGAAACAAGACATTGGACACAACCACCGTGAATGTATCACTGGCTGTGTTTTTCTTTACTTATGTTGAACTGCTTGAGCTGATGTTTTTCAATATAACTTGCCTTTGGTAGACATTCATAAACATTCCTCAGTAACTCTCATGCGTTTGAGCATTGAAAATAGTTGAACTGCTGTAACACATACAAGTTTGCGTACAAGTTGCGTACAAGCTGCGTACAAGTTTTGCACCGTTTCCTGAATCCAGCTGTGGGTTACGTTCCCAAGTGATCCCTTTTACTACGTCATTACAAGTGCATAAAAAAAAACATGAGCCTTCTCATGCTTGTCACTGAATGAATACACAGGTTCAGGCAGTAACATTAGAAAAATAAATTTCAGCAAAGATTTCTGTTCCTTTATTTCCTTTTAAAACATTAGAATGATAAGGTTGCAGTCTATAATAGTCCAATTATTACTATAAAAATTATCGAAAAAAGTTTACCTTAATTAAGATTATTTTAAACTAGCTATTGTTACCATTCTGACTATTGTTACCGTCGTTACAATCTTGGCTTTGCCACAAAACTGGCAGCAAACAAAAAAAGGGAAAAAAACTAGCACCACGTTTAACGATGCTTGAGTATATAAAATGCGCAAATCGTGGTTTGATGATTTTTCGAGGGTTGCTACTGAAAGAATTCCATAAACAAAGATAAAATCTCTTTAAGAAAGCCTCTAATATTTCCCTTTCGAGCAAGAATGCACTTTGTTTCCAAATATGGGCAATGAGAACAAAAAGAAAAATTTAGTAGGCAGGATTTCATACTTCCTGTAATGAACCACGGCTTTAGCTTCAAATGCAAACATAAAGAATCTGTTACATTATGTCCCTACACAGAAAAGCAGATGCTACCCGCTAGTTGTGGTTAGGCCACGCATCGAGCTCATAAAGTAATGTGAAGACATCTCTTTTGAGCCGTTCATCACCTTTCAACAGACTCCTGAAAACCAACAAAATTCACCTGCCAAGCATGGTTAGTTTTTCTGTACGCGTTTATAATAAGCTAAAAGCGAGCAATACCACTAGCACAACGGAAAGCGCAAGTGTAGAACACATAGGCAGCTGAATGATTCTGGATAATTGCGACGGTATTTCAGCAGCTAAGTATATATCATGTGAAAGAAACAAGCATAGGAGATGCTCGAAAGGTAAGTCATAGCGATCCGTATTTACAGCAAACATTGGTTCGAGGAGAGAATTCTCTGACCTACGGACTTGCGACTTCCTCAACACACACAACACGCAACCAGTGGTGTCAAAGCTACGAGGCGTCTGTACAGCTGAGGCTACCTACGTTAGGAATTTAGTTATAACTGCTTCGAGTACGCTGACATGCTTGCTATCCTTTCTATTCTTCATTCCTTTTACATCTCGCTTCTTTGTTCTCCAGTGTAGGTTATCAAACCAGGTGCAACCTGCTTAACGCCCCTGCCTTTTCTTTAATTTCTTTCTCTGACAAGCTTCATGCCGCAAGGACGACAAGGCCACGTCAGTCCAATTACCTTAAGAGCATTAGTCGTGTGAGGTTGCTGTGTTGCCCAAAGGAGAAATATAGAAATTAATCATGCGTAAATGTAGACATTCTTTTTTGTTCGAACTAGATTTTTCTAGCAATAAAGCAAGTTGACCCAAATATTGTCTTGTCGAGAACGTTTAATTAATAGGTGACAAAATTCTGGTAGAAAAAGCTAGTGAGTCAAATTACGGGCACTATGGTCAGGAATAATAAAACCTCACTGGAATGGAAACCAGTGCTCAGACAGGGAAAACGAAATCAAGTGAACAAATGAAGATGTATAGTAACAAAACTTACTGAACTGTATTACTGTGCACTGACAATATGATGTAAACTTTCGAGTTGAATTACGATTCTTACTGTGAGCACGCTATATTCACTCAAACAATGGCAAACCTGTCTCATGAGCGATTTGTACATTAATATAGGTGCCATACAACAATATCCCCACTATAAAGAACGTGCTTCCCAACGTTATGATATCCAGAATAGAGATTTCTCTTCTCACTCTCAAACTGTTTTTTTGTTTCTGTTGCTTTTACAGTACAAATCTTTTATATAGCGAGAAAATCTAAACTCTGCCATTCTATTTAGACCGCTAAAAAGCCGATCATCGCAAAATGTTGACTCAAAGCATCGGTATGCAGTGAAAAAACTGCAGTCATAGGAGCACATTCTTACAGAAATCTGATGCAAGCTTGAACTTCGCATAAGGCTTACTGAAGTGGTTCTTTTGTTGAAAGAAACTAAAATGCTCAGGAAGAGTCGCTGTCTTCTTTTTACATTTTGTTCACAGTGCAGACACATTGGCACAGTTACTGCTTTTGCTTGCGCGTTACTCGGTCGACCTTATACGTATTATAAGCGTAGTCGGGAAGTAAACAGAATATTCGCCACGATATATATAAATGTCTAGCACAGAGAGAAAAATAAAAGAGTTACACCAGAATATAGTTGTTCACGCTGACGACTGCTGCGATGACAATCTCCGACATAGGACGGGGAAATAACAAAGCAGAAGAACCGATGGATCTTATGTACAGTGAAATAGCAACGCTGATAGAGTGTCCTCTCACCGAGACTTTCCGGAGGCGTTAAGTGGGAAGCATGATAAAGCGGCCACCCTGTTCCAGCAAAGATGGTTGTGGCCTAGTTTGGCTACTCCGGCCGACTGGGGTGGAGTATGCGGAAAGGCCCTTCCATTAGAGCGGTGTCCGATATGCGCTTTCTGTGACACACTGTATCTGCGGCTCCTCATCCATCTCACAGGCATGTCTCCTCAGTGACAATGTTGTCGTTCCTGGCTGGCCTGTAGCAGAAGACTGCAGGTGCCTCTCGACGTGTTTATGTTGGCGAGTGTCTCCCCCTGTGATCACATTATCATGATCGCTTCGCCTGACCCACGCGGCGTATAGGCAGCCGCTTCAACGAGTCTGCACTTCTATTTTACTCTTTTGTGTGCGTGTGCACAGATGCAAATATTTCTATGAAATATGCTAACACTGGAGGGATTTAGTTATTCCACGAGTCTCCCGCATTTGCTCAGGGCTAGGCCGAGCATCCTAAACTGCCCTTTCGTCACTGAAAAACTGACAGGCTTGAGAACGAAAACGTTGCAATCATTTCTCCCTATAGACGCCAAAATACGTAAATATGTTCTCCCTATAAGCGCCAAATACGTAAAAACTAGAAGCCCTTGAATGCGATAAATATGCCACTCTTGCATAAATTCAGCATTTTTACGCTCCATTAGGGTATAAAGTTTTATACCATTAGGGTATAAAGTGGGAAAGTGGGCAAGCTGGTAAGCATTTATAATGCGAACAGCGGGAAAAGAGCACAGGACGAGCGCTGAGTAACAACTATGTTTGCAAATACAGCAAGGAATGTAAGCGACACAGGCAGTTATACAGAACCGCGAAGGAAAACAACCAGGACGCGCGGTTACAGGGCATCTGTTTCCATACCGAGCTATCCAAGTACACTAATTCCTGCTGAGAAAGCGCGATTGAAGGTTCGCTAATACACAGTGTGCCCTTCCGCTCTATGTGGGCAGCCTCTCCGACTAATTTAGTGGATACATCAGCATGTTTGAACTAAATTTCTGTCTTAAGCAGTGGCTTACGTCGGTGTTGTCGACAATGCGGAGACATATGCGCGTAATCATTCTTGTGCGAGGACAAGTCATGCTCGCTAAATCTTACACCGATGCAGCTGCCCGTTTGCTCTATGTACACTCCCCCGCACGAGAGTGAGGCAGAGTACACAAGACTGGTACACTAACAACTAGGCAGGTTAGTGTACTCGGATAGCTCGTTACTCTAACCGATGACCGGTAACCATGTGTCTGGGTTGCTTTCCTTCGCTCTGCTGTGTGATTGCCTGTGCCGCTTATGTTGGCACGTGGACTTGTTCATCTTTTTCGGGTGAGCGCTTTTCACCATCTAACAAATGTTATCACTCAGCGCGGGACTCGCCTGCATGTATCAGCAGTTTCTTGAATGTTATCGATGGTTCATAGCGCAGTCTGTTGTCCCTGAACCTTGTGTAATGTGATTGCATATATGCGCGACACGAATGGTGTAGAACTTTGAGGAAGACACGTGGGCACCAGACATTACTCTGGAATGTTCGGTGGCTCGTGTAGAAAAGCCGGCGCGCTTGACCGGCAGATCAGATTTCGACGATCGCTGACCGTCCTCGCCGCTGTCTCTATGCTTTTGAGTGTAAATTCTAAAACAAAATTACACCATTTAGGTTGCATCTTGCCACACAACAATAAACGTCATCTGTCTTGTCCGCATTTCCTTTCTTTAACGCTGAGAGCCCGATACTTCCCAGTAACGAACCGCATGCGCGTTATAAGCATGACATAGCATTCCCGACTAGAAAGTAGCGGGCGCGGCCTTTTCAAGAAAGGAAACGCAAGCAAGGAAGATGACGATTATTGTTGTGTGGCAAATATACACCCCAATGGGTGTCCCTTTGTCTAAGAGTGTAGCTTGCTTTTGTGGGCACAAGTTCGCCCAATAAAACTTAGTTTCGTCATTCACAGATTTGCCGCTGCGTTATTCACTTTCACTACTACGTGACAATATTCCTTGCTGTAGCAGTAATCTTCCTTGTTGCTCAGCGCTCTTCCTGTGTTGTTTTCATCTCATCCGTTTTTTTTACGAAGTGTTACTAAAGTGCTCAGAAACAACATCGAGGGTTTTGGTGCTGGCGCGCACGGCCAAACAATGCCGAGTGCACCAGCACCAAGACCCTCAATAAGAAGAATGATATCAATGAATAAATAAATTGCAGTAACGTGCCAAAGCACTGGTTCATGTGAGAAATGGTATTACACACACACACACACATACACACACACACACACACATATATATATATATATATATATATATATATATTGTAGTGAAGCAGAGCAACACTTTCAAGTAGGTCAAGCTCTGCAGCGCTGTTCTCGGGAGACGCCGCTCGTGCTAAGAGTCCGTGCCCTGCTCAAACCGTCTGTCTTAAACATCGGTACTAAAAACGCCTTTGCAAGTGGTGGAGGGTGCTTTGGCCTACAATGTCCATCCTGTCACTTCGATCGTGTACCCTACGCTCAACCTTGCCTGAAGACGCATCCCAGCAAACGCCTCCTCAGTCGGTCCTGTGCTCTGGTGTGCCTCGCAACAGGCACCCTGCCATTTTCAGCAGCGCGCACGACACCGACGTCGAAAACTGGCTGACCACATATGAAAAGGTAAGCGCCCACCACAAATGGGACAATCCCGCCAAGCTGAGCAACGTGCTCTTCTATCCCGCGGGTGCCGCAGGTTTCTGGTACAACTTATCCCTGTTTTTAACCTTTATACCACATTGTGCTTTTCCATCTGTGAGCCTCATTCTTGATTTTGAAAAATGGATAGAGGACGATACTTTCAACATGCTAATTGCCAAAAATCTTCAGTCCATGACAGACATCATCACTCTATCTCTATGTCAAAGCTACGAGGAGCTACGCAGGCAACGTTAGTTGACACGTCGCCCTTCCTGGCGGGACGACCCCATTGCTGGTTTGGCTATCATCTCCGACTAGTCAGCGTTGCTTGCTGAAATGAAAGCGTTCAATTGGAAGGAAGTTGCCACGCCAGCTCTTCTTGATATCCTTCGCTCAGCTGCCGCATCTCCAACAGCCTGCATCGAATTTTATGCCTCCGCTTCGTCGCGCGATCGAGCAGGACCAGAGACATCTTCTTGCGGCTGCCCCACTAAGCTACACTGACGTCGTTGCGCCACCCCGACAAGTTCAGTCGGCTGCACCCCTCAGCTACGCTGAAGTCGTCGCGATGCGTCTCCGTTCTGCAGACTTCGTGCCTAGACCCCGATTGCCGCCCACCATGCAGTCATGTCAACGGCCCTGGGAGCTGCATGGGAGCTGCCCCGGCGAGCCGGTGGCGTACTCCCGACAACCAGCCAATATACTTTGCGTGCGACTACGCTGGTCACGTCGCACATTTTTGTAATCGTGTGCAGCCGCCTAGCGCCGCATCCCCTGTGATAAGCCAGTATAACCGTCCATATTACGGCCCCCTACCAGCTATGTTGCCGACATTACGCCAGACCACAACAACCCGCTGTTCATCTTCTGCACGCCGTCGCACACTGTCGCCGATGCGACCTCGCCCCGTAACTCGGTATGAGGAAAACTAATCGTCGCAGTCCAAGAGGCATGTGTTGCGACAACGTGAAAGTGTGGAAGTCCTCACCGCAGTCCCTCGAACGCAATCGAAGCGTTGACGGTACTCGAACATCTGCACTCGTGGACACTGGAGCGGCCGTATGTGCTATGAAAGCTAAGCTTTGCCGCTTACATTGGAAAGTAACGACGTCCTATTTGTGGACTGTCCCTCCACATAGCCAGTGCTCAGCATGTTCATCCCTTGGCGGCTTGCACTGCTTGTGTCGTCATTGACGACGTTCTATGCGCCATAGAATTCAGCAACCTTTTCTCGTGCTCTCAATGACGTTATCCGCTGCTGGGAGTCTCTCGCGCCAAAATGCCGTTATTCATTGCGCAAGGGCCGAAATAGAATTCTCGTCGCTGTTTGATTTGCCACTCACCGACAATTCTTTGCTTTCGAGGAAGCTACTTGTCCAAGCCGACACTTATATTACTCCGGACGGCTAAACGATCGTGCCCAGGTCCTGCAGCGGAATCTCAGACGCTTTTGCACTACTATCTCCGTCCGACCACTTTCTCACTCGGAAAAGTCTGGTGCTGCCTTTTTTCGACAGTGGATATGACCCAGGGAAACAGTAGCATTTTCTTTGGCAATCCGTTTCCATACCCTTTGTTGCTGCTTCTAGGGGAAGGTCTTCGCAATGTAGAAGCGATCGAAGACGTGCAAGTTATTGACGTGCCCAATGACAATTACTGTGCTTGTTCTAGTGCGCTCAGTGCTGTTTCTACGTGTGACCTATCGCCCAGTGATGTGTTCGATTCTTCTATTGCCGATACCCTTACAGCGGTACAACGGTCTCGGCTTTTGTGCCTTCTAGAATAATTTCGTTCTTCTTTCGATGTAGGACACTCTTCCCTGGGCCGGACGCCAACTGTTACCCATCGCATCGATAATGTCACGCAGCCGCTATTGCAGCAACGTCCTTATTGTGTATCTCCTGCGGAACGTAGTGTAATCAACGAACAAGTCGACAACATGCTTTGTCGCGAGGTTACACGACCTTCCAACAGCCCATAAGCATCCCCTGTCGTCCTAGTTACGAAGAAAGATGGTTCTGTGTGGTTTTGTATGAACTACCACCGCCTAAAAAAGATCACCAACAAGGACGTCTACCCTCTCCTGAGCATAGATGACGCCATTGACAGTTTACAAGGCGCAGGATTCTTGACATCTCTACCTTTGAGCTCAGGGTATTAGCAAGTACTCATGGCACATGCCGATCGGCCGAAGACAGCTTTTGTCACACCCGACGACTTATACGAATTTAACGTAATGCGTTTCGGACTTTGTAATGCGCCCGAAACATTTGAGTGCATGATGGACACAGTTCTGTACGGCTTGAAGTTGCACACGTTCTTGGGCTATCTTGACGACGTGGTTGTTTTTCTCCTGACTTCGCACCTTAAACGGCTCCGGTCTGTTTTAAAGTGTTTACAAAAGCAGGGCTACAACTAAGCCTCAACAGGTGCCAATTTGCTGCTCGTGAGCTGACAATTCTACGTTACGTCTTATCCAAGGATGAAATTCTCCCAGATGCACCCAAACTTCGGGCCGTCGCCGAATTCTCTAAGCCAACGTCCGTCAAAGAATTGCGCAATTTCATCGGTCTGTGTTCCTGCTTCAGACGTTTCATCCGCAATATCGCCGCCATCATATCTCCCTTGATGAAGCTACTTAGAAGCAACTGGCTCCTCACTTCGCGGTCGACCGGGTGCGACGAGGTCTTCACAAAGCTCCGTCGTTTCCTAACATCTCCGCCAATTTTGCGCCATTACGACCCGACAGCCCCTACCGAGGTGAACACGGGTGCCAGCGGTGTTGGCCTCGGCGTTGTTCTTTCCCAGCGCAAACAGGGGTTTCCTGAAGAAACAGTCGCGTATGCAGGTCGTACGCTGACGAAATCTGAGACCAATTACACTTTCACAGAAAAAGAATGTCTGGCCATCATCCGGGCTCTCACGAAGTTCAGGCCTTATTTCTACGGCCGTCCATTTTTGATGTATTTACGGACCACATGTTGGCTGTCGTCCTTGAAAGATCCTACAAGCCGTCTTGACCCATGGGCACTTTGCCTGCAGGACTACGATAACCACGTGCTCTACCGCCGTGAACGCCAGCATTCTGACTCCGTTCCGACATATGCGCAGCCTTCCACGCCTATCCACTGTGTGCGCACTCGGGTGTTTTCAAAACGTATCAGCGTCCTAAACAGCAGTATTGCTGGCGAAGGATGTAGAGCTAAGCTCAGAAGTTCGTTCGCTCTTGCCCCGATTGTCAGCGCCGGAAATCTCCCCCCCCCCCTCCTCTCGCCAGCTGGTCTGCAACCTTTACCTTGCCCTACCCGGCCGTTTGGGCGCGTTGGCATCAATTTGTATGGCCCCCTTCCCCTGACATCAGCTGGAAACCGCTGGGCCATTGTGGCGGTTGAACACCTCACGCGATACGCCGAAGCTGCCGCTCTCCCGGCAGCTACCGCGCGCGATGTTGCCTCCTTCCTGCCTCATTGATTCATCCTGCGTCATGGATCACCTAAGCACTGCTCATGATCGTGAAAATGTCTTCCTATTCGAAGTAGTTGAAGCCATTCTTAAAGAATGTCACGTTGTTCATTGCACAACTACGGCCTACCATACTCAGCGTACCAGCTCGCACGGGCCTTTAACTCCAATGACCAAGAGCGCCAAAGGACCACTCGTGGTGACACCATGCACCTCTCCACCCACCTTCCTTCCTGCAGTGCTTCTGCGGCTTTCCGTTCCTTCAGCTGCACCTGGGCTCTCTTCAAAACCACTGCGCAAGAATGAAAGGCCATACCATATCGTCGAGCGCAAATCCCCCATTGACTACGTGATCGAACCCATTGAACCGTGTTCGGACATGCACCGTCGTGGACGAAACATTGTCAAAGTAGAACTCCTCAAGCCGTACTATGATCCACTCATAGTGAGGAGCTGTTAGGTCCCCGGACGGCTCCCTTTTCGTTCCCGGGGGCAATTCTAGCGAAGAAGAGGAACGCTACAGCGGGCCATCTTCTCCAACGCATTCTAGTGGGTCAAGCCCTCCAGCGATGTTCTCGAGAGAAGCCGCGTGCTGAGAGTCCGTGCCCTGCTCTAACGGTCGGTCCCAAACACCGCGGACTAATAAACGCCTTTATAATATATATATATATGAAGCGCACATACCATACAAATATGGTTTACAATATATAAGGTACATAACACAACATAGCATATAGCATAAAAAAATCATTGATATTTCTTGAAGTCTAGACACCAATCACATCAAAAGTGCATACGTGAAAATGTCTCACTCTGTAGCTATTTTTTTCAGAATTCTTGTACTGACGCTATTCCATATTTCTGCAAAATGAATCAGACCATTTAAAGCTTGAATGAGAAAGTTAAGTCAGCATTTATCCATCCGCATTCCTGGTCTTAGACTAAGCGAGGACTGAGGGCGAGGCTGTTGTTCGCCGCCGACCTGCCTGGAGCACTGGTATTGATGTAATCAGACAAATTGCCTCTGAACTTTGTCTACTCGACTTTTGCTAGGCGGGAAAGTACTGTTCTAAACGACAGCGGCATATTGCAACTGAGGTCGACAAAGGAATGAGTGCAGCTTAGGCAATACGTCTGCATTTCTGAACTTGATTCGACTTGCTGTGCCCAGGGTGCACACGTCTGAAATATATGCATTCAATGTGGGGCGAGAAGATTAGTTTGGAATCAAATACGATTTCAAGGTCAGTAAAGTCAGTAAAGGCGCACTCCAGAGAGAATGTGGTGTTACCAAGGTGGTAAGGGAAACGAAACTCACCTGTCTTTGTATATGACAATACTTTCGTCTTTTGGTCATTTGCCAAGGTCATCTTTTTTTACCATTTCCAATTTACCTTGGGGCGCGAGAGATAGGGGAACCAGTTTGGGAATTGCAAAGCCGCCGGCAGCACGCCGGCGGCTCGCTGTCACTAGGTTTAACACCCTGCTGTATTAGGTCACACAAATTGCAGTGAAAGGAGCGCCATGCGGACTTCAGAAGCTTCATTTCGTCGCCCGGTCAGGTTGCACACTGTGCGTCTATACGGTTTTCACAGCTTCCACAATAAAACAGCTGCTGTTTTCCGAAAAAATGGCCCGAGAAGAGCGAGCATGCCTCATTATTAGGCGCTATGATGCACGGGACTAATAATAATAATAATAATAATAATAATAATAATAATAATAAGAAGAAGAAGAAGAAGAAGAAGAAGACAGTGCGCAAAGCTCTGACGCCGATTGCTCACCCATTTACTGCTTCAGAGGCACACATTTTTAAAACTAACCCAAACTGGTCGAAATGGCAAAATGCAGTCAATCACGAAATTACAGTGAGTTTGCAAAGATATGGAGTATTGTATCGTTGTGCATCTCCCAACGCTCAGCAACGTTGGACCGGAAAGGGATAACCAGCTCACAGTAGCACAGAATGAAATACATGTGTTCAGAAATAGAACCCATATAATGCCAAAGAGAACCAAACAGAACGAGAAATCCAAAGTAAGGGATAGATGTAAAAGTGCGTGTTGTGCCAACGCTCTTTTTCTTTTTGTGCTGACCGGCTTCCTTCTCGTGGCGCCACTTTTCGGAGACACCACCTCACTCTGCAAACAAACGCAGGGCTCTGTAGGAGGCACCAGACGCCTGCCAAGTAGGGCCACCGAACGCACCCAAGCGGAGATCAGATGGTAGAAATATGGAGGGAGTAAACAAAGGAATGTGAATCAGTACAATGGCTCTGGGAAAATATCTTGCTAGTAAAAACAGCTCCACAGAGCAGAAACACCATGCTCGAACCAGCGCTTTTTTTGCTCTTGTACGTATGGGACCCCGAGCATTGAGGCATATTCAACTTGCCACAAACCGGGAAATGAAGAAAGCGTCCTTTCCGCTGTGGTGGCGTCGCAGATGGCGCTCGCCCGAACGACAGTGATCCTTTTCATGCGCTCGCAGTCTGAAGTTTGCTACTTCGTCCTTATTCAAGCACCATTCAGCAATAGCACCATTTTCATCTTGTTTCTGTGGTGCGTTTTATTTTATCGCGCTTCGTTTCCCTTCTTCTGTTGTTTTAGTGAGACTAATGTGTGCATTACCGCTGCGTTCATCTGCTTACAAATACACCGCCTATCTCATCATCTTAGACGCATTCATGCCGGGAAGAGAGAGCTCATTTACGTGGAATATGCTGTAGCGGCCTTCCTTTTCTTCTTTTTTTAGCCTTTCACGCAAGTCAGCTTCAATTCATGGCCGCTTGTGGCTCTATACTTATTGTGTCTCTGTTTCGTAATTCACACATTTTCGCTGCACACACAGCCGCCAACGTTCTGCACATGCCCTCGTGTCTCCCACGACATCACCTTGATTGAAGGCCTTGGCGATGCTCCTCCACGTGGCCAACTTGATCTCTCTTTCTTCCATTTTCTCAGAATAAAATCAAATCATTAAAGCTTCACCAACTCCGCTGCCGCCGTACACATCGGTTGCGCGTTCTTGCTAAGAAACTCACCTAGAAGAAAATCACAATCGAGACGACGCGCATAAGGACTGAGCGCATAGAAGAGTGAGATGGCAAGGAACGACAGCGAGATCGCAAGGAGTAAGCTTTAGAAGCAGTCCAAGCAGCAGCGCATTCTTCGCGGACGGCAGTGATGGCGGACTACGCGTCTGAGAAGAAACGACTGCGGGATTTCCCTTTCCTGCTGTCTTGCGCCAGGTCAATCAAACCTTTGGTCTCGGTTCTCCTTTCTTATACGATGTAGGGCAAGAAGCGACGCTCCGTGCCACTGCGTTCGTCGTCAGAGTTCTTCCCGGGCACGCTTTATCCTTTGAAGTGTTTCACTGAAGTGTTTCCCAATCCGCCTTTCGGCGGATTGGGAAGCGCAAGTAACGACGAAAAGAAGAGAACGGTTTTGTTTGCAGCACACGTAAATTGATGGAGACGCTGCTCGCAGGAACCCAAGGCATTGCTGGTGTTCTTTGATTTCAAGCTTCCTGTTCTGAGTACACGAACACTTCTGTTCAGGCAGGATGGCTGGTTTACAACTGCAGTGTTGCATCTAGAGCGGTCACTATAGGGGACGCAGACGAGAATAGCTTGAAATTATTAAGGTTAGCATTAAAAAGCGGGAGAGCAGGGGTTCGAAGCTTCATTACGGCATGCTCGCAGGGCAGAGGATCGGCACTGGAAAAGTTAGGCATGATAGGCCCTAGAATTGACCGAACTGGCGGCTGTAGAAATGCCAGCATTATGAATAATTCATGACGGCTCTGGCAGCCAGCGATTCGATTGTACTGAGCATTCTATACGTGCACATTTTATTCCTAAGCATAAGTTTCGACCAACACAGGGAGAGAGAGCCTGCCTGGAAATACAGTTCATTTTCCTTCGCATTACGAGAAACCAGTGGGCTAACCTTCCTTCGCTTTTGGCGCACGAGGAAGACCTGAACCGGATACATAAAACGGGTGTGTGCTGACGCACATCGGTGCACCATCAGAGAAGTACAGCCTCCTAGTTCACTGTTGTCTCATTCCCTCTGGTCAGCCGCACCGACATAATCGCATCCTGCTTCTCTTTTTTGCTGCTTAGGTGCCTCCTGTTGTATCCAAGCAGCCTGTGGTCGTCGCTTTTAGTTTAACATATCTTCTGGGAACTTTTTTGTGGTTACATTTAGATTCCCTTTCTCCTCGCTATTGCTGAAGTGCTTCTGTGCGGATAACCGTGTGCTGACAATCCTTTTTTCAACGACATCTTTCTTTCGGTTACCGCCGTATTAGTGCCTGGAGTGAAAGTTCTATATTTCGTTCGAGCATGTTTCCTATGCGCTTTAGTCTAGTGGTGCAATTATCCTAGAATTTTAGTGCTCGTGCTCGTCGCAGTAAAGTAACGGAACTGCTGCTCAGACTTTGTCTGTGTATGTTGCGGGCGTGTTTACGCTCGTGTTTGTAGGAATCATTGTGGATATGTGAGGTGAGTGGTGAAAGCATGTTTCGCATATGTGTGCGTGGAGCAGCATGAAATACCTTACGACAAGCCTAAGATGCTTTCTACTGGGTTCATTCTACATGAGCCTCTGTGAAGAACAGGTTAGTTCAATCGTACTATGAGTAATAGAGGTCAAGGAAGTATAAAAAATATATCCTCGTGAAAACAAGAAACGTATTCAGAATGAAAGAACATGCAATCATTACAAGCTTCTGACAACATGGCTTCCTTCTGAAACCATATCACCATACGTTGCCCCATCGCTGATACGGGAACACAGAGACAAGATGCCATCCATAAGAAAAACAAGTATATACATATTTCTTACTACACGTTTGCTGTACGCTGTATTGCGCTAGCTCTAATACAGCGTAGATCTCCGCCATACTAATTTTTCTAAAACATGCAATCAGTGAACACAAGCCAGATCAAAACGCTAATGACATTCACAGCCATCAAACGAAAGCAACAAGCACCTACATATAAGTAAATAAGAAAAAAAGAGAAAATTCTTACACGCACATATCTGATAAGAGGCACGTATACCCTTGCTACAAGACATATCAAAACAACTATCAACACACCACATCCATACCTTCCCCAACCCTCACCTTCCCTCTAGAGACCACAGCGATAGAGCGGGTGGGACCCCGTGTGAGCTAGTAAACGCTCTCCCACGACGGTGGTGTGGTCCCTCAATCCCGATAGAGCGAAAACCTTGAAAGCCCAGTGCACAAGGACCATTCTAGTGCAATATAGACGACTCCGAAAAGCACTGAATTGATATATCCAAGAATGCAATAAAGAACACTCATATTGCATACATCACCCAATACCATCGCTACAATGACGAAGAGAACGTCCAGCATTTTGGCACAACACTATTGCAGCTAGCGAGATGACCACCACAGTTACACATTGAAGCAACAACAGCAATTTAACAAAGAAAAAGAAGACACTTAACCAATATTTGCCTCAACGTATTCATACACTTTACACTTGGTTTTTCACACGGTCGCTATTCCCGGATCCGCCAAAAACTGATCGAAATAGAATGGAATATAAGATTTCTTTGTTCGTTTACCATAGCTCGTGGAAGCTCTTGGTAGAACAAACCTTTCTGTTACCCGAAGGTTGCGAGTTTTTGTATTTTTTTTCTTAAGTTCACTTTTAATGAAAGCTTAGTGAGTACGATATTTAACACCAGTTCCTGTATTTTAAGTATTGAATGCTGTCGTATCAGTTCGGCAATTTCGTTGTTGTTATTGTTAGTACCATAAGCAATGTTTCGTGTTATCTGTCATATTATTATGTTTAGAACCTTCAACTTATACTGCGCCGCCTACCCAATGACTATTGCACCATACCTCAGAATTGATTCCCCAAGCAATTTGTAAATGGTTCTACGCAATGCTATACTACAGATGAATCTTAATCCGTATATGATTGCAGAAACTGTTCTTAATCTGTTTGCGAGGTATCCAATGTGGTATGTCCACGATGAGTGCTCGTCAAAGAGCAGTCCTAGATACTTCATTAGTGTGAGAGTTCTCTGTATTAATTTTTGTTGGAAACTCTGTACGTTCGCCTTTACCATCTCCTGTTTTCTTATGAGCCACTTTAGTCGAGGGTTACGTTTTGTTGAGCGGTGCCTTTAGTGTTCGTTATGTATCTGTGCAATGAACTGTGCCCATGATTTCGTTTTTCATCACACCTATCTGCCGTAGCATGCTAGGCATGCCGCCAGTCTAACCGCCCCAGGATTCGTTAAAGAGCCTCCCTCTCTCTTTCTCTCTGCTTTTTCTCCGCTTGCAAACTACACTTGCATGCGACTGTCTTCTATCCGTGACTTCCCTGGAACATTCACAATTATTGTTCCTGGACTGCAGCGCTTCAGCAGGTCGATCACTCGGCGAATAGGACGCGGGAGAATTCGGTGGGCGCATTACTTAGGCAGAAACGCGCGCATATTAACAGAACTATTCAAAGGCGACCGTGCGTTTTCGAAGCATGGCGGCATGCCTACCTGCTGCTTTGGCAATACAGCCGTTGTATTTTGTTTGTCATTCCGTAAAATCTTTCGCGGTATCTGTGGAGTCCGCGAACGACGAGGGTAATGCGCGTAAGCCTTCGTAAGATGTCTGCAGGCAGATTGCTTCTCAAAACAGGTGCAATTAGATAAACATGGCGACGACACGTGTGAGTTTTAACAACTATTGGCCTATTAAGCCCGAGCCTATTAAGACTCGGGCTATTAGCCTATTAAGCTAGCCTATTAGTATCCCGAGATCGTGATTTCGCGCATATGTGTTAGAAAATGCGAAGCTTTGATAGTTTCACCAAGTAGTGATTGTACATTATAGAAGCCGCGAAATATGTCAATAGTGACGTCAACAACACCGTAGCTTTTCTATAATTCAAGCGCGTGGCAGCAAAGCACCAAAGCACCAAAGCCAGCTACGTCCACGTCCTAGGGCAAACAATACAGCGCAGTGGTTACGAGCCAGCGAAGATAACAAGACATACGCAGAAGGCAGAAACTGGCAATGCTTAACGATGTGCAAATAGGGTGGGGTGAAATGGCAGTGGGGGTGCAGACGCGTGTGTTTGCTGAAGGTGGGCGTGGAATAAATGGGAGTCCCTTCTGCGTGTTGCGCGAGTGCAACCTGCAGATCTAATTAGCACTGCCTCTCTCATTTCAGCGCCGTGTGCGATTAGATATTTCTGAATAGCTGCGCTGCCCTATCTGAAAAGCGAGCTTTTGCAGCGAGCAATACCGTTCCTCCTTTGTCATCAGGGATTTCATTCTCATTTTATTCATATCTTATCGTGGTACCATTTGGTTTGGTTCGTGACATAACCGAATTAGCAAAGTTTTCAGCTCTTGGGGACCTGTTAATACCGGTATTACTTTCGCTGTAAACTAGTCAAGTCAACGTTGAACCACGCAGCTACCTTAAGTTTTACGCTGTTCTTATGTGTCTTTTGTCAGATACCATTTCTTGTGGGAGTGGCGCCCTCACTGCCAAGATTATATATGCAGTTGTCGACACAGTGCAAAAGAACGAAGTATATGCCAAGTCACAGCACACGTAGATACAGAGAAGCACGTGATGAAAAGGAGAAAAAAATGCGCTTTTCACCATAATTTGAAGCAGTTACGTGATAAGGAGTGAAATACTAAACACCGCAAGTCTTCAACTGCTTTGAGGCGAGTTGGTTAGAGTAAACATTTGCAGATGCGCGCGACCAATCTTTTTTTGATACGAGGAAAAAAACTTGGCCCCCGACATCAAGATTGTTTGTTTTTTTAGAAATGCACAAAGAAACATAATTTATTGAAAGGAACGGATTGTTGCGATTTTATGAGGTGAAATTGTCGTGTATTATATGTTACATGCTGTACAGTTAGAGGTATACCTTATGGCCATACAGAAATACGTTTGAATTGGAAACTTTTTTTTTAAATATTGCAAATTTTGAAAAACTTCAAACTTTCCTTTGAGAAAAGGAGTATATTTCTCGAAGCTGCTGTAAGTGCAAGGCTCTTGAAATTTTATAGCTTCTCTATCTCAGCCGTATACCTTATTGGGCTTCGCTTTAAGTGAATTTTTGCTTTACTTCGTCATTAGGAGCTTCACGCAAAGCAGAAAGTGAGAGAGGTTGTAACAAAAAAAGGAGGAAGTGTGGTTATCTTACCAGGAGAGGGGTAGCATTGCTGCACAATTAATCCGAGAGCCATTTCTAGATGCTCTTGCCCCGAACTCTTAGAACACGGATGGTCCCACGGTATGTCCGTTGTAGGAACTGCTGGAATTTTTATTTTACAATATATCTATTACACTAACGGAGCTCATTAACAATATAGCCAGTAAAAATGTGATATTTTGTCACCAAATTTGTTTTCTCGCAACGAAACAAATGTCTCGTCTAAAAAACAACCCCTAACAGGCTGTTGCATCTATATTATACAGCAAATAATGCTTCCCTCACAGAACCACCCGAATTATTTTTCTGTAGTCGTTCTATAACTATGTATTGACTTATAATCTACTACAAAGTACAAGGACAAGTTTATGTAGAATCAGAGGCAAAAGGCAAAACGTACGAAAAAGTAGGAGAAGGGGGAAAGAGAGCATAGAGAGATAGCTATATATTGGCACGTGTACTTGCTCATCTTTCTCGTGTGGCCGCTTTTCACCGGCTAACAAATGTTAAACGTTATCGCTCGACGCAGGATGCGTCTGCGTGTATCAGAAGTTTCTCCAATGTTATCGATGGTTCTATCCGCTGTCTCTTGTCACCTAGTCTTGCGTAGTGTGATAGTACGCGCAACACGAATTATGCAGTACTTTCTGGAAGTCACGTGGGCACCAGGGATTACGCTGGAAGCCATGTGGAAGCTTCGAGTCATGTATAAAAGCCGATGCGCTTGACCCGCACATCAGATTCTGACGATCGCCGACAGTGCTCGCCGCTATCATTGTGATATGAGTGTAGACTTTCTCAGGGCACAGTTTCGCCCAATAAAGAGTTAGTTTCGCAATACACAGTTTTTCTAATGTGTTCCTCATAGTCACTATAACGTGACAATATATAAACAGAGAGAGAGATGGATAGAAGGCTCCGCTGGCAGTCATGAATAGAGAAGGCGTTCATGTGTATATCAGCGGCTAATGATCAAAGCGTAAGAAACGCATAGTTGACGCATTACAGTCGCTCAAGTATAGCGCGAGGACCAGAAAGTATTGTTTTTCTTTCACCGTGATCACTTGAGTGCATAAGACAAACGAACCTACTGGAGACGGCGAGTAATCTCGTTAAGTACTCAGGCTTGTGGACCGAGCGCTGCAGGGAAAAGATATCTGGCACGAAGAGTATAAAGTAACAGACTCAGAACAAAGGCACGTGTCCTACTTATCCTTGTTCTAATAAAGAGTATTTTATTCTGAATAGCTAGCAGAATACAACCTCATGAAAGCATATTTAAAAAAAAGCAAAAGAAGAAGGAAGTCATGAGGAAAGAAGGAGAAACGAAAGGCAATTCACATAACATGTGAGAATAATTTCATGTACTCGCTCAGAACTGGTTATCGGTCAACTTCCGCGTTTTCATCGCATTCAATTTATAAATGGCAATTCGTTGTTCCTATCAAAATTAGCTTGGTCATCCGCAACCGCTGGCAATAATTCGACAACTAGCTTAGTTGTCATACTAAACCGTAATGGTGTTTAGGCTTTTTTTTTCTTTAGTTACCATGTATGGTAAGCTTTCTCGCTGAAGGGCTAGTTAGCAAAAAAAAACCAGATGTAAGAGAAATAAAATTATGAAGAAAATGAGCAGCAGCAAAAACTGTCATGTTGAAAGCAAAAGGAAATTATGAGTTCCTATTATGGACTATTCTCGGTCTGTGACCTTCGCTAGACGGTAACGGAGAGAGGGAATCAAGGAGAGTGAGGAATTTTTTTGTTTAGTGCAACCCAAACTAAACCATTCATCGTTTGCATGGATTAAAAATTTTTGTTTTTCAGCACTGAGCTTGAGTGTGGCATTACGTCCATCGCTACGTGTTTCATCTTATTTTATTAAGTGCATCAGATTTTTCATTAACATTTATCACTAATAGCGCCTTAACTTATATTCAAGTGAAATGCAGTAGTCGGAAGCACATTAGGCAAACGTCTCAACCCATAACCTAGTTAAATTTATACTACATTGAGAAGAAAACTTTAGAAGACTATCAGCATAGTTATGCATTCGGAAGAACAGCTAAGAGAAATAAAAGGAACCGAAAATAATTACGCAGAGGCATAGAAGACGCAACACGCATACAAAGGGCATAGGCAGAAGAAGTCGTCTATAATTGGCGTGAAAAGGCTGAAATGCCCCAACAGAACAAGCATCAAGAAATTCTGAGAGTGGTAAACGAAGCGACACCAGACGTATTCTAAGCTCATTCTAAAAATTGGTAAGAACATAAAAAAGAAAAACAAAAACAACGAAACACATTCCTGAAGTCCTGTGCTGCCTTCCGCAAAGAGTTATTGGAGTCACTGCCCAAGATAAAATTGTATTCCCTGGATAGCGTCGCGTTGTCCAGGCTGACGCTATGCTTCCAGTTTGTGACCGCCCAAATACGCAAGGGAACACAGGCTTTGGTTTCAGATGTGTTGGGGACTGTGTAGAACAGCCTCTTAAGGCCTATACCATGCTCTAACTTTGTAAGCCTGTCGCCTATGAAACAAAGCTGTTGTGACAATGACAAGATATATATACTATGACACAACAGGCAGTGTTAATTTGCAGAAGATGGACACGGTAGTTTGAAAGCTTTCCGTTACCAGCTTTGACGGCGTCCGACTAAGCAAATTCTCATACAAACGTAAGGAAACTCAAGGAGGCGCTTTAAAGCGCTAGATGAAATTCTAAAAGAAAATGATTGTTGTGCATAACGTTGGAAGCATGCGTTAAAAAAGATACAGCAGTCCTAACATAACTCATGAAGGTCAAAACAAGAGCTGTTCAACCTACCGAAATATCGGGATGAAATGGCGGGATGAAAAAGAGGCCAAAAAAAGGCAAAAAATGGTTTATCGACAGCGCGAGTGGGACATATAAGCGCTTTTGTCAAGACACAGTCAGAAAGTCGTGACAAAAAGAAAGCATAAAATGAGGCTTTGACCCGAAGAACCGCGGGGGGCAGATGAAGGTGGATCAGGTGCCGAGCAATATTGTGAAAAGCGCTTTCGCATATTGCGAGTCGGCGCTAGGATTCGATGAAGAGCAGCGGTGCTTTGAGAAGCGGATTAAGGCAAAAAAACAGGAAAAAGATGACTATAGTACACAAGGGAAACGAAGGACGCCAAGCGTGAAGGTGATTCCGGCAGGCCACGGTATCCGAGAGACGGAGAGAGAAGACAGTAAGAGGAGCCGAAAAAATTTACTGAACTGGAAATATGGCAACTCAAGATAAGACCCAGGATAGGAAACGTAGTGAAGCAAAATAAAGAAGGTGGTTAAGAAGAGGGGTCTTAACGAGCACTAGTGTTTATTGTGAATGCGGTTGGATGGATTGCGCGCTTTAATTGTGAGCGGATGCGCAAGAGTAGAAACGAATTACTGTTGCCGGAGATGACGGCAGCCTTAGACATTCAATTCGTCAAACCCCTGACGGTAACAGCTCCAGTGCAGCGGCAACACTACTGTTCCACCTATAATGCTCCCAGTGTCTGATTGCTCTTGCTTTCCCGCACGTTGTCCGTGCCCCCAAAACCAACGCTGCACAACGTAGACATCCGATTGTAGCGTGGGGGGGGATTCTTGTTCGCCGCTTTCTGTCATTTTCTCACCTAAAGCACACAGCGTACAGCTTGTTTTGAAAGGGTGCTCCCAGTGTTTTTTTTTTTTCTTTAAATTGGTCCCCAGTGTTCTTTTTTTTCTTTAAATGGGTACCCAATCTGGCTAATTTGTGCTCAAACCAATCTATAGCATGCGGTGCAAAGAACAAATAGACACCCTAAAGGTGTTCTGCTGCGCTTTTTTACCCTCGAATATAGAGGACTGTATCATTTTTCTAAGCGTACGGGCTCTTCTATTCGCTGTCTTCCCATTACTGAGCCTTCTCTCCGTTTAAAAGCATCAGGCTTGCCCGTGTGTTATCAATAACCTCAGTAAGCGGAATTGACCTTTCCTCACTGACCGCTGCCGCTGAATACGGCTTCCTCTACAATTTATTTCATTCCATTTGCAGTCCTCACTGTCCCTTATTCCCTTTATGTTGATTTGCTGATGCAGCATATTCCGTTATTACGAATGAAGCCTCTCAAATAACGTTTTCTTTTCACTCTCGTCTCGGTTAACAATAGATAGCTTTGCATTTCTTCATTGAAAGCTTCCACGAAGTTTTGAATCGTAATTTTATAGTCACCAAGCGGCCAATTATAGTCTTAAAGGAGTACTGACGCAAATATTTCGTAATCCGATTTTATAGATTATCAGATAGCTGTCAACACCATAACTACAGTATCGACAGAAATTTTTGAGCACGCAAAAAGGCACCAATTATATCCTCCTTTAAGGTCACCATTTCAAAATGCACTCTAATGGCGCATGGCATCACGGTGTTAAGTTTGTTTACAAGTTATCTCTGTAAGGTCCCGAAAATCGGATGTAACTGTTGCAAGGTGGTGACGCACCCATCGGTAAGCCTCGTCCAGTGTTCACACGTGACGAAGTGAGCATGTCTCGCCGAAAACGGACGCATGCCAGATACACCATCCTTTCCTCTCTCACTCCACACGCCTTCGCATTCCATACGGGATAGTAAGCTTGGTCCCTGGCTCTTGTTGTCCCGTGAAATCGGGGCCAACACCCAGTATGGGGGATTGGCTCCTGCTTCTGTCAGAACGCCAGCACGCTCCGTTCTTCTCACCTCCTCTCATTTATTATCCTGCTGTGCAAATCTTTCCACAAGACGATCACAATGCTGCTTCGACTACTGCACTGACCCATGCATCAATGATACCACGTGGTTGCCCGCCCCCCCGCCCTCCGCCATACCCCCTTCCCGCACACGCACCCTAATTTTTCGTGACGTACGCAGGTGACTTGTAAAGCAACCTCATATAAAAAATTTGGCATACTTTTTAAAGTTTTCCCATTAAAGGATCTTATCCCTCATGATGTTTGCACATTAGAAAACTTCAGCCTTCATAACATAATTACGGAGTCAGCGGCTATCTCAGAAAGCAATGAAAACAAAACAAAGTTTTGAGCCTACTCTTCTTTAATGTCCCAAGTTTGGTATATGCGAAATGCGTTAGAATCTCAGATCAAGTATTACCCAGCGTAATAAACTAACGCGGAAAGTTATATCTCACCTGGAGCAACACTGTAGCTGTTAAGTAGCAATCTGAATGAGACAAAGTCGTAAAAACAACGACATAAAACCTACATAAGACTTGCCACTACGAATTTGGGGCATAATGATGGTGGACCTACACAGGCAAGTAAAAACACGTTCAATGTAATCTTGTTCGCCGCTATGGAAGCCATTTTATTGTACCATTCTTGACGTATAGGTTGTTTTGTTGTTAGCCCACAATTTCGCGAGCCCACAGGCCTTGGGCTATCTGCGAGTCATCAGCGCTGTTCTATAAAAGCTTTAGTGGATTTAGTCACGAAGAAACAACACACCACACTCTGAGGACTGAACCCGCTTTCACAAAGCTCCATGTCCAGCTAGCAGTGGGAGGACGCAGCAAAAGAGGGCTTATATCACTTTGCTAGGATCAGGGATCATTAATTCGGCCCGCTACACGAGACTGGGGCAGCAAAAGGACGGCGCGCAGAGAAAAATCAGCACCACGGCTTGTGCCCGTTACACTAGCCATAGTTCTAACCCATGGCGTCGGCACAATAACAGGGAGATTCAGCCATCCCATCGCGTTGTTTTCTTTATCCCGGGCATTTGTATCGTGCGAACACGGCAGCTTAGCCGCTGTTCTGCATTCTCTGCCAGCAGCTGTAGCGACGATGATTGCTGGAGCATCGGGCGTTTGTCCTGGGTGGGAAATGCGCGCTTCGAGAAAACAAAACACCCGCGCCTGTCCGCAGGAAGACAACTAGAACTGAGTCGTCGGAGAAAGCTGGTGGCTCGGGATCAATCGCGAATTACTTCCGCATTCAACGCGGCTCTGTTCGTCGCGGTGGTTGGTGACACTTTTGATTGCGTTTTCTGTATGTTCTTTTGAATTGCAGCAATCTGTGTTGTCGGTAATTTGTAGTTCCTATTCGGCTCTTCTTTGCGCCAATGAAAACAGTGAGAACACTGCATCGCAACACGAATCCGCTGGGTTGCCCTCATTAAGGCGGATATTACTTTATTGTTTCGTCCAATTAGCGCCTACATGCACTAGATTCTGGAACAACATGGTTCCTACGACCGCAGGACAGTGAACAATTCTTAGCGAAAGGTTCAACAAGCCTTCACAGAGTGTCGAGACTTGCTGTTTTGCAACCATGAAGTTCGATGGCAGGTGTTTGTCTCTGTAGGCATTATCTTTTTCTGCGACAAACACTTCCTTTCTTTAAGCTTTATCCCGAAATTCAGCGTTACCTAGATAACGCGAATCAAGCTATTTCAAAAAAAAGGAAAATAACGAAAAAAAAAGCAGGTTCCGAGATTCAACGGTAGGAGGAACGGCGTTCTGTACAGTCATCTTTCGCTATTGTTTTTACCTAATTAGCCAGTTAACCATGAGTTCAAATGCCAACTTGTGCTTCGCATTAAGAAAAATAATATATTCAATAGTTTTCATCACTATGAAGCCAAAAGAAATACAGCTAACTATCACCCGAAGTGAATGGACACACATTTTACAGTGCAGCCAAATATCTACGGGAGCGTTTTTCATATTCGCATTGGCTGGAGAGACCCACAAAGTGGGATACCAAGATTATTATATATGTGGAATGTTCTTTCATTTGTTATTTTGGGGTTGTTTCTTTCAGATTGCAAGCGCTCAATAAGACTTGCAAATCAGCTGGTTCTGAGTTGTTTTCACTAACGAAAAAAACATATATTTAGCGAGAATTAACAAATCAATTTCTAATGGTTATGTAAGCTCGCTACTTCGATTAAGCTATCTTTAGTTACGAAAGACATAGAGGGGATGTGTAGATTAATCCATCAACCATGCGATCTTTCGGCTGTGTGGCGTATGAACGGTTTCGAAATCGCTTGTTCCTTCTTATGTGCAAGCAGCTTATCAAATACAAAACAGAACAAAAAAGACAGGTAATTTACTACTGAAGGCACAGTTTATTCCGCGAATAAACGTGTGCGAAGTTGTTCATCACAGCTATAGCCTGAGAAATTAAGGAAAAAGGAGAAATAACCACTGGCAATTATATGTTTTAGGCTGCAAAAGATCAAGCTTTCGGAGCGTAGAAACGCCGTATTGCAACACGGGTAGCAGTCTGGAAAATCAACTGAAGACGATGACTAACGATTGATCATTAATCTGCGATTATCATCGTGTGCTTATTCTTCAGGCAGAAGTGAAGTAAATAGGTTTAGCCTTGCGAAAGTTGGCTCTAAATGCCACAAAAGTAGCTATTATCGTAGTTTAGTATAGATTCCTTTTCTGTTTGCCAGCACATTTAATTCCCAAATTCGGTGCCAAAATTCGGCAAATTTGAGCGGATTTTATTCGTTGGGTTCCCATCAGTTACATTTACTTCACTTATATGGGCACGAGAGCACCCTAAAATTCATCGCACGAAAATAGCCTATTCAGGGTCAGTATAACGTAAAACTATTTCATCCCAATCCGCGATTACCCCTCGGTGATTGGCCCACATTTTTCACAACGCGTCCATTATGCCTGTCTGCCAAGTGAAGTCAGGAATCTTCAAAAATGGACACGTCATAGTGACGTTAGCACACTAATTTTGCTTAATTGTGCCGAACAAACCCGGCAATATCTTGGAATAACCGGACACTGCCCCGTTTCGTTTGAAATAGAAAATGGCTGCCTTCTCGTTGGTGTTAGCAGCAGCAGGTCGGCAGCTCGGGAGGAGGAGAAATGAGCGGGAGCGTGGATGTGGTGCCCGCGATGGTATCATTAGCTTATTCGGCACAACGCGGCAGCAGCACCAGCACTACCTGAGAAGGGTGCGTAGGCGGCTGCGCAGGCAGGTAGCACCGACAGCAGCGCTAAGCACTTGCCTGGAGCGTCAGGCACATATGCCTAATAGATAGAAGGAACAAACTTGAAGGTGTTTCGGTAATTAGTGAATAGTGTGCTGCGTTTTTATCACATCTGCTAAAGTATCACCTGTCTTTTCACGTAGCCTGTGTCAATGAGCTGTCACTGATGGAGATCTTTTTTTTTAATTGAAATGAAAATAAAAGAAAGAGACGTAGTCACCTTACAACTCCTTTTCTCATAGCGGAAACAACAATAGAAAAAAATATATGTAACAAAATGAAAAGAAAACCCGTCATAGGGGCCGAACTCCACAGCGCACAGTTCTAGGCACCCATGAACATAACAATATAAAATCAAATGCAAGTTGCACCACGATGAGTTTGTAAACAAAGTCACAAAAACACACGAACGGCCGTGATGTATAGACTGCGATGAGCATATAAACAGATGAAGAATTACAGAGAGTTAAAATAATGCACGCACAAAATACTAAAAACAAAGTATAATGCGTAATGTACAAGCACTAATAATTACAAGTAATAGAAGAAAGTTATAGCAACATTGTGTGAATATTCAATGGAATATATAGTACTTATTAAGGATGCCTGTCTGTTCGTAAAAATGTTCAAGTGCTTTCAATGCTGCTTGCTGTGCTATTTTTGATGACCATGGGCCCAGCAATTTTGGCAATGAGAAAGGCCGGTGAGGATCAGTGGAGTGTAGCTCTTGTTCTAGCTGCCGCTTTGCATCGCGTATATGGGGCATTCGAGGAGTAGATGGGAAACATCCTCATCGTCGTCGCCACAGGCGCAAGCCGGGGAAGGAGCCCGTTTAATGCGATATAGGAAATGTTTGGTGTATGCTGTCTCAAGGCACAGTCGACGATTTAGTGCCTCGGTACTTTTTGAAAGTTCTACATGCAGCTGGTATTTGAGTTGAGGGCCCACTTCGTAAAGAATTGATTCCTTAGTATTTTCATTAAACCAGGTTGGTATACACAAATCCTTCCTTAGTACTCTCAATGTGCGTTTCGTGTCCATTGGTGATAAAGGAATGAGTGGAATTTCTCCATCTTTATTGACCGATTGCTTGCGTCATTCCACTGGACCACTACGCGAGAGCCTTTCATTTAGTAGCTGTGGATATAACGATTTGTGTTCATCAGCAGAATACCATAGCCACTTCTCCGAGCAGCAGGCGTTTCCCAATTTATTTGCTGTTGCAGTTGCTACTGCCATTTTGATGCCATTTCACCATTGGCGTCGCCCATACTGTCACCACCATCTTCCCTGTGCATGGGAGGGAATTGGTCTTCGTCTCCTCGCTTTCTGTTTGGGATGCAGCAAAGCCCAATACTTTTCGCTTCACCACAATGACACCTGTACTTGTTTATCTTTTTTGGGTGACCACATTTCACCGTCCAACAAATGTTATCGCTCCGCGCAGAATGCACCCGCGTGTATAGGAAGTTTCTCGAATGTTACCGATGGTTCTATCTGGGATCTGTTGTTACCGAGGCTTGTGTAACCTGACTGCGTGTACGACAGGAATTGTGTAGAACTTTCTGGAACACACGCGGGCACCAGCAATTGCTGGGGAACCTTCGATGACTCACGTATAAAAGCCGAAGCGCTTGACGGGCAGATCAGATTTTGACGATCGCCGACCGTCTTCGCCGCTGTGACTGCGCTTTGAGTGTAACTTGCTGTTGTGGGCACAAGTTCGCCCAATAAAAGTTAGTTTAGTCATTCCCAGCTTTGCTTCTTTCTTCACGGTCACTACTACGGGAAATGTACTGTTCGGACACACCGTGTAGGCCCTGCGCAATTCTGTCACACAGTCACCGCACAGTCACTCTTTGAAAGGCCAATCTTCTCCCTTGGAAGTGCATTCATTTGCAGACTGTTGTAGAACTGTACCTTTACTTGCAAACATTCATGTCAAGTGCCACTAACCTTGCTGAAAATCATTTATTCATGTCCTCAGTGTAAACAATAGCACGTAACACATATTCAGTGTCATCTTTAATAAAAGTAAATGACAGTCATTTCAATGCACAGCTCTACGTACAGAGGGAACGACTGCATGCAAACAGAATGGCAGCATGATGTCGCACTACATGAGCCCCAATACACTGTAGATGGGCAGTTGGCAAATATGAAATCACATATATCTGACTTGAGCATAATGATTTTATGAAACATGCCAACCCCCGTTCAGTCATGCCACACTTAAAACATGTGGTGCTTCTTTAGGACGAAACTCATCGCAGGCAATTCAAGCAACACAGTAAATCAGGCAGCAGTGCGCTGGAACTACCAAGTGTTCGAAAAATGTTGGGTTCTTTTTTTTTTGTTTTCAAGAAGACAAATTCCTGCAAGGATGTCGGTTCCGATTCATTCGCATTCTGGACCTGTTTGTATTTCAGGCGCCTTTCCTAAACACTAGTTGTCCCTGTTCAAAAGCTCTTTGCTACACTCTATCTCTTTTTCTTGTTTTTATTGCCATTCCTTTCTTTAGACAGTCTCGTCATTCAAGATAATTGTATCGAGAATACATTTTCAGGCGCTGCCAGCGCCGCAATGCGAGCACCATTTTCATTCGAATGAAGTTGTATTTTGCTGCCAACATAGTGCTGGTCTTGAGGAGTATCGGTCACAGATCCGTTTCGAAGCCGAATATTTCGCTTAGAGATGAATCTCTGGCTCTCTTCTTGTTTCTACAACAGCAAATTTTGCCCTTCTGTGCCGGAATGTAGCTCTCGATGGACGCATATAGACTTCCTTCTTCAGCCATCTAGCGTGCAAATATTATTCATTACTGTCTTATCTCTTCTTGCGCTCCGTTGTCTCAGCTTCCACTGTTATCACTCGGATACTAAAAAAGAGGTTTTCGCTAACAGCACCAATATGCCAATGTGTATTTGAGAATCCTACAGAAATTTAGCACAATAGCGAGCATTGATGCTCTTGCGACGAGAAATTGTGGGACCTGCGTGTTTCATCATGCACCAAAAACAATCAGCAGCTGCACTCGAAATTTAGTAGCCTTGAACTGCTATGTAATTTCTATATTTATGTTATATTTTTCAGTAGTCATGGGCTATATGCCAGATGAGAGATCTAACAAGCGGAAAGGTACTTTCCCGCGCCGTTTATGGCTATTACTACATTGTGATGAATTGGTTTTCGGTTAGAACGCATGAAGCTAATGTGATTGCGAATGCGATTTACTTGCTAACCAAAAATGTGATGATTTCGTTGTTGGTATTCGGACAAGAGTTCTATTCTTTCGATACTGGCTATAACTTTATGGTGACATGACCTTTCTGTTAATTGCCGCCTAGCCAACCTTCCCACTCACTAGGCACCAAAAGAAGCACGCTTAACATAAGAAGTCATGAAGGTGCTGGTCCAGCCTGTAGGTTCTCCTTGAATTACTTTTCGGCAAATTAAACATTTTCGTTGTTCAGTTGTCAGGGAGATGGTTGGGCATGGCTTAAAAGGAGTACTACACTAAATCTTATAAAAAGTTTCAAAGAGGTGTGCACTGTTGTTTTTCATTACTTCTATATATAGTTAGATAGCTTGGGCTAAATGCTATGTAACAGGGTGGAATAACAAAATTAGAACAATTAAATGCGCCTTGTGTACCAGAAATTAGGTTTACAGGGACATAATCTTGAGCATGATTCTGCGAATGCATGTTTGGCTTGATAGCGAAGGAAAAATTAAGACGTAATACAACGGGACAAAACTACCATGCATTTGTACAAACTCGCCAAAATTTCAGTTTTTGTCAGCTTCATTTCGAGCTCACAAGCCGTTATTTACGCATCTCAGTTTTCTAGTTTGGGTTTTATGCATGCTGTTCTGCTGTGCTTAGCGAGCATTTCCAAGGTCAGGCGTTGAGCGAAGTGCCGGTAGGTGTGTCCTAAGTGCACTTAGTTACGTGGCCATCATCACCTGATGGCTCATGGAATATTGCTGCGTTATTTACGGTTCACCAATTACGGCTCTAACGCATAGGCAACGAGTC
The DNA here is from genome assembly GCF_023375885.2 of Dermacentor andersoni. Taxonomy (NCBI): domain Eukaryota; kingdom Metazoa; phylum Arthropoda; class Arachnida; order Ixodida; family Ixodidae; genus Dermacentor; species Dermacentor andersoni. The sequence goes on from NC_092818.1 coordinate 173,702,365, forward strand.
ATAATGGCCCTCGGGGTCGGGTGCCCCGCTAGCTCCCTCCAAAGCCTTCTATCCTCCCTCTTGGTCACGCCAGCGGCATTCTTTTCACGTGTCCCCTAATGGGCGAAGCTGACTTCACGGCACAGAGATCGCGAAGTGGAGGGCGAGCGAGTCGAGCATTCAGTTCTGGTCTTACCTTACACAGGCCATCGGACGAGTTGCATGCAGTCGGTATTGCAAACTAAGGTTTTGTGGCAATCAAACAATGTACTACGATGCATTTTCAACGTGGTATGACATGATGTGTCAGTGCCGATGTCAAGCTCAGTTATTGCGAATAAGCCATGAGAAGTTTATCAACGAGGAAAAAGCGCAGTGATCGTGCAGGTTTCATGCATTAGGTAGCTGGCTCCCGAAGTAGAATGTAGAAGCCTAACCTGAATCTGATGAGACCTGTGCACAAAGTTGACAAATGAAGGGATTAGCATTGCGGGCACTCAAATTTATGATGACAACTTAGTTGGCTTGTTTTTCTGATTGTCAAATATTTCCCGCAAAGCATGGTTCCTACACAACTCATAGGACAAAAAACTGTTAACCAAGCATGTGCGTGGTTGGCTATTGTGCACTTAGAAAAAGGTAAAGGGGAATCGGTAAGGATAGGAGAGAAAAATAAAAGGTAATAAAAGTAATAAAAAAGTGCGAGTGTGAACACATTCAAGCCGAAATGTTCGTTAATTGTCGCAAGTTTACGTATACAGCCCAGACGCCTTCAAGGACCGCAATAGGGCTTTTGTAGCCTTGTGCATGCAAGAGTGCTCAGGCCAAGCTCTCAGGATCGTGTCCTCTTAGAGCGTTCTCTCATCAACGTGGATGAGACTGGCTTGCAAAGCACATCGTTAAGCGCCTAAAGTTGGGCCGTGGCACTGAAGGTGCTGTATGGTTTCGTCACACCCGCACGCCATTGAACTGTTGACACCATAGACACCATACAAGCCGTTTTCTGTAAAATGGTAGACAGCGCGCTTCCGTGCCTTCTGCGTCTTGCTGAAATAAGTGCCTGCTGAATTGCCAGAAAGCGTGAGCCAAATAACTCGGCTGAGAACCATCCTGCACTACTTCTTTCTCTGCGCACTCCGTTTCGGACGCTGTTAGTCATAGTTTTTCTTTGAGTCGCTTCTGGCGCAGCTACCGCCTGCATTTTCCATGCCATTTTCTGATTGCCTCTGCGCAACCGTCAGCCTCCTCACGGGCCTCCAGCTGCGCTTCCCGGCGGAATGCCGGTATATATATAGGCATAAGCGGACTGAAGTCGCCAGACTCTCTCGTTTCCGCCAGCTGATGCTCCATCGACATTCGCTTCCTCTGGTACATGTAGCCTACGAGTAAGCGCAGCCAATCAATGCAAAGTTCTAAGAGATCTAAGCACTAAGCCGGCAAGAGCGTCCCGTTACTGCTGCTGGCTCTCATTCTGCGCTTATTCCCTGTGTTTTTATGGTGTTTTTTCGTGTTTGTCTACAGTGCGCGTGCTATCACTGATAGCTGGGCTTAGCAAACCTTGTGTGTCAAAATCGCCAATCACGCTATCACGAAAAGAACTCGAATTTTCAAAAACCTGAAATATGCATGCAGTGAAATTGTGCTGGCAAATCTGCATATATTGCCGCGTCTCTTCTATGTAGAGAGCAAATACAGCGATTGGAGCTCTTGCAAGCTTGGTCTCCTGCGTCGGCCGGGCCCCGGTTATAAGACGGCTCTACGCTGATGCGGCGCACAGCCCAGAAGAAAAAAATTCCCGATCAGAGATCTACCTCCTCTTGGCTTGCACTATGGGCCCGATTACTTAAGTATCGGGTAGTTTTCCGTTGGCTTCTTTTTTTTTCATTTTAGGTCAAATCAGCCACTTTTATTCTTTTAGTACATTTAAGACAGCACTGATGCCCAGGAATTCGCCCTCACAGGGGAGCACTCCTTGCTCAGCCTCTCTTCAAAATGATGAACTACCTTTAGACCTCTTTCTCTGCAGCGGTGTGAGGAGCATTCCGGTCGCGCTGGTTCCCCTGGGTGGCGACTCTATCCGATTGAACCATAGAGCTATCAAAGAACAACTACATGCGGTGAATCCCAACTAGCAGAGTATCAGTGATGCCCGGCAGCTCGGTAGAAGTGGGATACTGTGCAGGTCACCAGTTCAGGCATGCGTAGCGGGCCTGCTGAAGTGTTCCTCGTTAGCATTAATTCTGGTGAGTGCGTATATACCACCACATCTTACATGCACAAAGGCCATCGTGCATATAGTTGGTCGAGTTCATCTGACATGACGATAGTGTAAATTCGATAAAGCCGGGCTCGATTGGTAATGGCGAGACAACATAGTGCTATGTATGACTCATAATAGCTAACTGTTCCTCTTGCGGGTAATATGAAAGAATGGATCATTTCTTCATTCATTATCAAATATATCCTGGATTGCGAAAAAGAAGACTAGAAATACCATACCGCCTTCTTGGATTGCACATAAATGTTCAAAATTTACTACTTTGGGGCCTCGGCTATTAGACACAGTGGCCGGACGGCTTGCCATGCCATCGAAGATATTATTGCAGGGCCAGAAAGATTTCAACATTAAAATCAGAACTTCAAGTTTTGTCCTATTCCTACAATCCTATTAGATTAGCTGTACTTTTGGTTTCATGTATTCCTTCATTCTATTCAAGCGATAATCTATAATTTATATAATATTTCCCATATATCTTTTCCCAAATTTTGTTTACATTATTTTATCACTTCTTTTTTATTGTTTTAGTGAAATACCCGGTTCCTTGGCAATCCCTCAGAGTGCGTATGCGCCACTGACATCTAGGCTGTACATCTACATCTACATCGATTAATAAAACAAGTTGTTTTTGTAGCACGCCTCTTCGTCTCCTATGTTCGCTGCATTGTGACACTTGTGGAGGTGCTGGGCACGCCTACCCGATGCTCCGGACCCCTCTTGGAAATCGTTCATCCACCACAGACACGTTGTCACCCATTGCAACACCCTTACATCGTTTCAGGCCTTGGTTGTAAGGCCCTGCTCCGAAGCTCACTCCCCTGCAGGAACCTTAGTCCAGACGCTACCGATCGCCGCCCATGGCCAACACCAGTCCGCCATAGGATCCCGAAAGCATACGTTTAACCAGCCCGCCACAGGTAACCCTTCTTCATCTACAGATTTAGGATCGCTTTGACGGTGGCGCTTTGAGTACGTCGAAGACTGTCTTGATCAGTTTGAGCGCGTCGCCAAGATCAATGACTGAAATCCTAAACAAAAGCTTACCACCCTCTATTTTGCTCTTGTCGATAGCGAAGCCAGTATATCGGCGTGGAGTGACTTCTGCCAGCAGCTCCTTGAAACTTCTATGAGTGTCGTTCGACGGGCTCGTGCCCAGCAGCTGATTAAGTTAGAAGTCCAGAAACCCAATGAAACAGTCGCAATGTTCGCCGAGCACATGGCCCGTCTGTGTCGTAGAGCCGACCTAAATATGACCGATAATAAGAAGTTACGCTACCTTATGTGCGGCGTAAAAGAGCTGTTGTTCACCGGACGGGTATACAATCCACCATGTACCGTGGATGATTTTATCAAGGAAGCTACTGCTATTGAGCGAGAACTTCATCAGCAATGCAGGCAGTACGGTCGCTTGTCCAGCAGCAACGAGGTCAACACCGCTGACACGACTGTTTACCACTCCGGGCACTCTGCGTGATCTGATTAGCGAGGTTGTTCGCGAAGAAATTCCGAATTAAGCTTGCGACTCCGGTGGTGCAGCTGTCTGTGGCATCTGTAGCAAAAATCGTACGTGACGAAATCAGGGCAAGCGTTCTCGTCTCCCAACCTTAGTCCCGAACCGCATCGCATGAACTACGCCACCGCCATGCGACGTCAACCACCTGCTATGTAGATACCGCCGTACTACCATCCCTCGACGGCCGCACATTGGTCACCCGAGGAACAGCCTCTGAGACGTCCGCAGTTTCGAAAAACGGACATATGGCGCACTGTTAATAGACTGTTCCAGCTATGTGGGCCACATTTCCCGCCATTGCCGTCATCACGGCGCGCTGTTTCGTGCTCTTTGCCGATGGTTTAATGGTCGACCTGCCAATGACGACTACTCGCTACGCCGCGAATCACCTTTTCAAAGGCCTCCAGCAACCAGTTCTCATTTCGGTAATCACCGAGTCAACAATGAAGTGACGCTAACGAATCACCGACCTGGCACGGGCCATCGGTTGCGCTTTACGTCTGCTGCGCATTAGCCTGCACCAATACGCCGCACTTTCACTGACCTCAGGGGAAGGTCACCTAGCTCACGCCGGCGAAACTAAATGTGGTGGCCTCTAGGGGTGTGGTTGAAAGCCATCCCGACGATAAAAAGCGCGCGGTACTGCCGCCGAAGGACACTATGAAGGTGACGACAACTTGAACGCCGGTGCCTTTCGTCTGACACTTTGAAACTTAATATCTTGAAATTCGTGCTTCCAGAGAACTTGTTCCAAGTGGATACGCCGTGCGAACTCAGTGGTTAGGATTCGTGGATTGAAATAAGTGACGTAAAGTAATGAATTATAAAGTAGTTAGCATAATTACGTTAATTATTTAAGTGAACATTAAGATTTCTGGTACAGGTGATGGCCACCTCATCGAGTAATTTGGATCAAAGGTTAGAATTGTGCTTTCTGCCATAGGCAATTTGGTGCAGCTAAAAAAAAACCCTGTATAGAGCAATTGTACAAACCTGATATATTATTTCAGCAATATTTAATTTTTCCTCGAGTTTCTCCATTCGCGGCACTGCAGTCTTCCATTAAGTAATCCAAATTGGTGAGGGCACAGGACTGGCAGAAACAGACACGCAATAAACGATTATTAAATATCACTGCATTATATTGTTGTTTGTGCTTACATATCAGGAACGCCTGAGCGAAAAAAGAACAATCGTGTCTCCGTGAACATACGGATAGCTCATTTACAAACGACCGTATTGCGAGCTCAGCTTTGTCTGACTCAATGAGTGAAAGCTACAATTAAGAAGCTTTGCGAATTTAACTTCTTTTCAGCACTGGGGTTTAAGTGAGACTTCATGTCTCAGATATGGTCGGTAATTAGGCATTACATTCAAGCTTGCTGTGAGCAAGAACATTGATGATCTTGTTTAGTACTACCATAACAGTGCGACGGAGAATCGTCAGCGGAGCAGCTGTCGTCGTTTCTATACACACGACTCTCTATCTGTTACTCATATTCGTGAAGAGTTCAGCCGATAGGAGAGCATGAGCGAAGAGCATGAGCCGATAGAGCCTGTTATTCAGAGAATAGCAGATAGAGAATGAGCCTTCTTTTGTGAAATATCTGTCCAAGCACAAGATGGTCAAAATTCGTAGAAAATAAAATTAAATTAAAAATTGAAAAGAAAAATGGTTCTCCATGGCGGAGTCAAAAAAAAATTTTAGTAGTTGTGGAAATCTGGGAATGTGGACAGGATGGGAGACGCACTAAGGAAGAAATGGCCATGATGGATGCTCGGACATTGTGATGAGGCTCGTTAAAGTAAGACAAACACGCAAAAGCAATTGTGCACCAGACAATGAGCGACTGCGAAGACGTGCTTGAAGAATAAGAAAACGCTATGGACAGAGTTCTTTGCTTCTTATCTAGAAAAGTTTCATTTAGTTGTATTGTGTCCCTTAGTACCGTTAAGGATTGGATTGCTTGAAGAGCAACAAAATCTTTATATTAGGTGGCCCAAAGCAAGCTTTGCAGTCTATCAGGTTCTTGGAGGCGTTTCTTTTTGCGGAGTTTTTGCAGTGGATCGCCCATTACAAGTATATGTGTCGCACAACTTTCCGAGAACGCGTACGACAGTGATATCTTCACAACATGGGTGCCTGTTACTTGTGGAGCTTGTCAAATCTTTTAAAACTTTACTGAATAACTTGCGGTGATAAATTATTTAAGATATAGTAAAAGTACTCATCCTCAGGTAAAGAATTTGATCAGAATTAGAGAAGTTTGTTACTCGAAGTTTGTCGTCGCCTATGCCGGTGATATAGTTTATTCTCGACCAGAATGTTGCAACAATGGGCTCAAACAAGTATTTTTCTCCATGGTTTCACCTTACGTTGGTGTTCAGAGGTTATGAAAGTGCTCGTGGTGGTTGAATTAAGCCTGAATAACCTTGTTTCTGGCAGGTCTTTTGTGCTCAGTGCTTTTCGTTCGTTTCTGCCTTCATTGCTTTCATGTTTGATTGGAAGATCAAAATTGAAAATGCGCCCTGTGAATTCACAACACCTCACCATTTCTTGCATTCTTTCAAGTTCAATCCTTGGGTTTAACGACTTTCCTACGCTCATGCAGCCAACATTTTCGTATCTTTGGCTTGCTTGTTTCGACTTAGGAAACTGGGACTCTTTAGGTTGCAAATATTATTTTTAAAAGCTGGTAGAGTGGCCCAGTGGCTACTTGATGGGATTTGGAAAAGAGCTCTATCGTATAAATACAGTGTGATCGTCGAAAGTGTTCAGTGTCGGCAGGACATTTTCAGAAAAATTAAGCATATCGCGCTAGCACGTTAAATGTTACTACCATAAACCTATTTGCACAAGTTGAAGATGGAGCCAGTGGAGGGCCCTCAGTCTAAAATCTCACGTCTGAAAAAATGCAGACGAGAGACAGTGGTGCTTAAGGAGGTACTGACAATTCCGGTTACTTCTCTGTGCCTGCTCTTAAACATGGGTAGACGTAGACAAATACTTCCGCGGACATCATAAAAGTCTTGCTCTATTGCAAGACAGAACAAGGATCATCAGCCCTCGGCGGTCCCAGCTCGTCTATCATCCAAGAGCACTGACCAGATGCATTTTTTGCTTAGCCTTGATGATCTGACGAAAACCGGCGTTTTCACCACAACATTCCCGATGAATATCTCCTCTGTGCGACTCTGATAAGTGGAGTCTTTCAAGTGCAGTGGAGGATGCAACACGCCAAAGGAGCAGCAACACTGTTTTGGTTTCCTCAAATGACGGACACCGTCCTCATACCGTCCGGCGCACACCTGGCGGTAGAACGGATGAAGGATGCGGCAACAGCAGCAGAGACATCCAGTTCGCAAGGAAGCCACAACTCTCAAGCGGTTGGGACACCAAAGCACCACGCGACTGACGACGATATCGCGGTAGTGGCCCGCGTTTTTGTCTACCGAAGCTCGTCGCTGAACTGCACTCCTCCGCCGACGGCGCTAGGAACTCACGGGGTGGAGGAGGACACACCTCACTTTGGATTCAGAAGAGCTGTTCCTATTCCTCTTCTTTCAGTCTTTCTCTCTTTCCACTTCTTTCCTTTTTCTTTCTTCCCTAACATCCTCTCTTCCTCGACCTCGCTGCGTCTTCGTTCCATTTTCATTTCACCTCCGCCATTGGACGCACCCCTGTACAGGCGAGTGCCGGCTGCGTAAAGAGCCGCGGAAAGAAGGAAGCGTTTTCTTTTTCTGTGGACCCTCCCTCCCCACTCCTGTTCTTCCGAAACTGAATCAGAATATTCGAGCTTTCTTTTTTTTTCTTGTAGTGCAAGCAGCTAAAAAAGAAAGTCGCAGTTTCACCCAAAAGGAGAAGCATCGATTGCGAAATCAAATTAGTAGACAGCTATGCGAAATAAGGATAGTAGATTTATCGGCCGTATAAACTTGCAAATATTCGCTAACTAAATTGACAAGCATAGGGTCACGCGCGCACAAGCAAACATGAACACATCTCACTCGATGACAGCGGAAACTCGCTGCCGAAACGCTGGAATGCGGAAGCGTGGCAGTAGCAGCGAGGAAATTGACCATCGTGCTGCCTCTCGCTTCAAGGCGAATTAAGCGGCAAAAACAGTGCACACGAAGCTATCAGCAATCGACACAATGTCCCCATCGCAGATCGCTTTCAAGATAACGCGCGCGCGGCCGCGCCGCACACATCAGCCGCCGCAGGTTCTCCCTTCCCTCTTCCCTATGCCTTGAGGGCGACAGAAGGCGGCGCGTTTCCTCCCTGCTTTCCTCCTTCGAGTGCGCGAGGTTCAGCCGCCATCGTCGGCTCAGTCTAGTACGCAAGCTAAGAGGAAGGGGGCCAATCTCAGAGGCCAGCGCCACCTTCCTCATCCGGTTATCTATTTTCACTGCGCTAGCTCGGCCCCATCGAAATCCTCTCCACTTGAATGCCTCTTGTCAGCCAATTAGATAAAAAAAAACGCTCAATGTAGCCAGTGTTATTCGCCTTGAAAGCAAATAGAAGTTAGCTCCCACGATTCCGGAGAGCGTTTGATTGGGCTTTTCAAACAACGCAACGGTTTACCGTCCGATGCTTGCGTTGGTGGTTACGTAAACTTGACGTCAGGATAATGGAATACAAACAGATTGGAATAATCTTGCGTTACAGGGCCCTTGAACCCACGACTTCGTGCTTAGCAGCGCAACATCATAGCAGATAACCCCCCACGGCGGTGGGCCTGCAATAAAAGCGCGTGTTTTTTTGTAGAATATTGCGGAGTAAAGAAACTAAATGCTTATTTAGAATGTAACTTCTCCACACAATGTGTTACGAAACAGCAGGAAACTTAACCACCCTGGCACGAGTTCAATGAATAGGTGCACTTCCTTCATATTATCGGTGAAAGAGACGCCGCGAAAACTAAAGAAAAGTAAGCCATGTGTTTATCACAAAAAAAAAATAAATAAAAGAAAATAGATTAGGGGAGGGGCTGAGGGAGGGAGCTAAGGACTTGGGTGTTTTCTATAGCCAACGATCGAGAAATCAATTTCCATTCAAACGCTGTCTGCTCGTTTGTTTTATTTTGTATATTGTTTTTATCGTTTTTATCTTTCAAGCATCGCACGGGATTTGTGGCATTAAAATCTCATTAGGTCATCACATGGAGGGGAAAAAAACACTTCCCCGCATTTTCCTGCCCTTTCCGTCAATTCTCGTATTCAGGGTTCACATATTCTCTTTACATGTTCTTATTGCGAAGCCTCTTGCGAACATTTTCTGTGCACCAGCTCGGGGCCCAGGATTTTTGCATTTTCCTCGTGTAGCGTAAGATTGGGACAAAACGAAACGAAAGGAACGAAAAAATTCGGAGGCTTGTGCGTACAAAAGCATCAGCTAATTATTTTACATATTCTGCGTGGGGAATTCCTTCCTCTAATTGATTTTCGATACCTTTGCATAGAGCACATATTGTAATGTCTGGCTTCGAAAGATTTCATGCCTCATTAAGACTAAACCTTTATCCAGTGGACATTGAGCCATTGAAATGCTTCTACAATGTTTCGCCCGATCGATAAAATTAAAAAAATTGGAGTAATTAAAGTCACCGGAACGCCGTCACGCACCCAAACATGTGTGCATCTACACATGCACTCACGGGCACGCGACAAACTTCATTACTCTGGCAGAACCAGTGGAACCTAACTTTTTCCTATTCTTAATGTTGTTTTTTTATCAGAGAAAACTATTTAGGAGTGCCGACTTCATTAGCCATCACTGCTGAGAGTGGCGAAGGCACTGCTAGAGCTTTTGAGGCCAACGTACCTTCACGTACGGCTGTAGCCTGAATTGGTGTTTGTCGTGCACAAGTGACTCTGTGGTCTGGTAGCTTGCGATGGTATTAACTGGCTGCTATCGCATGTCTGCTCTCTCTCTCTCTCTCTCTCTCTCTCTCTGTCTACTTCCTGATCTTTTTTACCTCATTCCGATGGGGGCGAAATGCGAAAACACCCGTGTACTTAGATTTAGGTGCACGTTAAAGAACCCCAGGTGGTCGAAATTTCCGGAGTCCTCCACTACGGCGTGCCTCATAATCAGAAAGTGGTTTTGGCACGTAAAACCCCATAATTCAATCTTTTTTACCTCTCTCTCCTTTGTGCGCATTATAGGGCAGTGAACCGCATTTCCCTTTGTGAAACCTCTCTGTATTTGCCTTGTGTTCTATATTTCTCTCTCTCCTATTTCTCAAGCCGGCGACGAGCTCACTGCTGCAGTGTTTAAGGACAACATACTTGGACAAGCGGCTGTAGCATGAACTTACGGTTATACAGTGCTAAAGGTGATACTGTGCTGTGGAGTAACAGTATGCAATGATAGTGACCGACTGTGATTGGGTATTTGTGCTAATTTTCTTTCTCTCTCTCTACTTTGCTATCGCTTAGCCTCCCTTTCCCCACTGTCCCTCGCTAGGACAGCAAACAGGATCTTCGCCTTCGGTTAGCCTCCCTGCCTTTCGACGTTCTTCTGTCTGTCTCTCCTATTCGTAAAATACAAATGCTGCCTTTCATGACGCAAATAGTGAGACGTGTACTTGTTTATCTTTCTGCTTTGGTCGGGTTAAAGACCAACCAAAGCAGAAACCAGGTTACTGCGCTCTGGGGGCGAGTTTTGCAGTTTGCGGCTTGCTCGATGATCCTGGGCGACGCTGGTGTTGTTTTCTGGTTTCGCGCTTCGATCGCGGTTTTGCAGCGGCGTCTGGTACACGTCACGTCAGATGTCACGTAGTTGTCACTGTGAATAACACAGCAGCAAAATTGTTAATGACGAAACTAACTTTTATTGCTTGAACTTGCGCCCACAAAAGCAAGTTACACTCAAAGCACAGCGATAGCAGCGAACACGGTCGGCAATCGTCTAAATCTGACTTGCGAGTCAAGGGCGTCGGTTTTTATACGCTAGTCACTGAAGGTTCCAGAGCCGCGTGCAGCGTGTCTTCCAGAAAGTACTGTGCGATTCGCGTTGCCCGTACAATCAGATTACACAAGGTGCGGTGACAAAAGACAACGGATAGAACCATCAATAACATTCTAGAAACTTCCGATATATGCAGGCGCTTCCTGGGCTGGGCGATAACTTTTGACGTTTGTTAGCCGGTGAAAAGCGGTCTCCCGTGAAAGACAAACGACTACACGTGTCAAAAAAAAAAAAAAAAAGAGGGAAAGAAAGAATACAAAGCCCATGTTGGGGAGCCTTCAGCCGTTCTACCAGCGCTAACCAACTTTCGGACGTTTCTGTTTTTTCGTACTCCTGTTATGTTTGTAGTATAGGAACGATGCTTCTTAAGAGATTCGTTCCGATACTACAAACATAACAGGAGTGACAAGTGTACTTGTTTAGCTTTCTCGGGAGACCGCGTTTCACCGGCTAAGAAATGTTAAACGTTATCGCCCAGCATAGATATAAGTTGTTGATGACGGCAATGATGATGATGAGGAGGAGGAGGAAGAGCAACTGCAAGAGAGTCTCGGGAACCAGCTTTATATATAGTCGTGATTGATGTATTGCGGGCTTCACATAATGCAGCTTCAAATAATACAGCCTCCCAAGCGGAGCAAAATTTTTTTTTGCCCATGTAGAAGTTGAGTTATAATATCTGACTTCGAATAAATCATGGCGCGATTGCATAGCATTTTCTCTCATGTATAAAAATTTCATCTCATTGTCCGATAGAAGAGCATGCGTTCTCTCTTTTACCAATAAATTGTTTCCGTGTGACGTGGCTGACGTGCCAAACCTCTCCACACACTAGCTCTATGGCGCTAGCTTGCACAGTAAAAGCTGGTAAAGGTGTTATGTGGGATTAAATGGCGTGAGTACGCAGCCTTTTTCTTTCTTTCTTTTTCTTTTTTTGATGGGTATAGCATCCGACTACTATGCTCTGCGAACCGGGTTCGAAACCAACGTTTTAACATTTATTTTCTTCTTTTTTTTGTTAAGGAAGTCATACTAAAGTGGTTAAACAGCAGCACACAATAGGATATTTGTTGGGTAAGAATGGCTAATCGTATTCAAAACACAAGCTCGCTCATTTGACACACTCAGGCTCAGTATTATATTAAATACCAGCTGGTTGCGTCACTATACAGATATTACATTTAATGAACATGCACAAAACTATATTACGTCCTTCACAAGGAATACTTCTGCTAACTGCTACAACCATCCTTTGCACTCAATGAAAATAAAGAAGACATAAAATAAATAAATAAATTATATAAAATAAAACAATATAGTCTCTGGTGCCAGTAGAAGTGCGCCTTCATGGTCCTCGCCACTGCTCCAATTAGAAAGCGTATCCCACACGAAATTAATCCATTAATCCCTTGTGTTGGTACAACTAGGTCAACTGGAAATTGTGAAGGCTACATTATCTGCCGGATAAAACGCGCAAAGCCAGATGTACAAGATCACGATGTTTACGTTCGTTGTCGCAGACAAGATTCACTGGTCGTGGCCCCTCCGTCTCGTTTTTACGCTGCCTTCTGCTGTAATGCCAAGCGGGTCTCCGCTTGCCGTAAATCACGGACGGGGGTATGCGCTGCAACAAACACAAGGAGATGTTCTTGCGCAAACACCTCACCGTCGCCTTGGGAATTAGGACGGACACACGAATGGTATCCTGGCACCGTCGTTCCGACTTATATCCACTGCGCCGAAGCTAGTGCAACTTTCCGCACTATTAGTCCATGAAACGAGCGGACTGCAGGCAAATCTGATTGCATGGGACGGGATGGAATAGCAGCATCGTGACGCCTCCACCGCCGCTGGAGTTTATCGTCGCCCAGGGCTGAGCATGCAGACTAGTACTCCGCTCGCGCTACTCATTGTGCTATTAGAGCTCAGCTCTGAGGCGCCCGTTCCTCGAGCGAACGAGCACAGCGAAAGATGAAAGCGAACGCGGAGCGCAGGGGGGATGGAAAGGCGTGAGGAGAAAGCAGACAGGAGCGTGCAGCGTAACCGGCAGGCCGAAAGCGGAGGAGGGGGCGAGCGCGGAAGCAAAGCGCTGACGCGTCTTCAGATCCACTGCGCATGCGCAACTTCTCCTGCGGGGCCGCCGCTGGTAGAGAATGCGCTCCGCGCGAGCCATGCGTTCCCGCGTTTACGATTTCTTTCTGAACAATGGGCGACGCAACCGGTGCAAATGCTTCGCCTGCCGCTGCTGCTACGCGAGATGTCCGAGCAGAGGCCCAGCGCCGCCGCCGAGAGAACCCTGTTGTTGAGGATCAAATTCAGTGTCAGAATATATCGTTAATTCAAAATACTTAAACAGCTGCGCTCGAAATTCGCATGAGGGAGTATCGGAAGAGTCGGTAATGTCTCTTTTTTTTTTTGCATGCTATATGAACGGTTCCGCATGTACGGAGCAAAATCACGACTTTTAGACCTTCCTTCTTTGCTGCCTTAAATAAAGCAGTACTTGGTGTTCTTTATTTCTTACGCTATGGTTGCATAAGGAAAGTAGGAAATAACACAACTATCATGTTTCTTTTCGTTTATTTAATATTTTGTGCACGTACGTATTTAACAGTTGTACAGTGCTAATAATTATTTTGCTTTGATATCGCCTTTTTTAAGCAACAACACACAAAGGGAACTCAGCGCATGTGTGTGTACAGGCACAACCACACACTTGACAGAAGTGTAACGCTGCACAGGAGAGTGGTACATTTTGTTCAGTTTTCATATTTCGTAATTTGGAGTACACTATATTCGATGCCATCTCGGACGTAGTCCTTCAGGCGCGTTCGTTTCCGAAAGAAAAATGATCTATGACCAGACTAACGTATCTTGATTTTCAACTACCAGAACAGACCTCGGAAACCGGTAAGAGTGCTTGGGAAGGTGACGACAAATTTTAGAAACCCACATGGAGTGCAGTTAAGTACGATTTCTGGCTCAGTACCGGTATTGTGGGCCGGCCCTTTTCCATTCATACAAAAAAATTGCCATGGCCAATGCGGGATCGGCACTTGCGAGAAGTTACAGCTAACACGATGAACAACGCATATTTTCCGCTGCACGAATTTCACTAAAGATGTGGCCCATTCTTCACTCCTTATTCTGCATTTGATAGAAGGTCCATTATTAGAGACGTCATTTATTAAGTAGGAAAAGACCATCACGCGGAAGGACCAGCATAACTACGTGCCTTTACACCTCGTTTACGTATACTTGTTAGGGTCAAGAGCTTTTCCCTGGCGAGCACACCATGGTTGTTTGGTAGGACTAGTGCACAATGTTTTCACGCGGGAAAGCTGCACCGCGCCCTTAACGAATCGCCCGGTCAGTGCGCGTCGTTTTGTTTAACACCTGAGTGCCCATTGCCAGGACGAAAAACATATGCAAGGTCAACACCAAATGTCTGTTCCTAACTTACGCCACAAAAATAGAAAGGGGGGGGGAGGACATGCAACGTCTCACACTCCCTCTGAGGATAGTGCGAACGATATCCGCAACAAGGACCCCATGGGAAATTTCCACTCTCATGCCACATTCCTCTGGGACAACCTTGGCGCAGCGGCTGTGATCGCGAAGCGTAAGACGCTGTGCAATCGATAAAGGCGAAGCCATGCAGCAGTGAAAGGAAATAAGCTTGCGGATGCAGCGATCGTCGAGCACGAAAGACAGGCACGCAAGTGCCAAAACTGCAGATGCCGACACGGCAGACACGATAAGGCGGTGCGCTATTTGCAACGTGAAGCGCTGTGCTCGCAAACGCATACAAGCAGATATTCCGAGTGCGCATACGCACGCTGAAGTTCACTGGTCTACTGATTCCGTACCTACACATTAAATGCGGTACACCTAGAACAGCGCATTTGATTCGTTATTTGATATGCCGAAGATGCAATTCAATCCCCCCCCCCCCTCCGCGTCCTCTTCTCTTTCCTTCCTTTTTCACCCTAAATCTAAATATGTGTCATGCACAAAGCAGAGAACAGTGCTTCAGCTTCCTTCGACTTGACGCTGAAGACCGTTGCTTGTTCCCGGGAGAGAGAGAGAGATAAAGAGAGAAATACAGCGTCATCGGGGGGGGGGGGGGGGAAACGCGTAAATCACTGAAGGAAATCGTTAAACCACCACTGGCATCTGCGAGCAGCGTCGCCTCTGTGATGCTCATTCCCGGCTGCGCTAAATGCGTAATGACGACTGCTTCCCTCGTTATACGGAGCAGAGGTCGTTGAGATTTCATCGATGCGAAGCGCTAGTGCAGTCGTCCCCTACGTGATATCCCAAGAGGAATGCCGTGCAATTCGCCGGCGAAGTTCGAGCATTCAGCGGCAGAGCGGTGTCGTTACAAATGGCTACGCCTCGTGTCGCCACCGAAGCACTCTGAAGACGAAGAGTAACTTGATAAACAATAAAAGAAGCGGGGATGACTTAATTCTTTCTTTCTTTAGTTATTTATTTATTAATGTGAAAGCCTTATATGCCCCATTACGCGAAAAATCCGTCGGCGTGACCGAAAGATGCCACCAATTACGGCCGACACCGCAAAGAGTAAAACCACGTCAGAAAATGCTCGGATTGACGTCAAATTTCTCAGGCATGTGCTTGTAAACGAAGTAAATTAGCAGCCTTGGAAACAAAATGTGCTAAACATCGGTCCGCGTGGTAATTGCACCCGGGCCTCCAGGGTGCGAGAGGAGCACGCTTCCCCGACGCCATGGCGGCTCCGCGGTCCCGACTCACTGAAGGCGTCTAGTGCGTGCGTCATTGGGCACGCGACGGCACAGACAGTCTGGAGGTGGCGGCGCCACGTGATGAGTACATAACATGAGCACGTTCACGGCGTTCCGAGGTCTACGAGTGTCACAACGCTTTCGCGTTCCTACACATAAGCAGTACTAAGTGCCCCGGCTGAACTTTTACTTATTGATTTATTTATTTATTTATTTATTTATTTATTTATTTATTAAGATATTTTTTGGAAATACCTTACAGGCCCGAAGGACGGGCATTGGGCAAGGGAAGCTACAGAATTATACATGGTAAAGAGAGCATACAGTTATACAAATCATAAGAACACTGTATTAATAACTACACAATGAAGAATCAAGTGTACACAAAGTCGCAACTCGTCGGAGCAATAAAGAAAAAAAAATTGGACCGGAAGTTTAATAATTAAAGGAAGAAATGTGTGTTTACGTGGTGACGGAATTTTTTCTTATTTTTTTTTCCTTTTTTGTTAGGGTCAACTGCCAGGATATCGAAAGGCTCGTTCCACAAGCGTATGGAACGTGGAGGAGGAGGAGGAAATAACTTTATTGTGCGCCCTGCGAGTTAGTGGGGAGCGCCAAAGGCCCCGCCTAGGTGACGGCCAGGAGTTCTTGGGTCCTGGCGGCACCCTCGGCCCGCTGGATGGCCCATAGCTGATCCTCGAGGGCGGGGCTGAGCAGCGCGGCTTCCCAGCGCGTGCGAAGGCTGCTGCTAGAGGCCGCGTTTTCTTTATTGTTATGCATCCCTCGGCATTCCCATAGTATATGCTCCAGAGTGGCTCTGTCCATGGATTCACATATTTTGCATTTGTCCGTTGGATATACATCCAGATATATGATGTCCGAGAGCGCAAGATTCGGATAAGCCCTAGTTTGTAACTGCCACCATGCGACAGGCTGCTTTTTTGTCAATTTTGCGTGAGGTCGCGGGAATATGCACCTCTGTAATCTACAGTGTTTCGTGAAGTCATTATATGTGGTCATTCTGTCCTCCCATTCCCACTCATTTACCACACCGTCACGTCCGGAGGGTGTCGGGGCGTCACTTGCGACTGCGGCTCGGTCCGTAAGCCCTCGAGCCGCGCCGTGTGCCGCCTCGTTGTTGCCGTTCTCCGCGAGGGTGTGAGCGGGTGTCCAGGTGATGTATATCTTTCTTTTGGAATTTTGGCCTCCTGCAAGAAGAATGTGTAGTGCCTCCGGGGAGATTCGGCCGTTGGCAATGTTTCTTATTGCCGTCTGAGTGTCGCTGACTATCATGGTTGCGTTAGTCTGAGCTACTGCGAGCGCTATGGCTACTTTTTCCGCTATCTCGTTACTTGTGGTGCGTATCGTCACGCACGTCTTGCACCGTTTCTCCCTGTCGATTACGGCTGCCGTAAACCCCCGTCTGCGACTGTATCGAGCCGCGTCTACGAACACTGCGTCCTTGGCGCTACCGAATTTCTTCCGTAATTCCTTCGCTCTGTTCTCTCGTCTGTCCTTATTGTGTTCTGGGTGCATGTTCTTTGGTATGGGAGGTATTACCATTGTTTCCATCGTCTCTCTCGGGATGTCCACCTTGACACCGTGCTGTGTGTGGTAACCTATGTCTAATCTCTCTAGGATGTGTCTGCCTGCTCTAGTCTTAGAGAGGCGTTCATATTGTACATTGCGCTTCAATGAGCTCGTCTGTCGTGTTGTGTAGGCCTAATTGCAGCAACTTGTCCGTGCTGGTGCTGATCGGTAGTCCTATGGCTAGTTTGTATATTTTCCGAATGAAGCATTCTAGTTTGATCTTTTCTGCGACCTGCCATTTTAAGTACGGCGCTACGTATACTATTCTACTTATTACGAAGGCCTGTATTAACCTGATCGTGTTTTCCTCTTTCATCCCACTATGTTTGTTTGTTATCCTTCTGATTAGCCTCATGATTTGCGCTACAGTTCCCTCCAGTCTTCTGAGGGTTTCTCCGTTGTTGCCCTTGACTTCAATGAGGAGCCCCAATACCCTGATCCTATCGACCTTGGGTATGGGTTTACCATCGGCCGTCTTTAACTGTATCTCCTCTCTATGGGTGAGACTTTCCCTGTAGTTGCCTAGTTTGCGACCTCTGCGAGTCGGTCTGTACAGCAACAGCTCCGATTTCTCTGCCGAGCATGTTAGCCCTGTCCCCTCTAGATATTTTTCGATTGATTCGATTGCTGTTTGAAGCGTTTGTTCTATTTGCCCGTCACTTTCGTTTCTCACCCATAGTATCGTCAGCGTATAAGGTATGGTTGAGGCTCTCTATTTCTTGTAGCTTGGCTGGCAGCCCGATTAGCGCCAGATTGAATAGCATCGGTGATAAGACCGAGCCCTGTGGCGCACCTGCACTGCCTATCTCGATCTCCTCCGAAACTAGGTGCGCTATCGTGATCTTTGCATTTCTGCCCGTTAGAAAATCGCGTACATAATCGTACGTCCGTTTTCCCAGTCCTAGTTCTCCTGCTCTATCTAGTATCGTTGCATGTGTTACGTTATCGAAGGCCTTTTTTAGGTCCAACCCGAGAATCGCCTTTGTCGAGCTACCCGAATCGTCTATGATCTGATGTTTTAGTTGTAACAGAGCGCCCTGCGCTGAGAGATTTCTCCTGAATCCTATAATCGTGGGTGGGAGCGCGTCCCGTCTTCGAGTTAGGTGGTTATCCTCGCTAGGACCACGTGCTACATGAGTTTCCCCACGTAAGAAGTGAGAGATATGGGCCTCAAGTTCTCAACTTGCAGTCGCTTGCCCGGTTTAGGTATTAACACGATTTGTGCCATCTTCCATTGCTGCGGAATCTGCCCCGCCTCCCAGCATTCGTTAATACATTCGGTTAAATTAGCTATAGACTCATCGTCGAAGTTCCTTAGCGTTTTCTTCTTAACCCCATCTAGTCCGGGTGCCGAATTGGTATTGAGTTTCTGTAAAGCTGCCCTGACCTCTGACTCGCCGATTTTGTTGTCTAATTCGTCATTTACCTGCCCTGTGTAGTCAGGCTGTATGACGGGCGGCGCTTGCGAGATGTATCTTTTCTCGATTTCCTTGAGGAAGTCCTGCTCTGTCCCTCGATACGTTTGTATTAGCCGATTTATATTTTGCCTATGTGCCGACTTGGTCCCGTCCGGGTCTAACAAATATCGAAGGATGTTTCCACGTTTTTGCCATTCCTATCTGACTGTCCATGTTGTTGCATTTTTCCTCCCACTGTTGTCTGCATAGCTGCTGGGCGTACTGTTCTATGTCCCTGTTCAATTTGGCTATATTTCTACGAAGCGTCCGGTTGTGTTTTTGTTTTTTCCATCTCCGTTGCAACCCTGCCTTAGCTTCCCACATGTGTGGAAGCTTACTGCCTACGTTCTCTAAATGCGCCTCCGGCGGGACCGTTTTTGTAGTTGCCGCCACATCTCCCTTTAGTTTTTCGGTCCATTCCTCAATGTCTTGTGTCGTGTCGTCGGCCTCCTCCCTTATTTTTCTGAATTTGTCCCAGTCGACAATCTTAAGAGGTCTACCTTTTGTCTTGCGCGGTCCTGCCCTTACCGTTATTTCTAGTACATTGTGATCGCTCCCAAAGTCGTGTTGCGTATTTGTCCACTGCGTGTCCCGTATGTTCTTGGTGAATGTTAAATCTGACGTAGTATCCGCACAAACGCTGACACCTATTCTCGTGGGAACCGATGGGTCGGTCACGAGGGTCAGGCCTTCCTGTTGCGCGTCTAGCCATAGGTTCCTGCCTTGTTGAGTGTCGATTTTGTAACCCCATGCCGCGTGTTGGGCGTTCAAATTGCCTCCGATCACTACCGCTCGGTTGTCCGCTATGGCTAGGATTTTTTTTAAGGAGCGATCGAAATTTATGGTGTCTGCACTTTGGACTGCTATAAATATTTAATACAAAGAGACTGTCATTCGTTTTCCGCATGGGTATGAGTTCTAGAAGAATGTGATCGATTGACTTAACCTCCGTGTCGTGTTCAACGACCGAGTGATTTCGCTTTACCAACGTCGTTAGCGCCTTCGTCTCCCCTTTGGTAGTACCAAAGGACTTCTATCCCAACAATTCTGCCAGCCCGTGAATTTCCTGCATCATTATAATATCTGGGTTCTGTTTGTCTTTAAGGTGTTGTTGCAAAATGTATCGTTGTCGATCGTATCCTATACAATTCCATTGCCAAATCGTGTATCTGATTTGTCTGCCCATTTCGGCGTTGCAGGTTCTCCAATCCCTCGGCGGGTACCGGGGGCCTAGTGTACGGCTTAATGGCCGTCTTAACCGGTCTCCCCCTACTTGTTTGCGGTCCCCATATTGCTCGTTTCGCTTCGAAGTCGGCCATCACTTGTTGCACTTGCTGTAGTATCGCCTTTCCTAGCGCCTCTATCTTTGCCTCTATCTTTGCCTCACGCCTCACTTCCAAGCGCTCTAGTTTAGTTTCAAATTTGGTTTCGTTCTGTTTTATGCTGGTTTCGACTTTCTGTTCAATTTCCTCCTGTCTTCCTTGGAGGGTCGTGGCTGGCTTGGGTTCCTTTACTCCGGTTTCAATCGGAGCGTTCTCGGTTTTACATTTAACGGGGGTGAGTGTTACGTCTTCTTCCATTGCTGTGTATTTTTCCTTATAACTCGCGAGGTTTCCTCGTTGCATGGCACTTTCCCGCTCCTCAAACGGTCGTTCTCTTCCATGAGTTTTTTAATTTCATCCATAAACGCAACATTGCTCTGCCTGATCTGCACTAATTCTTTCTCTAGCCTCTTAACTCTATTTTGAAAAGCAGACTGACTCCGCACGCGCCCCGGAAGCCGCGTCCGCCCAGCTCACCTGTAAAGGTCCCGAGGCGCCGCTGACGTTGCCCTTTCTTTTTGGCCTCTGGGATCCTCCTCCCCCCTGTGCTCTTTGAGATCCGGTATTACTGGTCTTGGGTCTGGAGCTCGATCTGGACCGCGATCTCGATCAGGTTCTGTTGTTCGACGTCGAGCGGCCCCTTTCCCTTGCCTGGAGCTTGGGGAAATCTTCCAGTCCAGATCCGTCCCTTGTCCGATGTTCCGACCGCTGTCTCCAGTCTTCCCGTCCTGGCCTGTACAGTCTTTCAGCTTCCCTTTCGTAGTACATCGCTTCTTCCTCTCGTTTGGCTCGCTCCCAGCGGCGCCTCTTTACCAAGTACGGTAACTTGTATCTGGCATTACATCGCTGCACCACCGTAGGGTGGTCTTTGCCGCAGAGCTGGCACTTCGCTTCGCACTCGTGGTATTGTGGCGGGTTCTCCATCCCGCAGCCTCTGCATATCCTGCTGTCAGGGTTCGGGCTCACATCGGCTCAGTGAACGAGGCGTCCGCACTGGTAGCATACGTCTATTTGCTTCCGGTATAGTGAGCACCCGACCAGTGCCCTTCCGTATCTCACGTAGTTTGGGACATGATGGCCGTCGAAAAGGATGATGATGTTCGTGGTGTTTCTCATCCTTTTGGCCATGAGGACCGTCGGATTCCTTGGTGTTACAAGAATCTCCACAATTTCTCTAGGAGATACCTCGTGCGTTACTCCTCTTATCACTCCCTTAGATGTATCCTCCGGAGCCGACTCGTACGCGTTGGCTTCGAACTCCTTGTCTCCCATCCTCAGTCGAGTGATAGTCCTGTATTTTTCGGCGCGCTCCTCCGATGGCGTGCTGATCACTAGAATGTTGTTTGTAGTTGGCACACACGGTGTCATCTTCCGATTCCTTCCTGGGGATTCCCGCGGCGTTGGCGGCGCAGCATTCTAGGCGATTGATCCCATAGTCGGTGACCTTGAAGCCGTCACGTGGGCGCACTATTATCTTGTACTCTGCCTTCTGCAAACTGGGCATCCTGCTTGCCGCCATGATTTGTCTTGCTTTTTGTCCCTTGCTCCACCTATTATTTAATGCGTTCTCGCTGGAGAAGCGCGCTGCCTGATCCTTGGTTCCGTGAGATTTCGTCTGCTCGTTGGCACATCCTCCTCTCTTCACAACACGCCAACCTGCTTCGTCCTCATACTCTTCTCTCATTATATCCTCCCCTTCGACGCTCACGGCTGCCATCTTGCAGCTCTAAACCGAAAAGAGGCGGGGCTCCAGCCACCGGGGCTCCAGCCACCAGCTTCGTTGGGTCAGGTTTAGCGGCAGTGTCGGCGTGGCGCTATATAAAAGTGGTCGATGCATGTACCGAAAATAAACGGTCCACCTACTTGAGAATGATATCAGGGTGGTCCGTCGAACTTGCACTTCCTTCTCGATAATAAGGCGTCGGTGAATTCTTCGAATGTACGCCGAGAATCATTCAAAATCTGTGGAGCTGACGCGACACGCATCCGCACTTTGTGTCTTCTTCTTCCATCTTCCATGGAAGGAAGAATAAGTTTAACCTCAGTTTAACCTCAATACGTCCTATTTGGAAGGATTTCGTTACTGGGAAAAGGCCAATTAGATATTTTATAGGCTCAGTGTTCCCGCTATTTAGAATTCCACATTACTCAATGATCGGGAGAGATCTGATCAAGTAAATTCAGACGCTGTCATAATAACCTTTCTTATTGCAAGGTTTGTGTACAACCGTGCAGAGAGCAGAGCTTGCAAATGAACAATTTATGCTCTCGGCTCCCATAGCAACGATAAAATTTGAATTAGAAATGCCGTAGCATGACGACAGTCTTCTGGCATCAGGACAGCTAATTTTAATGCACAAATGTGGAGTGACAATCTGTATCCCTTTAAAAGTCCAAGAAATTGGTTCGGAAGACACGTTTCTCCTTCAATATTTCACTTTTTTATTATAGTAAAACCGCGTCCTCTAGACCTCTAGCAGCGTAAATTGCCAAAGATAGAAATAGTGCGGTTATCTTTGTTACGCTTTCGGTGCGTTTTGACACGTTCATCGAGCGCGTCAATAAAAAGGAGTCATGGCACACGAAACCTCTTCAAATGACGCAATTCTAGCAGCAGTAGCTTAAAAATGGGCTTTTGAAGAAAAAAATTAACCGACGTTTACTATACTTTCTAATGCAAAATTTGAGCGCAGCTTTATACGTGTTTTCATTTCGCGATATATTGAGACAAAGAATTTGAGAGAGTCGGCGATCATCGAAAAGCTTATCTGCTAGTCAAGCGCGTCGGTTTTCATACATGACTCGTCGAAGGTTCCAGTGTAATTGCTGGTGCCGCGTTGCTTCAAGAAAATACTACACATTTCTCGTCGCCCATACAATCAGATTACAAAGCATTCGCAAACCATGGCAATCAAAACAAGCGCGAACGAGCGAGAGCTGACCTTAGCAGACGATGGTACGAAACGAGCGTTCCGGCTAAGACCAGATACGAGTACGCATCGAGTGGTTGTGCTGGTCCGCATGACAACAGTTACCCGCGCGCACGTCACTGAAGGGGCCACGCACATTGGTCTCCGTCATTCGCGGCTCGCGTCTTTCATCTCCCACTCCTCGTTCGCGCTTTCGTCTTTCGCTGTGCTCGTTCGCACGGTTACGCCGCCACCGACTCCGACGCCAATGCTCGCCGCATCAACGGGCGCCTAGGAGCTGCGCTCTAAAAGAAGCTGAAGAAGCAAGATCGAATTGCCAGGTGAAACTAACAGAAAGAAAGATGCTATCACAACAAAACTAAAACGAGTTAGACAGCCTCGGTGCAGTATCCTTCAAAGCCACGTGACAGTGTCGGATATAAGAGAAGCCATAACCTGATTTGTGGTTGTTGTCATGTGGGGCTGTTGTCTGAAACGTTTAAAGTGGGTTGGCCCAATGGCATAGCGCAAGGTCCGTCGCCATTGTTTACAGACTCCTCGAGAACGGTGGATTAGGTTGCCTGAAGAGCGCGATATTGAAGTGCCGTCAGCCGAAAAGTAAGACGTTGAGTGATAAGGTGGCTTGCGAAGAAGCCGGCTTTCGCGTCTGAAAAAACATATCGCGTAATATTTCTTGTTCCCGTCAAGAGGAAAAAACACACACACAATGAATCTTTTACTTTATGTGCATGCTTTTTCAGTACCCCTGCGCATTGCAATTTGCCCCTATTTATGTTCAAGCTTTAATTTCTGCTTTATTCTGGATATATCTGTCACGGTCACTGCATCTAATGAAAAAGTATAGAAAGAGGAGTTCGTTAATTGTTGACAGAGTAAAATCAACAGGCTTGTTCTGTCGATGCCCTACTGAACGCCAGCTGGCTCTCACTGTCGATGAAAATGATTCAATAGAACTTCAGAATGCTTCCCGTGCTTGTATAGTAATGATTTTCCCGGCTTTTCGTTTGTATTTGTATAAGGAAAGGCAGAGGAGGCCTGCCCGCAATATACAGTGGGAAAAGCGCCGTTGAAGTCACAGAATCTTTCTGCAGTGCTGAAAGTGTTCAACAGACTCTTCGCAAATTATTAGTCGGACACATTGAAGAATTTTTGTAGCCTAGTCAAGGTGTCTTCGGTGCTCCTTCGAACACCTCAGGCAACGACGTTCAGTCTCTGCGAACTCGTATCTTCGTCGTAGCTGATGCAAGAAGAGCACATTATGTGTCCGGAAGCAAATCACTTCCGCTTCCGGGAGCCTGCAAGTAACGATTAGCACTGTTGTATCGGAGCAGCTGTCACCATTATTCAGCCTCATTCCATGTCACGTCGTCATTACGTCACAGATTTGAAGGCACAGCTACGTAATCGAAAGCAGCCAAGACAAACCCAAGAATAATTATTTTGCCTTGAAAGACTGAGCTACCATTATCTTTTCGTAAAGGAGGCCTCGAAGACGCGACGCAGAAAGCAGAAAGCCCTCGAGAACACATTCCAAAGCTCCTGGCCGGTGGCAATGTTCAGGTGTGGAAATTAAATTCTTTCTTATCCCCCCGTTAGGCTTAACAAAAAACAAAACAGATAAATTGTCCTTCACCGTAAACACGATTAAGAGCAGTTGTTTCTGATAAAACATTCAACAGATATTTGCCGCGTTCATTTAATAGACCTTTTGTTTTTATTTCTTCCTGTGGGGTCATGCGGAGAAATTAAGCAAATGTGAATGTGGAATATGGTGTCCGAAACAAATAGTGAAAGCTTTAAAATATACCCAGTTGGTGCATAAATACGTAAATACCCAATCTTGGTGATTCGACATTGATTAAAAAAAGATCTAATTTTTCCTGTGCTCTACTACGGGACATTTATTGTCTTATGCTATCTAGTATAAACCGTAGTATTGTTTTGTAGCGCTCACGTGTCATCATTTCTCTTGTGTACTTATAGACAACTATTTTTCGAAGTTAGCATTCATCTAAGAGAAATATACTAACACAGAATAAATCCGACATAATTTTTGCCAATGAGGCATACCATTTTTCCAAATAATTTGTTGCTTCATTTAGCTAGATCAGCACAGGGCATCAGGATATCTTCTGGAAGTTGTTTGTACCATCAATGAACTACTTTGTGTACGGCAATCAATTATACATTTATCATTATGTCAAGACAATGCAGGATAGTTGACCCTAGCAGGAAGGGCGTACTTCCTCTACATAGGGTAAAGAAAGATTACTTATTTCCATGAACACTGCAAGCATTGCTTGCGCACACAAAAATATTGACGTGAAGAAGAACGCACGCAGGGAAAAATAACAATTGAATTATGACTAACTAAATATAACTAATTTTATACATTGACGCAACTGCTCCTCGAACGCATCGCTGAAACTTCTACCTTGAATGACCAAATCCTGAAGGTAATTTCATTCCTGAATAGTACGAGGAAAAAAGCTGGTTTTCAACTCTTTAGTTTATAAAAAACAGGCTGAAGGTCATGTGCAGGTGAGTGTCGTGTTCTTCTAGATGACATAGACTGAGGAAGTGGTGAAAGTGGCAAACAGATATTGTTTAATACGTGGTTTGAAAGAAATAAAGTACCCGTTATTTTTCTTCTCTGTGCAATTAATAGCACCGTAAATAAAATAGCACCACGTGTTGCCTATAGAACAAAAAAAAGTGGATGAGAATGTTCCCAAATAAATGGCGAGACAGTCTGCATTTATCGGACAGTGTGTCTTTGGGGCTGTAATTTTCAGTAGCCGCTGCTTCTTTAATGCATTTAACATAAAAAAGATTAAGAAGTGTGAGCTACGTACGAGAAAAAAAATCATGACCCATTTCACTCTGAAGGTGGTTAACCAGCGAAGCTGTTTAGCACACGGCACGGAGGTGACACATAATCTTGAATAAAGGCACGAACTCATTTATTGTCTGGATGGGTGCAAAGATCGGTGACATTCAAAGCCACATGAGGAATCTCTCTTCGTATGTAAAGGACGGCACTTCCTGCGGGAAATGACTTTATGCTGCAATTCTTGGGTGGTCATCGTGACGGAAGGTACGCACACTCGTTCATTGTCTTGATCAGTGGTCATTATTTCACTCACAACTGCAATCACATTCTTTGATTATGTCAAATCGATCTAGGTATGCCGCTGGGTGGTCGGTTGGGCCGGATCGATGTGGCATCGCAAGAGATATGTGTGCAACACGGAACGCGTAAACCACTCCATTTTCGTCACCGACACATCCACATTGAAATAACCGATAATGACAACAGGGGTAGTGTCATCGCAGCTAATTCACGCAAAGTGAGTAGCCATGAAACCTTAAAGGACTATGAGTCATTGCATTTTTTTGCTGGCTTACTGGGGTATGAGCCATTGCTCACGGGTTTATGAGGCAGTATGAGGTAGGATGATGACAGTTTTCAACATGCTGGTATTTATGTTGTATGCGTGATTAGTAAGAATACACTGTTCGCTTCACTTTGCTGAGTGCTTGTAGCCTCTGCCTTACGGGGCTATGAGCCATTGCATTTTTTACGGGAGCATTAATGCTTAGGGGGTGTGAGCCTTTGATCATGACAGTTTTTGTTCAAGGAGAACAAAAATGCATGGAACCCTAGCCATATACAGCTTCGCTGTAAAATGTCATTTACATCAAAGTATTTACTAACTCCCTAAGGACGGATCGTTTGACAGACTCGTATGGTTCAGTTAGCTTCAGGTTAACTCATAAATGACATCGATGCGGGAAAAAGAAAGAAAGAAAAGAAATTTTTTTTTAATGAGTAGGTACTGAATTGGGATCTCCTCATAAATGACAAGAATTGGAAAAGCTCTTTGCATTATGCTGCAAATGACCTGTTTTGTCCTGAGCGCCTTCGTTCGCTCAGGACAACATGTGTTAGTGGTTATGTATGGCTACTTAACCAGAAGAAATAGTGTAAACAAAGCATTCGTTTACGTATAGTTTAGCTTCATTTTATGTTAACCTCAGATTTGTAAAATGTCCTTTTAAGAAATTTAGAATTTGTTGCCAGTGTGCAAGACAACGCCGTCGTTTGTATACTTACAAAAACTGCAGATGGTTAATCTTGGACGTGTGTGACTGTGCCTTACATTGTTAAGTTATACTTTCGGTTATAATTTCAGATCAGAACACGAACGCTTACTGGATATGCATATATGTTGCTTATAAGAAGCAATTGTTTTTTTTAGATCTTTAGGTCTATGGGCTACTCCTGGGTGAATGAATTTTTAATTTCATAATTACAGTGGCAGACTTAAAGTGATTTAGCAAAACATGCGTTAGAATTGACATTTCTTGTTTCTCAGTATGGCTAATAAGTGATTCGTTCTGAGTAATTCTCACCGTTGTGTAAGCAAATTGATGTTACGGAACGTGTATAAGATGAAAGTACGGGCTTGCCAGTCCCATATACAACGAATTGTGCTTTTGTGAGATGTCATTATATATTGCCGTCACTTGCAGAATGAATTAAGGATAAAGATAAGAACTACGGAGGGAGGTGTGGCTTCTGCGAACAAATGTGTGAAGTATTTAGCAATAAGTATTGACCGTAAATAATTTGTGACGATTACACCGCAAGCACATAATGGGCAATAATTTAACAAGGGCAATGGCCTAACAGGAGTTGAAACTGGCCTTTGGCTTGCCGATCGCGATGGGGGCGTACGGGCATCGCAGCATGATATGCCTGCACGTTATGACCAATAAACATACGTTTTAAGTAAAAAAATGCACCAGAGCGATGAGTTAAGTCGGCAACAATAGAACGAGAGCACACTATTTTGTGTATTGTACATTAGCGTGAGAAGTGCCAGAATAAGTACAACGACCTGAAGCTTTTATGCTGACTGCAGCACCTGATAACAGTGCCTATATCAAGCGTAGGAAGCTTATTTTTAAGGAAACCCCCACTATTCTTGACGTTAACTTCGAGAGCGTATTTCCAGGCAGAGGTTCTCAAGCTAAAGCACAAATTTACTGTCTCTGTAACTAGGCACAGTTTTCCTTCCCATGGGCCAGGGTTGGTGATGCGAATACACGCGAAATTGCCGCGCGAATGGCCGCTCGAGGCACATTGCGTGTATTCGCGGGCTTCTTTCGCTTTCGGAAAAACACTTTTGTGTAGCGCGCATTGAGCAATAGAAAGCTGTATCGGGAGCTTTTCATGTTACTCTACAATTCTCTGATTGATACTTTTCATCTAATTAACTAATTTATTTACTAAGACTAATTATGTAGTTAGGCTGAATGCAAAAAAAGATCTGAGTATCTCCAAGCTACAGCAAACAACCTTATAATGGTTCTGTCGAGCTACGTGACATTTCCACATTTTTAAATATTGGTGCATGATAGTGGGGTACCCTGTATGGTTCGGGGCTCATCGGGTGGGTAGGCGTGTATTATGGCTGGTTAGTAGCAGCGGTCAAAGTGTAGTGTGAACAACTGTGTAAAAAGGAGCCGTATCATTTCGTTCCTGCAATCGGACTTTATCTGCGTAAAGATGCGACAGAATTGAGCTAATTAGCTGTACCATATAAAACTTCCAGCTTGTACATAACTTACCCAGATGCTTTAGCCAAAGTACGGTAAAACACTAGATTGCT
This sequence comes from Dermacentor andersoni, assembly GCF_023375885.2. NCBI lineage: Eukaryota > Metazoa > Arthropoda > Arachnida > Ixodida > Ixodidae > Dermacentor > Dermacentor andersoni. Next base: position 173,730,854 of record NC_092818.1, read on the forward strand.
AAATAAAGTTCTGTTTCTATGCATTGAACTATGAATGCGTAAGAACTATGAATGAAAATGAATGCGTAAGAACTATATAGATGATGTACCTATTCTCTCTTTCCTGCACATCATCTCCGGCACATTGTTCTAACGTTGAACACGACATTTTTCAAACTGTAATAAACAGAGTAGATTGTAGACCATATTTTGTGACTGAGGTTTTTAAGAATGGCTGCATGCGTCACAAGCTTGTAAATCAACGAGCGTTACTTCAGTTTATGCATCGACGGACTTCAGCGACCAGTAGCAGTAGTGATGGGCAGTGCCACATGTTTCCACTGCTATTGCTTAAGTCCCTTTCCATTATTCTTGTCGTTTAATAGACTTTCCCTGCATTGGGTAGCAAACCGGACGTGCGTCTTGCTAACATCCCTTCCCTCTCCTATCTCACCTCTTCTCTCATGTGGTGATGCTAAAGTAATTGCGCATTTGGCGAATTAGACCAATTATACACAAACACATGTTACCTCCTTTTATGATGGCGAAGGTTTTTCGAACGGTTTTAATCATGAGTTTCTTCACCTTCTTGAGAACTAGGCTGTGCTCTTCGTTCTAGAAATTAAATTCATGCGGTAATATTTATGGAACGCACAGGGCGACTTGCAGTAGCCTGTTATAAATTAAACAAATTTTATAACATTCCCTATTCCATTCTCAACTCAGTTATTGCGTGATAATATGGGGAAGCATAACAGCAAATATTTTGAACAAACTTACGATTTTGCAAGAAGAGGCAGTTCGGGCAATAGAAAATATTTGCTCTAACGCTCACACCGAAGAATTACTTTTAAAAATAGGATAGTCAGAGCATTTTAACTGCGTAATCATAAACTAACCCGAAATTATGAAAATGCCATACAAGGTAATCTAGCTGTATTTTCGGAATTAGCTACGTTAGAAAAAAGGTCTCATCATACTCCTATTGATGTCAAATTCCTTGGCACGTTCCATTCACACGCACAGAATATGGGCACCAGAGATTATGCCATACTTTACCCAACATATTGAACGAGCCTTCTAAACAACACATAGATCCTTTAACCATAAGTAACACGTGTATGCTGGAACTATTCCTTTGAAAGCTGTTTTTCTTTTTTAATAAAAGTTGATTGTGAAAACGTATCCCTCAATGCAGCAAACACTATTACGTACCACTTTCATTCATTTTCGAACGTATTCAAGTTGCCTGTTTCTTTTCTTTTTTTTAACTGTATACCTATGCACGATGTCTTGAATTTATGATGTCGTTGCTTTTTATATTTCCTGCATATATTTAAATGAAATTTAGCTGCGACAAGCAATACACTGCTGTGTTATCATATTGTTTTTATCTGCTTGTATGATGCCCGCTTTAGTTTGTTTTCCAATCAGTGAACGTATGGCGTTTCTATTTTCTTTTTGACATGACATGTTAGTATTCATGGTGTCCCAGTTTCTGGGATCTGCCTTCCAAGATATCTTGGTTAGCATATTGTAGTGCTGTGCGTATTACCACGTTTTTTTGCGATGCAGTGTTTGCACCTGTTTGCTGCTTCTTCACAGTGGCAGGAGCTCCGTCCTGTTGCTATAATGAAGCTTTTTTTGCGGTCACCATTTCTATACCGTTTCTCGCCTTGTGTACTTTTTTGTGTATATGGTGAAAAATAAACAACGTATTGATTGATTGATTGATTGATTGATTTTATTTGATTAGTACATTGTTGGCGTTCTTTCAGTTATCTGGGACTCTTGATGTCATGAGACCATTCCTATTGAGGGCCGCCAGCTTTTCAAGCATGATGTCGCCTCCTTATTCGATTAAATCGCCTGTTACTCCAACTTCTCCTGCTGTTTTTTCCCTGTTTCATGTCTTGCAAGGCCCTTCTAACTTTAATCGCTAGTTATAGAAGGAGCCTCTGTAACATGTTCATTACTACTCCAAATCTTTGGGTAGTGTACAGGTCAATACAGAATTCTTCCGCTGCTTTTACTATACCTTCGAGATTTTTGATGATATTACCCTGCTTATCTTTCAGTGCATACATGTTGGCTTGTCCTATGCCAGGATTACTTCTCACTGATTTCAGGCTGTGTTCATTTTTTACTGCTTCCTCAGTCTTCCTCACGTTATAATTTCGAATTTTCCTTATTGATCAGTTTTGACGGTTTGGTGAATTCTATCTCATCTCTTACGTTGGACACTTTCATTTTTTGTCGTTTCTTTATTAGGCCCTTCGTTACTTGGGAGAGCTTACCTATTGTTTGCCTTGGTGCGTTACCTCCAACTTCAACTGCTGCTTCTCAAGCCAGCCTAGTTACGGTTTCACTAATTACCTCTATGTCATCATCTCTCTGTTCCAAAGCTGCACATTTGTTTGCAAGTACCAGCCTGAATTCCTCTGCTCTCACCCTTACTGCGTCTAGGTTGGTTGGCCTGTTGCCTCGTCACGAATTTTACTCTTTCTGTCTTCAAATTTAGGTGAACCCTAGACCTCACTAACCTATGATTCCTGCACTTTAGCCTACCTAACATTTCTAAATCCTGCACTATGCTGGGTTCGGCAGAAAGTATGAAAACAATTTTATTTCTTGTTTCACCATTAGGGCTTTTCCAGCTCCACTTTTTGTTGCTACACTTCCTGAAGAAGGTGTTCATTATTCGGAGCTTATTACCTTTCCGCTAATTCTACCAACTCTCTCCTCTAGTGTTACCAGAAGCAACGCCGCAGTTGCCGATTGCTTGTTCACCAGCATGCATTTCCCCCTTTTTTGTTTTGAAGTCACCCAATACTACAATATATTGAGTTAGTTATTGGCCAAACATCTGTCGTATTTGTCAATAACAAGTTTATTTTAATTTCAGCATTATACAGAAGTAGTGCCGCTTCAACTAACACAATAACCACATTGCGTGAGATATGCTCCTACCATAGAGATCAGCGTGCGAGAAAAAGAAGGCAAATCCCCATTACCCAACGTAAAAACAAGCGCACGATTTCATCCTTCGCCGAGTTCGATATTGCCTGTTCCCAGAGCATTGCGTTGATTATGCCGAGCGAGGACTGGTTGTCATGGCCGTATTATGTGTTGACAGAGGTGTCCGCCGTTCGAAGTGGCATGCGGAAGAGATCGAACAGCGGCGGCCTCACATTTCTCGCGATGCGAGCTTCGTTGGGTCTTCCAGTGTTTGCCCACTGAGTAGTTACACGGCCGGCCATTGAAGCAAAGCGCATGATTCGATCGCCTAGTGTATGATTTACGAAGGAATGTCTTATTATCCACCCTTTTTTTACCTTCCCTTCCTCCTCACCCATAATATGTCGCCTCACAGCATTCGGAAAGGGGCTAGCATCGACTGGTTTTCCGTCCTTCATTATGTTCGAGCAACATGCATGCTTCACAAAGCACTGTGCCAATGAGGCGTTTGCTAACAGGCATGGCCAGAAACGAAAATTTAACCAGCTGACCTGCCGCCTGTCTGCATGTCCTTCGACAGGACATTTATTACTGCTTTTTGGCGACATCAGTATGCGTTGTTATGAGTTCTCTGTGTGCTTCCAAGACAGCGTTCTTTAAAACAGAGTATCTGCACTCGCACGCAGGGAACGAGAGAATAAGATAATTAAACTTACTGGCGTTCTTTTAATTCGTCCTTTCCTGCACAAAAATAACATTGTGTGGTTAAGCCCCTAATTACTCGCATTAGTTATCCGTATTGAATGCTTAGGCATGAACAATCTCCCTCAAAATAATATTCACATAGCGGTTTGCAAGTTTTTACATCTTTCATAGAGCCCTCGCCAGTTGTAAACTTATATTCAGCACCAACTGCATGATGTGCGCTTCATGGACCCCGTCATCAAAGCCGCTACAGCGCTTCGTAAGGAACCGTGCTCTGAAATTGACTGATGTTTGAATAAAAAGAAAATAACATCAAAAGTTCAATGGTCTCGTCTTACCTAGAAGGTGTTGAGCGCACTTGCTCCAGCCTCAGGATCCCGATGGGCGCATGTGGAAGATGGCTGCATGTAGTGTGACAATTTACCATATCTGCGCTATTTTTACGCATCATTTACACTAATGTCTGTGCAGAAATACAGCACACATCTTGTTTAAAGAAAATAAAGATTAAATGCGGACAAAAAAATTAGGCAGCCCTGACGGCGGTATTTAGGAATGCCGCATCCAAGATTGCATTTCGCGCAACATATTGAGCAGTTGCTTTGCGAAGCCGCAAGCTGATTAAGCTGCAAGTGACTCAGCGGAGTGGAGTCACCAAGTGTTTCTCTGAAGACTTATGAATATAAGGCCGAATACAAGACGCTGCATGCTATGACACACAAAATTCATAGCTTCGGCATGAGGGCGAAGCAATAAATGCGATAGCAACATGTTGGAATAATTGATGTAATAGTTCTACAGGACTATTACTTCAAATTCTTGCCTTTGCTTCGAGTTGTTGACTAATTCGACTACGTCCTGACATCTGCTAGCGACCTGGTAAGCTCAGATGGTAGAGCGGCTGCCCCGGAAGGGCGGTGGTCCCGGGTTCGAGTCCGGGCCAGGACGAATTTTTCTTCAATTGCGAGGATTTTCTTTCGAGGAACCCGTACGGGTTTCCTTTATAGCAATTGCTACGAACGGGTGGATGTCTGATTTTCCCTTTAATAATTACTTCTCTCCACCTTGCGGGTTTCCGCAGAACTATTACGTCGAACTCTTGCCTTTGCTTCGAGTTGTTGACAAATTCGACTTCGTCCTGCCATCTGCTAGCCGCCTGGTTAGCTCAGATGGTAGAGCGACTGCCCCGGAAAGGCGGTGGTCCCGGACCAGGATGAATTTTTCTTCAACTGCGAGGCATTTCTTTCGAAGAACCCGTCTGGGTTTGCTTTGTAGCAATTGCTACGAACGGCTCGATGTCTGATTTTCCCTTTATTAATGTTGGAATATTACAGGAAGTGTAGGACTCGTAACCAGAGTAGCACTTCGAATTGAAGCAAACGTAAGCTAATAAGCTAAGTAAAAATGAGCTTTGTAATAGGGGTCCTCTGTATGATTCATGCTATCGAGAAATTTAGTTTATGTTTATTAATTAATCAGACGTCAATTTTAGCGACTTTACCGCCACTTTACTGTATCGAGTATGTTTCAAACCTATTTGATGCGCCAATCTCGGAGGCAGGGTACAGCCGACCAGGAAACTGACATTTTTTTTTTTAGGTTCGAGCTGTGTTACTGTTTCGCACTTTTAATATTTGCGTCTCAGAAGATTTAAGATCGAAGGCATGCGCTGTCGTTGTTCTGTTTCATGACATTTGTCTATGGGCTGCCATTCTTGCAAAATCATTCCTCGGAATTTTGAGAAGTGTAAGACCTGGTATGAGCAACTTTAGTAATAGAATGGAGTGGCAATATAACCCGAGTATAAAGCGTGTCATAAAGTGTGGCATGGCATATAGCGTAGATGTACTAAAACATATGCGGGACCTCACGGCTACGCCAACAGCAAAAATTAATTGGCAGTGTCCATAATTGATATCGCGATAAAAACGTTATTCATGACCAAGGTAATAGGCAAAAACTCAATGCTAGTTGATCTTGATTGTTCTTTTGTATTTATTGTTGATTTTTGTCACGTATTCCCCACATATAAGTACAAACAAATGACAACTCAGTTGCTGTTACTGATTTGCCAATATAGAGGCACTCGCTCAGGAGCAATGAGAAAAAGTAAGACATTTGTAGGACGTGACGGCAAAATTTAACCCATACAAGGTACACGCTCACCAGATATTACTTACTACTATTTTATATTGGTTATACCCACCTCCTCCGCGGAAAGCGGAGGAGGTGGGTATGGCGAAAGCATGAGAAGAAAAGCGTAGTGCTGCGCAATATATGCTTTGAGGCGACGATGACTACGAGATTGCGTCAGAGTAGCGCACGTCGTCTGTTCACCGATGGCGCCACCGATACCATGTATGGAAACAAAGCGCTGCATGAGCAGAGGTCTGGCTGCGGCAGCTGCTGTGAATCGCGTCCGCGCGTCACCCACACGCTGCCTCTTACCATCTCCCGATCAGCGAGGCAGTCGCGCCACACTTCGCTCAGTTTCCAGCGTGGCGCACGAGTAGTTTTCAGCGCTTGCCAATATATCGCTGAGGAAAACACGTATACAGCTAGGCCGAAATGTCACATTAAGGAGTATCATAATCGTCGGTGAATTTTCTCTGTCATTTATGCCATCTTTTTTTTCACGACAGCAAAGTGAAAGTGTTTACGTTAGCAGTAAAGTTAAATTTATTTGCATTACAACCGTTCGTATTCTTCTGCCCCAAATACGTTGTTGTTGTTCTTTATATTAAATGAGTAGCAGAACCAAAGACTCTCAAAGTGTTGCCGCAGCGATCTGGTCAGAACTGAGCTTATACCTACGAGTATTGCCTGTAATTAACAACAGAGATGGCGATTGACATGAGAAAGCACTGCATCACCAGAAAGATTAAGCCAACTATGGTAAGCTGAGAAAAAATATTTATCATCTTTAGGGCTGTGCAGTAAGGTATGGTTGTTGCTATAGGCCCTCCACCTATGGCATAAGAAAGCAAGGAAAAAAGAACGGGACGTTGTATACAAATTCGAGTAAACTGCATTCCAGAAAAAAAGAGTGTTCTTTCCGCTTCAATTTACAAAAACAGCTTAGCGCCATTTCGCAATCGTCTTTATGAGAGAATAAGCTACTGCAAAAATATCCTATGCAAAGAATATGAGCAAAACAAGAACAAGGCGAAAGCGAGAGCGAACGCTTCAACGAGTGGACTTGTCTTTTTCAAGGCGACATATGCTTTCCTCGGCACAGCATATATCGATAGAGTTCTTCTAAAGGAGGAGAGGGGGTAAGGCGGGTGGGCGCGGCAATGAGCGAAGGCGGGTAAACGGCGAGGGTACAGCATTGAGAATAAAGGAGTGCTGTGCACAAGGCCGGTGACGCAGCCGTCTGTCAGGCACGTGTCAACGGCCGCGTGTCAGCCGGCGTGTCGACGGCGTGAACAGCACCTATCTATTACTTGCTTCGCTGGTGGTCGTGGGCTATCGTGGCTCTGAAAGAGACAACAGAAGAAACCTGTGCTCGTGAAAGAAAAGATACAAAAAATGCTTAAATGGAATGAATAAATAAAAAAACACTCAGCAACCAAACTAAGTGTTCTTGCCTATAGCTTAAAATTGAGCATAGCGAACAGATTCTAAAGCTTCTTTTGAAACGTTCGTGCATATTGGTTGCAATGTCTTGAACTTATGGGTAAGGGAAGGTCCTCTGTATTTTATTTCTCATTCAGAATGGAAATTTGACTGTAAGATATAGAGTTTACGTTCATGAAAGTTATGACCTGGTTGGTTGAAATGCTCGGCGACCCCTTTGGGAAACTTTTTAGCTGTGTCCAGCCGATGTCCGTTTAATCGGGCTTTCATTCATTCTCCCGTTTCACCGATATTTTTTTTCTTACAGAAGGAGCATTCAAGCATACAAATTACATCCGAACTTGTACAAGTAAAGCTTGTTTTGACTTCATGTGTATACCTGTGAGAGACCGCCAGCCTTTATAACAAAATATTCTAATGCGCTCCCAAACATAAACAACATCCTACGAAAATACCAGCAAATTATCAAGTAAAGAGTGTGAGAAAAGCGTTCCCGGATGTACCAAAGGTTACCTATCGCCGCAACAGAAACATTAAAGACATGTTAGTGCATGCAAAAGTCAGCCAACATCATTCTCCCGTAATAAAAGCATGTTGTCACCGCAGGTGCAATACCTGCCGGCACTTTCAAAGTCAAATTAACATTAAAAGCACCGCAAATAGTTATAGCCTTTCCGGTAATTGCGTGGCTCCGAATGAAATTAATAAACACATTTTTGGCGCAGTTTAAAAGTAATATCTCTGATTCTGGCAAGTCCTGCAATAAAGACCTAACGTGTACGAGAATAAGTCAAAGTCTACGTCGCGCGCTGTGTCAAATCAGAATCACATCGTCTCCGTGAGCGATGCTTTATCAATTTCGTTTGTAGTCATGAATAGCCGTGTTCCGTGAGGAAGCAGTCGAATGAAAAAAAAAAGTGAATTGCATTGTAGGCCTGTGACGTAAACTGCTTTTATTTCTGGACTACCCGAAGCCTACTTCATTCCACAGTGTGTATGAACGGAAAACGAAGTTCTTCTTCTTTATCGCATTTTATGTTTCATAACAATTTTAGTAGGAAGTAAGAAGCCATATAACCCTCAAGTTTTCGTCTTGGTGTTTCCTCTCTCTGATCTTTCAAGTGCCATCTCTCCTTCTCGCAGAAACTAAATCCACGTCTTCTGCCTTCCTAGGGCCTTTACCGAAGACAAACTTGAGCCCTGGTGTGTCCGTTATTCCCGAGGGCTTGCGATGATCGCATTGCGGCAATGGACAAGGCTCATGCAGAGACGTACGGCCAGTGGTGACGAGGAAAGAACGATTCCGAACAGAACGGGTGCCATGAAGCACCACCAAATTGCGCCTGAATCGTATCTAACGCAAAATAAGAAAACACTGTAGTATTATCCCATGGTCGGGGACACAAAAAAATCTAGAAATGGGAAGACTGTGGCTGCCAGAGGTGCCCCCGATGGCACCAATTTGAGAGGATCACCACTTCCGCAAAGATATCGGAGCTAAGCACCTAAGATGACGGTGATCAGTCCTTATGGGAGCTGTAGGACCGGGATTAGTCTTAGCCTCTCCTTCTTACCTTGATAGAAAAGCAGATAGTAATAAGGGAACGCTAAGCTTACAATAAATGCCGCGTTTTCGCGAAGGTTTTCTGCTTCTTCTCGCATTACATGACTGCCTTCTAACGAGACTTTCGCTGCGAAGAGCTGATTTGCACGGATGTCGCAGTAGGTCTTAGTCACAAGCTATATCAATTAGTCTAATCTTTCAACTTACGCGAACGAAAACAGCTCTAGCGTATGTAGTTTAGCATCATACCTATGGAGGAAGAAGTTAAATTTCGGCCAGTTGGTACAGATTCATCCTGGCGTCTTAGGCGCCACGCAGCAATCAGAACCCATACGAAAGAAGATGTTCGGTTCGTATTTACAGACATTGCATGCAGCACTTGTTCTTATTGCAATGAGTTTAGTGTAAGCCTTGGTGAAGGCAACACCTAACCATAATCGCCACTGAAGCGATGCTTCACGTTGGTGAAGCCCGGGTGTAGGTCGGAAAGAAGATCACCGCGATTGAGTTAGTTCTTCTAGTCTATAGTGTGACTTATATTTGAATTGTTCCACGTTGTTAACGAGAGTGTGCCTGTCAGGTGATAAAACTGCCTCACATCATTTGTCCTGGCAAGTGTATGGGCGTGCCTAGTCGTCTTGATGTGACGCGCTTGCAGCCGTGCCTGCATAATCAGTTTCAGTGAGCTCGAAGCGCCCAGGTAAGTAGTGAAACGAAACTTCGGGAACTTTTTCTTTTCACGAGGCGCTGAAGTTGTACGATTTCGCGTGTCAACTGTTCGCGAGACTTACGTTGGTGAATCGAATGCATACACTGCAAAACTGGCTTTGAGTAGGAAAACACAAGCCATTTACCAGACTCTCTGCATCCATAAAGTGAAAGGCACCGCGCCGAGCTGTTAGTTCTGCTACCGTAGTCATCGTGAGAAGTGATTTCTTTAATTGTAGTGTCATTCGTCTTGTTATAACCACAGTGCCACCAAAACTGCTAGATGCAGTCGAGCCATTAGGATAGGCCTACGTGGCTGTAATTGTCATTCAACAGGGGGGAGAAGCTGAGTTCTGGGCTTTTAAGTGCAAAAAGCATGACCTGATTATGAGGTATTCTGTAGCGGGGGACTCCGCAATTATTTTGACTACCTAAGGTATTTTTACCATGCACCCAATGCACGGTACACGGGCGTTTTTGGCTTTCGCCACTTTCGAAATGCGGCCGCCATGGCTGACACTTGCTACCGCGGCCACATGCTTAGCAGCGCGACACCATAGCCACTAAGCCACCATGGCGGTTCCCATACTAGTGGAATAAAATAAGTCATGTTAGTGCAAATCAAGGTACGTCAAACTTCTTCATAATTCCTGAAATTCTGAAGTATGCTTGAGGGTAGGGCTGACAAATCATGAAGGAAATAACAGTCAGCCGGAGGTGCGTATGTTGATTTAGGTGAAGGTAAGGTTAATGTAGGTGATGCATTTGAACAGAGTATCCTGCGGTACTTTAATACGTAGAGGCTGACGAGATGGTGAGGAGAGGTCCAGGACAAAGCGCTTGATACGTCCGCTAATTGCCTCAATTACAATATGCGTCGTGGTTGTGTAAGGTAGAACGATGGGTGTTTCAGCCATTGTTCAGTTTCAGCCATTGGCGCACTCCGCAACAAGCCAAGGTATATCCTATGAGCTTGGGCTTGCATACTCTGAATTGTGAGCACATTAGTTCTGCAGGCGCTGGAGTAATTGCCGATGGAATTGCTTTCTGCAAGGCGGTGACTGCGATTAATTCTCTTTTTTCCTTTTATGAAAGCATGTGAAGAAAAAGTTATCGGCCCTTCCACTCTGAACGACGACCAGTGAAGGTTTTATGTGTTCTTTTAAAATGACGAAATAATATATATATATATATATATATATATATATATATATATATATATATATATATATATATATATATATACGAAATTAACGCATTAGGACAAAGACACAAACGACACTCACGTTCCCGGTTCTGTTCGCGTGTCCGCTCGTTAAGGGAACGCTGCGGATCGTCGCTGGGTATGGGATAGCTACGACGAGCCTTAGCGCCATCCCGCCGCCGGAGCTGACATTCCTGGTTCTGCTCACGCCTCCGTTCTTGGCGGACACGCTGCTGGTCTTCGTCGAGTGGCACACACGACAGGCCAGGCTCATCGACGCACGCACGATCGGCCTTAGCGGCTTGCCGCCGCCGGCGCGCCCATTCTCGCTGTCACTCCCGCCGTCATTCTCGAAGGACATGTTGCTTCTCTACCGTACGCACAACACGCGTGCGCCTCATGGAACCACTCAAGAACAACTGCCGATAAGGTCAGTAGGCGACACTGACGTCCCTATATAGATGAACACACATTGAACCATACATCCGTGTACGTCTATTGCGGCCTTTACACGAACACGGTTGCTATTATCGGCGAGAATTTGGAGTGGCGGCTATTTGCGAGTGACGTTATGGCCAGGATGGCGTTCGCTCCGACTCGCTCGACTGCCGCGCACGCTTGGCTCCTTCGTGTATGCTTGGGGTATGGGTTGCTCGAGCCGTAGTTATTGAAGGACATGTCGGCTTCTTTCGGCTGCCATGCCTGAACCACAGTTTCTCCTTCAAAAGCGCGTGAGTGGAAAAAATTTGCGGCTTGGATATCGCAGGCTATGTAGCGTTCAAGGGGTCTGCTGATTTTCCAATGCATATAGGCGCCGCGTCTGTCCATAAATTTTACGCAAAAGGAATGTCTGCAAATTCAAGACGTGTTCTCTGCACGGCGAACGAGCGCCTTGCATAGAACAATGGGTCATCAATCACTCGACTTGACACTTGCGAAGAGCACACTAGGATGAACAATGCGCCATGCATCTTAGGTTTTGCTGCTAATGAACCTACAAGACTAGACTCTTTAAGATTAGCTCTGGAGCCAAAAATTTTTATTAGTCGACGCGACGGTGTACACGCACGGTCGCGGAAATATTTGCCGGGATAGGCCGATACAGCTTCGCTGTAAAAGTTCGGCAGCATGTTACACTCCTGTAACAAGTGAAGGAGAAAGTCTTCTGCACACGTGGTAATGCATTAAGTTATACGATCGCGAGTGTCGGACGTTTTGCAAGACATAACGAGTCGGAGTGTGAAGTAAACGTAGGGCGCTGTAGGTGGACCCTCAACGACACATGCGAGCACCTAATGCACTACCTAAAGGTTCTTTCGTTCTTTCTTTTATTTGTTCGTCTTTTTTCTTTTGTTTCTTCATTTATATTCAGCCATTGCATCTTTGCTTGCTTACGCGGCTATGAGCCATTCCTGACGATGATATTTATCGCATCACTGATTTTTTGCATCCCTTGACTAGGCCCCACTTTTTTCAGGTATGAGTCATTGCAACGGGCCACTTAAGGCTTTCGCCTTAACACACTGACAATAACAACCCCGGGGTAAGAACACACTAAGCAATTCTCTTTTGTAAAAGAACGAGGTCTACAACCATATTACCACCATTTCAAGGAGTCAGCATCCTCTGCTAATTTTGTTTCGTGCACCCCAAGAAATGGATCCCGAAATGCATATAACGCCATTACAGAATTCAAACCTTGCCGATTTGCCATAGTGTTACATTACTACAGGTTTATGTTAGCTTCTTCCTTATTCTTCATTGGCATCATGGATCGTTAAAAACCGGTTTCTTCTCCTCCCCCCCCCCCCCCCATGTTATATTTAATTGCATGTTTTCTAATAATTTAGCTGAGTGTTGTGTTAATCTTTACCCAGGAAACTAAATTAGCTCAACCAGCTCAGCCAGTGCTCATTTTCGTGAAACGCCGTTAATATAGTGCGGGCTCGACCCGATGGGGAATTTCTTCATTATGCTGTGCGCGTGCAGCGCTGTCGTGTTTATATTGTTGTTGTTCTTGTTGTACTTGTTGTTTCTCTTGTTGTCGTTATTGCTCTTGTTCTTGTTGTTGCCTAAAACATGGCTCGTACTCACGAGGGGTATTGGCCACAGAGGATTGACTGAAAAATACGACCAACGAAATACCAAAAGTTCCATCCTTTTGTTTGGGTGTATTTTATAAGTTCATTTCTTTCTTTGCCAGTGAACTCTCGCAAAATAAGAAGTAGAAGACATGCTTGGAGAGCGGTTCCGATAGTATTTCTTTAACATTATATTTCAGTTATCTACTTTTTTTTTCTGAGGCCTGCTTCTAAAAACTACTTCCACAGGGCATGTTTTGCAACCGTACGCATCCACGCAGAATGTAGCTTAACGTACATAACAGCAAGCGCAGGCGTTCAGGTCGATCATGCTTGCTTCCGGGTGACGGAACATGTCTCACTGCGATCGATTTTTTTTTTCGTACGATTCGTCCGCGTTCTACCGCTCACTGTGCACACCAGCAGCTACTTTTCACTTTCAAGAATACGAGTTACGTTCTCTTTCCGAAATTTAGCATTCTACTCTTAAATACTGTTGATAAAATGGCATCTCAGAGACCAGTGTATAAATATTATTGCAATTCGGTTTCTTCTAAACCCTCGTACTCCTGCTTTAGGCGGAATATGTATATTTTTTCAAACTCTACCCGAATATTTGAGCTAGCTAGTATCATACAACAAAAATAGTACTAAACTTTTTTTCCTTCTGCCACTTCCCAGGAAGGCTAGGAAACATTCTAAAGGGACGCGAATTCAGGTTTAGGCATCACGAAAGCAAAATTTGTATCCGCTCTTTCAATAGTATCCGGGTTAGCCATTATAATGTAATAGAACGCACAGAGGTCTCTGCGCAGGCCTCATATTTGGTGACCTGCTTAACTTTTCTTTACGTTTCGTTTATAAAACCAGTGTTACGATGCCAACAAACCAGGAGGAAGAAACAAGCGGATTCGAATCACTTGCACGTTTGGGGAGTCGAATGTATCTGAATTCCTTCATATGATCAAAGAATGATAGCATCTCCAGTGCCGAAATGTATGCTTGTAGTGGTAAAAAAATATTAGGAATTATCGAAGACGATTGTGAAAGTAAACGAACAGCCGAACTGCTCTAAATCCCTTTCACTTTAAGAAAGAAATGAAGCGCCTGAAGTTTCTGCAGTGTAAATATTTAGGTTGCGTTTGTTGTTGTATTGAGTAATGCCGCTGCGAACAGAGCCGTGAACCAGCACATCCGCAGCGGTGGCTATAAGCATAAGCCGACAGTTCCTATTGTGTGTTGTCTCCAGCGGCGTGAGCCCATGGCGTGGAATTAGTGAAATGCGACACACGTCCTGCTTTTCCTTAGCCCCCGCAGGCTCTTCTTTTTTAATTGTGGGGTTTTGCGTGCAAAAACCACGGTCTGATTATGATTTACACTCTAGTGGGGGACTCCTGATTAATTTTGACTACATGATCTTTGTTAAGGTGCATTCAACGCACAGTTGTGGGCGTTTTTGCATTTCGTCCCCATCGAAATGCGCCACAGGTTGGGAGGCTGGTGGACGAAGATGAGGGTCACCTTTCCCGAGCACTGCACAAAGGCATGTAAACCTTCGTACATCGAAATACTCTCGCGCAAGAGCACGTGCGTCTCGAAGAGGTCTAAAACGGCGACCACATGCATGTAATTTTCGAGCAACACTGACAAATTTACCATTTATTATTTGTTGTCGCGTTGGGGAGCAAGTAGCAAGAGCGAATTCAGTTCGAAGCGGGCGGCCTGGATTCTGCCATGAGGCTGCTTGTCACCCGAAGCTACTGCGCGGAAAAGCGACATTTTCTTGCTGGGCAAGAACTGGCGATGCGACAAGCAACGGCGACAGACCACCCTCGCTATGGTCAAACTTGTCGCTCGTCGCTGTCGCTGGCCGCAGCCGTCGAAAATCGCGCGAATGTGGCTGCGCTTTAATAGTTGCCGTTCGACGATGAACGCGCGAAGGGAACACTCTACCATTGAGCTACACCCCCTCGAGTAAGGTGCCTGGTGTAGTCTCGTGCGGACGCCATCCTCTCGGTAAGCGCGGAGACTATCTTATATTCCCTCATCTTTTAAAATTTTCAATACTTACAAGCATTTCTCTCGCAAACCATACTTAGTTCAAAAGAATTTTCCATGTCTCGATAATTTCTCTCGTCGTATTCGAGTGCTGATTGCCATGTTATCGGTTGTTAACGAAACTTTTTCTCAAGTGTCTAAATTTATTAAGGCAGTTTTTCGCGTGCGTACCATGGCCACGCACGTTTATATCTCCTTCCGTTTCTCCACCGCGGGTGCGCTTAAAACCACGGCGCTGCAATTATGCTGCCGTAATTTTCCTTTCCTTTTTTTTCTCCTCCCTTAAACTCGTTCTCTTAACTAATACATGCAAAAACAAAGCAACGGAGCTCTCATTTGATCCCATAGATGAGATGAAACATATATATATATATATATATATATATAGAAAATTATCAGTGATAGCACTCGTACTACAGCCCTCTGGGCAGTTCACTTCTCGAAATTAGTCTTGTTAGGGTTATTATAATTACACAAAGGTATTTCGCATTCGTGAGCAGCAGTCCTTGAGATAGTTACTCGGACTAGCTTCCTACGCTATGCGTGCCGCGCTCGCACCTGCGTAAGCTTTCCCTAGACTCTATAGCCGCTCGAGTTCCCTCTCATCGACGGGCGGCCATTTTTACAAGAAAGTATCAGTCTCTTTCCACGTAAGTATGCGGCTCTAGACAGTAGCTATGGCGCTTTAATGTAATCTGGGGCCTGATCGACCAACCGACTGAGCTATCTCTCCGGGCAACATCAAATCCCCTGTTCTCTTGCTTTTTCTTTTCCTTCCTTCCCCCCCCCCCCCTTTTTTTTAACATTTCTTTTCTTTTAGTTTATCACTATGCGGGGACCCCTCTAAAAAAGGAAAAAAAAGATCTCTTTTATTATGTATGGTCACACATGTGCAGGTCATAAATACCAGGTTTCTCCAGTTGAGTGCCATCTGTGCGGTTTAACCGAGCTCAGATTATATATAGATCCACCTTGACTGGTCCACCTTGACTGATCAAAGAAGGCACCACTGTAGGTTAAATGAGGCGTACAACTCCTGCGGTGGCGGTAGAGTATCCGCCTTGCGTGCAAGAGGACCGTGGCTCGAATCCCGTAAAAAAAGATAAAAACGTGTGTTGAGAAAATTGCATAAACAGGCCTGCAGTGCGGCCTGATCCCGGTGACCAGAACCGGTAACGCACTCTCTCACCAGAGCAGGATTGGCCACCCTGGTGCAGTACTTGGCCACAACCTCCTATATGAATACAACAATCAAACCCCAGCCCTCAGTCCCCAGCAGCCGCGGAGCAACTGACCACGGCTCCCTGGCTCCGGACAGGCCGCCATTGGAATCTGAACCTAGCAACGTTTCACGTTAGAACGTTATCAAGTGAGGCGAGTCTAGCACTGTTATTGGAGGAATTAGAGGGTAGTAAATGGGATATAATAGGGCTCAGTGAGGTTAGGAGGACAAAAGAAGCATATACGGTGCTGAAATGCGGGCACGTACTGTGCTACCGGGGCTTATCGGGGAGACGAGAACAAGGAGTCGGATTCCTGATTAATAAGAATATAGCTGGTAACATACAGGAATTCTATAGCATTAACGAGAGGGTGGCAGGTCTTGTTGTGAAACTTAATAAGAGGTAAAAATTGAAGGTAGTACAGGTCTACGCCCCAACATCAAGTTATGATGACCAGGAAGGCGAAAGCTTTTATGAAGACATGGAATCGGTGATGGGTAAAGTCAAAACAAAATACAGTATACTGATGGGCGACTTCAATGCCGAGGTAGGCAAGAAGCAGGCTGGAGACAAGCCAGTGGGGGAATATGGCATAGGCTATAGGAATAGCAGGGAAGAGTTATTAGTAGAATTTGCAGAACAGAATAACATGCGGATAATGAATACCTTCTTCCGCAAGCGGGTTAGCCGAAAGTGGACGTGGAGGAGCCCAAATGCCGAGACTAGAAATCAAATAGACTTCATACTCTGCGCTAACCCTGGCATCGTACAAGATGTCGGCGGGCTCGACAAGGTGCGCTGCATTGACCATAGGATGGTAAGAACTCGAATTAGCCTAGACTTGAGGGAACGGAAGAAACTGGTACATAAGAAGCCAATCAATGAGTTAGCGGTAAGAGGGAAACTAGAGGAATTCCGGATCAGGCTACTAAACAGGTATTCGGTTTTAACTCAGGAAGAGGACCTTAGTGTTGAAGCAATGAACGACAATCTTATGGGCATCATTAAGGAGTGCGCAATAGAAGTCGGTAGTAACTCTGTTAGACAGGATACCAGTAAGCTATCGCAGGAGACGAGAGATGTGATCAAGAAACGCCAATGTATGAAAGCCTCTAACCCTACAGCTAGAATAGAACTGGCAGAACTTTCGAAGTTAATCAACAAGCTTAAGACAGCTGACATAAGGAAGTATAATATGGATAGAATTGAACATGCTCTCAGGAACGGAGGAAGCCTAAAAGCAGTGAAGAAGAAACTAGGAATAGGCAAGAATCAGATGTATGCGTTAAGAGACAAATCCGGCAATATCGTTACTAAATGGATGAGATAGTTCAAGTGGCTGAGGAGTTCTATAGAGATTTATACAGTACCAGTAGCACCCACGGCGATAATGTGAGAGAGAATAGTCTAGAGGAATTTCAAATCCCACAAGTAATGCAGGAAGAACTAAAGAACGCCTTGGGAGCTATGCAAAGGGGGAAGGCAGTTGGGGAGGATCAGGTAACAGCAGATTTGTTGAAGGATGGTGGGCAGATTGTTCTAGAGAAACTGGCCACCCTGTATACGCAATGCCTCATGACCTCGAGCGTACCGGAATCTTGGAAGAACGCTAACATAATCCTAATGCATAAGAAAGGGGACGCCAAAGAGTTGAAAAATATAGACCGATCAGCTTACTGTCAGTTGCCTTCAAAGTATTTACTAACATCATCGCAAATAGAATCAGGAACACCTTAGACTTCTGTCAACCAAAGGACCAGGCAGGATTCTGTAAAGGCTACTAAACAATAGACCATATTCGCACTATCAATCAGGTGATAGATAAATGTGCGGAATATAACCAACCCTTATATATAGCTTTAATTGATTACGAAAAAGCGTTTGATTCAGTCGAAACATCAGCAGTCATGGAGGCATTACTGAACCAGGGTGTAGATGAGCCATATGTAAAAATACTGAAAGATATCTATAGCGGCTCCACAGCCACCGTAGTCCTCCATAAAGAAAGCAATAAAATCCCAATAAAGAAAGGCGTCAGACAGGGAGATACGATCTCTCCTATGCTATTCACAGCGTGTTTACAGGAGGTATTCAGAGACCTGGAGTGGGAAGAATTGGGGATAAAAGTTGATGGAGAATACCTTAGCAACTTGCGATTCGCTGATTATATTGCCTTGCTTAATAATTCAGTAGAACAATTGCAATGCATGCTAACTGACCTGGAGAGGCAAAGCAGACGCGTGGGTCTGAAAATTAATCTGCAGAAAACTAAAGTAATGTTTAACATTCTCGGATGAGAACAGCAGTTTACGATAGGCAGCGAGGCACTGGAAGTGGTAAGGGAATACATCTACTTAGGGCGGGTACTGACCACGGATCCGGATCATGAGACTGAAATAATCAGAAGAATAAGAATGGGCTGGGGTGCGTTTGGCAGGCATTCTCAGATCTTGAACAGCAGGTTGCCACTATCCCTCAAGAGAAAAGTGTGTAGTAGCTGTGTCTTACCAGTACTCACGTATGGGGCAGAAACCTGGAGGCTTGCGAAAAGGGTTGTGCTTAAATTGAGGACGACGCAACGAGCTATGGAAAGAAGAATGATGGGTGTAACGTTAAGGGATAAGAAAAGAGCAGATTGGGTGAGAGAACAAACGCGGGTTAATGACATCTTAGTTGAAATCAAGAAAAAGAAATGGGCATGGGCAGGACATTTAATGAGGGGGGAAGATACCCAATGGTTATTAAGGGTTACGGACTGGATTCCAAAGGATAGGGAAGCGTAGCAGGGGGCGGCAGAAAGTTAGGTGGGCGGATGACATTAAAAAGTTTGCAGGGACAACATGGACACAATTAGTACATGACCGGGGTAGTTGGAGAAGTACGGGGGAGGCCTTTGCCCTGCAGTGGGCGTAACCAGGCTGATGAGGATGATCATGATGATGATGATGATGATGATGATGATGATGATGATGATGAACGCGCCCTGCAATTCGGTTGGGCAGGAGCACGCGCACTTCCTATTGGCGCATTTGTATAGGAGGTGAAGGTCCGATCAAGACCGAATATGAGAACGGGGGAAAAATCAAAAGCAGGAAGTAGTTTTCTGAAACTCGACTACGTAGAAGTGGTGATCTAACTGATTTGTACTGCCAGCAGAGCTATCAGCTTTGAGCGATCTTTTCCCTCCTATTCCTGTCATTTTTTTTTCATTCTTTCTTCTCCTCCTCCACACTGCTGACCGGCGCTCGGCATTTAGGGTGTGGTCAGCAGGCTTTCCTTTTCTATCTCATTCAATCTCTGCCTGTTTCTAAGGATGTGTACGTCAATAAACGAAATTACTAATAATGACGAAAAGAACTTATACAGAACTTTTCCGCAATATGAAATACATTCTGCAGGCCAACAAATATACAAAACATCAGAAAGAGCTGGCGGTCATTCGGACAACAGAAAGAGTGGACCCTTACATTGGCCAACTTCCTTAATCATCGTCAGTGGACCGGCAAGATCGTCCTTGTGCTTTCAAAGCCATAACGACTACAATCGCAAGCGTACCCTGGTGATGAGTTACGTGGCCCAAGGCAGCATGTGACCTGCTTATCTCGCAGGATCGACATGCGGCGGCTTCGGCACTTCACTCAATGACCTCAGCTTTTTGCCGACAACTTGCTTTGCATTAGTATAGTAGATATCGAAAGCAAGCTTTGGCTTGCAAAAAACAAGGCAAGAGAATTGAACTATCAATTCGTTTGGAGTTCACAAGGAACTATCTTTGTACGCAAGCAGCCGAATGCTCGAGCGATAAGGCTCGCCATAGAAAGCGATCTAAGCAAAATCGTATAAGGATCAAAGACCACAAACATGGAACTATATCACAGTGTTACGTCTTTCAACAGTTTAGTAACGAAAAATACTTGCTTCCATGAAAACGGGCTTAAACTGTTTCATATGAATGCACAAAGTTTAAGAAACAAACAGGTTGATATTGAGACATACCTATCTCAGCTGAACTGCTGTTTTGATTTTTTAGCTTTTTCGGAAACTTGGTATGCGAGCGAGTATGACGTCATACATTTCCCGGGCTGCAGGCACGTTTCAATTTATCGTTCAAGAAAACGAGGTGGTGGCGTATCTCTTTACATTCGTGAATGTCATTGTTGCGAAATCTTGGCTGAATTTACATGTGTGACTGACGATTTTGAATGTGTTGCAGTAGTTTCTCGAAATATTATGATTGTTGCTGTCTACCGCCCACCTCAAGGTGCTCTAACGAAACTGCTTCATTATATGGATTCGGTACTTCAACTTGCTAGCGTGAAGAAATTACAATCGGTAATTGTTGGTGACTTCAACGTTGACTTATTTTCAACAAATAATGACAGGATCCAACTTATTGAAACTATGCTAGCAAATGGCTGTGAAAACCTTATTGAACTTCCTACGCGGATAACTTTGAACTCAAGAACATTGATTGATTTATGTTTTACTTCTATCGCAAAAGATGAGACTTGTTCTGGAGTGCTCAGTTCGGGCATAAGTGATCATCTGCCGCTTTTTGTCGCATTGCTATTTCGTGTGCGCACAGATAACAAACATCACTTCAAGCCGGTCATAAATAATCGCACTATAGGGATATTTGAAACGTTACTTTCCAGTGTAAATTGGTCTGATGTTTATGCTGAAGAAAATGCTACAGCATCTTATGATGCATTTGTATCCAAAGTGAAACAAGTATACAAGGTAGCATTTCCCTCCGTGCCTGTCGTCAAGCATAAAAAAGCTAGAAAGGAATGGGTAAATCAACAATTATACAAGCGCATACAACACAAAGACAAATTATTCAATAACTTCTTAAAGACTCGCGACCCTGACATGCTTAAAGAGTTTAAACAAGTTAGAAACAAGCTGAGCAGTGATCTCAAGAAAGCTAAATTGCAGTATTACGCGCATAGATTTGAAGCCTCTATGAGTCATGGTCTGATAGAATCGCACCACTGGCCGAGTTGTTGGGGTCTCGGTGCTGACGCCCGTTATTGCCAATGGGTCGCAAGCCCCAAGGGTAGCGTTGGCCTGGCGGCCTGGGGCACTGGAAGCATCCGAAGGTCCCGGCAAAGCATGAGAAGACTGGTAACAGAACAACTTGTTTATTCTAACATAGCAAAAGAGCGGCCGGTCAGGTCGACCGGAGTGGAGAGACGGGAGAGCACGTAACTCAACAGTACAAATCGGAGCCTCTCTCCTGGCGTCCGGGGGCAGCTGCTCTTATACCCTCGGCGTCGCGGTCCAAAAGAGAAGGTCACGGGATGAAGGTCACGGGATGAAGGTCACGGGACGGCGGAGCATGACCCCACGACGGCGCGAACTGTCGAGCCGAGAGACCTGCTGAACCGAGTGTAGTGACGCATCGCCAACCTTCACTTGGGGAGCTCCGCTCCCCTGATGCCGCGCTTTGACAAGCGTGGGCACACACACACACACACACACACACACACACACGAAGACACGTGGCACTGAAACACGCCTGGACACGCTTGGCGGGTAGGCGTTGCGGCGGCGTCGGACGGGCCAAAATGTCCGCCGCTTTGAACAAAGCCCCGGCGTCCGTTGCATCCGCGCCGGCATTACCGCGCGTTGTAGGCGAAACGTAACAGACCGCCCCGCCGGGGGAAGGAGATCCCGAAGGTCAGGGGACTGCATCCGCTGTCCGGAGGTATGTCGCTCGATGATGCTCATAACCGAAGTTGGGCGTCCTTGGGCGTTTCTTGAGCGCAGCGCACAGAGAAGGCCTCGTTCTCACGTTCAGGTGCACACAGGACACTGCAAAGTGACTTCGGGAGAGTTGACATTTTTGTTCTCGTTTCCGGCAAGCGTTAGAACCACGCCAAAAGTCAACCGCTCAGTCAGCAAGCACGGCACAACCCTCACTAAGCCCTGCCAGGCTCTTTCCCCTTTTTTTACTGCTGCCTAGTTCCTTACAGTAGTTTAGCAGCACTCAGAACGCGTCCACAAATCGAAAAATTGCACTAGAAAGCACATCATCACTTTGAAACACTACACAAAAGCAATAGGTTAAAAATCCTGCCTCAGGAAGAAAAACATCAGTAACAAGCAATTTTGAGGCTGATTCCCACGTTAGGGGCTTCGACTTAAGCCATCGGCGTTACCGTTGAGACTCCCCTTTTTGTAACGCACCTCAAAGGAATATTGTTGCAAAGCGAGGCTCCAGCGCAGGAGGCGGCCATTTTTGGGAGAGATGGTCTGCAGCCATTGGAGAGGGCAGTGATCCGTTTCAATGATAAACCTCGAGCCGGCTAGGTAACATGACAATTTCTGAACGGCCCACACGATACACGCACACTCTTTCTCGGTGGCGCTATACGCCTGCTCACGACTGGTCAGCTTACGACTAGCATACAGGACGGGGTGTTCTACTTCTCCATTTTCCCGTTGGCACAGTACAACGCCCATGCCTCGCTCACTAGCATCACACTGAACAGCGAACCCTTTTGTGTAGTCGGGCGATCGTAGCACAGGCTGGCTTGTTAGGGCGCTCTTTAGGGCGCTAAAAGCTCTTTCCTTTGTCTCATCCCAGACGACTGTTTGCGGCTCTGTCTTTCTTAGAGCATCCGTTAGGGGAGCCGCGATATCAGAGTACCTGGGGATGTACCTCTGATAGTAGCCGGCGACACCTAAGAACGACCGAATATCGGTCTTCGTGCGCGGTTGCGGGAAGTCTCGCACAGCGGCCACCTTTATTTCAGAGGGGCGGCGACGACCCCGACCAATCACGTGTCCGAGGTAGACAACCTCGGCCTGTGCTAACTGGCACTTGGGAGCCTTGACTGTCAAGCCCGCATCGCGCAGGCGGGTTAGCACTGCCCGCAAGTGGGCCATATGCTCAGGCCAGGATGCGGAGAATATCGCTACGTCGTCTAGATACGGTAAAGCGAATTCTTGCTGTCCCCGCAACACTTTATCCATGAGGCTTGAAAAGCAGTATGGCGCGTTCCTCAAACCAAAACTCAAAACTTTAGGACGGAATGTCCCCATTGGTGAAATGAACGCCGCATACCTACTAGCCTCTTCTGTAAGTGGAACCTGCCAATAACCCCTGACAAGATCTAGGGTGGAAATAAACTGAGCGCTACTCACTCTCTCAAGGCGCTCCTCGATGTTAGGGATCGGATAAATTTGATCCTTAGTGATGGAATTAAGCCTGCGGTAGTCGACGCAAGGACGAGGTTCCTTGCCCGGTACCTCAACTAAAATCAAAGGGGAGGTATAATCACTCTCACCCGCTTCAATAACACCGAGCTGTAGCATTTTCTTTACCTCAGCCTCCATAATATCGCTCTGGCGGGGTGACACCCGGTACGCCTTGGATCGTACTGGCTCTGGGGAGGTAAGTTCTATGTCATGAGTAAGGACAGAAGTCCTACCAGGCCTCTCAGAGAACAGACCTTGAAACTCTTGTAAGAGCTGATGTAGTTCGGTTTTCTGCTCAGGCGACAGCGATGCTTTACTTATTAAGTCACTAATGACTTGATCGGTGTCTTTCCTGTTCGTCACTGAGCCTAGTCCCGGAAGCTCGACCGGAAGCTCTTCTAACTTTCCCGCATCGGGAATTTCCTCTCCAGTATCTGGTGCCTTTAACGCTACAGGCTCAATTTTATCCCGTTCGGGCGTGCTCTGAATACTAGCTTGCTGCGCCTCTGACCCTTTCTCAGCGTTCAACAACGTCGGCCCCGCAACTACCGCCTTTGCAGCGAGCTCCCGAACCTTCGATCTGGTTAAGGCCTGAACGCTAGCCTCACCAAACAAAAGCCCCTTCTCGCGCAGGAGGTGATCGGACCTGTTCGAAAATAGGTACGGGTACTGGGGGGGCAGCATAGATGACACTGCGGCCTCCGTCTCAAGTGCTCCGAAAGGTCCTTCAATAAGCACTTTTGCTACCGGCAGACACACGCTATGAGCTTCCACTGCTTGCTTGATCCATGCGCACTCGCCCGTGAACATATCGGGTTCTACGTAAGAGGGGTGAACGACATCCATCGTAGCTGCGGTATCGCGAAGCACTCGGCACTCTTTCCCGTTCACGAGGAGGTCTCGCATGTAAGGCTCGAGAAGCTTCATGTTCTCGTCAGTGCTGCCTAATGAGAAAAACACGACTTTTGGTTTTGTTTCTGGGCACTGCGCCGAAAAGTGACCCGGCTTCTGGCACGTATAACAAACGCGCGCTTGCCTCGTCTCGAACCGCTTTCTGCGTTCGGCTTCGGCTGCCGCCGTCTCCTCACGTTCGGTCGGACACTGCGCCGAAAAGTGACCCGGCTTCTGGCACGTATAACACACGCGCGCTCGCCTCGTCTCGAACCGCTTTCTCATGGGCGTGAACTTCGGCCTCTCAAACTTGGAGCCAAATTCACCCTTTTGACCGTCCTTAGCTCCACGAGCCCGACGCGTCACAAACTCCTCGGCTAGCTCAGCGGCTCTAGCCACCGTACTAACGTCTGGCCTATCCAAGACCCAGTACCGCACGTTCTCAGGTAACCGACTATAATACTGTTCTAGCCCGAAACACTGCAGAACTTTCTCGTGGTCACCAAACGCTTTCTCTTCTTTGAGCCACTCCTGCATGTTTGACATAAGCCTGTACGCAAACTCTGTATATGACTCACTTCTGCCTTTCTCATTTTCCCGAAACTTCCGACGGAACGCCTCCGCTGACAGCCGGTACTTTTTTAGCAGACTCGATTTCACTTTGTCGAAATCCTCTGCCTCCTCTCTCTCCAAGCGAGCGACTACGTCGGCCGCCTCGCCGGGTAGCAAAGTGAGCAAGCGCTGTGGCCACGTTTCCCGAGAGAACCCCTGCTTCTCGCACGTTCGCTCAAAGTTAACCAGGAACAAACCAATGTCCTCTCCAAGCTTAAACGGCCGCATCAGGTCAGTCATTTTGAACAATACTCGTTCTCCTGCACCGTGTGCCTGACTTCCATTACGAGCGCGTTCTATCTCTAACTCGAGACGCTTCATTTCCAAAGCGTGTTGACGGTCGCGCTCTCTTTCTTTCTCTTGTTGCTCTTTACGTTCGCGCTCATCTTTCTCTTTCTGTTCTTTAAGTTCGCGCTCCTGTTTCTCTTTTTGTTCTTTAAGTTCGCGCTCCTGTTTCTCTTTTTGCTCCTCCCTCTCCTCAATGGTCTCAAGGCATTCCGACAGCTCGTCATCCTCAGCTTCTAACTCAAGAATAGCCCTTAGCAGTTCTGGTTTTCTGAGTTTGTCTGAGACATCCAGACCCAACTCTCTTGCAAGCTCCAGCAATTTCGGTTTGCGCAACGACTTCAAATCCATGGCTGCTCTGAATGCTGCTTTCTCTACTGCCTACTATTGTCTTGCCGCAAACTAACCCGGCAGCAACGACAACCACAATTACCAGCTCTGTTTCTAACACTAACAAAAGCCTGGCAAAACTCAGAAGAAGAAAGTCCCGCACTCACCAAACCTTGCAGCCAAGACTTCAGCGCAGTCGTTCCGCTGCAGGCAACCAGTCATCACACAGGGCTCGTTGCGCTGCTCCCGGATGGTCGTTGTGCTGCTCAGCATACAGTCAACCGCATCTCTTCGCTGCTGGCCTCCGTTGTCGCGATCTCACCGCTGGCAACCAGATGATGGAATCGCACCGCTGGCCGAGTTGTTGGGGTCTCGGTGCTGACGCCCGTTATTGCCAATGGGTCGCAAGCCCCAAGGGTAGCGTTGGCCTGGCGGCCTGGGGCACTGGAAGCATCCGAAGGTCCCGGCAAAGCATGAGAAGACTGGTAACAGAACAACTTGTTTATTCTAACATAGCAAAAGAGCGGCCGGTCAGGTCGACCGGAGTGGAGAGACGGGAGAGCACGTAACTCAACAGTACAAATCGGAGCCTCTCTCCTGGCGTCCGGGGGCAGCTGCTCTTATACCCTCGGCGTCGCGGTCCAAAAGAGAAGGTCACGGGATGAAGGTCACGGGATGAAGGTCACGGGACGGCGGAGCATGACCCCACGACGGCGCGAACTGTCGAGCCGAGAGACCTGCTGAACCGAGTGTAGTGACGCATCGCCAACCTTCACTTGGGGAGCTCCGCTCCCCTGATGCCGCGCTTTGACAAGCGTGGGCACACACACACACACACACACACACACACACACGAAGACACGTGGCACTGAAACACGCCTGGACACGCTTGGCGGGTAGGCGTTGCGGCGGCGTCGGACGGGCCAAAATGTCCGCCGCTTTGAACAAAGCCCCGGCGTCCGTTGCATCCGCGCCGGCATTACCGCGCGTTGTAGGCGAAACGTAACAGGTCATAAAACGTGGAACATATACCGCGAACTAATAGGGTCATCTTCACCGAATGTGCCACACGAAATTGTTGTAAATGGAGACACGTACTATGGTAACGATGCAGCTAATTTATTTAATGATGATTTTGTTAATGCCGGTGCTTCAACTTCTACGTCTGCTTTTTGCACTGAACGTAATATTCGAACTTATATAAAACATCGCGTCAAAGAGACCATATTTCTTATGCCTACGTCTGAAACTGAGATTTTTTCTGTTCTTAATTCCTTGAGTAACAAATCAGCTGCTGGCGAGGATAACATTAAAGCCCAGCCTATTAAAGCAGTTGCTCACATAATCTGTGGTCCCATGGTACACATTTGTAACAGTATATTATCAAGCGGAATTTTTCCTAATACAATGAAAATAGCTCGTGTCGCTGTAATCTTTAAGGGTGGAAAACACAATGACTTGAATAATTATAGACCAATTTCGGTATTGCCGGTATTTTCCAAAGTGGCTGAACGTATTATATATAAGCGTCTAAATAGTTTTTTTCTGGATAAAGGCGTTATCTCGGATAAGCAGTATGGTTTTCAGAAGAATAAATCGACCGAAATGGCATTATTAAAAGTCCGAGATACAATAATAAATAACATCGAAGAAAGAAACTTTACCATTGATATATTCCTAGACTTTCGCAAGGCTTTTGATAGCATTAAACATAATATATTACTAGAGAAACTCCAAGATTATGGCATTAGAGGCATAGCATTAGAACTTATGCATAGCTACCTTGAATCTAGATTTCAGTGCACTTCCTTGAAAGGTTACAGTTCTGAAAAGAGCATGATTAAATATGGGGTACCATAAGCCTCCATTTTAGGGCCATTATTATTTATTATTTACATAAATGACCTAACTAACATTCCATTGACAGAGGAAATCATACTGTATGCTGATGACACTAATGTCTTTTTTTCCGGAGCAGACCTTCACGAACTAGGAGTTACCGCAACCCATTGGTTACAAGAACTTAGCGAGTGGCTCTATCTAAATAAACTTGACTTAAATGCAAAAAAAAAACGAAATTCACAGTTTTTTATTCCAAGAATAAGCAAACAGATTACGACGTAAAGCTTTTTTATTCTGGATCGCAACTTGAACATGTCTCAAGCCATTCGTTTCTGGGTGTTACATTTCACAACAACCTAAGCTGGACAGAACACATAAATAAGGTACGCACTAAGGTTGCACGATCTGTCGGCTTGCTACAACGGATCCGATGCATTGTGCCTATCGCGCTTCTCATACAATTGTACTTTTCGTTTGTGCACTCGCATCTTAGCTACTGCCTCTTAGTATGGGGAAACGGTAATAAAACAGATATAGAAAAATTGGCAGTTTTGCAACGGCGAGCTGTCCGGTTGCTGAACTTCTCAAAACAATACATAGGATCTTCTATACTAATGATGCGCTACAACATTCCTAATATTAGAGACTCTTACAAAACAAAGATCTGTATACGGCTATTTAAGCAGATCTCCAGCAACAGGGAACTATTTTCAACTCTTTACCTGAGTAGAGACACGGGATACAACCTACGTCACACATCAATAGTAATAAAGAAACCAAGGACAAAATATGGCACGCAAACGATCGAATATGAAACCATTTCTTTATATAATATGTACCCTAACATTGTTGACGAAGCTATAAATTCTAGAACAATTCACAAATTTAAACATGCAATACAAAACATAATATTTTCTGATCACTGTGTGTTTAACGAATGTTAATAGTTTCTTTGTTTAATATCAATAGTAATGTTATTAATGTTCTATTCTGAATGTATAATTTTGTTAATAACAGAATGCTCTTATTTTTCCTGTGCTGTATTTATTCAGTTACTTGCTATTTGGGAAACGGTTTATACTTTTCATTGTGTTTAAAATTTTGCTGTAAATAGTTTTGAAGTTTTGTGTCATATTAGTTGTACTTTGTTATCAGTTGACTGCTACTTCTGCTGCTCCAGCGAGGTAAAGGCCTTAGTCAGGAGGATTACGCCCTCCTTTTGCCTTACCTTGCGGGCAAACCTTGTATTTATGTTGCCCAAAATAAACTGACAAAAAGAAAGTACTGAAGTAAAATAGGTGCATTTTCAAAGAAAGTGTCACTATCATCTTCGCCGCAAACAGTTGTCTCCAATGCTCGCAATTCGTGTTCGTAGTGTGTGAATGAACAGTTCCTCCTATTTAGCCTTTGTATCTGCTCTTATTTTTTTTAGGAAAGCAAGTATGCGCCTGCCTTAATTAACCTCCTTTTCTGCACATGCAATATCTTTTTCTCTTTTCTCTTTTTTACTAAGCATAAAGCAATTCACGCCTTTCTCGAAAGCGCGACCAATTGTGGAATCCATAGAAAAGCCTCTTGGAAGAGCATTGAATGGACAGCAGTTGCGTAGCTTCAAGGAAAGTGGTAAATGTACACATACAAAGAAATACAAAAATAAGGGGAGCAAGGACTTGGCGGCTAAGCGAAGCCGTATATATACGTGATTGAGAGCTCGTGGGAGCTTTATCCCACCTGAGCAATAATGCCACTGTGGACGTGCCTTAGCCTTCGACAGCTTGGACTGGGAGCAGCGAAAAGAGAGAGGCAAGTACAGTGGTATGTTGTGAGATGCTGCTATAATTATCGGGATACGACATGGCAACATGGACGTGAGTTGTATTCCGCCAGGTGCTTTCGGCAGAGAAAGGTGATATTCTCCTCGCTTTCTTTTTCGATTTGTTGTTTGTAGTTGCAACCATGTCTCGCTGCCTTTCTGAACGGTCACTGAGCTTCTATAACAACTTATTGTCTTATTTAGTGTACTGAACAAAGCGTAGTTAACCTCCCTGGCTGCGCTGTCCCCATCTCTCTGACAGGTGATTGGAGATAACGATCTGCGTATCTTTTAACAGATCAAGTGTTTCATATTTCCTATGTATTCGGCCTCGTATGTTGTAGGGCTGGAGGCTTTTCATGTGCTACCGGTCTCATAAACAAGAATTGACTGCAAGAGAGGACAACCATACGAAGCCAACAGACAATCAACTTCAGAAAGGGAAATGAAAGGGAAGAAAAAAAGAACAGCCTATTTTATCATTAGTTTATTTTTTCTACATTACGTGTAAAATTAGAAATTACCTCTATGCATTCCTGTTCATTCTCTGTTGAATTTATGTAATTGCAACTAACAATAAATAAGATTCCTTCGTACCACTTCTCTCGCAAGAAATGAATGTGGTAAAAAGTTATTACACCTTGCGTTCCAAATCTTCATTCAAAAAGATGATTCCAACCTTTCTATTCGTTGTTACTTGTGCGGGTAGTCTTTGGACAAAGGGATGAAAGCCTCAACATTTTCTCACCAACAGCAATCGCCAAGTGTGGCAAGTATTTCTTGCAGAGTTTGCTGTTTTCCAGATATAATTCAGATTGACTACCGAGTTTCATAACATTCTAACAAGGCTACGACAAAGATGATGGTTGCAATTGTATGGAAGAGGGCGATGGCTGTGAATATAGATTTTTCGCCATCTTGGCTGTGTTGCAGTTAGCTGTAAAAAGCTTGTGAATATATTTTGATTTCTATCTCCACCCATGGCAATATTTTTAAATAAGAGAATCCTGAAATACTATGTTTGCCTATGATCATATTTGCTATACACTAGTTATCGTTATCTGCAGTATTGCAATTTGTCTCTTATTGTGAAACATTTTTGCGACTACTTCACTTTTTTTACGATTATCTGTACGTAATGTGGCTTATACAATACCCTTGCACGGAGCCACATTCCAAAATTTTGAAGTCATACATAGCACTAGCGTTTTCCTGCTGTAAGAAGTAAGCTCCTCATGACGTGATGAGATCGACACAAGTACTATTCAGAATGCGAGCAAGAAGAAACGTTATTTTCTCCAACCTCTTTTCAATACGCACGAATGAAAGACACAGAGAAAAAGATACCAAAACGTGAACAAAAAAAATAATGGTGATGGCGCCGGTCGGCAAAGGAAGGCCTTCTAAATAGGAGTAGCAAGAGAATAAAGCTGCCACGTAATGAGAGCTGCGGGTGGTTTCTGCGGGCCAATGGCCACAAGACCAATTTGTTTTCACTCGCAATTGTGTCTGTCCGTGTTACTTTTAGGTTTGCCAAATACGAAAGATCCAAATAACAGAAAACGAAGCCGCACAGAAACAACAACAATGAAGCTGCCTGTCTGCTTGAATGTGGTTGTAATTGCAAGGTGCAAGTTCTAAATTCTTGTGGAAATGGGTACCCCTAAGAAAGCAATTTCAGCTTCCAGTGAGCCCAATAGCCTATAAAGGTAGTTTTCACGTTGTATGAATGTTTCTCATTTCTTACGTCTTGAACATATTCCTTAGGTTTTGTGACCGTGTGTAGGCACGTTCTTATGTCGTTGTGTTCGATTTCCCAATTTGAGAAAATAATTTTGTATTTAAGCCCGGGAAGGAGCACTCACGCAATAATTTTGACGATTGTAATCAGTGCAGCTAATGGTGAAGCTGAGCCTGGTAGGAGACAGACAATTAGAATGTGATATCCTTAACCAAATGAAGGCTTCTGTGTTAGAATTTTAATTAATAAATGTCCCAGTTTCGCCCGAAAGGCGAAGCATCATTTGCGATAGCAAATTAGTAGACAGCCATACGAAGTAAGAATAGTAGATTTATCAGCCGTGTAAACTTATAAACCGAGGCATACTAAGTAAATTAGCAAGCATGGTGTCACGCGCGCACAAGCAAACATGAACACACCTCACTCGATAACCGTGAAAACTCGCTTTCAGAACACTGTGGCGAGGAAATGCGGCAGCAGCAGCGAGCGAATTGACCTTCACGCTGCCGCTAGTATCAACGCGAAATAGGCCGCGAAAACACAGCGAAACGCGGAATCTGTGAACGGCGCAAATGGCATTTAATATACAGTGGCCTGGTTGCGCACGCACGCGGCCGTCCGAGCCGCCCAGACAAGGAAGCCCCCTCCCCCCCTCCCACCCTACCTTCCACCCGGAGCATTGCTCACGGCGGAAGGCGGTGCCCTTCCTCCCTCCTCTAGGCCGTTGCGTGTGCGCGAGATTGAGACGCGATCGCTTGACTACCCTTGCACGCTTTCGCTCGCACATACAGCCTACGGCGTGCGGCGACGATTTTATCGCCTTTGGAACTTATACCGAGCCTCATGGCGACGCCGACGCCGGCGACAGAAATGCGCCTGCAGTGTCTGCATGTAGCCCTCTGAATCCTTGCTTTCTCTACTGTCACACACTATCATCATCATCATCATCATCATCATCATCATTATCATCAGCCTGGTTACGCCCACTGCAGGGCAAAGGCCTCTCCCATACTTCTTCAACTACCCAGGTCATGTACTGATTGTGGCCATGGTGTCCCTGCAAACTTCTTAATGTCATCCGCCCACCTAACTTTCTGCCGCCCCCTGCTACGCTTCCCTTTTCTTGGAATCCAGTCCGTAACCCTTAATGACCATCGGATATCTTCCCTCCTCATTACATGTCCTGCCCATGCCCATTTCTTTTTCTTGATTTCAACTAAGATGTCATTAACCCGCGTTTGTTCACTCACCCAACCTGCTCTTTTCTTATCCCTTAACGTTACACCCATCATTCTTCTTTCCATAGCTCTTTGCGTCGTCCTCAATTTAAATAGAGCCCTTTTCGTAAGGTTTCTGACCCGTAGGTGAGTACTGGTCAGACACGGATATTATACACTTTTCTCTAGAGGGATAATGGCAACCTGCTGTTCACGATCTCAGAATGCCTGCCAAACGCACCCCAGCCCATTCTTATTGTTCTGATTATTTCTGTGCCATGATCTGGATCCGTGTTCCCTACCTGCCCTAAGTAGACGTATTCCCTTACCACTTCCAGTGCCTCGCTACCTATTGTAAATTGCTGTTCTCTTCAGAGACTGTTAAACATTGCTTTAGTTTCCTGCAGATTAATTTTTAGACCAACTCTTCTGCTTTGCCTCTCTAGGTCAGTGAGTATGCATTGCAATTGGTCCCCTGAGCTACTAAGCAAGGCAATATCAGCGAATCGCAAGTTACTAAGGTATTCTCCATTGACTCTTATCCCCAATTCTTCCCAATCCAGGTCTCTGAATACCTCCTGTAAACACGCTGTGAATAACATTGGAGAGATCGTATCTCCCTGCCTGACGCCTTTCTTTATTATGATTTTTTTGCTTTCTTTATGGAGGACTACGGTGGCTGTGGATCCGCTATAAACATATTTCAGTGTTTTTACATACAGCTCGTCTACACCCCGATTCCATAATGCCTCCATGACTGCTGAGCTTTCGACAGAATCAAACGCTTTCTCGTAATCAATGAAAGCTACATATAGGGGTTGGTTATATTCTGCACATTTCTCTATCACCTGATTGATAGTGTGAATATGGTCTATTGTTGAGTAGTCTTTACGAAATCCTGCCTGGCCTTTTGGTTGACAGAAGTCTAAGGTGTTCCTGATTCTATTTGCGATTACCTTAGTAAATGCTTTGTAGGCAACGAACAGTAAGCTGATCGGTCTATAATTTGTCGTCTTTGGCGTCCCCTTTCTTAGGGATTAGGATTACGTTAGCGTTCTTCCAAGATGCCGGTACGCTCGAGGTCATGAGGCATGATGCACACACTATACCCCTGTCCGGAAAAATTGGAGGCTGCGAACCACAAGCTTCCAAGGTGCCGGAAACTTCGTTGCCTTGTGCTTTTCCTCGACCTGACAGTCTGAACTTCTGAATATGTGCCGCATCGCTGACGACCACATCACCGCAAAAATTATGTGCAAGCGCTGCTGTTATCACCTGCAGGCTGTGGCCACAGCTGGGGCGGTGCCTTTGACTTTGTCAGTAGCGGCGGAGCGCATCACATGCAGCCCGCTGAATCCTTGCTTTCTCTACTCTCACAGGTTGGTGACTATTCTTCAGTGTTATTCCGACTATTTATAGACGCTCCGCCGTTTGCTGTTTTCTGCCAGTGTGATGATGGGTCACTGACGATGTAAATGCGACATGCACGGTTAAATGTGTTCTAGGTCGAGGCAATAATCCTATCGTCTTTTGTTTTCTTGTTATCATGAGGCGGTGTAACTTATGTCGATGTGTGCTGACTGATGATGATCTTGGAGTGACTTGTTCAGTGTGTGAACTTTTATTTCACGTAGGAGCATGCTCTGACGTCACTGAGCAACAGTTCAAGGCATTCGCAAAAAGGCAAGAAGTTCGCAAAGAAGCACTGGAAGTGTGAAAAATGTAGGGCAAGAAACGGCATGAGCACAGTTACAAGAACATCCGATAGTGAAGTGGTCACTAGGCTTGTAGATATGGACCGCAACTTAAACATGCTGCTGGAATTGCCCACTAAGGTAAACGGTATTGAAGAATCCATCCAGCTACTCTCAGATCACTTTGATGTCATACAGCCAGGACAGACAAGAAAAGAGAGAAAGAGAGATGATATTTAATGGCAGAAAGGTGGAGAGGTAGGCCTGAGTGAAATGCCTCTAGCCTGCTACTCCATGCTGGGGAAGGGGTTTGGGAAATAACAGAGACAGGATGTGAATAGGAAGGAAGGTGGTGGTATGGTGAATGTGATGAGGGCTGCACAGCATAATGTTTCTGTGTAATGCGTACGTGTACACTTCACAGCACAGCACAGTCATCTTCGCGGGCAGAGGTGTAAGTCTATAGACTGTCTATAGCGTTCATAATTTTTGCCGCTGTTAGCGCCACTCGTGTATTTAAGCCGGACAGTAGCAGCTACAGGGCGGCAATTATTTGTCACAGCATGGCTTTAATGACAGAGTCCGATGGTGATATCTGAGTGCACTGTCCTTGCTCGCGCTGACAGTCTGAGGCCCGTGTGCGCGGCGGTAAGCGTGGCCATACATTCGGTTCCGGGCTTGTGCAGCTCGCTCGAAGCAATGGTTTGGAGAGATCTATCGATGCCGATTCAATTACTTTCTGCTGGACCTGCGGAATTGGAGCCAGGAAGCTCTCGTCTGGACCTACAGCTTGTCCACGCCGACTACGCGTTCGTCTCCTCCGGTGTTGCATTGACGCTGCCACCTCCTTG
The DNA here is from genome assembly GCF_023375885.2 of Dermacentor andersoni. Taxonomy (NCBI): domain Eukaryota; kingdom Metazoa; phylum Arthropoda; class Arachnida; order Ixodida; family Ixodidae; genus Dermacentor; species Dermacentor andersoni. The sequence goes on from NC_092818.1 coordinate 173,765,395, forward strand.
TGGGACATACTTGTCTTGCTCATTTGGTTCAGTATTTTTTTCTCCTTTTTCTGTTTAGAACAATCCTTGGAATTGGCCTCATGGGGTCCATCGCAATTCGAGCACTTCGTTTGTCTTACTGTGCATGAAGATACGTCATGGCTGCCGGCACAGCGGAGGCATGCCGTCTGGCCTGTGCAGACAGCGCTGACATGGCCTAACTTTAAGCACTTGTGAATTTGTGAACTCAAAGATCTTAGGCGCAAAGTGGAGAATATTAAGAAATGCGGCGCCACAGAAGAGCTAGAACAGCTTCAGTCTGATATCGAGGCTCTTGGGTGGCGTAGTAGAAGCCTCAACGTCGAAATCCACGGTATTGCTGAAACGAAGGGGGAAGATCTTCTTGAGAAGGTGAGTGACTTGGCGAGAGAGCTAGAACTAAAAGTTTTAACTAGAGAAGACGTAGTAGTACTCAAGAGACTGCCATCAAAGCCTGGAAAGACACCAGGGATTATCATACGCTGTGCTCGCCATGAATTTAAGAATGCTTTTATGGCTAAAACAAAGGCTCTAAACGGCCCCAGTGACAAGCGATACATCTGTGAAAATGTGACGTCTCGGTCTAGGAAACTGCTTACATTCGCCAAAGAATGGGCGAAGGGAGCAGGCTACCAGTTCGTATAGCACACAGACGGCAAGATGCTCGTGCGTAGGGCACCAGGTGATACCGCTGCAGTGATTAAACGTGAAGATGACTTGAAGGCTCTACATTTGTAGATGTGCTGTCCGTTTGGTTGCTTTCTGAAGCTCCTTTTACTCATGGACAGTTTGCAACGTAAACCAAAAGAAAAATGGTTCACTCCTCGAGGCCTCGGTGAAAAACGACTGAGCTGTGTACATATGAATGCCCAGTCGCTGAATAATAAAATTCCGGAATTAGAAGCATACTTTTCTAATATAAACAGACCCTGTGAGGTTGTTATGTTTAGTGAAACATAGTATAATGAAGATTCTGAGGTATTTAAATTGCCTAAAAAAAAAACACATTTTACTTGTACAGGACATCTAGACGTGGCGGAGGTGTCTCGTTATTCACAGATAACTCTATGAAAACTGATTTGTTAACTGATTTCTGTTGTATTACCAATGACTAAAAAATTATTTGCGTTGAAAGCAAGTGTTTGCTTCCAGCCACGTGTTATCGTCCCCCTGACGGAGACTATTGCACGTATTTCACTTTTCTTTAGAATTTTTTTAGTTTTGAAAGTGAGAATAGGCAGAGAGTTATAATTGGCGGTGACTTTAACACTGACATGATAGGTGCTACTCGCAAAACAATAGACTTTGAAAAACTACTTACATCTTAGGGGTACACGAACTACGACGTAAGTATGATTTCGCTCTTCCTCGTCTTTGCTTGTTAATCTGAATTAGTAGTAATAATATTTATCACTCATTGCGCCTTGGCTCATAGATAATGAGGTGAAATGGCGTAGAAGGAGCTCGTTCTTTCAACCTCTTCAAGTGATCTGTTAGCTAAATCCATCCGTCCGTCCGTCCGTCCGTCCGTCCGTCCGTCCTCAATGCTGCAAGTGGCTGAAGAGTTTCGCTAATAACCAACTCACATTATGTGTTCCTGCGGGACTCTCTGGGTGCTCCTGTCGAGCTGACGACTGGATCACACAACCAACTCGTCCGTTCCGGGACTAAATTTACTTTCAGAGTACCCCAAATAAGCAAATAAAAACTCACTGGATTAACTTACCCCATGCTTTATGCAGCTTCAGTGTCAGTCACATTGTGCGGTTGTGACTAACCAAAAATTGAGCGCCCCAGATACCATTGTTTTTCTCTCTTATTACTAAATAAACGTACGGGAAGTCAATACATGCGCATAGCGGCATGATGGATCCGTGAAAGTGCCGGGAAAATCTAAAGTGGACGTTTTTTTACCAAATAATTTATTATCATGGCGGATGAATATGCTCTCCAGAATAGATCCGCCTGCGTAATCCTATTTCCGAAGATTAATTTTCGTATCACTTAACGCATGTACATTATGCTATCTCGGAGAACGTAACTGCTACTTTATGAAGGAATTACTTGACAACATTGCCTACTTGCTAGCGAAGAATTCGTATATGCAAACGCGCATTGATTAAAAACTGGACAAGGTGTTACTTTATAAGGTACCCCTATACGCTCATATTGCCGCAATGGGGCATTTTCAAATTCACATTTGAGACGCGACTGCTAAATCATTAAAGCATAACCATTAAAGAGCTGGATGCAAAGCCTTCTGGCACTGAAATACGGCTTCAAAAAGCTATTCATACATTGGCTGATTACGGCTAGCGAATGTGTGCTTGTTATGCAAACAAGTTTTCCCTGGCATGACAACTTGGCGTTACTGCCCATTGGCCAAATTTAATGGCAGACAAACTTATTTAGAACAAATAACGAAATGGAATTGAGGTTTATGTGGTTTTATGCCCGCGTTAAGAAAAAAAGTGCAGGCGATAGACGTGTCAAGTGCAAATCTACAAAGCTGCAAAGCTGCAGGCTTGTAAAAAATACACCGGTACAGCTTTTTTCATATGCACGTTGAAGAAGTCTCGAGATAATCACTGTCTGACACATCTTAAAGCCTACTACTTCTAAGACGGGTTTGCAGCGCCCTGATTTGCAAATTTTATCGCTATCAACAATGGAATTGAAAAGGAATGTGCTTTCTACGGAATAAAATTAAGCATCCATGGTAAGTCTGCTTAATGTTGCATTGCATACTTCATTCATTGAAAATATATCCTGGCTCTCCCGTAATAGACAGTATGTGTAAGTATGAAATGGCAACCGGCAAAGCAGATCGGTTGGTGATGATACTAGCCACAACCTTAAAATGGGTGTAGTGCATGTTCGCAACGGCACACCCCAGCACACCACACTGCACCACGCCATACTGTGCACTGGTTCATAAGGATCCAATAGTTTCTTGTCCCAGACAGGAACTCATTGCAAGTCTCGTCTGAGTCAAACGGCCAGCGCGCCAAACGCTGCTGTGGGACTCACGGACCACTGGCGTGACGATCAAGTGTATAGTGCCCTGTATCTGCCTTTTGAACGTCGCCCCCCCCCCCCCCCCCCCCCCACACACACATGGGAAATCACAAATAAAACTTCGGCGTACTAGAAGTTATAGCTTGAGTGATATTGTGAACACGCATTAGGAAGAACACGGAAGCAATATTTGTGCAACCTGCTTGGAAAGTAACTAGCGTATGTCACGCAGTCTTGTCTGGTTGTCCGGAATCGCGTTCCTTTTTCTCGCAACTTGCCCGGATGTTCTCGTTTGAGTTCCCGGATGTTCTCATTTTAGTGCCCAGATAACAGCTTTGGCTTTTGGCTCAAGACCACTTGAAGGTAGCGGACAAAGAGAGCTAAAAGCATTTCATGCTTAATAAAGCTTGTCTATAAGGTCGTAGTACGACTACATATGTTAAAGTGTGCACACATACTTGTGTGAAACTTATGTTATAGTGTGATCGTTAGAAACAATTTTAAACCAAGTTAAACGAGACAGGGCAGTGATGTATACCCTAATGATATCAAATGTTCTAGGCAATAAACACAGTTTACTCTGAATGCTTTGAAATCCAAAATGGATCAGTCACCAGAATATTTGCTTTAACTGTCTTTCCTGTAAAAACCTACTGTTTGGTGTGATGTCTGTTTTATTTGACCATAGAATATTTCTAGACGCAGCACAGCGGAAATCTCGTTTTGCTGAATGAATGAAATGAATGCAAAAAGTACACATTTCTTGTAAGAATGAGAACGCCATGCCGTTTTTAAACATGCATTTCAATTACATCCAGTGAAGCTAAATTTGGTTCTGCTAGAGAATTAAATTTTCTATGTCGTACTGGTGGCACTGGTACCATGTTCGTCTTTCTGACGCGGAATGTGTTCATTTTGCTTGTCTATGGACCAACACTCGTAGATGAACCGCACTTAATACAAGAAATCCCATGTAGTTACCCTCTCAGGAACGTCGTATGGGAAGATCAGAAAAAAATATTCTGTAACCTAGAAAGCAGTAAACGTTGGCGAATGAAAAGGAAAAATACACACAATAAAGTCCGCGCCTTCTAATTTGTTGAATTCAAAACGACAGCCGTAGGTGCGGCTCCGTGCCACGCATATTCACATCCTGTTTGAAGGAAGGCTCGCGGAAGTCGCCCGCAAAGTTTGATTTACACGCTTTCAATAGAAACACTTTTTTTTTCGCATTCATATACGCGTTTTTGTATAGGCCTTTCGAAACTGATCGTTAATGGCACACGAATTCCTTTGAAACAACGTTAGTCGCTCGCAACGGCTGGGCAGTATGTGCCTTCACCGCGCCTCTAACGGCATGCCGCCGTTTTATATTGGTTGTAGCTGAAGAGAAAGAAACATGAAGGCGTTGCGCTGCATACTGAGTAATAGTTGGGTTCCTGCTCCAAATTTTCTATGCAGGAAACAATTACGTGTTCCTCTACCAGCGGGGGGATTAGTTCGGTTTGCGCTGCGACCAAACGACTTCTCCACGTCCTATGCCCCTAACATTAAGATGGTGCTGTTTCAGTGCAAGCGCAGTACGTGATACTAAAGGGAGTAAGCCTGCTTGCATATTAAGGAGCGGCGGACGCTAAAAGCGTGCTCTACTACAAGTTATTCATTCTCGCCATTAAATAACTTGTGTAAGGTATCGATGTATTGGGACTCCCTCAGAATAGATCATAATAAATATCATTTTACAAATGCATGAACTGACCATTACTACCACAGGTATGAAGAACAAGCGAGAGTTGCGTCTTATGCGCGTGACCCGACTGATTTTGTACGTTTCTGAACGGCAACTTGTAGGTTCGCTACTGGTAGTGCGCTTAGTTTTATTGGAGCGTCACTGGCGAACCAGACGGGGTTTATACAGGCTTGCAAGGCTTACACTCCAACTTTAATCCTAACACTACCAACAACATTACAATCACTGCGCCTTCACTGCGAAGCAATCTACGTGTCGGTAATCTTTACAAGAGTAATTCGGGGCACAACCTGCTTTGAAATTAATTAGTTGTTTGCAATCGTTTGCATATTTCCTTTGTAGAATTGTAGGGATAAGCATATCCATATGCTGCTGCAATGCGCTAGTGAGATCAATAATTTTGTCCTACCAAGTGGTAACCTAATACCGGGTTCAGGCATTTCCTGTCGCTTGTTGCCGCTGATTGGATGGGTAGATAGAAAGATTACGTAGAAAAAATACATAGAAATATTACATATTTTATTCCAGACACACAGATTGACATTTTCATAAATATATATTTTAGAGACTTTGCAGACAACGACTTTGCGTGACCCAATTTTTAACTTTTCGCCGAGGTTGCAAGAGGGCGCTGCAATACAGCTCGACCGCAGCTCCCGTGTTCCAACCACTTTATGTGCACACTTGTATTTAAGCTGCGTGAAATATCATGAAGACATACCTGGCCTTCACTTTTGCTTTCATAATGAAGCTTCCGCTCTTGAGTATTAATGTAAACTGAGTTCTGAAGCAACATCTTACGTGTACAAAGATATTTAGTGTGGCTCTTTAGTGTGTCTATACGCGAGAAACCACCAAAGCTAGTGTAGGTGCGTTCACCACAAGATACAAAAAAATATTGGCATCGTGACCTTGCCATCACGCAGCATCGGCTGCATGATGCATATGTATACGCCGTCATTCCGCTGCCTTTCGTGTGCTGCGCCGAAATCTTTATTGTTCTGTTATAAATAAATACATAAAATAAGTAAATCAGAGGGCTCTATACCATTTCAACTCGTAATGAAAAAATAAAAGCGTGAAGTGGCTTTAACACAGGCTTTTGCAAATCTATACGCAATTCCTCACGACTTGCAGTGTACCAGAGAGCTGGAAGAATGCGAACAATATACCAATGCACAAGAAGGAAGGCGCTAAACAACTAAAACTAATAGGCCGATTAGCTTGTCTTCAGTATTGTATAAAATATTCAACAACTTCCAATAGAATAAGGGCAGCAGTTGACTTCAGTGATCCAAGAGAACTGGCTGACTTCAGAAGGAGATACTCTACAATGGATCACATTCATGTCATCAACCAGGTAATCGAGAAATCTGCAGAGCGCAATGAACCACTCTATATTGCTTTCATGGATTACGAAAAAGCATTCGATTCAGTGGAGATACCAGCAGTCATGGAAGCATTGCATGGTGATGGAGTACAGGAAGCATGCATGGATATATTGGGAAATATCTACAAAGATTTCACAGCTACCTTGGTTCTCCACAAGAAAAGTAAAAGGTTACCTGTCGAGAAATGGGCCAGGAAAGGAGACAGAATCTCTCCAATGCTATTCACTGCATGCTTATAAGAAGTATTCAAACTATTTGACTGGGAAGGCTGAGGAGTGCACATCAACAGAGAATATCTCAGCAACCTTAGGTTTGCAGATGACATTGTCTTGTTAAGCAGCACGGGAGATGAACAACAATTTATTGGGTGTCAAACAAGAAAGTGGAAGAGTGGGTTTGAAGATTAATATCCAGAAGACAAAGGTAATGTCCAATGTCCTGGCCAGGAAACAAGAATTTATGATCACCAGTCAGTGTCTAGAGTCAGTGACGGAGTATGTTTATCTAGGTAAATTACTAACAGGGGACCCTGATTATGAGAGGAAATTTATAGAAGGATAAAAATAGATCGAAGCACATACAGCATACATTGTCAGACCCTGTCTGGAAGCGTATCATTATGAAAAAGAAAGGTGTACAATCAGAGCATTCTACTGGTGCTAGCATATGGGGCGGAAACTGGGCAAAGAAGCTAGAGAACAAGAACCACGCAAAGAGCAATGGAACGAAATATGTTAGGCGGAACGTTAAGAAACAGAAAAAGAGTGGTGTGTATCAGAAAGCAAGCGGGAATAGCCGTTATTTTAGTTTGAAGTTTGAATTTTATTGAGTACTGCATACATAAAAGAGTCGTGTCGTTGGCATATAAGGTGCATCCTGATAATGTTATTGTGAGTAGTGGCCCTGGTTAACACTTCTAAGGATAGCTGCAGTAGTAAAACATAAATACCCAAGAAAGTGAATGAAGAAACGGCGCCGTAGCAGCTGAATAGGTGATTGATATATGGTACCAGAGACAACATTATTATGAATGCCTATTTTTTTTATTGAAATGAAAATAAAAGAAAGAGACGCAGTCACGTTATAATGGTGAGGGCTACTCCTATATAACTATACAAAAAATATATATGAAAATGAAAAGAAATCACCTTATACGGTCAGAAACCCACAGCATACATAACTATTACAGAGTGGTCAACCTCAATCCACACGGACTCGCAATCACAGATATTTAAGTGAAGATCAAGCTTACGCTTGTTTCCGATGTCGGACCGAATAAACATGGCTGAGCCACCATGTTGTGATGAAATGCGATTGCAACATTCTGAATTGTATGATAGAAAACCATAAAGATCTTTATCGGCATCACTCAGCCATGTCTCAGAAACACAATTTATTGAGAAGGTATGAAGACAAGAAGAGAGTATTATCTGATAATCGTGAAAATGCTTTCGGAGACTACGTGAATTGAAATCAATCTCTGAATGATTGTTATGCGAAAAGTAGGATTGGACATTGTTAACGAAAATGTACGACATCAGGTAAGATCAGAATACGACGAACCAAAGAAACAAGAAAGAAAAGAGGAAGATAATTCAATTTAAGCGACAATCACGAGGTCCGAGTCACTCCTTATGCGAAAAACTTTGCTATCAGTAGATTGCGTGGCATTGATGACGCAGTCATCAGTCCACAAAAAAGCCACTATTTTCCTTCTTGAGTTGCAAGGCCTTCCTGAATAATTGCTTATTCTGTGGAGTGAGGTGATCATTCACGAAAACAGCTTTGCTTCGTGCTTCGCTGAATCCGATGTTACCAGTGTTAAGGCGTGTCTTTTGGGTTTTGCTTTGAACTCGGTTTTCAAGGCTCGAGAGTGAAATCAGACAATCAAGTGCTTTGTGTCAGAAGCAGGCGGAACATGATGAATGACATCAATTTCATTAGCAGAAACAGGACATTCTATTTTAGAGGCAATATTTTGAAGAATATTCACGCAGTCTTCACCCTGAGTGGACGGAACGCTTCTTATTTCCTGGTATTTCTTTCGTGAGTACTGTTCCATATCCCCAATTCATCTTTCCAAGGATTCGTTATGCGAAACCAGGGATTTGTTCATTGCAGTTAGTTCTTTATTTTCAGATCTGAGGGACTGAGCAATCTTGTTCAGAAAATCAACACTGCTTGTTAGTCCTTCTATCTCATCCTTCCGACCTTTAATGATTAAGGAAGGCTGGGAATCTAGCTTAGAAACAACAGTTGTCGTTATCTTGTCAAGCAGGTTATCAAGTTTGGCTTTAAATGTATATTGCAGCTGTTCCACGCGTTTATATAGTTCAGCAACAGTTGGCCTGGTTAAGACAACACCGGGAGCAGCAGCAGCAGCAGTGGCTCTAGAGAGAGAGAGAGAGAGAAGAGATAATGTTTAATGGCAGAAAGGTGGAGAGGTCGGCCTGAGTGAAGTGCCTCTAGCCTGCTACTCAATGCTAGGGAAGGGGTTTGGGGAATAACAGAGTTGGGATGAGAAGAGGAAAGAGGGTGGTGGTACGGAAAATACGATGAGGGCTGCACATCATACTGTATCTGTGCATTGTGTACGTGTACACTTCACACCACAGCACAGTCATCTTAGCGAGCAAAGTTAGAAGTTACTGCAATGTAGCCAGGAGAATGTCTATAGCGTTCATAATTTTAACCGCTGTTAGCGCCACTGGCGTATTTAAAGCGGACAGTAGCAGCTGCAGGGCGGCGATTATTTGTCACAGCATGGTTTTGATAACAGAGTCCGATGGTGCCATCTGATTGCACTGTCCTTGCTCGCGCTGACAGTCTAAGGCCCGTGTGCGCGGCGGCAAGCGTGGCCATACATTCGATTCCGGGCTTGTGCGGCTCGCTCGAAGCAATGGTTTGGAGAGATCTATCGATGCCAATTCAACTACCTTCTCCTGGACCTGCGGAATTGGAGCCAGGGAGCTTTCGTTTGGACCTACAGCTTGCCCACGCCGATGACGCGTTGGTCTCCTCCGCTGTTGCACTAACGCTGCCGCCTCCTTGTGGGACATACTTGTCTTGCTTATTTTGTTCAGTACTTTTTTCTCCTTTTTTTTGTTTAGGACACTCCTTGGAATTGGCCTCGTGGGGTCCATCGCAATTCGAGCACTCCATTACTTTCACTGTGCACGAAGATACGTCATGGCTGCCAGCACACCGGAGGCATGTCGTATGGCCTGTGCATACAGCGCTGACATGGCCTAACTTAAGGCACTTGTGGCATTGCAGTGGCCGGGCCCATAAGGACGCACCGGGTGCCTCACGTAGCCCACCTTGACATGATCAGGTAGCGTGTCTCCCTCGAAAAGAAGCTTGACGCTCGTCGATCGACCGAAGCGGTGAAAATTGATTACCTTCACTGTTGAAGACAGAAGCCTTCGTAGCTCTTCGTCACTGATGTCAATCACGACATCGGAAATAACACCTGCCCTAGTGCGACCACAGTGCACGATGAACGACCGGACTTCTATGTGTCCTAGTATGCGCACGGTTTTCAATTTTTCTAGTGCGGCCTGCGTCGTTACTTCCACTGTAACTACGTTTTTCTTGGTGTTGATTCCTTTCGGAGCCACATTACCAAGGTAGGTGTTAAGAATCTGTCTGTGTACAGAATTTAAATTCTTAGATACATCGAGCGGCACAAAAGCGATCCTGTAAGTCGGAGTAGGCGGTCCGTTGGGGCCCTGCTCACTCACGTCGTTGGTTGTCTTGCGGTATTTTCTCTTCGTTCACCTGCCCTCCACGATGGTGTAGCCATCGTCGGAGTCCATTGGCTCGCTGTTGGAGAAACAGGAACCGGACGTCTCCATGCCTACGTTGCAAGCTTTACACTTTATCCCTGCGAGACGCAGTGAGAAGAGGCGTGCTCGACACTGGTGATGGTGTGCCGTCTGTCATCGCATGGCTCGCACGGCTTCGCGTCCAAAAAGCGCAATTAAGCCTCCACTATGACAAAACTATCGCCAGCAGTGGCTCTAAATTATAAACTAAATGAATAGCAATGTATACAGTCACGGAAAACGTGCACGAACCTGTGAAGCCGAGACGGAAGAGGCAATCATGCCCACACTGCTACACCACCACTGCTGCTGCTGAATGACGTTGTGGTCGGCACGACGTTTATATAGCCAAGGGCTGCTGGCGACCAGGCGCAGGCGCAGATTCGAGGGCAGCAGTGAGCTGTCAGAATCACGCCGGGAGTCCGATGACGCACGCTGCTGGCGATTGGGTCGGCTGCTTGCACGCGCAGGGTCGCGAGTAGGTGCTGAAGAGTTGCGTAGGCAGGCCGATAGCTCAAACCTTTGAAGCAGACACGGAAGCGTCAAGCATGCACACACTGCTCCTCCACCACTGCTGCTGCTGAATCTTTGCTAAGTTTAGGTTAACATTAAGGAAAAAAGAATAAAGCTGGGCAGGCCATTTAATTTGCGGGTTAGATAACGGTTAAAACATCAGGGTTACCAAATGGTTTCCTCCAAAGGAATAGAAGCGCAGTCGAGGAAAGCACAAAATTAGGTGGGGCGATGAAATTAGGAAATTTGCAGGTGCAAGTTGCAAACAACTAGCGCGAGACAGGGGTAATTGGAGATAGCTAGGAGAGGTCTTCGTCCTGCAGTGGACATAAAAATAGGCTAATGATGGTCATGATTTTCATATCCTAAGTATAGTTACAGAAGCTGTCATTCATTTTTCGACAATTCTCCTGAGCTGCACGACAAGAAAAGGTATAAAGCAAGCTGTTTAAAAGACAGGATTGTGAAAGGACACCTTAGAAGCATTACATCAACTCTACAGCAGTTTTCCCACTACTGTTTACATACCAGTGTGAGGTTACGCATTTGTCTGTCAAAAAGAAGCGCTTCTTTATGCAATGATAGGTCTCCCACTACGAGATTACTTTTTGAAGCTCACCGATTTCAAACGCTCGCCAGTGTATTACGGATATGGCTGCCTCCCTATGAGCCACGTTCAAAAGCGCAGTAACGGTGCAGCCACTTTTGAAAGAACAGCAGTGCACGTGCATGTACAAATGAAGTATAGGACGGTTGAACCCCATGTGCACGTGATGCATGGATCAAACGCTTCGGAGATAATGGTAAATACCAGCGAAAAACCGATATTTCTATTTTTGGCTTCCTTCCGGGGCGAAAAAAAAAATCTTGACACTCTGGAACTCTCCCAGTTCGAGAATAAAATATCGTTTTTTTAGATATTCGGTTGAGTTCCGGTTCGATATCCTGCTTTCGGACACCTCTGCAACGAAGTTCTTCGCACTTTTATTCAACTGAATTCCCACATTTGCTGTTACCTACGTTCATAAAGGTGTTGGGCAGCGCTGTTTTCCTTCGTCTCATAGCAAGCACATTCAAAAGACACTTCACTCTTGGCATCCCATCGAGATTGAGGGACGCTGCAGGAGTTGCAACTGGTCCGATGAAATGGAAAGGAGAGCTTTCCTCCAGATGGATGGGCGCCATTGTCCGTTCCAGGAAATGTCTTTCTCCGGAACTGGCCAGCCGACTGAAAAATGCGTCTGGCACACAACAGCAAAATCTACAAGGTAGGAGGGAGCAACTGATATCGCCCCCAAAAGAATGAGCCATTTATGTCCGTGGTCATAACACTGCGCCGTGGTTTTTCGCTGTCCATTTTTGTACTCTACATTTATTTTCTCTCTAGCGCCCCTTCTTGCTGTATCTTACTGCGAGTTTTGGTTTGCGCTTGTCGCCCTACGCCTTTCCACTTGCTGACCCTCTTTGCGCAAGTCACTATAGAAAAGCAATGGTCATGAATAATTCTAGACCGTTAAGGAAGCGTACTTGAAATGGAACGTAAGCAACAGTAGAACAAAGACGACAGTCGAGGCAGCGTAGACTCAAACTATACCCTCAACAGCTGGCGCGCTGGTGAGCTCTAAATTCCGTTTGCGATTGTGGCTTTTCTGTGATTCTTGCAAAGGCACCAACATTTTACAGGCTTCCGCCTCTATAATAAAATGCTTCTGATCTCCGTGGAGGTTTCGTTCTTGGGAAGAATAAACGGACCGCGCCAATGGGCTTGTTAGATATTCCGTCCTTACTGAAGAACTACAAGCTGCTCAAGGGTCGATGGGGTTAACTATCTTTGATTAGCGCGAGCCATTGCGCTTAAATATGAGAGGCTACGAAGCCCTACCGGTCCCACATTCCAAATCACGTCTGTCCCTCATTAGGCAACAGCGTTAAGGAGCTTAAAAGCAGCTGTTAGCTCGAAAGAAAGTGTCGCATTTATTCCTTAATATTGTCAAAAAGAGCAGAATAAAATAATGTTGTAACGGTAACGAAGAACATCGCAAATCAAATAAGAGGACGAGAAGGGCAAGCAGAAGGTAGAGTAGCAGTGGGTCAGAGGAATAGTTGGTTTTGGAACGGCTGAGCTCTGGGTCTGTCGTGTACCGCTTGGAACCAGTTCAAAGTGCTAGACTCCCGTTACAATATAAAGACGCCACCCCATAGACCTTCCACAATTTCTACTCGTGCGCGTCCTCACTACGGACTTACTTTAAGAACGCCTCAAGGACTGCACACCATTCCATAATAGCAACAGAATAAGACACAATGTAAAGAATACTAGCATATTCCCAAGAAAAATTACGACGATTGTGCCTGCTCGGAGCATTTAACGCAGATTTAATTGTGAGTAATATAATCGCGTCGTAACTACCAGAAAGAATGGCTTAGCATTTACATTTCTAAATGTTTACTCTGTACAATGAAGCTGGCTCCCGCCTAGGTAATGCTGAAGTAACGCTTAATCCAAAGCTCCATGTTGATGTTGCTGACAGTTCATTCCGCACTCATGTTTGTCTCGTGGAAGGTGACCCAAGGGAATGTACTTGTCCATAAACGCTAAGCCATGGAGTGAACTAGGCAGCACCGACTTCATTTTTTTTTTCAGTCCATTTGGCATGGCCAATAAGTGTTTCGACGGCAGAACGTGCCTAGCATTCTACCATGCTCTCTCGCCGGCCCTCTTTCTATTTTGCCACATTTCAAGACTCCTTTTCCAATTTCTCCCTTTAGTGGCTGACTTTACTGAATTTGCGCGCCACCGTGCCGAATAGGTGAGGAACGTTAAGATTATGCCGATTCGATGGACACAGTAGGAATCGGTTTAAGGGAAGCATACTTTTGTGTTTACAACGTACGCTGTTTTTTCCTTCAGTAATCATCAGCAAATGAAGGCCATACGACGATGCTGGACACGTTTTCTCCTTCTAACACCTCGTTCAACGTAAACTGGAGGTGCTTTACCACCGCCAGACACGTCTGGCAGATACCAGATTCGTCCGCACACACTATACGCCGTCATGCAAGAAGTTTTTCTCGAAGTGCATGTTTGCACCCGTAAACGGCGTGATCCCGTTCCGCAGCTGCCGCATGACCGTCCTGATGTCGTCTGGCTTCGTTGCGGCTTACAAGTGAGCAGCGGTGTACACTCATGTACTCGCGTTCCCAGCCATTCTGCCCTGCTTATCGACGCTGCTGCGCCTCGCTTTTGTGGGTAAAATGCTGACCGCGCTTTTCGGTGCTCATCTCGGCCGCTCGATGCCGCTGTATATCACGTTTGCGAACCAGGCATACGCTCGCGTTCAAAGACATGTTTCACTGTGTATCGAAGTCGTCCCTGCTCCACTCGGCACTTAATCCGAGTCTTTGTTTCGCACTCACCAAGCGCATTCTTCGGTATTATTTTGTTTGTGCTAGAGCTGGCTTCAGCGCTTGTATAACGCTCCTAAATGCCCAGGACACCTTCGCTTCGCACTATGTCCGGGACTGGCACATCGTACGAAATGGAGGCACGCATCGCAAAGCACCAAGTTAGCGAGCGCACCGCTTTGCATAACCAAACAATAAATCACGACATAAAACCGGCGCTTACAATGTCGCCGCATAAGTACGATAAATCACAAAGAACTTTTAATGGAATGAGTCATGATACTCAACAGCTTCTTTGATTTTCTTATATTTCTTATATTCGGCATTGGAAACTGAACAGAGTTGTGGTTGCCGATCCAATCCACTAATAACTACTATGTGCCATTATGACACTAGATGAACAGAAGCATTAAATGAATTTACTTATGTGTCGCACTTACTCTGCATACACCTCGCAGCACTTTTTCCTCGACAAACATCAAGCAAAGACTTCATGTTTGTGACATTGCTGCGTAGGTGTCACCACTGTGCATCCTCATGAACTTCTGAACGGTGTTGTGCATGAGCAAACATTGCATGAGGTGAAAGTTAGGACCTGTGTGGTTAAACATACACACTGCACGAGGTCACAACTTACAAAGGACGAAAATATACACTGTTCTACGCGGCCCATTAGACTGCATAGCATTTATCTAACCCCTTCATGAAAGCACCACTTCTCAGTTATTCCAGTATGTGCTGGATTTGCGTATTTCCTTTTCTTTCAATTTTGGTTGTTGTTGTTTTGTTTTCCCGACAACGGAAGTGCAGGTGACCTTTCTCCTCCGCCTTTCTCTCCCGCCTTTCTCCTCCGATCAGAGTGCTCCTCACTCTGATCAACGTGCATAATTAAATATTTCTGATACGGGAAAGCACGCTGCTGCACCCTCATCGGCTTGTTCCCACAGAAATTGAACTATACATACTTGTACGAAATATCACCTTGAAGTAGTTATTCGCTGCTTATAGAAACAACATGAAAAGCAGTTAAAGGCTACTTTCTTCAGGATTGTTCCCGTGTGTTAACACGAAACTCTCATCATCAGGATTGGCTGCAGCATCATCAGGATTGGCTCCAGTGTCGTCGTATTCTGCAGCTGGCTCGTTGGTGCCCCTCTGCCCTAGCACGCGAACGCGCTCGTGCCACTGCTTCCGCGTTCGTTGTGGTTAATAATTAATTAATAATTACGAATCACAAAGACGTAACCAATTTTAGAGCGAATTACAGAGAAGCTGTTAAGAGCTAGTTCCCCCAGGATAGTGTCCGTGTGGAGACACAAAACTCCCCATACGTGGGCCGATCCCGAAGATAGGGAAATGCCGGGCCGACCCGCGCCATTAGGGGCCCACATACACAGCTTCGCTGGTCATCCTTCTTCACAGAGTGGAAGGGCAGTGAATTTTTATTTTTATTTTGATTTTCCGTCAGGCATTATAACAAATCTGCGGCATTTCTAGCCTCTCGCCTAATTGCCTCATGCACATGCAATTTTAACGATACATATATGTACAATATCTAAATAGAAAACACGCCTTCGTTCCGACTTTCATTTTTATGCAACTATTGCTGTTGTCTGCGAATCAGCCACGGTGGCTTCGGCGTTGCAACGACGTCGCGATTGTGATTCGGGGCAGCAGTGGTGGCATTCCTATTAAGGCGAAAAGAAAAAGCACTCATGTACTATGCTTAGTACAATCCCACACAGTCTAAAAGAATCTGAATTACACACACCGCGACACCTCTTCTAACGCGGGTATCGCTTTGGGACGTCCATCTAATATTTTACTCTTTTTAAGGCTCCGACAGAGTTTTGCACCACGCCTCAACCAGTAAGACTTCGATTGGTTCTTGTGGCTGCCAGATTTTCCCATAACTTCGTAACTCCTCCAGTATATTCTGAAAAGAACCCGCTGAAAACAAATCAAAGTATGGGGTATATGTGGAGATGTTAGTTTCTGAGAGCACAGCATACAAACTATCAGAAACCGAAAACACGTTTTTAGAATAGTTGCGTCATTGCTCCAACAACAGCTGGTAAAAAGGAAACACTAAAAGGACACAAGTCATACTATGCAGAGCAAAAGGGACAAGCATCTGCGATAGCTATAGTCTTGTAATGGGCGGTATCATTAATCTTTTACAGTGAATCAAATGATTCCATGTTATCTTCTAACAATTTCTAACATGGAATACAGATGTTGACAATGTGGGAAGAAAAAAAAAATTACTGAACAATATTATTTGTCGACATAAGAGCATGATTCCTACTACAATGAAAACTAACTTATAGCGCATTAATCTCAACAATTATCAATTACTGCTTATCTACATGAAGAATAACGACTACAGGCAACAAATTTTAGCTATTAGTTGCACGAAAACGGCGCCATCAGGTTGATATCAAAACACATATCAAAAAGGATCATTAAGTTTCATCTTGCACGAATATCTTAATATTCTGTAGATTCTGGGATACAGCGCTGTTCTGTCTAGCTCCAGTTTATTTCTGTCAAAATCTAAGTTCATCCGCTGGTCCTCGCTCCCTGCTCGGTCGTGATGGAAGTGGACGACCGCGCGCGTCTGCCGGCGACGGCGGCGACAGCGGCGGCCGCCATCAGTAAGCGGATCGGTCAGCAGAGTGACAGTGACAGCGAGGACACCCATGCCTACTCTCTCAGCAGTGAGGACACTTCCGATGACGACTTCCAGCTGATGAAGAGCCGCAGAGCGAAGAGAAGAAACACCAGGACGTCCTCATCGTCAAGCACGCAAACAGTAAGACACACGCAGAGGCCGGACGCCAATACCATCATATTTGTGCCCCTGCTTCACACCGTCAACATGAAGCTACTCAACAGGCAATCTGTGTCGATGTCACTGGAAGCCCTGGTGCCAAATGAAATATCAGATATTCGAGTCAACACCCGAAAAAATCTACTGGCGGTTGATGTCCAGCATGCAGCGGCTCTGACCACTCAACGCAGCGTGACGGACATCGATGGCATTCAGGTGCGCTCTTACATCCCTCTGGGATCTGACGTAGTCACCAGCCTTATCTACAACGTAGACGTCGCCATCCTTAATAACGACTTGCCGATTCTTATCAAGCCAGCCAATGATGAGGTCATTGTTGATGTTAAGTGACTAGGTATTTAACGCTGCGTGAAGATTGCATTCAAGGGTAAATATATACCCTCGCATGTTAAGGTGGGACACTTGAGACATACAGTGCGGCCTTTCTTTGCGAACCCTCTTCAGTGCCGCAAATGCATGAAACTGGGGTACGTGAGCAGCGTCTGCGAAAATCAGGCAGCATGCCCCCGTTGCGCCGAGCCCCACGCTGCAGATAAATGTGGCGCGACTGCACTGAAGTGTTCAAACTGCGGAGGGTCACACAAAGCTTCATCGAAGAAATGCCCGCATATTAAGAAGGAAATGGCTATCTTGAAAGAGATGGCGAGAGATCATTCATCTCATCGCGAAGCCGCCGATAAGATCAGAAAGCGACGGTCCCATCGCCGGCGCTCCTCAAGGAAGGATGTTGTCTCTGCGACGCGCATGCCACTTCCTACAACACCACCTGCTCCTTTGCCGCCCAGGCCAGACTCTGTGGAAAGGACCGCGAAGAACAAGGCCACTGAGAAGACCACATCTTCAGAATCTTGGCCGGCTCTACCGAAACGACAGCATCTACCGACAGAATCACAGCAAAATTTTGCTGGAAGACCCCCGACGTCTACTGTCAGTGATTTATGCGACCAAGACAGGCAGGTGGCTGATATGCTACACTCGCTAATTAATACAATGCGCCTCATACTGAACAAGCTGCAAACCGCAGCAGCTCGAAGTGCTCTGCAAATACTGTATGCACTAAATCCATTGCTTGCTAGCATCGTTTAAGCAGCATGCCTCGACCAATAGTCCCCTTCCGCACTGAAGTTAAAAGTGCGTCGATCGTTCAGTGGAATGCTAGGGGTCTAAGGACCCGTATAGCAGACTTTCGCTAATTCATTTTTACAAATCGCTTTCCCATAGTGGTCATTTGCGAACCAAATACATCAACTCCACTCAGACTGTCCGGTTACGAATCTTTCGTCTCGTCCACATGCGGTGCGAGTACGAAAGTAATGATCTACATCCGCACGGACATTACATATGTCGCTAACGCGGTAGAGCCTCATGATGACAACCAATATGTCTACCTGAATATCCAAAAGAAGGATGTGTCATTTACACTAATTGGAGCCTACATATTCCCAGCGGGTCACTTTGACGGCGAACGACTCAAGAAAATATTACTGATGAACAATGGCCCCTGGGTTATCACAGGTGACTTCAAAGCGCATCACCAGCTATGGGGAAGCACTAAAATTGATTCCAAAGGCAGGAGTCTCGCCTCCTTTGCTGCCAACCATGATTTGTGCTGTGTGAATGACGGCAGCCCTACGTTTTTGCGAGGCACGACCTATAGCAGCTGCTCGGACTTAACTTTGATGTCATGGCGCTTTGCCTGAGCGTCCACTGGTTTACGGACATTGAAACACATGAAAGCGACCATATTCCAACATACATAAAGAATAGAGGAGTTGAGCAACGCTCCTCTACTGTCTTGCGTACAGTTGATTGGACAAAGTTTAAGAAGGATATGGATGACGCATGTCGGGAAGGCCTTCCACACACTATCGAAAATGCAATCGCAGAGGCATCGAAAATATCCGTCTGCTCGCTCACAAGGACAGCAAGGCGAACAGACAAGGATATGGAACTGGAGAGGCTGCGTGCGGCACGCTGACAGGTGGAGGGGAGGTATCGGCGTACGAAGTGCGTCTTGGATCTGAGGGCTTCACGACGCATACAGAAGAAAGTCCAGCGTCGTATGGATGAATTGGAAGACAAGCGATGGAAAACTTTCTGTCAGTCGCTTGATCCCCGAAAATCGCTCTCGCACGTAAAGAGAACGGTTAGGGGTCTGCGCTCATCTCCGCATCAAAGGAAGCCCTTTGCTGCTCTGGCCCTCTACCAACTCCGCTCGGAAGCGTTCTGTGCACGGGTTGCTGGGTCCGTGGCCATCATTACTGACACCTCATTGAATGACATCCGTGAGGCACGTGTACCAGAAATGCACGTTCCCTTTTCACTCGAAGAGCTCGATGCTGCGTTGGCGACCTGCAGGAGTTCTTCGTCACCAGGACCTGATGGCATCACGTATGCTGCCCTATGTCACCTTGGACATGACGCACGTGATGCGCTGCTCAGCTACTGCAATGAGTGTTGGCAGAATGGCGCCGTTCCTAGACAATGGAAAACGAGCCGCCTGATCCCCATTCTGAAACCTCGAAAGTCCCCGCTTGAGCTCTCATCATATCGTCCCATTGCGCTTTCGAGTGCGTCGGTAAAGTGATGGAAAGAATGATTCACGCCCGCTGGGAATGGTACCTAGAGCGATTCAACATCTATCCGGATGCCATGACGGGCTTTCGTCGAGGTCGCTCATCCATTGACAACGACATTGACATCGTAACCTCGGTCCAAAATCAAAACAGCCTCAAGCGCCTATCAGTGGCACTTTTTCTAGATATAAAAGGAGCATACGACAACGTCGCCTATGATGCCATACTGAACTCACTTGAGGCTGTTTGAGTTGGTGGCCGGATGTATTAATAGATTCGGGACTATTTGACTGAGAGGTGCTTCTTCTTACAGATTTAAGACGGCCCAACTTCGGAACATTACATCTGCCGTGGTGTGGCGCAGGGTGGGGTGTTGAGCCTCATTCTCTTCAACCTCGTCTTGGTAGGACTAGCGGAGTGCCTACTGCAGACAGTTCATGTCTGAATAGACGCCGACGACATTTGCATCTGGGCCTCTGCGGTGACGCGCCCTCAGCTAAGAGCAAGGCTTCAGCGGGCGGCAACAATGACGGCGTCTTATCTCCGAGAACAAGGCCTCAGTGTGTCTACTGAAAAGTGCGCATTGGTTGGCTTTACGCGCAAACAAATGTCATCGTATCCTGTTTCAATCAATGGTCAAGCTGTATCCTATGCTAAGACACATCGCTTTTTCGGTGTAATCATTGACCGCAACCTCTCGGGGAGCCCTCTCTGCGTCTATCTAAAGAAGAAATTAGTTTCCATTGCTCAGGTCTTTAAATTGCGGGAAAAACTGGGGTACACCAGTCCGTTCTGTGATGCAGCTCTACAGGGTACTGTTTCTCGGACTCCTACGTTACAGTCTACCAGTGTTGTCAAATGCATGCAAGACGAACTTTCGCGCTTTGGAGAGAATACAAGGTCAAGCCCTACGCACGTGTTTAGGTGCCTTGGTGCACGTCACGTGCCTTGGTGCACGTCAACAGCAGCACCAATTACCATCGATGGAGACCATATGATCCAGACACACGTAGCTGTCGATTCTTTCAGAGCGCACATTCGCCATCTGTCAAGGATCCCCAACCATCATTTGGCCTCCCTACCAGCCGAGAGACCTCTACGAACCTTTTCAAGAGGGTCTAACGCTCATAAAGAGTGCATACCATCATATTTTACACCGGTGACAACGCCTTCATCTCCCCTGTGGTGCTTACGACAGGCTCAAGTGAATTTTGCTATTCCTGGAATTACAAAAAAGTCCTATCATCCATCGCCGGCTCTGAAGCAATTTACGCTCCTATTACTGCACCAGACGTATCATGACCACATACATATATATATATCGATGGCTCGACCTCCCATACCAGCTCAACTGCCGCATTCGTCGTTCCAGCCAAGAAGGTTACAGTTAAATTCAAATTGTCGCATACGACACCATCTACATCGGCAGGGCTTGCAGCTCTTCATGCCGCTATGATGTACGTCAGCGAAGAGCCGACAGAGAAATGGGTCGTATTTTGTGGCTCTAAGGCAGCCCTTCACAGCATCAAGTCTGCATTACGTCACAGAACTTACGAGCAGATGACATCTGACATCAGGGAAGTGCACCACCATGCTCTGGAAAGAGGGCACACCATCATATTTCAATGGATTCCTGCTCACTGTGGCATCGTCGGCAACAACCTAGCTGACAAGGCTGCCCGGTCTGCCCACGAAGATACCCAGACGCGTTCAATACCTTTGGCGAGGTCGGACGCTGCCAGGGAACTTCGCCTACATGCAGGCAAAAAGTCGCAAGATCTCTGAAGTTCAAGTGCTTTCAATTGCAGATTATATAAACTGGACCCCACGCTACGGCTACAACTGCCATCTAGCCTTTCCCGCGGCGAAGCAACCTTGCTGTACCGCTTGTGGCTGAGAGTAGCGTTCACGAAGTCATACTCCTACCGTTTGGGAATGGCCGAGAGTCCGATATGCGATTCCTGTGGGTGCGAGGAGACCATCGAGGACTCATTGTGTACCTGCCCCTGCTACGATGTACAACGCCTCTCTCTGCGGGGAAACTTTACACCGACTGGACTTAAGACCGTTCACCGAGTCAAAGATACTCGGACCGTGGCCACACCCGTCACTGGCACGAAAAGCGAATCGTGCATTAGTGCAATACTTGAAGTGAACCGGCTTAAGAGACCGTTTATAGTGTCCCTGTGCATAGTGTCCCGCCCACACGCACTCAGTGCTCACTTTCTCCCCTTTTCCTCTTTCTGTTCCCCTTTCCCCCACCCCCAGTGTAGGGTAGCAAACCGGATGCTCTTCTGGTTGACCTCCCTGCCTTTCCTGTCCTTGCTTTCTCTCTTTCTCTCTCTCTGTAGATTATTTCCCACAATATCTTAACTACCTTACTTGTTTGAATAGACTTGAATGACTGGCGGCATGATAGACTTCACATCCTTAAGTGTTAAAGCACTTCTATTAAACAACTAGTTTATTATAAAATGCGCAAATACCTGCGCTCCACCTGCGATATAAGAAAACGTCCACTGTTAAAAACTTGTACTGGCTAGTGACTTTGTTCCCTTTCTCGTGTCATGTGACATTACTGGGCGCAGGGTGGCCTTGAAGCTGCATTTAGCAGCTTATTGCACTGCGTTCACTCTCCTTGTTTGTTGGCTGACAGGAATATGGACCGACTACAAATTAACGTTCTGAATTGACTTACAGGCTTTTGCTCGCAGTTTATATTTGAAGCCTTCGGATTAAGTTGGATAACCTTCGTATTTTGTTGTGAACTTATCGCAGGGCACATGAGCTTCTTTTTATTTCGCCCCAATAGAAATGCGGTTGCTCCCCGTGTAGTCATATTAGCGGCTTTGTCGATAGAACTAGAGACTTGCTTGTTAAGCGGCAAACTTTATATTTGACTTTCTATAACGACGTGACAGAACAATTGGCAACATGTTAGCGACTTCAAAGTAAAAAAGGTATTTCAATACAACCTTCTGGAACGCACTTTATTATGCCACTGCTACATGTATACAGCCTAAATTGGCTGTACGACGCATGGGAACGACGTCTACGAACAGATATTGCATCCTCTGTGACCATGATGAAGCAACGATTGCCTTCATATTAATAGTATTCACACCATACTTCACAAAAGATTTTGTTTCACAGGAGTGACATTGTACTTACAATTTGTTTCTTATTTCCTTTTTTTTTACAAAACCGAGTAGAATGTGCCATAACACTGTGGCTTGTCCACGTTCATTAAATATTGTACGTTCCATTGATGGACATTTGTCTTGCGAGCATACCTGTAAATAAGTTTAGGAAAGCCTACTGCAACAACTTTATGGTGATATTTAAAACGCAGCAAGGGGAGTAATAAGACAAGATCGACTGTAGGAAGTGGTTGTCGCTGTTGTTACCTCAAAAAGGTTCAGGTATCGGAGTGGCTGGGCTCATTGACGCGAGTCTGAGCACACTGCTTCCCTTTCTGATGACTTTTAGACAAAAAAATAGTGCGTAGAGCTTTCAGGCAGATGAAAGGTTCGAAGCGTATTACTTGATGTGTACAAAGGTCACGTAATTATCATTCCCATGTCAACAAGTGATCAAGTGCGTGTCAGAGAATTAGTTCTCCTTTTGCGGGTGCCAAGAACAAGAAGAATTGCAGGAAGAATGTTTACTAGGTGTCTTTTGTATCGTGCTGTATTTGTAACCTCACAATCTGAAGGTAAACGCAACGTTTCAGTTGTCATAATCCGTTGTTTGCGCAAGTATATCAGTAAAGTAAAAGCCCATTATACGCCCTGCTGGTGAATCACTGTTCATTGCACCCACACGGACACTGGGTAAACGTGATCAGTTTCGATAGATGATTTACGCCACGAAAGCTTATAATATAGTGCCCCAAAACGCCTACGTTATTTAAAATTCCCTTATTTATTTAAAATTCACTTATACGTTGTGCGACAATTTTAGCGACCTTTCAGCCAAAGTGAGCAGAAATTTCGCGAATTTTTGTCTGACTTTAGCGACAGGCTTAGAAAAATGGACATTATCGGTTGCCGCGGTTGGGAATCGAACCTGCCACCTCGTGTTCAGCAGAACGCTATGTAGCCATTAAGCCACTCCGGTGGGTACAGTAACCAATCTATACTTCAAAATTTTAATCCAGTATTGAATTTATTTGTCTTTCAGGAACTTTCTTAAAAGCTTTTAGTGGATGTTATGTAACTCTTATAATTTTTCGCAATCTCAATATTTAACGCATGCCGTTCTGCCTTGAAATTGCGTGATAAGTACACGTGAGAATACAACGCGCGCTCCGGATAACCTCCAAACCCAACAATTTTTTTCAGCAGTCAACGCGGACCTCTAAGCAGAAACCCCTATACTTTCACATCACATCGTGCCATATCTGAATCAAAGCGTGAAGGACTAACGTAAACAGCAGGCCCATTTCCTAGCTCATAAGTTCTTTTCGCAATAAAACGAGCGGTAGGATCGAAGGAATCGTGCTCATCGAGGCAGTGGCACGTGCCATCATTACAAAGTGAAGGGGTCTACGCACGAATACCAATGTAATCGCAGCGATTTCTTTGTTTTGGACCTCGAAGTCGAAGTCTGCATCTGACAGAAAGCGTGGTAAGCCAAGTTGCACACTTGAAGGAGCATAGTGTTGTCAGTGGTTGCGGTAATGTAGTTCAGCTTCGCTGCTACTGTCAGGCGCATTGGCTAGGCTTCGGCGCCACATATGTGCAACGTCACAAGCAATAATCATGAGGGCGTTGAATGGATGGTCTTATCCGGGGAGTCGGCACTTCTATATTGCTCTATATGCTACCGATCTACATTGACGTCAGTGCTGCCGGCTTTTTAGGGCACTAGCACTTTTATAAACTGCATAAACAAGAAATGTGACCGCACGGCAGGTGCGCCTTGCGTCGAGCGACAATATGATAACGGTGATAATGGGACGAAAAACGGTCACCGTCCAAAAGCTAAACAAGGTATGTACAGTGCTCACGGAATGAAACGCGTCAATTTAGGGCTAACTGATGCACATTCATTTCCACCGGCTGCAGTTCATGTGACATCGACGTAATTTTGACGCTTACACTTTGATCGGAGTCCGCGTCACCTTTGGTGACCAGATTGCTAGCGACGTTACATGGTACTCTCGAGTATTTTGCACGTATTCAGGGTTCTACTAAATGCTCCCTGTCGTGTTTCATTCCGTGAGCACTGCACATACGCGTGATAATCTGGCGCATTGACGTAATCATGCCCGACATGTTTGGCTACTAGCGAGGTGAGAAACCGCACCCGCGACGCAATCTCGACGCAATCTCTGTACATGGTCCCAACAAACGCCCCTATTGTTTCATTAGAAGAGCGCTTTCTTTTTACGTCGGCAATGTCATTTATTAGAGAATATAAAGTCGAAAGTTACCAACCTTGAGGTCCGGGATGAATTCCATGCCGGAATACGTGCTCCCAAAAGCGCCGAGTTGGTCCTGGAGAACGACTCCTATGAATGTGGTAGGCAACTAGTTGGCCGGAGTACGCACCACAGCAATAGCGCACAAGTGTCAGTGCCAAATTACAGCGATCGCCTAGGAATTTGTTGGACGTGAACAGGTGCAGCTTGTGGGAAATATTAATAATAAAAATACTGCACCATCCGGGGGCTGCAGCTTCTCGTGACGCCGTCGCCTGAGATAACTCTTCTCAAAGCACACGCGTCCTCGCACCTAGGACCTTATTCTCACTGGACCACTCTCAAAGATACCTTTCGGTTTGCGTAGGGATCAGCTGAGGCACAAGTGGGATGTCCGTCGCTCCGGTAAGGCTTGGCACAAAGGAGTACGCCGACCTCGCTTAACTTCGATCGGCCGGATCCTTGCACGTACTATAGCACTGCTAAATTTCACGCGTGTCAGTGGATACTGCCTGGAAAATACGTTGGTCACGAGCGCTACGGGTGCGCAGGTGAAATGAACACTTCAGGCCTTGCGCATCGCGGGCCTGCACATTTATTTGCTAGTGGTGGTGACAAATCAACCCTTTCGTTTTTCTCTCACTGAATCAGGCAACTGCGATCATTTATACATTTCCGTACATGCGTAAATGACTCGTCGTAAACACAAGCTACACTAGCGCCACCGTTGCACGCAGGCGCATTACTTACAGTGAATGAGTACTAGTGAAGCAGAGGACTCGCAGCATGCGAAGCCAGAATTTAGCGAAATAACCGATTGGCCGCTGCAACGCCTGAGAAAAAATTGCAGGCCCGCGCATATATGCGACGCCACGTGCGCGCTCCTGGTAATTGTCGCACATAAATTTCGAAAAACTGCTGCCATAGACGTGACACGTGCACATGACACGTGGACGCTCGACCACTATAGAAAAGTGGAATATGTGCGACAAGCGCGACTGGGCTATGGCCTTACGTCGAAAAAAAGAGCGTGCGACTAACCGAGAATAGCGGTCCTGCGCACTACCATATCTGCATCTTGCGGGTTCGAATGCCATTTGCACTTGTCACATCTTGAGCTCGTTTTTCTGCACCGAGTCACAAGCGAGTACAGCTTTGACAAGGAGCAAGGTGCTCTGGTGGTGCACCTACACTTGTCCGTAATAACGTAGCCTTTACCGCCTTTCGTTTGCGGCTGAGCACGCTGCAACACCAACGATACTAACCTTTCATGAGCCTACGTTTCGCTAACGAGCACTGTGCTTCACCTTTGCCACTGAGGAATGCCATAAAGAGAGGAACGTTTCGTTCCGTCAGTAATTAGTTGGAACATGATTTCTCGACCATTGCTTTTGTCAGACCTGCGTCATTGGCTAGCGGCTTTTACTGGCATTTTTGCCAGGATGACTGGACTGCGCCTGATCTTGGGAGCCGTTCTCACGCACCGTTCCACCGCTTTCTGAATACTAGGTCCGGTTTCTTATGACTATGATACACAGTGCATGTAGAAAGAATGGTGATTACAAAACCACCTGCTGGGCTCCATCTGTGATGGTTTACATCCGCAGCTTCTCTGGAATGATTGAACACACACACACACACACACACACTGCCAATGTAGTACAAAGCCAAACTTTATTTATTACAAGAAAAGTCAACCTATATATTAAGGAAACAACATGCGAAGTCCTATTTACATTTGAATTCCCTATTTATTAATGAATCATGTAATTTATGTACTTATATACAACCCGATGCGGCTCTACGAATTGCGCCCTATGTACACACCCATTGTTGGAGATTCCTGAATTCGAAACCTCCAAGGTAACGACTCGCCAGAGAATGTAAGCGCAGCCTGCGAGTCGAATGGCGTCTTGGCCGAATCAGACATACAGAAAGGCGAAAACAACAGCTTGCTTCAAGGCTCAACTGCTGCTACCATCTCTGACGGGGCACGCGTATTTACAGTGCTTGGCGAAGAAATTCAATGAAGTGTGCACATGACAATAGACAAAGTCTCTAAACACTCCATTTTCATTTCTCTGTGTTCCCTCATGTTAGAGCCATCGATCCTATGTTACATATTTTTTAATGTTCAAGTGAAATGTGGATGCCTGTGAGCTCCTGGGTACGGATGTGCGCACATCACACCACACGTGGCGATCGGCATGGTTATCATTTCGT
Source organism: Dermacentor andersoni (assembly GCF_023375885.2). Taxonomy (NCBI): domain Eukaryota; kingdom Metazoa; phylum Arthropoda; class Arachnida; order Ixodida; family Ixodidae; genus Dermacentor; species Dermacentor andersoni. Next base: position 173,792,395 of record NC_092818.1, read on the forward strand.
CTCAGCGACAGAATAAATAAAGGAATACCTAACGCACATAAGTTCTAGTTGGAGCAAGCTGAAGACACATACATTTGCTTTACCTAGAAACTTGTGTTCATTATCAAGTTTGGTCAGTGCACGTTTTACGAGTATCTTTAGAACATAAACTACGTTATGAACGATGGCCAAAAAGCAGCTGTTCTCTCGGCGATCGCATGACATTTCGTGATGATACCGTGTCATGACATCATCTCGTGTCTCATGTTATACATGGGCATTTCAGACATTCAGCGTATGCACTTGAACCAAAATCTGTTTTATGCCACCGGTTTCAATCCGACCGGTGGAATAAAAACGGCGGAATGATCCTTTAAAAACGACAAAGTGTGCTACGCGTCATCTTGAATAAGATAATACTTATTGCACTGTTGAATTCCTCCTTTGCATTTTCGACTACTTTGTTGTGAGGTATAATACAATTTTTATATACCCACACAAAGGCCAGACAAGTTAAGAATGCCATCTTCGGAGCTTGAGTTCGGAAAGGCGAGAGCGTAAAAATTTCAAACTGGGATATGAATCAGGTACATTCCTAACCTCAATTGCTTGGCAGAATTTTAGCGCGGTGTATTGTGGTACATATATATTTCTTGCTAGAGGTTCGGCTGTGGATTGGCTCTAGACACTATTTTTTATCCTAAGAATTTCTTAAAGGAATTTTATCCTTATTGGTAAACAAGGAACGCTTTTTATTCCACTTGAACTGGCAGTCTCTAACACCACATTACTTTTATCTTTCTGAATCTTCTGTATTTCCAAGTTGTTTTCAATGTGAACGACTTTAGGGTTACATTCACCGCTTTTCACTTATGCAAGCAACATTGCGAGAATCATTGTCATCAAAAAACCTTTCTCTCGTTTCTCAATGACGTGTTTAGGACAAATAACTACAATGCTTAGTTCTTCATGCAAACATTAAGTTTGATTAAATACACGAATTTTATCGGATCGCGAAAGTTCACATGAGCCGCCTCGTTGGAAGTGTATATTACTGGTAAATCAAAGAACTCTGCTGCGCAGCAAATTTATTCGCGAAACTCATTGAGCTTGTCCGATGGGGCCAATGACATTTATTAAACTTAAACTCAAAATTCGTTGCGCGAAAAGGGGAGGACAAAACGACAGTGCACAGAATCAGCACTGCAATTATTCTGCTTTGCACCATGTTCCAGTCTGCCTAACCCTACTCCTTTCTTTTTCTTAATATGATATTTTCTTTACTTACGGCAATTTGTTCTTCGCATTGAACTAGCCAAACAATATAGTTTGCTGATTACTATATAATTCATTAATAAAAGTGGGACTCATGTATCAACATTACCACTTAGGGACTTTAAGGGATTGAAGCGCTCTGAAAAACAATGGCTTACAACTTAATTATACCTATTCGCGCACTGCCAAAAAACAATTTAAATAAAAAAATATTACAAAGCACTTTCTTTTGAACGGTTCACCCAAGGACTCAAAGAAATTTGCTTCAACCTCAGGGTTCATGTTCCAAGTTATACGATCCCGGCGATGCAAAGGTATCTCGCCCTATATGACCTGGCGTTAACTTTTACGTCCACAAACTGAGCATCCCTCTAGTGATCTTAACAGCCGGTCAGTCGTAAGCAGTTTAAGAATAATTTCATTGAACTAGTTTGGAGAAAGATCAATACTCTTCCGGTAACACATACATATCAGTGTTGCCCGAGATCAGTGCAATGTTTACAGAAAGAAACTGAACGTTGCAACTAAAGAAAAGAAATATTGGAATATCCTAACTATAAGCAAGCGTCTCGTCAATAACGTATATATACCGGATAATAAAACAGCGCGCGTAAAACGTTTGGATGACGGCGAATGCTACCAATGTCCGCTGTGGCAGGTGCACAAAACACCATGGGAACAACGACGCACTATAACCTTTAGCCTATAGAAATTCGCTAGGACATCGTCAAAAAGCGGGTGGAAACCTAAGAAAGAGCAAGAATATTACCAGTGTAGCAAGTGAGAGCGGGCAACGGCGCTCCGTGCAAAAGATTGCCTTCGCGCGGGGCGTACTGGCGCCTCCTGTGAAAGGCCACTACGCTCTGGACAAAATAGGCGACAAGCGTCGGGGACCGTAAAAATGCCAGATGGTGGGTCGAAGCTTCGACTATACGCTAGCCCCACAATAAGATCCAACCAAGCGCGGGGGGGGGCTGGCGCATTACACGAACCAGGAGAGGGGAGAACGCAAGAAGGACGGTGGTGAAAGTGAATGTCCCACCATAAACGATGCCATCCCAAATCGAACGCGGCTTTCTCTCCTCGAGGACGACCGCACAAAAGGCACAATGGCCGTGCACATATCGCAACGCATTAATGGTCGTTCCGGCGTGTTACGCATGGCCGCCTGTCCGTAGTCTCCTGCATCGCCGTCGCCTTAGTCGCGAAACATGCGACTGCCAAAAAGGCTGACGGTGGCGCGGCCTCGATAAGACGGAGCAGGTCACGAGGTCAAGGGAGAAGCTGCTTTTAAGCGTGACCATTTGGGGGCCAATCTTATTCGCTCAATAAATGCAGCTAGCTAATCGCTGCTTTGCTGTTCCTGTAATAAAGTGCGTGTGCGTGCGTTGCGTGTTATAAAAATACTGCGTTTGGTTTCGACGCGCGCTTATTTCGAGGAGACCTACACCCAAAAGAAAAGGAAGGTTCCTTTCAGTTGCTATAGATAGATGCTGCGTTCGCTACGAAATGGGCAGCTTTGATGTCGTGTCTATTGAAGAACACTCCCAGCGATGAATATTTATAATCCTTGTTCATAAGGAAGGCTTATTCTCACATTACGGGCTATGAATGCGCCCCGAAAGGCGTACAGGGACGCAAACCGCAATCTTTTATTGGGATCATAAGTTCGCAGAAAGTACAAAGGTTTCAGTTTTAGCTCATAGATGGGCAAGTGCTAGGATCCTTAATGTGTTGAGAGTTGTATAAAGCACTCGTACTGTATACTGCTGCAAGCTAATCCGAAAGAGAACATCGTTGAAGAACGGTTTTAAAGTGTCGAAAAGTTACACCAAGACGACTCTCTAGCCGTGCTGGAAAATGTCAAAGAGAGAGTTTTAAGTTCATATTATAGTTTATATTTCATTCTGACGAACAGTGAGTAGGAAATAGTAACATTGTGACTCCACGTGCGTCTGTTTTTCATGTCTTGAACATGAGCTACGTTCACATCTTATCATTTTACAGGTGCCGTAAGCTACCGCAGATAGAAACAGTGCCATGAAGCCGTAAGGCTATAAAGTAAGCGCGCGCTGCGAATAGCTACATAGCTTATGAGGGTTGAGTTTTACAAGCATACGCTTTGGGCGTCACAAAAACGTGGCTAAATTCCTCTTAGCGAGGAAGACCATCCAAATGTCAGAAAGCACAAAAAAGGAAAGAGAAGCCTAAAAGGATATGGAATAATTTTTCGCGCATCAGTGCAAAGTGCTCTCAATGTGCAAGCCATGTATAAATGGAAAAAATCCTGGAAATAGATAACAGCCATTAGTCACACCTCAACGAAGTCCCAAGCTGATCACTGGACGCGTGTCATTTGACCGATGATTCAAGGCTAGTAGCGAATGCAACTTTTATCGCATTCCCAAAACTGCCTTTAAGCACCCTTCACGTATAATCGCAGAATGTTCAGCATAACGAATGACGAAAATAGTGACAGGCCTCATCAGATCGCCCAAGTTCACTCAACTCCAAAGCCTCTCGCAGCGATCTACAGTTAACACTGCACTGAGTCCGGCCACTCTTACCTATGCTTGAGGAATCTCATAAACATTAGTCGCCCTCCACTGAGTTTGTCTTATAATTACACGGAATCTGTTCCTCTAATGATGTCAGTGCAAGAATGAAAATTTGGCATGGCATCGATGACTGCCACACAAAGATGCATTTACAGAGACAAGTTTAGATATTTCTTCAAGTAATCGTTAGTTACGATTTATTTATAACGGCTTTCATGTCTTGTATAGGTGGTACAATAGCCACAAGTGCTCACGCTAGCCGTGTTTAGTTTACCGGTAAAGTGCAATGGCTGCTTCTGTACTCGCTTTAAAAGCCAGACACAGTTCTAATTTACCCTGATCTTCAACTTTTCTCCCATCCCACGAGGTTAGGAGTCATAGTTAGATATATTAAAATATGACGTGGTATAGAAAACTTCTCAATGCTTGTTCACTGACACTTGAAGTATCTTTGCTGGTGCAATTCAATTATGATGTTTGTAAGCAATGCTTCAAATAATGTTTACAAAATCTGTCGTTACCACATTTTGCAGAATTTTAGAAAGTGATCTGACATGGAAACAGCTATGCTGGTAATGCGGGTGCCAAGCATATGTTAAGGATGAACAAGGAATGCAATCACGTTTCAAAGGTCCTGCGCTGAAACACTTACAATAGGTATTTGCACGCAGCATACTTCATTGAAAAAAAGATTCTAAAGACCGAAGAACTGGCAAGCTTTCAATCAAGCAATAAAAGTTACAGCAGGGAAACATATATGCGAATACAGCGGCGCAGTAGAACATGTAGCAATATAAAAAGGTAGGTTTTTCTATTTTCTTCCTTTTTCACAGTCCCACGGCGTAAGTGCCTGAATAAACAAATGTAACAGTTATCCTCTGTTGGGGGCTTCTAAGGCACTTAGGATCACCGAGCGCTGCTTTATGAGCCTACATTATTTAGGAAGTTGTTATACTTTCGGTATAGTCGCTAGTGCTTCAGGCGATAACATGTCCGTAACGTGATTTCGACAAGAAAATTCTAGGTAGGCTACATTTGCCCGGCAGTAGTGTTCTAGTCAGGAATCGTTTGAGCCTATACAGGTGTGATGCGTCGTCGTAGTTGCGTAAAAACATTCCCGCCCGACGCCTACAAGAGCATACCTTAAATCCAACTTTATTAATAATTGTATCGCAGACAAATAAAAATAAAAAGAACGGCCACACAACTACACAGCATTGTTCTAGGATGGGTAAGATTGACGTTGCCTTACAGCCCATATCACTTGTGTTTAGAATTGGGTAGCGCTGCAGTTTGGAGGGAGTTAACGCAGTCTACGGGGGGCCACTTGCTCGAGACAGCTAGCTTTCGAGTATGCTGTTCAATTTCGACTTATAAGCTACCTGCCAAGTAATCCAGAGTAGTGGCCACCCTACGAAGCAGCGGCATGGTTAAGAACCACAGGTCACTCACTGCAGAAACCATCTTCGTCGCCGCACCACAAGTCCCACCTAGGGAGCCTGCCCAACAGTTGGTCCATGCTGATTCAGCCCATGCAAGGTCATGCAAGCTGTCCACATCAGGACGCTTCCACATATGAACTCCTAATGCAATGCTCCCTTACACATGCGCTGCTGCGCGCAACGCTATCGTGTTGCGTTATAAAAGTGGCGTACACTATGGAGCTGCAGGTTGACATACATAAACGCTAGATGAAAGGAAAGCCATGTGCATAAAGGTAGGAAGCAAGAAATAATGTTAAGCCTGCGAAAACTTTCTGCCACCTTCACGCTTAGTTGGAGCCTAAAAGCAAAGCAGAATATACTGCTGCACAGTTCAATCGCTGACATCAATTTGCTGTTATTCAGCGAGGCGCCGGATTGACACGTTAAAATCTGAAAAAAAAAGCTTGCCTTTATTTTGAAGTACTGCACAACAATTAATAGGTATTCACCCGCCAAGCGAAACTTAACGAATTTCAGTATAGTGAATAAGGAGATCAAAGAATGTCGTTTTTGTCCGCCGTTGCAGCTATGCACCGAACATATGTGAGAATGTAAGCCGTCCCCCTTCCTTAATTTAAATTGAACAAATATAAGAACACGCTGTATTGAGGATGATCTTTCACGAGAAATGGTGATGTCATAGTAATCAGCCTATTAACTTTGCAATAAGTATCAACAATTTTGTCATTTCTGCTTCTTCGTCGTGTTTTCCTGCTCGAGCTACCCCCATTCAACTTTCATTGTTTTTACAAGCGCCTCATGGAGCCTGTCAGGATTTTCATTACTATTTCATGTATGTGTTCAATTTCGAAACATCCTTGCCTTTGTTCACTATTGTCAGTTCCTGTAGTCAGCTTAGCGCAATTAATTGCTACGGCATGGGCGGTTGTAAATGCAGAAAAAAATGCAAGAAAATACTTACATAAGTGGAAGCGACAGAAAAATCGTAACCACGTTGTGGCCTAACAGATGAGACTCTGTTGACCCTAAAGAAGGCGGTACTGAGTGGTATATTTTTTTAGTGCGACTTGAAATTGTTTAATATAGTTTACCCGACCATAGTGCCGTATCATCGCGCAATACTAGTGCTTCAAATGTAATGAACATTAAACCGGCAAGGAAAGAAATGAAATACTTTGGAGTGCAAGCTATTAAAGCGCGATACCCAACTGTTGCCATTGCACTTTCTTTGGTGGGGCCGACTAGAATCGCCTGTTAAATGTTCAGCATGATATACTCAAAGAACTATTAACACTCGCACCCGCGCACGATTAAACACGCAGGAATCTCGAGCGCTCAGCAAAGCCGAGAATGCAGCAGGGGATCGGCATTTCATTATTGCCGTCGCTGCAAGTCTTATTAATGACCATGCAATGAAAAATCCTCAGGGCAGTATGCCGAAGCCACTGGGCTAAACGGTGTCTCTTTAGGTACTTTAAAGCGTACGTTAATCGTACGCATAGCAGAGCAAAGCCTTAAGAGTGTCCCTGGAGAGCTTAATCAAACTGGTTGCTCACGCAGCGTGGAAATTCGTTGCGAATAGTAGTAGACGAATGAGTAATAGTGTTAGTACTAAGAGACGAATCAGTAATATTGGCTCAAAGTGCACCCTGCTCAACCCTTCTTTGAGTGCAGAAGCGAACAGCAATTTTTCAAACATTACCGCCACTGATTTGTGGTGGCATTGAATGCCGTGTAAGTTTGAGGATGGGTGCCTGAAATTTGGAGGAGTACACAGACCGTAAAATAAAATAACAAACGAAAATAGATATTTTAGTGCGCTCTGAACAATTTTTCAAAGTTCTTGACAGCGTTCTCGATCTATGCAAGCCGACGTTGTCTTGCGAGCCTCATTTGCCATTCCTCGCTGCGTGAGCTGCCAGTTCGCACGAGCACTAACCGCGCTCACACGCGGCAGCTACGCCTTGTGCCACGCAACGTGGCTCCGGAAGCGGCTGAAGGTTCATCGGCCACGCTGCGCAGCTGAAGCTGCCTGAGGAACGCTGTGTTCTCGTAACGCGGTCCTTCATCGCCAAACGAGTTGCGTCGCTCCTGCTGCATCGGCTGTGGCTGCTGCTGGGGCTGGGAGTATCCACCGCGAGGCAGAGTGGCTCCCAGCCAAGTCTGCCGGTGGTGACGAAGCATTTCCTGCTCTTGCGAGCCACGCGCCCTGGCTGCGGGCTGTCCCGCACTCCAGGACATGTAAGAGTCCGTGGAAGACGCACTGTCCCGGCGACGGCGTGTTCCAAGTTCGAAGCTCTCAGCTGCGGCAGCGGCGTTAGGGTAGCGTCTCTGCTGGCTGGAGAAGGCACTGGTGGTGGTCTCGTGGAGATGGTGGCGCCGTCTTGTGGCGGCGGCAGCAGCGATCACAGAGGGTTCGTCGCCGTCTTCCTCCGGGCACTGAGCGGTCGAGGAGTCGTCGTTCGGACAGAAGGGCGGTCCGGGCCGCTCCTCCGCTTGTTCCCCGTTGTCGTATGGGGCCTGCCCGAACGTCGTCTCCGCCTGTCAGACAGGCGTCGATATGGTACGGCGCTCCCGCTCAGGAGTGTCCCGCCTCTGCCAATATCAAAGAGGGGAGGCGGAAGTGGAGTATGAGCAGAAGAATTGACACCGAAATAGATAAGGAGTGTTCGACGTCGCAAACGGGCTGCCCCATAATGTTGCTAGGAGTGTTTGATGGCAAAGTAATTGATATATCATTCCTTTTATATTATTGTTAGTTACAGAAATGCGTCAGTGTGTTCAAACCCGCCCCCCCCCCCCCCCTGTTTTTTCTTTTCATTTATTTGTCACCCGATGCGATCTCCCGGCGCGCGCTCACAGAATATGGCCACAGTGACAAATAATTGCGCGAAATGACTGGGTTGTTTGATCAGCCAGTGTACATGTAGAAAGACCTTAAACATTTTATGCTAAAGAAAGTCACAGAATAGAAGTTTCTATACTTTTATTATTTAACGTTTGTGTGAGGTATAACGTCTGTACGGTACTGAATTAATCTGCAGCCGTCCAATGTGCGGCTTTGGAAAGTTAACTGCTGCCAAGTATGTCGTTATCAGCAATAAATGTATAAGGAAGCGTTTCTGTAAAAAAGAAGAAAGAAAAGAAAAAGAAAATGAAAACTTAGGAACTGAATGCCACTGCTAACGTCGACATAAAAAATTCACCGACCATTACGATACACCCTAATCCGAAACTTGAGCGCAACCCTATACGGGTTTTCCTTTCGCGATATATTGGCTGGCGCGGACAATTTATCTCGTGCGGCACGTCGCAAGCAGAGTGAAGTGCGGCGCGACTGCCTGGCTAATCTGGAGTGCACGAGCGCCAGCACGTGGGTGAAGCGTGGGCCGGATATACCGCAGCCGCCGCCGACAGGCCTCCCACACGCGCTATTCTGGCGCCTTCTCGTATCCATTGTCGCCGCACTGCGCTTTTCTTCTCACGCTTTCGCCATACCCTCTTCCTCCTTCCGCCTCATGGTTGCGCTGTACCCTCCTCTCCGCTTTCCTCCTCGCGTCCTTCCTGCTCCACTGCACTCCGCATTCGCTTTCATCTTTCGCTGGGCTCGTTCACTCGATTACGCCGCGGTAAGACGCCGAGGCACGCCGACGCTCGCCGCAGGAACCGCCACCTAAGAGCTGCGCTTAAAATAATGTGCGTCTATAACACTGCTTCGTTTGCTTACTCCTTCTGTTTAAGTTTTATGTGCTGAGCCTTCGTGTCCATAAGTGAATACACCATAAAGCTGCCGTCTCAAACTAATTTCATGCATCGCGCCAAGTATTTGCTTCAGAATCCTGACGTAAACATGGTATCATCAAAGGGGATGTGAGAGGTAAGAAATACATTCAAACGACATAGCCGGGCCTTCATGGTGCTTGTCCTGTATGCTTGCACCGGTGTTGCACTGACATTTACGCATTCTCTTCAGCACTGTGCATCACACGTGCACACTCTGCAGAGAACACGAATACAGTGGGAAGAAGAATAGTTATACACGAGAAATTATCTATGTTTAGAAGGATACTACTACCAATGTTCTTATATATTAGGAACATCTTTCACTAGGGCGGTCTCTTAACACTCCTTATGAGCATAAATAGAAAAACAAGGAAAATAGGCAAAGACACAGAGCGACCGGCTATCACGTCTTCTTGCTTCGTGTCTACATATTTCCACAAACGCTTGGCAATAGCTATAGTTGAGGAAAACTTTATACGAAACTCCATAATAGTAATTCCCGTTACCATGTTGATTACTACAGCCAGGAAAGCAATAGGCAGTTTACACGGTCGCTCTAAGCATGCCAGTTTAAGCTGATCATCTAAGCACAGCTCGGCAGCGTGCTCTATGACATTTTAATTCGTGACAAAGCTCGCTAGTCAACTTCTACAACAAATCACGACCCGCACGATCGAGTACTGGAAAAAACGCGCCTTCAGCAAGAGCTACGCCAGCAAGGTATCAGGGCAAGCAGGCAGACACAAAGCAATGGAAATCACAGTCGTACACGTGCCATCAGGTACGCTGTGGCGCATAGCTGCGGAAGAAGCGTACCTGTGGGCTCCTGCGCATGAGTGTGGCCGTGTGCAGGGGAGCCTTGGAGGAAGCGATCATGCGGTCCACCTCGTCGGGGTCTGGCATGCTGCCCTGGGGTCGGAACGTGCCGCCACTGCGCTGCCGCTCCCCGGGGCTGCTGTCCAGGTCGCCGGCCACTCCGCTGCCCGGGTAGTACCGCTCGCGGTACATCATGTCGTCACGAAATTGCTGAAGAGCAACAAGCACCAACGAAAGGAGCATAAACATGGCATGGCCTTTCTTAAACGGAAACGGAGGCTACCGGATGAAAGCCGTAGCACATCCTCAAGGGGTTATTATTAATAGGCTAATAAGTTTTGCAATCAAGGCTGACACACACGTAGGCGCATATCCTGAGCTGTCCAAAACATTTCTTGATCAAATGGCAGGAAAATAAATGGAACAAGAGGTGTGTGAGAAGGATGAGGGAGGGCGGTGCAGTTACCGTTCATGATCATGATCATCAGCCTGGTTACGCCAACTTCAGGACAAAGGCCTCTCCCATACTCCTCCAACTACCCCGGTCATGTACTAATTGTGGCCATGTTGCCCCTGTAGACTTCTTTATCTCATCCACCCACCTAACTTTCTGCTGCCCTCAGCTACGCTTCCCTTCCCTTGCAATCCAGTCCGTAACCCTTGATGACTATCGGTTATGTTCCCTCCTCATTACATGTCCTGCCCATGCCCATTTCTTTTTCTTGATTTCAACTAAGATATCATTAACTCGCGTTTGTTCCCTCACCCAATCTGCTTTTTTCTTATCCCTTAACGTCACACCTATCATTCTTCTTTCCATACCTCGTTGCGTCGTCCTCAATTTAAGTAGAACCCTTTTCGTAAGCCTCCAGGTTTCTGCCCCGTACGTGAGTACTGGTAAGACACAGCTGTTATATACTTTTCTCTTCAGGGATAATGGCAACCTGCTGTTCATGATCTGAGAATGCCTGCCAAACGCACCCCAGCCCATTCTAATTCTTCTGATTATTTCCGTCTCATGATCCGGATCCGCAGTGACTACCTGTCCTAAGTAGATGTATTCCCTTACAACTTCCAGTGCCTCGCTACCTATCGTAAACTGCTGTTCTCTTCCGGGACTGTTAAACATTACTTTAGTTTTCTGCAGATTAATTTTAGACCCACCCTTCGGCTTTGCCTCTCCAGGTCAGTTAGCATGCATTGCAGTTGGTCCCCTGAGTTACTAAGCAAGGCAATATCAGCGAATCGCAAGTTACTAAGGTATTCTCCATTAACTCTTATCCCCAATTCTTCCTAGTTCAGGTCTCTGAATATCTCCTGTAAACACGCCGTGAATAGCATTGGAGAGATTGTATCTCCTTGCCTGACGCCTTTCTTTATTGGGATTTTGTTGCTTTCTTTATGGAGGACTACGGTGGCTGTGGAGCCGCTATAGATGTTTTTCAGTATTTTTACATACGGCTCGTCTACACCCTGATTCCGCAATGCCTCCATGACTGCTGAGGTTTCGACTGAATCAAACGCTTTCTCGTAATCAATGAAAGCTATATATAAGGATTGGTTATATTCCGCACATTTCTCTATCACCTGATTGATAGTGTGAATATGGTCTATTGTTGAGTAGCATTTACGGAATCCTGCCTGGTCATTTGGTTGACGGAAGTCTAAAGTGTTCCTGATTCTGTATCATTTACCGTTAATTTTCATCAAATCACCTTAAGCAGCGAGAAAATTCTACCCCACGCACCTGAGGTGGCATCTGGACTTTGACATTTGGCAACGTGCCGTACATCATGCCGCCCTTGGAAATGCCCACGTCTTGGCGTATCCTACCATTGGATCCGTTCAGTTGCCGGAAGACCCACTCTGGATCTGCGATGGAAGAAACAAAAATGAAGAGCAGGAATGGTCTTTCACAAGGCTCTCAAAGCACTCAACGGTTGCATTCTAGGCGAACAGGAGTAGCAGGTGTATCCTACATGACGCAAATGACGGTAATGGAACATTAGAACAGCGTGCAGGTACCATAGAGAAAAATGTTTAAAAATGTTTTCTTCATTTTTTCATAGTTTTTTTGTTACTTACCTTCCAAATCTGTCTTTGGCGGTATGATATCCGGGTCTTTGATGTCACCTTCACTGGTGTCCTCGACAACGACGCCCTTTCGCAGAAGGGTCTGTGACCTGCGCACCAGAGACGCCGAACCAAAACGAACGAGAAACAAAACAAAAAAGAGGACGGAGGGGGAAACCGTGCACAATGGCGTCAGTTCCTCTACGGTATGGGACGTGATCTAACTTTAAAAACAGATGAAGGTGCGGACTGTACGAAAACGCTTCAAGCGAGAAGCTCGACTTCTTCGCCATAAATCCTAATTTTCAAAAAGTGCACATAAATAGTGCTAACTTGAGGTGATGATAGATAAATACAGAAACTGCGCAAGGTCAACGAACCGATCATGATGATGATGATGATATTGGTGGTTGGTGGTGGTCATAGCGGTTGTGGATGTGATGATGATGATGGCTTTAGAGGGGGTGTTGCAAAACGTACGAGGCACACGCTGCTTCCAATATGCCTGTTCTATGTCGTGGTCATGTTCTGCTAATCTTTCCATCTGCCTGTATATTTATAGTTTACTTAAATTCAGCTTTTCCGCCATGTTTTTCCAGTAACGCATATGTATGTGTAGGCGAACTGTACCTGAACTTTTTCCTACATGTCTCAAAATTGCGTAATATTCCTTCGCCGAAGCGTTGTTATAAGGAATTGCATGCACTGTGTGCTTATTTCTGAACTCCGATGCCCACGTCAGTGAACAGCGACGTTAGCAGAACTTTGGCTGTCATATCTTTAGGATAAGGTTCTTCGTAAAAATCACTGATACTAACGCGGAGGCCTTTCGCAGATAACCGTTTTGAGTCATGTTTCAAAGAAGGCAAGTAAATCAATAAGCGTGGCCTCCTTTGGCTTATCTCCCATTGTGAATACGTGCCATGTTTAAGGATCGGTATCCTTATCACCTTCTCCAGCCCAAATATATTACAGCGCATTTTTTAACAAGTATAGCAGCAAACTGCAGACTTTGTTCATTATATGCAAAATGTGCGCCCTATACGAGCGAAATGAAACAGATGCTCGTGTACTCAATTTAAGTGCACGTTAAGGAACACCAGGTGGTCAGAATTGATCACGAGTCTCCCACAACGGCGTGCCTCATCATCAGATCGTAGTTTTGACACGTAAAACCCCAGGATAACTTTTCTTGCAAATACTGATCATGAATTTCTGCATGAGACAAATATTTGATAGCTTGTATCTTTAGGTAAGATTTGTATATTATGCTTAATATAAATTTATTCTACAGTAAATTATGCTTAAATATGTACTAATTTATTTCTGTACCATGACATTATTTCGAAATTTTATGCGTAACATACAGATGCACGTGATTTCCGGTATATTTACGAATTGTGCTGGTTCTCAAGGACGTTACCATGCATTTGAATGCGATAACAAGCCTGCAAGCTCGGTCATCAATTAGGTGAGCCATTGTCTGGCTGGCATAGTGATAAGCCAGGATCAGCAGTAGGACCAGCGTTTCACTCACATTCAGACGCTATCAACAATCCAGGATCCAGGACTGCTCGGCCAGATAGTTGTTTCACATTTGACCTTTTCACGACACAGTGCATGTGCTACCAGCATGTTTATTTTAAAAATAATCAAGACGATCATTCGTTGCGTCAAAAATAATAAAAACGCGGCGTTCTTTATTTCGGCTGAGTACTTTGATTTCACGCCACCTTAACAGCGCTTCCAGTAAACGTAAATATAAATTCGGTATGCTCGCCATAAGCGAGCGCTGTGTTGACTTGTTGCTCCTTGTATAGCATCCTTTGCTCTCGGCCTAAGTAACTTAAGTGTGCAGTCTCAGCCTGCGTATGCTGAAACGGCAGGTCAACGAGCTCTTGATACCGGCGGCGCCACACCGAAGTGAGGAGGTGATCAAGAGACGAGATGAAGCATGCAAGTGATGAGTGCCACGAGTGCCACCCTCTTCACCATGCTTTATCGAATGATCATTCATCGTCCTCCACCCGGACGGTGCCACGGGTACAACTAGGTCGTTGCTCGGCCGTTTCGGCCCACGTTGTTCGAGACTGCGCCAGGAGACGCTGTTGCGTTGCTGCGATAAAGAGGTTTTGGACAACGCGCACTTGAGAAGTTTGTGACAAACAAGTTGCATGCTTTCTCTCGAAGAATTAGTCACTACATTTCTTTCTGTCTCCGAATGCGAAAGGACTCCGCTACTCACTTATCAGCAGTGTTGAGCTCCCTGGAATCTGCAAGAGAGAAAAATATATAAACGGGTGAAATGAGGCAAAGTGAAGAAACTAGATAGTAAGCTGTGTGACAAGGAGTGTGACATTCGGTTTCACGCCAATGAGGGGAAATATGTCTGAATTCAGTTCTGCACACAACGGCAAAAGAAAATGGGAACGGACAACCAGAAACACAGCAGGTGTATATGATGTTACCGAATCAAGTGACCAAATTCAACTCAGTGTGTCTAAGTGATCAGTAAGGACTATTGTTCACTTGTACTGCCAAATAAAGAGCTATACAGGTTCACAGCCTAGCGTGTAGTCATTGAACATAAATATGCAAATTAGTAATTAATTTGACATCCATAATATACCTTTAAGTTAGGAAGGCTCAAATTTGTTCTATATTGAAATAGTCATGTTACATGTTATATTACTTCAGTAATCATTGCACAGTACATTACAAAGATCTGCTTTAGTTTCGTTGTGAGCATAATAGTGCGATATTTCTGTTTCATGATTAGACAGCGAGGCCAAAACAAAGCTCGCTATGACGCTTAATAAATAAAATCTTATTAGTATTGCCATGAAACATAACGTGCTTCGCTATTTATAATATACATGTCCGCATAAGATCCTTCCTGAAATTATATAGGGACATACTACCTACAGTCTTATTTAATACAAAGATGAATAAAAATAGTTTGTCGACTGTATTTGGGACACAACTGTTACATAATTTCTTACATTATAAATAACCTAAAAGAAAGCGTTATCAAGTTTTATCAGTTCCTATCAGTGCGCATTTACAACGTCCTCAGTTGCTAAATCAATTATCAGCACCTGTAACTTCATTGCCTCAATCTCGCTGTATTCTTTTATTCTGTGACACATGGCGAATGTGTCATGTTTTAATTAAGCCTCGCAGTGTAATATTCTGTGAGCATAGTCGCCAGGCCTGAAACATGGTATTGTCAACTGTACTTTGCAGAGCACCACTCAGGTTTATTTCTACTCAGTTGCGGAAGTTAGGGAAGAGGACCAACGAAGAAAAAGGAAATATACAACCAAGATTTCATATGTGCGGATATTCATCTACTTAAAGAGCTGTTTCTTGGATATTGAAGTTGTTTATGCCAGAGGTTGAAAACAGTGTTATATACTCAAGACGCAGGCAGTGTGGTTATCACCGAGATATAGATAAGCAGTGTATTGGGTGAATCATGCTCCACAGTGTTTGATTTGTAGCACTTCTACTCAACGTCAGTTAAGCGCATATTATGTACTGTATTTCATGTCCTGGCGGAAGTATTTATGCTCGATCTCACGGACTAATCTTTGATGAAAGCAATGTTTAGAGGCTTCTAGCTCATTTATTGCATCACTTGCTGATTAAGCTTTCTCTGCGCATGCCTTTATTCTCTACAAATGGGCATGTTAGTAGTAGCCCAGTAGCGTTCAGAAAACATCTAAAAATTACGGCTGCGCGGCACCATGTTTGATAGCGCTTTAACATCCTCTTATCACGTCAAGGTAAATTTATGTTCGCACTACTCTATTGTTATGTAAATCAAGTACATCCGTGTCGTGTAAAAACATCACAGTGCTTTCGAACTATATTGTGGCTGAACAGCGCGTTTATTTTTCAGTAATTCGTTTATTCTTCTCATTTTTAACTGCACGGCCGATCTTGAGCGCTTGCAATCTTCAGTCATAAAAAAATAATCATGCATTCCACAAACTCTAGCAGCCTAATCCACGCAAGCATATATTCTCAGAGAATAATCTAATTTAAATTTATCTTTCTTTTTATTCATCACGTACTATTTTTACCTGCGTCGTTGTCATGGGCACGCATCCTCATGATGATAATAATGATAATGGCTACGAGGATCAGAGCAGCCACAGCCCCGATCAAAACGCCCAGAAGAGGACTCATGGCGAGCTGCAGAGAGTCACCTGCAAATATGGGGGAAAATATACACAGTGATAAAAGTGATAAAAATGTGACTGTACCATTCACCTAAATATATATTGTGAACGAAAGGAATTGGTAGAAAGGAACATGTTTACTTGATTCTGCATTCAGGGTTACTAACAATTACGCGTGAGGGAAGCTTGATGAAGGCAAACATGAGATAGCAAAAGATTTTTCTAGTGGTTTTGCTGCTACACGGGGGGGGGGGGGGGGCACGAATAGATAGTATTTGTAAAGCCATTCAAGCAAATCATACTTGTTGCGAAGTTGTCGGGAGGCTGGGTTTTGAAGCAACAAGCAATGGGGGGAGTTACTCAGAGGTCATAAGAAATAATTTGTTTTATTGTTTAAACCTTCAAATATCTTATTCGCCCTTTCCCAATTCTATAAAATAGCAGCAAAGCTTATATATTAGGATAGCGATGTTTTCCCCACACAATTGAATTTTCCAACCTAAAGCATGTGTTTTGAAGAGGACTGGATAAAGCCAGCCAAAGCACGATAAGGAAAGAGACGAGAATGGACTTGGACATGTAGATAAGCTTCTCGGAGCTTTCGAATTGGTGCCAGGCCTTGCGCGGCAAGCAAGCATTCGTACGCATGCCAAGAAAACGCTTGTTAGATTTGAAGGACGTCGTGCACCTCTAATACTTAACCATATCACACAGCAGATTTTTTAAACAGCGCAACGCAGGACGAAGAAGGAAGGCACAGTCCAGAGCACTGACTTACACTAAGATGCTTTATTTTCGATAGAGGCATATATATACAAAAGGAAGGTTATAAAAAAAATATCAGCAGGACCGGTAGTTCATTTCTTTTCTCGAAATGGCGAGGGACGGTGAGCTTCGAAAATTTATGGCGTGCGCTGAACGCTGTATTTCCTAGCTAGAGGCATGTGTTAAAAAGTGGGGTGCGACCGCATGTCTGACAATGTACCAACCAGCCAAAACGATCGTGCTGCTAGAGAACCATGAAATTCTTCAAAAAATGCTACTTTGCCTTTTATACAATAAACTGTCATTTAACTATGGCTAGTTTGCTGGAAGTACGACTCTCGTGCGCAAGAATTATTGATGTCTTTTACTTCAGCTTACCGCGAATGGATAAGAGGGCTATTATTCCCATGTGCTACTCGAACGCCCTGACCAATCGTGCACTAGGCTGCTGATCCCAACTTCAATGCACTGGCGCCTCACCTTAATTACGCATTTAGATTTCTCGGGAAAGTAATGTCGGCCTCTTTGAGTAATACATTCAAATGATTAGAATAATGATATCTTCCACAGTCTGTTTTCAAAAATTCTGCAGGATGGGAAAAAAAATACATCCTGTAATGTACCACAACGTAGCACAGTATGCCACTCCTGAAAAACAACTGTGCAATACAGTACCACGCCCCAAATATGCTGCATTCTCAAAAAAACGCATCGCATGAGCGTCACAAAATCGAAGCTCTGACCCCAGTACTGTTCAATAAAACCTATAACTAATCTGCATGCTCGCAATTGATGAGCACTGCTGTTTCTCCGTTCACGTTGGGTTCTTGCTTCTATGCAATGTGAACAAAAATATGTACCAGACTAAATACACCCGCATGCTTTGTGAAGACGGAGGACATGGGTGATCGGAAAGCTGAATGTCAGAAGTTGGTTCCGTGCACTGTTTCTTTTTTTTTTCTTTTTTTTTCTTCAGATCGGTGCAGCAAACACCAAGCGTCCTCCGATAGAGTGGAAAATCCCATTTCCCATTCAGCTGCAATTAAGTACCAATGCGTGTTCTCCCACGCTGGCATTCTTCGGCAAGGCTTAATTCTCCCAGTGGTTTCGTGCTTCCGGCGTATGTAATTGAGATCTTCACTTTGTTTACAAACGCCGAGGTTGGCCATGCGCGCATCAACAGGAGTAACCTTGAAAACTTGCGGCGTGTAAATAACCGAGCCGAACACCGAGAGCGCTATAGTGATTAAACACCAAGGAAAAGTACGGAAAACAAACGTACATGCGATACACAGCAAATTATCTGGTAAGCAGCAACGACAGCTTTGGGATAGAGCAAGGCACAAAGCGGCACGTAACGACCATTTTCTTTTCTCTTGTTCGCTTTTTCTTTCTTCTGTAGTTAGCTATTTGTTGAGCATTAGACACTGATTAAAACAGTATACGCTCCTCATTCCAGTCAACGTCATGCTCTTTCCGGCTATCGCATCAAACAACAAATGTTTCCAGTGAGAAATGTCAATTGGCGAACGAAAGTGGAGGGGCGTTCTGTACTACTGAATATTAAGAGCACTAGTAGTTTACAAATTTCAAACACGTGCAATGCGACGAAGTATTTGGAGCTCCTCCAGTGTCTCGCCCAGCGCGTACTTCTTTTGGTGAGGCGTGCGCACACACAACGACCTGCTTCAGGGTGGGCAAATCTCTTCAGGGAAGCCTGCCTGGCAGGTTTCTTAAGCACCCTGCTACGCATGAGGAACGCTAAACAAAGACAGGAGTATCCTTCGGGCGCGCCATGGAGCTAAAAGTAGGGATTCGCCTCTTTAGAATTTTAAGGAAAGGTACAACAGGTGCAAATGCCGCGCTGACTCGTCGACACGCGTTAACGTGTGCAGCAGCGTCTCCTCGAGAATTTGAATTGCAAATCCGACTAAACCCTGAGATGTGGAGGGGGGTGTGGCTTAAGTACCCTGCAAACTTTCACACTAACGTCGGGCGTTCTCACTGGGCTCCGGCAGGACCGTGTCTGGACACATCGTGTTGCTTGAACCGGGGCATTAAAGTGGGAGGGAGGAGGAGGGGAGAGACTCCGCTTTCTTATGTTTGTATGAAACTCGGGAAAATATGAATATATAAGGAGAACCGCGCCCATTTCTGATATTTTTTTAACACTTCCTGCGATAATGTCGACCACTCCCTTTGGGGACTAAGCAGTCGTGCAATAATCTCGCACTGCTTCCTTGAATTCTTTCAAGTAAACTGAAGGGACATTTATGAACGAAGGGCCGTCATTGCCCACATTCTTTCTGGGGCACTAAACGCAGGAAATAAAGCATAAAATAGGCACCACACAGATCTCTTCCAGAGTTTTTACAATATATTTACATAGCTGGTAAGCGAGAAGCGCAAATTGGCACACATACACGGAGCACAGGCATACACAGAATTTTCAGTGCACGCGAATTCACGCACTCCTTTAAAACCTACGCTTCACCAACTAGCCCAACAAGAAATACTCTTATTGGCACTTAGGATCCTATGTGCGGGTTTCGCATGCGTTATTGCCTTAACAAGAGTAATTTGTGTATTTGATTTTCCCTCATACTTATCTAAAGTAACATGCCAGGCATGCCACCAGGCAAACCTCTTCAACATTCAATAAAGTGCCTCCCTCCCTCTCCCTATATTTCTCCGTCTTCCCTAAGAGAACTACAGAAGAGTGGACAGATACAGACAGACAGACAGACAGACAGACAGACAGACAGACAGACAGACAGACAGACAGACAGACAGACAGACAGACAGACAGACAGACAGACAGACAGACAGACAGACAGACAGACAGACAGACAGACAGACAGACAGACAGACAGACAGACAGACAGACAGACAGACAGACAGACAGACAGACAGACAAAGAACTTTAATAACTACAGAAGAGTGGACAGGTAAATGATAAGAAAAGAACTGAAAAACTTCAGCGATAAGAGGCGCCAAAACAAAATAAATAAACCTCACAGGCAACCACGCCGCAAATGCGAACCAGCAATGCACACGTGCTGTAACTGGCAGTAGAGTGACGAAAATACTAATATAACTAACCGTTCTCCTTGCTTGACTGCCATCCCTGTTGAAATATTTGAGTTTTGCAGCCTACCCTGCAGCTTGCCATTATGTTTCTTGAAAATGCTAAGAAATGGTTGCGTTATCAA
Source organism: Dermacentor andersoni (assembly GCF_023375885.2). NCBI lineage: Eukaryota > Metazoa > Arthropoda > Arachnida > Ixodida > Ixodidae > Dermacentor > Dermacentor andersoni. Next base: position 173,812,488 of record NC_092818.1, read on the forward strand.
CAGGCAATTGCTGAGCGCCGGGATAATGACTTACTAACGCTGTATCAGTTGACAAGGCTCACTAATAAAAAAAAAAGATTTGGAAATTGACTGTAAGGGAAGAAGATAATACAAGGAGACGAGTAAAAAGTTAGCAAGGAGCAAGGAACAGATAAGTAATATAGCATGCTAAAATAATTAAATTCTAGAGTTTTATTTGCCAGAACCACAATATGATCATAAGCGATGCCGTAGTGGGGGATTCCGGATTAGTAACGTCTGCTGCCGGGCTAGTTCGTACATGGTTTTTAGAAATGATCTTAGGCGCAAAAATATAAGACATAGACAGGCGCACACTCTCAAGTGATTTTTTTTTTCCGCGATGCTTCACTTATATACCCTCAGGCATGCGAACAGGAACATACACAGGTGAGGTCACAATAGATAGAAACCAAACCTAATCATATACTATCAGCCAGGAAACTAAACTCATTCTCGTGAAGAGACAACGACGAACCGCTGATAGACCGGCCATCAAACTTTTTGATATACATCACCTCTGCTAGTTTCCGTGCCACCCCCCGTATTCTTATTTTTTCGTAATATCCGTGTGTTTTCCAACAAAGGTTCACACGTGCACACTTTACAGTGAAATGGCAAATGTGAGCCAATCCCATTCTTGATTGATAGGGCATGCTTTCGCAGGCGGTCATTTATTCAACGCCCAGTATGGCCGATGTGTACCATGCCGCAGTCTAAAAGAATCTTATACATGACGCCAGTGGAGCATTTTTTTCAAGAAATACTTTACGTGGTTCTTTACACACTCGGCCCTCTTAGCGTAAGACAGGAGCGCAAAAGAGCGAGAAAGTTTTTGAGGAGCCGAAAACATCACCGGCACATTGTACCTAGAAGCAACATTCTTTAACGAATGAACAACTTTGTGTACATACGGAATGACAACAGGACGCGTTTTCTGTTTCTCTTCGCCTTCTTCTGAAGCATTGGTACGCTGACATCGAAATTTCTTCAACAAAGCTTCGCTTACCGAAACTAACAAAGAAGCAGGGAAACCTGCCGAGCCAAGCCTAGACACCTGCAAATTAAAGCTTTCCTGAATGACTTGAGGGCAAGACCTAGTTAGAGCCAACTGTAAGCTAGTACTGAAATTAGCTCGTTTTACTGTTTTCGAATGGGCAGAATGAAACGGCAAGAATTCTATCTGTGCACGGGGGCGATACATCCAACAAACATGGTTTTCATGAACGGTAAGATGAAGCTCCAAAAATTTCAACTTGTCAAAAGTACGAAGCTCATGGGTAAACTTGAGCCCTTGTACAAGCACTTTAAATGTGCCTAATACGTCCTTAACAGACATTGTGTAGGCACAGTCCTGTTGCTTGTCCAAAACATTCAAAAAGTCATCTACATACCTAAAGATCTGCAAAATCTTGTCCTTTAACAAAGCGGTTCCCAAATCGGGGTCAATGTTCGCAAGAAATATGTAGCATAGAACAGGCGCCACACATGACCTTATACGTATACCATTCCTCTGTAGAAACAGATCATCTTCAAAAGAAATGAACGCTGCCCCAAGATAAAACTCCAAAAGCGCTAAAAAGCTTTCTACCGGAACTTCAGCCTTGTTCTGAAAGGACATATCCCTATTTTTTTTTTCAATACAATACCGCACAGCCATAAAGAGCTCGCAGTGAGGTTTAGAGTAAAACAGTTCTTCAACATCAATCGAGAAAATATGCCCCGCAGAGCGATTGTCCTCAAAGAACGCAATTATGTCACCAGAACTTTTTACTGAAAACGGGTCGTGTATTACAAGACTGTTAAACTGCTCCAACAAATACCGTCTGACCAGTACCTCCCAAGAATTGTTTTCGCTTACTATGCACTTGAACGGCATCTCAAGTTTAGGAGCTTTCGCGTTGAAAAACACAGAAAGATTACTTACTGTCTTTGGACTTCCTGATGCGGTTTGTTAACCAAGGCAAGCCAAGATCATTGGACAGAAGAATAGCTTGAGCTTTTACCTAGGGGGCTGACAGCCGCACACTTCTGAGTGTGCGGCTGTCATAAGTGAAGTGTGCGGCTTCATAAGTGAAACATTGGAGAAAATAAAAGATCACTTGCGAGTGTGCGCCTGTCCTTGTCTTTTATTCTGTGGTCCGTGTCTTATATTTTGCGCTTAGAACTATTTCTAAAACTCCGGATGAATATGGACCATGTGTGGTTCTTTAAAGTTTACCTAAATATATAGAGAAAACACAAGGAGAAGAAAGGCAGGGACGCCAACCAGACTAGCCTTCGGTTTGCTACCCTACACTGGGGTAAGGGAAATGGGGAATAGAAAAAGGGAAATAGTATAAATGTTAGCACTGAGGGGACAGCGAGCAGAGGCAAGTGCCATAGCTGGTGATGTGCGTTGAAGACATCTGGGATGACCCAAGCGCAAGTGGTGGTTGTGCGAATAGGAGGCGGCGTGTGAGCCATGTGGGTTACTTAAGATTTGCACGCATTGAATTAGGCGTATGCAGCACTATCACTGCACTTCGCGTTGACGGAATATGCAGCTGACTTAAGAGTATGCGAATAGTATTCATGAGGAACCGAAGCATTGCAAGCACTTGCCGGTATTCTTCGGGCAATTTGGTAGGAGTGGGCGCTGTGGACTCTACCGCAGTGCGCTGTATCCTTTGATGTGACTGTGGCCCCGGCTTTGGCTTCGGCTGTGGCTTTAGCTGTGTCATCAGATGTGGTGGCGGCTGTAGTTTTGGTAACGCGGGCCAAGCTTCCGTATTGAAGTTTTCCGGCGCGTTCTTGTTGTCAGAGTTAGACCCAGTTGGGGTTGGTCAGACTCGACTCCGCAAGGCCTAGGGAGCAGAGGAGAGGCACATTCTTCACAGAGGCATCGGCGTTCTTTGAAATCAGACGGCGTCAGGAGCGTCGCTTTCTAACGGCCGCAACAGCTTCCCGCCGAGACGAACGGTCTTTCGTCATTTGCTTCAAGATCACCGTTTCCTTCATTTCGTCCCAGTAATTTGAGGTATACCATCATGGGACCCAGGGCAGGTGGAGTATTTGAGAACCATGACTGCACAGGAGTCTGCAGCGTGGGGCTCTGCGAACCTTGAGCAAACTCTCGTTTTTTCGCACATGGCGCTCGCCTGTTCCAGACTCATGCAATTGCGGCATTGTATATAGTGGTCGCACGGAGTGTCTCAAGTGGCCAACTTTGACATGGGAGGGATGAGATAATCACTATCTCATCGCTCCCACGTGTGCAACATTACATGCTAAACACAACATTTTCAACTTCATGACCTCATGGTAATAACGCTGAATTGATATTATCAATCATGACCTGTTACAAAAATTAGCCAATTGATCCCAGAAGCATCTTAAACTGGCTAACCTCCCTGCCTTTCCGTCTATTCCTGCTTCCATCTCCTCCTCCTTCAACTTTATTCAAATTTCGACTGATACTCTAGGAATTCTCCAGGCGAAGAAAACAATCTCAGGTATCCAATACAACACCGGTAACAAGGGAAATGTGTTTGAGCAGAACAAAGCGACGTAGATACTGAGCAAGGGCTCCAGAACTTTAGCTTAGTAGAAGCGAACGGCGATTGCTTGAGAGAAAATCCGTACAGCCATTACTCTACATCGATATTCATGCGTGGCCCGGCCTAGTAAGGCAAATGCTTGCCTTTAGCCATGTCTCCTAAGACAATCTGAGCATTGTCTTAAATAAATTAATCAATAAAGAAAGAAAGAATAAATAACGTGCACAAGCAAGTACAGAGACTGTCGTTGGTTCTATAGCGGTGGTTAGACACGAGGTCTGCAAAAAGGCACTTTTAGTTTAAATCCATTACCTGGTAGGCTTAAACTAGATGAAGCGTTCAGCTACATTTCTCTGTTAAAGATGTCAAGAAAATAAAAGGGCGTATGTAAAAGAAAAAAAAGCTTTGAAGCAAAACAGAAGCCTCAAATAGCGAGTCGATCAATGTTCAAACTGAAAAAGAAAGAGCGTGCTGAAAAAAGGATCGGAGGTACGCCTGTCAAGGAATAACACTCTCTTCTAGAGCATAGCCCACCTGGAACTAGTTGATGAAAGCAAAAACGCAGGTCGCTTTACTAGAACGACCAGGACCCAAACGTTAGAGGCGTATAGTAGTGAAATATCCAAACAAAATTGAACTTATCTCCTTCCTCGCGAAACTAAAGACAAATGGCACAGAATAGCAGTGGTCTGGTGAGAAACCAGCGGAAGAATTTCTTCGTAGCGGTCTTTTTTTTTTTAGCCAGGCTCACGCGTCCACTGCCAGCTTTTCTGAATTTTCCCCTCTCCTTTTTTTTTTCTTTCGTTGTTGTCGCAATGCAGAAAAGTAAATGTTATCGACAGAATCTTGACGTCTGAATTCCGTGCCTGAATTGGTCCGCAGAGCAGCGCATGGGCAAATTCCAACCGGGTGCGTTCAAGTACCCCACCAATCTCAATTTCTATCACTTCTTTTTTAAGGATCCCTCAGCTTTAAACTTTTCTATTCGCTTTCTTACATATAGGTTCTAGTTGTCTCTGTTATTGTTTTTTGTGAACTTCAGTCTACGTGTTCCTATTTCCAGATAAAGAACGGAAAGAAACGGAGGCAAATGTTTTACTCATTTAAAAAAGAATGTGGCTTAGGAAGAACTCTGCAACGCTCTTTCTTCGATTAGGGAAGGAGAGCAGCATAAACCTTAGGGAAGACACATGGACACAACAAGCACGCGGTATGCAACAAGCGAGGGAGAAATTGAAACCCAGAGGAGCAAGCAAGCGAAAGCTAGTCCGGCCATCGAAAAAGAAAGGTAGAAAAGAAATGAGTCAAGCTAATCCAAGTGAAAATGATAATATAATACAGAGGTTCAAGATTTCAGAGCAAAGAAGACGAGGAGAACATAAAAGAAGAAGCTTGAAGTTCGATGGAAAGGTAGTGCAAGGGATGTGAAAGCATGCGGACAGTGTTGAGGAAGGCCTGGCCTTTTCGTTCATTGCATCTCGCGAGCGAAACTATGCTGAAACGTTTAGTTTTTCTTTTCAACTTATACTAGGGAAGGCTTGGCAGTGGGATCAACATACAAGGGTCGATCAGTGCGTGACGAGATGCCAGAAGGATTGAAGAAGTGGTAAAATGACTAAAACCACCTTAAAGGGGTGAGATACACCGCATTCATGCACGCGCACAGTTATGAGCGTTGCGCCCAGGTCGCGAGAGAAAAGCGGTACATACATATATATATATATACATATGTGTGTGTGTGTGTGCCGAAAGGCCACGGGGAAATCAAGGTATATGCCCAAAATGAAACACAGACACACACACACACACATATTATATATATATACATATATATATTTCATTTTCAGCCCATAACTTGATTTCCCCGTGGCCTTTCGGCTTGAACTCCTGGCCTATTCCTCTCCGAGCTATGGAGTCATCTCATTTTTTTAAGCACAATGTACTCAAGGCTTTACGATAGGACAATATTTTGTGAAGCGAAGTAAAAGAGTGCAGGCGATTTGACTGAAGTCGATTCCAGTCAGTTGCCCTGCATGGGTAAGCTAATGTTAATATATACGAAAAGAAGAAAAAGCAACAACCCAGGAAAACCTTGAAAACTGTCAGGCGCATAGCAACTGAGTCATTGGTAGCAGTATCAAAATTAGCCAGGTGTACAGAAGGCAGCAAGACGTCAAGTACCGCATACGTAGCCTGATACATAGACGCTCGTTGTGACTGCCACATAGGGAATTATGCCCTGCTATGAGAGCCACTGTCTAGTCTCTAAAGCGTTTGAAGCTTCGAACGAAAACGTGAACCAAAAAAAAAAGAAATAAAAAAAACTGAAGTGAATCGGAGTTTATCCAAAGTGTAAAAAGACAGGTACACATTAGGAGGAAGGCAAAAATTATAATATCCCTGTTTGCAGAGAGATGGGCCCCGCCAGGCACATTGCCCTTGTCCGAAAGTGTACCTGAATTTTTACACTTTGAATAAGCTTCGCTTCACTTCAGAAACAAAAGACAGCATAGTGGAAATTGGTGTTGGGCTAGTGGTAAACCGTGATATTGCACAAATTAGGCGCAATTTAGCACTCCCGCATTCATGCTCAGACTCACAAACGCATACACTCAAGAACGCCCCCCCCCCCCCCCCTCTCCACCCCAACACACACAGCTTTCACTACCAACTGTTTATACAGTGCATGAGACCCAAAATATGCAGGGACACCCATGCGCAGTGACCAACATCAAAGCCAAACATATAAAAAACAAGTAGCACACTTTAAGAGGAAGCTTTAGCTCGGGCCCAACTTCGACGCGGCCTGTTCAAATACACGTAAAACGCAAACATGTTTTACTGAGATAACCCCTGGACCAATTTTAATTAAATTCGTTGAATTTGAGAGAGAAAGTTAAATTCTAGCGACTGTTTGTAGCGGAATTTCGATTTAGGGCCTGAACTTTGTTAAAAATATTTTCAAAAGTTCGCAAGTTTGAAAAAAATAGAAGCACGAAATTTACAGATTAATAGCTCCGCATCAAAAACAGATATCGCGGTTCTGTAAACAGCACCCTTTAGACAATCGAAAGCGGACAAATTCAATATGTCATTTTATATCTTACGTGAATTCTTTACGTTGTGCGCAAGGGTTCTGCAGAAGCGCTATTATCATATTACTAAATTTTTTGAGATTCATGTGTAACATATCAATTCTGTCCGCTTTAGATGTACTATTAGATGCAATTCACAAAGTTGTGGTATCATTTTTCATTGCTGAGTTACAGAGTTGTAAACTTGATAATTTCGTTTTCTTAAAATTTTAGATTTTTGTCAATTTTTAATACAAACTTTTATACTTACAACTACAATAATACAAGCTTTTAATACAAACTTTTAATACAAATACAAATTAGAAACCAAGCGTCACTAGGTCTTAAGTTTTTAGTTTAAGTGCAACGAACCTTGGCAAATTTGCTCCAGTGGTTGCTGAGAAAAACAAATTCTCCTTTTACGTGTATTTAGATACGAGCACCTGAGCTAAAGCTTCCTCCTAAAGCTCGGTATAAAGAAAGGAAAATTCCATTGGAAACAAGGCTATGCATGGTTCTCTGACGCACTGAACCTTTATCTTTCCGATGAAAAAAAAAAGAACTTCTTTGCGCTTCTACCGAGAACCTGCGTATCAGAAAATCGTGGGTTACACCTACTTTATACAACGTGCGTTACAAGATAGGCATACTTGTCCTCTTTTTTTTCTTTTTTTATGCGTACACCTTCAACCAGTCATTCAAACATCTGTTTGCCCGACGTACACTTTCCCACAGTATAGTGGAATAGAGTATATACTACTCCCATGCAGCACTTCACAAAGGTCGGCTCTTGTTTCTTTTTCTTTCTTTCTTTTTTTTTTGATGGTATACGCGTTTTTTGTCATTGCATACGCGCGGGCACGTTGCTGAGTTTTTCGGCCACCGAAAAAAACCAGCGGTTCTGCATGCCTGGCCGCGACCTTCTTTAGATTGTGGGCACGTGCGTCTGGTTAAATTCCCTGCCTTCTCTCTCTTCTCTCTCTATCTTTAATTTGTGGGAGCGCTCATGAATATAGGGCACCACTTGTGACTTGGTCTCCTAGGGCTCCCAAGCAGCTCTGTCCTTTTGTGTCCCAGGTTTTAGCGTCTGGATAAGTGACTCGGCAACCGTATTTATAACCGACAAAGGGATGGCCTGCACCCAACAACCGGCTTAATTGATTATTAAAGCTTACGCACATCTTCCTTATATTCATAAGTTCTCCCACAATCTAAAGAAGGTTGCGGCCAGGCATGGTTTTCTGGGTGCCCGAAAAACTCGGGAAACCGTGGTCGCGCATGTGCAATGTAAGAAAGCGCGGATGCAAGAAAAAAACATCAGACGACGTTCGTAAAGTTCCCTATGGGAGTGGTATACACTATTCCACTATCCTGCTGAAAAGTTCACGTAGTGCAAACAGGGATATGTTTGAATGACCCGTTAAGGGAACATTCACAAAAATAAAGAAAAAGGAGGCCAAGTATGCGCACCTTGTAGCCACGTTGTATCATGTGGCTGTGAGCCACGATTGTCCAATAGGCAGGCTCTCGGAAGAAGCGTAAAACCAGCGACAATGTGAAGCATTAGAAGCTTTTTTTTTTCACCGAGAAAAATAAGGTGTAGTGCGCCAGTGAACCATCCATATCCTTGTTTCCGACGGAATTTTCATCTCTTAACGTAAAGCTTTAAAGTGCGTCACTTAGTTGTTTCTTTATATGTTCGTCTTTATTGTTGGTCACTTCGCATGCATGTCCCTATATAAATTTCGGTTTCATCCACTGAATAAATATTTGGGAGTGAGCGCTCTGTGTGGGGGGTGTTCTTGAGTGTACGCGTGTGTATGTGTGTGCGTGAATGCGGAAGTGCTACATTACGCCTAATTACCTTAATAGGAAAAGTCAGCAGACTTCCACGATGTTACTTGGTTCTGATCTCCTATACTAAAAAAAATTAGGGAGTTTTACGTGACAGGCCGCCATTGGAATATGAACCTGGCAACGTTTAACGCTAGAACGTTATCTAGTGAGGCGAGTCTAGCAGTGCTATTGGAGGAATTAGAGGGCAGTAAATGGGATATAATAGGGCTCAGTGAAGTTAGGAGGCCAAAAGAAGCATATACAGTGCTAAAAAGCGGGCACGTCCTGTGCTACCGGGGCTTAGCAGAGAGACGAAAACTAGGAGTCGGATTCCTGATTAATAAGAGCATAGCTGGTAACATACAGGAATTCTATAGCATTAACGAGAGAGTGGCATGTCTTGTTGTGAAACTTAATAAGAGGTACAAAATGAAGGTTGTACAGGTCTACGCCCCTACATCTAGTCATGATGACCAGGAAGTCGAAAGGTTCTATGAAGACGTGTAATCGGCGATGCGTAAAGTCAAAACAAAATACAGTATACTGATGGGCGATTTCAATGCAAGGGTAGGCAAGAAGCAGGCCGGAGACAAGTCAGTGGGGTAATATGGCATAGGCTCTAGGAATAGCAGAGGAGAGTTATTAGTAGAGTTTGCAGAACAGAATAATATGCGGATAATGAATACCTTTTTCCGCAAGCAGGTTAGCCGAAAGTGGACGTGGAGGAGCCAGAATGGGGAGACTAGAAATGAAATCGACTTCATAATCTGCGCGAACCCTGGCATCATACAAGATGTAGACGTGCTCGGCAAGGTGCGCTGCAGTGACCATAGAATGGTAAGAACTCGAATTAGCCTTGACTTGAGGAGGGAACGGAAGAAACTGGTACATAAGAAGCCAATCAATGAGTTAGCGGTAAGAGGGAAACTAGAGGAATTCCGCATCAAGCTACAGAACAGGTATTCGGCTTTAACCCAGGAAGAGGACCATAGTGTTGAAGCAATGAACGACAATCTTATGGGCATCATTTAAGAGTGCGCAATAGAAGTCGGTGGTAACGCCGTTAAACAGGAAACCAGTAAGCTATCGCAGGAGCCGAAAGATCTGATCAAGAAACGCCAATGTATGAAAGCCTCTAACCCTACAGCTAGAATAGAACTGGCAGAACTTTCTAAGTTAATCGACAAGCGTAAGACAGCGGACATAAGGAACTATAATATGGATAGAATTGAACAGGCTCTCAGGAACGGAGGAAGCCTAAAAGCAGTGAAGAAGAAACTAGGAATAGGCAAGAATCACATGTGTGCATTAAGAGACAAAGCCGGCAATATCGTTACTAATATGGATGAGATAGTTCAAGTGGCTGAAGAGTTTTACAGAGATTTATACAATGCGAGTAACACCCACGACGATAAGGTGAGAGAGAATAGTCTAGAGGAACTTGAAATCCCACAAGTAACACCGGAAGAGGTAAAGAACGCCTTAGGAGCTATGCAAAGGGGGAAGGCAGCTGGGGAGGATCAGGTAACAGCAGATTTGTTGAAGGATGGTGGGAACACTGTCCTAGAAAGATTGGCCGCCCTATATACACAATGCCGCATGACCTCGAACGTACCGGAATCTTGGAAGAACGCTAACATAATCCTAATCCATAAGAAAGGGGACGCCAAAGACTTGAAAAATTATAGACCGATCAGCTTACTGTCCGTTGCCTACAAAGTATTTACTAAGGTAATCCCAAACAGAATCAGGAATACCTTAGACTTCTGTCAACCAAAGGACCAGGCAGGATTCCGTAAAGGCTACTCAACAATAGACCATATTCACACTATCAATCAGGTGATAGAGAAATGTGCGGAATATAACCAACCCTTATATATAGCCTTCATTGATTACGAAAAAGCATTTGATTCAGTCGAAACCTCAGCAGTCATGAAGGCACTACGGAATCAGGGTGTAGATGAGCCATATGTAAAGATACTGGAAGATATCTATAGCGGTTCCACAGCCACCGTAATCCTCCACAAAGAAAGCAACAAAATCCCAACAAAGAAAGGCGTCTGACAGGGAGATACGATATCTCCAATGCTATTTACAGCATGTTTACAGGAGGTATTCAGAGACCTGGAGTGGGAAGAATTGGGGATAAAAGTTGATGGAGAATACCTTAGCAACTTGCGATTCGCTGATGATATTGCCTTGCTTAGTAATTCAGTAGAACAATTGCAATGCATGCTCACTGACCTGGAGAGGCAAAGCAGAAGGGTGGGTCTGAAAATTAATCTACAGAAAACTAAAGTAGTGTTTAACAGTCTCGGAAGAGAACAGCAGTTTACCATAGGTAGCGAGGCACTGGAAGTGGTAAGGGAATACATCTACTTAGGGCAGGTAGTGACCACGGATCCGGATCATGAGACTGAAATAACCAGAAGAATAAGAATGGGCTGGGGTGCGTTTGGCAGGCATTCTCAAATCATGAACAGCAGGTTGCCACTATCGCTCAAGAGGAAGGTGTATAACAGCTTTGTCTTACCAGTACTCACCTACGGGGCAGAAACCTGGAGGCTTACGAAAAGGGTTCTGCTGAAATTGAGGACGGAGCAACGAGCTATGGAAAGAAGAATGATAGGTGTAACGTTAAGGGATAAGAAAAGAGCAGATTGGGTGAGGGAACAAACGCGGGTAAGTGACATCTTAGTTGAAATCAAGAAAAAGAAATGGGCATGGGCCGGACATGTAATGAGGAGGGAAGATAACCGGTGGTCATTAAGGGTTACGGACTGGATTCCAAGGGAAGGGAAGCGTAGTAGGGGGCGGCAGAATGTTAGGTGGGCGGATGACATTAAGACGTTTGCAGGGACAACATGGCCACAATTAGTACATGACCGGGGTAGTTGGAGAAGTATGGGAGAGGCCTTTACCCTGCAGTGGGCGTAACTAGGCTGATGATGATGATGATGACGTGCCATAACCACGACCTCATTATGAGGCACACCATAGTGAAGGACTCCGGAAATTTTGGACCACCTAGGGTTCTTTAATGGGCACTTAAATATAAGCACGCGAATGTTTTCGCATCCCCCCCCCCCCGCCGAAGTGCGGCCGCCGTGGATCTCCTATGCTACTTACAGCTCGTATTCGGCGTCTTCTGAAGAACTACTACTTTGTGATGCAGACAACTTCGTCGTTCGGCTGCACTAACTACTGCTGGGGCCTCCGAAATACATGCACAGACGCCACTATTTTTCGAGTCAACATGGCGCACAACACGCCTCAAAAATTTCCACAGGCGTTATGCTCAAGGTAATTTGTTAGTCCAGCAAGCGCAGTTTCTCCCTAAAGCATTTGCAGCACAAGCACGAGATCGGCATGGAAGTCAAAGCTGTATTTTTTTTATCGACATATGATAAGTGTGAATCTGAAGAGAAGTTGATAACGTCACAACGAAGATGACGGGTTAGCGAAAGCATCGGATGAGCGGACAGAGGACGCCGGTTACGAGCCTTTAATCGAGGTGACATATAAAAGAAATCAACTAGCAGTTGTCGTAACAGTACTGTCAATGAGTTGACACTCTCAAGTAAATGTGAATTCACGAGAGCCATAACTATGCATACAAACGAAGGAAACGTATGTGCCAAATCTCCCGATGCTACAGCGTAATACGATCATATGTCCACAGTGGCTCGGTGGCTGTAGCCTTCTTCTCTTGAGCACGAGCAAAGTACATTTATTTGTAGGACTGAAAAGCGTATTCTTTATTTCACGTGCAATGCGGATAAAGTGCGTAAACTTGAAACTAACAAACCTTTCTCGTCTTTTTCTTTTCGCGCGACCGTTTCCGAAGAAGCGCCGAGAGCAGAAACTTACGAAAGACGGGTTGAGAAATAAAATGAAGTAGTATATGCAACACAGTCAAAAGAGAAGCTAAAATAAGGTGCTCTCATATGCGCGTGCAATCGGAAGGCAACGCTTTCCGTTTCCCCTTCCTGCCACTTTGCTTCCGACTTCCAGTTATAAATATGAGTCTCCATTGCGTACATTTCGACTGATGTTCTGATGTCATCACGCTTAGACACCCGCGCGCGGACATCGCTGCGCGACAGTTGCCATCACTCCTGGCTCCACTCATCCGAAAAGTAGGCCGCCGCGTGCTTCATGCGAAGAGCGCGTGCTCTAAAGTGGCGTACGCAAATCGCTGGACGAAGTCGAGCGCACGCGCTCACACGCAAGAAGCGAATGAGGGAAACGCGCACGAAAATGATAATAATAATACGCAATGAGCGTGCAATAAGTAAATAAAATAAAACAAAGCTAAAGCGCAACGTTATTCTTTCCATCTTGAATTTTCACTCATCTCCGCCGATCTACTATCGCCATTTCATTTTCTTTATTTTTCAATTCGGGAATTATTCTGGACGTCATTTGTTTCTTCTCGTTCGACTTATCTAGCGCTTGACTTTTAACGCGTGTAGAGTGTCATTGTTAGGCTACTCGTTTTTCTTAACGGCTTACTTGCCGCCATCTCATCTACCAACAGCGCTTGCAGAAACAGCACGAGCCAGGCACTTAATGATTAATTCCGCCTCTTCACTTTACCTCTGAGCAATGTACGCGTTTTTGCAACATCACGTTCTAAATAGAAGCAAGGACCACCACAACAAGAGGAGTATACCTTGAGAAGTGTAGGCCTGATTCCGCAGTAAATTGCATCCAATACTGCACGTTGCGAGTGCGTACACGCATGCACGCACAAAACAAGGCCAAAGTGATTAATTCGTAACGATAAGTGTCTCCCGCACGTGTTCTTGTGAGAAAATTTACTAATTAATTTTCGCACCTGTCGGCGCATGCTTTCCCTATTATGCGAACCATTTCGCGCAGTGCTTTGCTGGGTGCGCTGCAAATGCGAGAAAGCGTCATGTAGAATTATTGTTTAAGGCTCCATATTGCATGCTCTACGGTAGAAAGGAGCTTATTGCTACCGAGGAAACGTGACAGACATTTTAAAAAAGCACAGTGAAAAAAAGAGACAGCTAAGAAATAACATGCTTGTGTAATGTTTGGTCAATTTTTAGTGTGAAAGCAGCTATTTTTTTAATGGCACAGATCTCCCATTGATTCGCAGTCCCAATTCTTCAATTAAACCTGCGAGTTTCTAGCGAAATTGTGCCCATAGATGGTGGCGACCTTGACGCATAAACTGGTGTACCATGGCCACATCTACAGAAAATTTCCCAGTTTATGCATGATACAATATGCACAGAACCAATTCAGTGCCAAATTTTTGTTTTTAAGTCTATTTCTGTTATACAATGTCACTTTATCTTTTACAAAGTGCGATCACTGAGCATTACGCCTATTTATGTAAAATCTATCGTCAGCTTGATAATAAGTTATCACTACAGAAGTGCAATTTAGAAAGTTTGGGCAGATTGTACACTCTGAACCCTTCGCTACAGCTCCGGCTTCCACTCTGACTCTCTCAACGCCAGACAATCCTGCTTATAAGCTGTGGCTTGGCGGTTTATTCAAGAAAACCTGCTCCACCCTCATCGAAACGGTTGTGGGTGCTCTGTGCGCTGCTCACAGTTCCACCGAGACCATCGATCACATGCTCGGCGAGTGTTCTCGCTTTTGGCCAGAGACACGATCGCTCTCCATCGCATCAGCTCGATAGGACGACGGGCCTTTGTCTATTGCCACTGGAACAGCGGCCTGGCCGTTCAAACACGCACGAGTTTCCAAAGACGCTAATTCATTTTTAAAGGTCGACCATCTCGGGGAATCGTCTTTGACCACGTAGAACTTCCCTAGTACATGTATATGGTTAAATAATTTTCATTCTCTCCATCTTTCTGTTCCGTTCGCCCTCCCCCCTCTCTGTTTTCTCTGATGCTGTCCAGCTGATACCGGTCCCTCTGGTACTGTCCGCTGATATGCGACTGATATCTCTTCAGAAATCAAGGCACACCTTAGTTGTTTGAGTGATTCACTACAGACTTCCGCTTCGGCAGCCCATAACATGTATGAACAAAACTCGTGCTCACCGTCTCCATCGTCGCGCGCCTCCTCGGTGCTTGCTGTGAAGATGTCGCTGTCGCTGCGCCCCTTGGCGTTCTGAGCGAAGGCGCGCACTATGAACTCGGTGCCCGGTGGCAGCGGCTGCACCAGGAACAACGGCCGCTCCTTCTGCTCTCGCGTCGCGAGCGTCTCACTGCGCACCGAGTCGATGACCTGAAACAGTGAAAGGTTGTCGATATGCGTCACTGCATGCGGTGCCACGGATATTACGTCGCCTGACACTCCATCCAGCCCCTCTTAAAGGGGGGGATGGGTGCAAACGACACGCATAGATCGTTTGAAAGAAGCTTCAGAGACCGCATATTGCAATGGCTGTTACACTCTCCAATTCGGTACTATATCCTCCTAGACACTGAAACTAGTGTTTGATCGCGCTGCAGCTTCCGTGATACCTTCGGTGAACCATTTCATTTACTTCATTTACATAAGAAATTGGCTAATCAGGTAGGTAGCCTTGGCGATACTGAAAGTGAGCAGCTCTGATTAGTTGCAGCAAGAAGTTCAAATAGAAGAAAATGAAAGAGTGTCCCTTTTACTCCGCGTAAATTACGCGCTCAAACTATTACTACACTCTTCGGTAGCGCGCTGTCAAGCGGACCGTGAGCGCTTAGAAGTTCCTTCTTGCTGTTGACAATACCCTGCGGTTGGGGCTTAGGAAATCCGTAAATAAGAAAAAGAGTTACGCTTGCTAAGGGTAAGGCAGCACTGTCGATCTTGCGCCGGCAGAGCACTCCCTTTACCCTTTTCTGAGACGATGCATCAATTATGGAGATCTTCGTCGAAAGGAAACTCTTGAAATTCATTGCTCTTTTTCTCTTATTCTCTAACTAACATGCCGGAGTACAATTTTACCTTGCGTCAAAACCTTGCTGGAATGCTACCGAGCCATCAGAGTTACGTAGCATAGTTACGGGCACAGGCGGCCGTTGAAGAATTCTGAACTTTGGCTATCCTTATTCAGAGTGCGCTTCTTAAACCATGCTTTGCTGTTTGCAGATGGCGCATTGCCACGTGATTAAACTTCACGACTTTGATATTGTATTTGATTTCAGAGCAATAAATACTCAATCACAGAAACATTATGTTGATCCTCCATGTAAAAATACAAAAGCAGGGCACTAGTAGCTGCGAAGTAGTTGCTGTGCACTGTGTGGTAGCAAAGTGAGGCCTTAGTATAACAAGCACACACTAGACAAAGGTGGTATGTTAATGACATTTGATGCTTCTACTCTCAGCAATGACAAAGTATTAGCCAATGGATGAAATAAGACGCACTACGTTATAATACTTCCCTTTATCTTAAGGAGTTTAGGAGACACCGTTTTGACCCTCGTTCCTGTCATCATTAGTCATTGTCAATTATGTGCAGAGTGTACACTGCAACACTCTTAGTGCGCACAAGGGTAACTAACAGCTTTGCAATGTCAGCGCGGAATGTTTACAGGGAAAACTTTCCTTATTTACATATGCGCAGCTGCTCCCTGCAGTTGGCCAACGAGTAGCCGGCTGCACGAATCAGCCCGGGCTGCAATTCTCGGCTCGTATTCGTGAGACTGCTCATGCTCTAGCATGGTTCGTCAGACCAGGTGCTCTACAAATGGGGCCTCAAACGTATCTTCTATATAATATTATCGAATGCGACAGGCATTACATTAATAGATATGAAAACCAAGAAGGAAGATTTCTTAATTTGCGCTGTGGATTCAAGGCTAAATGCTTGGGCTCCCCAAAAAATGAGCTCTCTCGCATATCCGGCAACTCGTAAGCAATCGAATGCGATCATCCTTGACAAGGAAGCAAAAAATAATAAAAAGGGGGGGGGGGGGGGGGGAGCGGGTTGAGTGTAGGATCCCATTTGCTTTCAGGCTCACCTCGAGATGAAATGTTTGCTCCAGCCCACCGTCGTATCCAGAGTCGCATTCTATTTTGAGCGAATCAGCGGTGGCGTTGACCACGTTGCAATTACTCAAGGGCTCCGGGGGTCCTGCAAAGGAAATAGGACAAAGAAGAACAGAAGGTAAGCTAATAAATACACTATTAATATTTACTGTAGCTTTGCTACATGTAGCAAAAGGAAAGCGTACGGAGAGGTCGGCATGGTTCGAAGACAACAGCAGGACTTCCAGCAGCTACAGATTATAGACAGCGAACAGCTCCAATAGTGTCACATAGGTGAATAAATTTGTAATACATACAGTAAGTTAAATACGGTTTTATGCAACACACTCTTTCATTGTACCAGATCAATGTTGCCAAAACTGTAGTTCTGAGCCAGTGAGGAAACCGCAGGAAGATTCATTACTGCACAGAACCCTCGCACTTAGCTGTGATATTTTCCTATACGCGGTGCTCTTTTGTTAAACGAGTGGAATAGAGCGACTCGAGAAAGGCGAAAAATGGCGAGGACACTTCCTTTGCAGTTTGTGACCATGAAATATACGCGTCGCGCCGAGTGCGGCCTTGATAGCTGTATGCTGTGAAAGAACGAAATTTCAGTACCTATACAGGCAACCAGAATATACTGGCTTATGTAAATGGCGAGCGATAAGGGAGCGAGCATGGTTGTTTTTCGACCAGTAGCCCCGGGTCTATTCCTGAAGAAGTTCCTGAAAGCGAACAGCACGTAAAACCCCAAAGCGCTCAAGTGGTGAGTTAAGGTATACGTGGTGAATGTAACTTCAGGGAGAACTCGGGCTTGTTATCCAATATGCAATCCGTTGTGTTATATTGACACTGAAAGGGCCTCTATAGCAACTGCAATGGATCTGCTTCCAAATGTCGTGTTCAACTGCAGCAGTTCCAGCAGAAGATGGGGAAACCTGCTGCTTATTGCGAAATCTTAAAGGCTGTTTGAGATGCAGTAGTCGAAGCAAAACAAAAACGTGGCTTGGGTTTAACGTGGCTTGAACCTAGTTACACGAACGAAAACTCTTTTAAGCATGGTTAGACACGATTTTGCTTCTTTGAATGTTTTATTCCACATCAAAGGCTTCAGCCCTGTCTTGCTGTGGCTTGACTAAGGTAAAGACTGATTTATGTTCTGTAAAGCAGTTGCTTGGAGTTAGAACTTGGGTTATTTTAATGTTCGGACTCAGCCTGGCGCCTGCAGCGACTTCATGGCGAGACTGAGTGCACCGCCGAAGCGGCTGTTAAAACCCTCGCCTAGTCACGTGGTAGATAGCGGCGAGGCTCGAGTTCAACCACCTCTGACCACGAAAACAGGTGGAAAAGGCTAAGAAAGTTGTTCGCTTTCAAAAGGATGTAAGCTGGGTAAAAGCTTCTCGCGAGTGCGTCTGTAGCACTTAGTACACTAACGACTCTGGTTTTACATCACTTCGTTTTACGCAGATTCTTATGGCTGTTACTGCTTTTTTCGAGAGTCTGCTTCTGTTTCATTTTGAGAAAAAGAACTCAGCATCTAGGCCAGTGAAAGACAAAACAACACAGGCCCTGTGTTGTTCGAGCTTTCATTGGTCCTGTTGTAGCGCTGTTTTTCTCGGAATTTTACTCAACACTACAGCCCCCAATTCATACCCTTCTACTGTTTGTCCTCATAAACGAAATTTTTATGGCTACAACAAAATATGCTAGCTAAACAATCAAAATTGCTGTTTAGTGTACAAGGGCTGCCCTAAACAACAACAAGATTATGGCGGTAACAGGAAATGCAACACATTGAACAAGTAGATAGTTAATACCGCGTAAATACATACTGCTTGTGATTTAGACACGTCAGAGTTTTCGAGGTTCCTTAATATAAAAATCAATTGGGAAGTAAAGCGAATAACCGTAATCTCATCCAATCTTCCCATGTGCCCCGTGAATAACACTGGCTGTGCGGTTCAATATCACCACAAGAATCAGGGATTGTGAGGGCTTCATTATTTCCCGTGTACTATTTGCGTCGCTATATATTTGGTTCTATCAGTAGCAGTGCTGCCCATAGCATTGCCTCATCTGTAAGCCGAAACTCGCACGGCATAGAGAATGAAAACATGACTGCGTATTCCCTGTTTCATCATGCCTCGTCATAAATATTGGATGTTTACTTTTGGCTCCAACAAATCCTTAGATGTGCCTCTGGCAGATACCACAACTCTAACACTCTTAAGTGGTGCAGCGCGCAGCAGGACAGAGCGACACGGAAAGGACCAGGACGAGCGCTTACTGCTAAATGAAATATATTGTTCGACATAGAAGACTATGTGGAAACAATGTGACATAAAAATGTGACATTGCCGGCATTCTCCTGTAGGAGCATGCCAACAATGTTAGAAATGAAGGGAAGATTTTTAGCCTTACATTGTAGTGCATGTGGATGCGCGCCACATTGTAGCAAAGAAAAGTAATTTTTAAGCACATGGACGACTGCACGCGCATCATTGTCGAAGAAGCTAGCATGGCATGCGAAGGATGTCTTGCATAAGTTTGCGATTCCTGGCCTTATCGCAAAGGGCTTTGGCATTTCTAGACAACGTCTGCGCGAATTGTGTGGCCAACGATAGTATCTCTGTTTTATGCCGCCTTTCGCATCTTTTCTTCTGTTTTTTTTTTTCTATACAAAATTATGCATTAAAGAATAAAATTTAGCTTGGCAGTAAGTACCTCGTCCTCTCCGTTTCCCTCTGTCCTGCTTCGCGCGGCACAATTTCACATTAAAGAAAACCAACTAGCCGAAACAAATACCCATCTAATATTCCAAGAGGTGGCCATTACTCCTACGAAAAATCAGAATATTTAAACAAGTAATAAATGCCGTAACGTTAATTACCTTTCTAATTATTGGCTCAAGACCCATATTTAATCTACAAATTGTAGCTGGTGAGTTCGCATGGCCTATCTACTTGTAACGAATTTTGAGGAGGGCACCAGTCTCAATATATGCGTCTTCAAGCTTGCGGTAAAAATGCACTTTTGTTCCACTTACTTTTTGTTGAAGAAAACGCAGATTTGTGCACTGAAGAACTAAAGTAACTGAGATGCCAAGGTATTTTGTCGGATACTCTGAAGATTAATATCTCGAAGCTGGTGTAGTCTTGAGAATTCGTTCCAAGTAGATATACCTTGCATACTCAATACCCGCAATTCGCGGATTGAAATATGTGCCGTAAAGTAAATACTGGCTCATAAACTTCTTGCTTTCGCCCCTCGACAAGTTACTGTGCATAGCGTCACGTGCGCGAAAGTCTTGACACATAGTTGCCAATTTACGCGCGGGTAAAAAAAAAAAATGCTTCTTACAAGCGATCCATGATCGATCTAGTCAGGCACTAATTTTATGTCTTAAAAACTGTAACAGCGCAAACGCATGCATCCACAAAGTAACAAGGACGAGACACAAGCGCTGACTGTCAACAAAATTTTATTGACGGAACAAGGACATAATATATAAGGGAAAAGGTAGAAGTGAAGGGGGAAGGGAGTGATACAATCAGGAAAAAAAATTACATTGCGCATCGATGAACGAACGTGCCGGCAGTCAACGGAAACAGACACAGAAAAACAAAAGAAAACTAGAAAAGAGATAGTTGCTATCGTAATTTTATTACGGTAGCAAATATACGGACACTTCAGGCGAACTTCCACCGTCGTCGTCAGCAAGTTCTCTCGGTCATCGAATGCGATGTGTTCATGTTTTTCTGACCACGCGTTTCACCGTGCTCGTTAATTTATTTAGTAAGAGAATGTTCACAGCAATTTTCGCAGCTAATAAAACTACTAACCTTGTTTTGTATAGCTGTCGAATAATTTGCTATAGTAATCAATGAGTCGGCTTTCGGGCGAAACTGCGACTTTTCAGCCCGCGCTGTTTAATCCGCCTCTCTAAGGGGCACGATAGCTAAGTGGCTGACTCTGTGGGACAGACGCTTCCCTGGTGCACGTACCAGGCCCTGACTGAGAATGCCGCCAAAGTGCATTTGAGAACGTACTTGGAACCCTATCTTTGCGAACACAATAGACGGTCTCCTAAATGTATTTGTGAATATTTTTCTAACTCTGCTGACCATTTTGTAGCAAATAGAATGTAAGGAATATGTTTAACATGAAGTTTCGATGTCATCCCGAGTTCGTTTTTGTTTAATTTTACATATTATTCGTACAGTCGATAAATGCGCTTGCTTCAGTGCTAGTTCATTGTTCATCTCTTGTATGCATGTCTTCTTTTCAATACTTTCCTCTTTTCCGTGCTTATCGCTACTAAGATTTAGCTTTCTGTGCGACAAGAAAATGCCAGACATCTTCGAAATTCAAAAGTAAATAAGGCTCCCAAAAGACACCATCGAGAAGTGTTTTCTTAAAATTCGATATACCAGTTCAGAGGATAACACCGAATTCCTTTCAGGAATGTACTGCTGGCGGCAGCTCACAGATTCAATTTGTGCGAGAGTTTCTTGAAGAAAAAAGTAATGCTGAGAGGAATACAAAAAGGCATCCTATCATTTCGTCCAATACTAGAAGTGCGGAATAGTTCTTGAATCTTGTCGTGTCGACGCTGGTCTTTCCGTCAAATCGCTCTTCATTTTAGGAGTCCTCTATTCTGACTTCTAGAAGCGAAATAAGGCAAATGCAGTCCTCTTGCATTCAACGAGAGAGACAAAAAAAGAAAACACACAGAATAGAGATTGTGAAAGTGAATAGTGGATGTAAGCGCGAGGCGACACCATAAAATAAATCCGCAATCAGCGCCAAGATAAAAAAAAATGTCTTCGCTTCGACTGTTTTTCATGCTTCCCCCGGGCAATACTCTTTACTGACTTCAGAAGTTCCTGTTTTTTCGGCCCGAAGACATATGTGTCTACGACTCTCCTTCACGACTACCAACCCATTGTTATCAAATGTAGGCAGCGTAAAGCTTCACAGGAAAGGAAAGCTTAGTTTAGTGTAGTTTTGTTCAAATGACCTTTCCAGTTTACAATACTATTAGATTAGTCGGGACATAGAAAAGCTGAGATAGTTCATATCCGATGTGGAGTACACCTGCTGCTTATACATATTGATGAAGTTTCTTGCATTTGGCATAAACCTTTGCTCATTTTTTTTCTTCCCACTAGCGCTTACTTCGCGAGTGACGGTAATCGCGACTTTTTGTTAGGCAGCCAATAACATAAGCTAATTTTATTAGTGTCTTCGGTTTATAGTCTGCAATTGCTCTGAATTTGCTCTAGTTGACACTCTAATTATACTCCCTAATCATAAAAATCTGACACAAATTATTTTTCTGTTGGAAACACCCATATGCACCTAGTGTCCATCATTCTGTATAATCATATTAGTTCGTACATCAAAACCAATATGAACCCATACGAATCAATACAAATATATGGAATTATGATAAGGGGCGTATGGAGCTTTTTCAATATTACTATGAAAAGAAACAAAGTAGCGTACATCCGTACCGCCATCGTAATCTCTATAGCAGCGCCCACTTTTTGTGCACTGTACTATATTGGCATCATATTCTGTGTTTACGCTGAAGAAAACATGCGAAACAACGCAGCAGATTTACTGCAGCGACTAAAAATTTCATCGTATGGATGCAAGTTTTACTGTACATTTATTGATTACAAAACGGGAAAGCTACGCAGTGATTTCTCGTGCATTTGATTGATTGTCCATGCAGATGCATTCAATGGTTAACAAGGCATTACTGTTTTAATCGCTCATTTAGTCCGATACATAAAACGGGACCTAAAAACTCACTCGCTGACTATCAGTCGAAATCACTCACAAGTGTATGTTCCAAATCACTGAGAAATATCATTTACAACACGGTAATCTAGTACTAAGATCAAAATGAGTACATTACGAACGACCAACATGGCTACAGAGCCGGCTTATCCTGCGTTTTGGCAATGACCCCTTTCCTTATTTTTACCCTGGTGAGGAGATTGACTGCGTATATTCTCTGGTTTCAGGAAGACTTAGGACACCGTAAGGCAAGCTCTGTAACTACACAAGCTGGCTTCTCTTTGTATACACTACACTGTCGTAGGTTGAACCTGTGACTACATTTAGTTGTGAACTCGGCATGTGTTACTAAATGGTGGTCGGTGTTATAACTTGAGTGCATCATCTGGTGTCCCCAAAGAGTTAGTTTAGGGCCCTTCTTCTTCTTCATTTTTACGAATGATATTTTTATGCATATTTTTATGCATATTTTTATGCAAAGCACTGTGCTATTGTACGCTGATGACTGAGGCGTTTATAGCAATGTTAAAGATGTATCCGATGTCTCTTTTCTACGACGTGATTGGACAGTATACGGCACTGGTGCGCAAAATAGAAAAGGCATCTGAATCCCCTTGTAGTTCCTACTTGTTCCGCTCAGACGTGGGTGTTCCCCTGTTATGTTCCCCTGTTACGTTTCTTTCGTCGCAAACCACGGTTCCGGCGTGCACCTCGTCTGTCGTCTGCTTCAGCTTCCGCTATAGACGCTTGCGCTGTATGTCATTTGTGGTATATAAATGTGCGTAAGCATTGTTGTTCGCTTCAGCTCATGCTGCAGACGTTCACGTGTAGATGAACGCTTGCTACAATAATCTTGGATAAATTAATGTTCTGGCTCGGCAAGTCCTAAAATACTTTGTACGCGTTTCCGGCACTAGGTGGTTACATTTAAATCCACGCAAACAATGGAGGTAAAGCTTTCAATAAATCCGACTAGCAGCCTGCTCACGCAAATAGTAGCAAGCGAACTACCGGTGATATCTAGGCTCTTGCTAGATTTTGCGCATATACATCATGACATAATGTATACTTGAAAAAAGAAGTACGAATGGTTAAAATCTCAGGAAACATAATTTTAAGTAGAAAAGAACGCGAATTGCAAAAACCTTATGCCCGGATACTAAACTTCATTTCATTCGGTTCCGCCGCTATGTTCTTAGGAATATAGGAGCAGTTGTTATCAACATTCGTGCTCATCTCACACACACACACACACACACACAAAAGAAAATTTTCATTTCCTTTGCCATACCGCACTACCATCCAGGAGTGAAACAGTTCATGACTTCCCTAATCCACCATCGAAGGAGCCTAACAAAGTAAAATCATTACATTGGCGACAAAAATCAATTTTGAGTTGAATAAAAGACAGGAAACCAAAGTGCGCCAGTTGAAGATTCAAACCACGATAGAAGCGAAAGTGCTTACCGCGAAAGCTTCGTAGTATTACCGTATGAAAACTACTCCAGACAAATCGGTATCAAATGAAAGCAATCTAGTTAAGTTTGCAAAACCTATAAGACAACCGAGCAATGCACAACCCGTTCTCGCAATCAGACTGACACGCAGCTTCGTTCTTTTCTTGCGCGTTTATCGTCTGCTACGCGGCCCACTTTGGCCACGCAAGAGACGCTTCTCAAGCTGGCTGTTCATATTCCATTTCGATGGCACGTGGCGCTTTGTACTTATGCTAGCAGCCCGGAGAATAGGAGGAGGGGAGAGCACTATAGTGGAGGCCTGTTGTGGAGAGCGCGAGCAGCGAAGGCCGCTGCGCGCGCTCAGTGGAAGCGGGTTCGCTGCATCACTAAGGAAACAGGACAAAGCATTGGCGAGTGCCAGTCAGCTCTACTCAATATCCAACTCCATGGTTTTGCATATAAAATTTCTTGAATCACGAAAAGCATGGCGCGTGTCAGAATCAACAGCATTATATATTTTTTCGCTTTTTTTTATTTCGTGCTGGGTAATTTGAGTGCGCGTTACAAGCAAGGGCTCGTAATTACACAGCATATACGGTAACTGTTCGACCCCTACGGGCCATCAATACTTAACGCCACGCCTATTACGCACCTAGAAACCCATTAAAATTCCGCTTTTTTTTTAATTTTCACTTCGTAAACAAGATTTGGTAAAAATATCAAACACTCGAGCTCACCCGCGGCGACGATTGTGAACACGCATGGCTTGACCTGCGTGCCGACGCTGTTCTTTCCCCAGCAGTAGAGCATGCCGTAGTCGGTGCGGCTACGAGGAACGTGGGTGGCGACACTGCGCAGTTCTTTGTCGACCGGCATGGCGGACAGGTGCCGCTCTCCCTCGAAGGTGCTGTTGAAACGCCACTGGAAGGACACATCCGGGGGGTCAGCTTCCAATTCGCAGGACACCTGAGCCGCCTCGTCCTTGGCGACGCCGTAAACCAACTTCTGTCCTTCCCGGCACACGGGAGCAACTGTGTGAAAAGAAATGTAATACCACTTTCAACAAGACATGTTGCTGGGGTTGTTGATCCATTATACGTAAGAAGTTAAAAGCGGAAATAATAGAGACACAAACGCGGCGGAAAATACCCACCACTGGCGCTCAACTAAAGGCACGTTTCGGGCAAAAGTTAGCGAACAGTTGATGGTACGCACATGCGCAGAACAAACGTCACCCGGCTCAAAAAGAAAGAAGAAAAAAGAAGAGACTTGGAAGTTCTTTATCAGACGTGAAGAACCTTTTACATCAGCCTTGCATGCAACCTATTCACTTCCTTTGTTATGTTTAAAGATATGTCATTAACAAAAAAGACAAGAAAGAAGACAAATCCAAAAGACCATTTCTCAATCATGAGAATGCTACGCAAGAGAGGTATTTTCTTTCTCAGCTCAGTAATGCCCGAACACAGTTCCGTATAAGTAAAGATTGGAACAACTGGTTCGTCTTAACTTTAGCTAGAATTTATTTATTGTAGTAATTAATTATGTAGTAATTGATCGGCTTACTCCGTAACCCACGAATAAAACCTCACACCGGCGTATTAAGATGGCAATCATAAACTTTAAGTTTCTCGCTCTTAAATCAGCATTTAGGTGTCTAAAACTGTGCGTAGCACATACGACGATTTTGCTGGGCATTGCAGGGTTAATTTGTTCCATTTTTCTGTATTCTTGCTGGGATTGGTCATGGAGAGCCTTGGTTGTGCAGCTCAGAGAGCTTCATTTTAAGAATGCTAGCGATAATATTGCTTCATTGTGCGTCAAAGAACGCCGCCAGTACAGATCTTCATACAGTGCAGCTCTCTACATAGTGCCACCAAAGAAGAAAAATTTCAGCGCTAATCCTACTTTTTTGTTTTTATTCGAAAGTATGCTGTAGTACTAACAGTTACGGCAGGGTTACTTAAAGTGGTTGGAAACACTTTGTTATGCCTGCTTCAATCGACACGAAAGTGTACGGGCGTTCACAACGTAGGCAGTATAGAAAAGGGCGGTATTTTCACATCTTCGAATTATGCTGAGTTCTTTATGCTAAATATTGTTAATAAAACTGTTATCGCAGGGCCAATGCACACGAACATTGGCCGAAAGTGTCATATTATGCGCAGGGTAAAATGAAATCTAACGCAGCAGTTACATATTGTTGGCTTGGATAAATTTTACTTACTTGGGTAAATTTTAGTGTAAGCTTCTGGCTTCACATTACACGAAGCACCACGTGAGCTATATTTTTTTGCAAATTATTAGCATTTATGGCAGATTATCAATAATTAGTGTGAAGAGCTGGTTGCTTGCAAAAATGGGCTAAATTTAAGAAAATTACCGTACTTCGAATGCATTCAAATTATGGCGTTTAACGTCCCCAAGCAGCTCCATACACGGGTTGTATGACCTCGCGCTCAGTAGCATAGCTTTATAGGCACTGAAACACTGCGACGGGTGCATTCCGAGTGCTTAGATGGTTTACACATGCTAAGCCTCAGCAATGCCAGCAAAGACACACTGTGATTGATTGAAATCGCGGTACTCACACTTGACCTGTAGCTGTAGCTGATTGCTTTCGCCGTGACCCTGCGTGTTGCTGGCGAGGCACTGGTAAGTGCCAGCGCTGGTGCGGCGGATGCGCAGGAGCCGCAGCGACTGGTTGCCGAACACCAGGTCGAGGCCGGCGTCTCGGCTCCGGTCGAGCAGGCGGCCATTGTGCTTCCACCAGACGTCGCGCACGGACGGGTTGGCGCGAACCGCGCACTCGAGCAGCACGTCCGAGCCCTCGAGGATGGCGCCGCTCGCGTGCGTCGAGGTGACGCTCAGCGAGAGCTGCGGCGCGTCTGCAGTTCGAACAATAAGAACACAATGTTCTACTCAGTGTCTCATGCGCCACATTGGGAACATGGGTTCAACCGTCAACCGCACTGTAGGGTGACAGAGCACTTGTACACACACAAAAAAAAAGCGAGGACGCATAAGCACTTCTTATGAGTTGCGAATGTGCGAATGCGAAAGCGTTATTCTCCAAATGAACGCCGCTGACCGGTCCTTCGAGTTTTGCGCTGGGTGTAACGTACCATTGTGGTACGTGCTACCCAAGCCAGCCAACAGCAGCAGCCTACGGTGCCAACGCCTCATGCCACCTATGCGGCGACGTGTCGCGGCGGTGCCCTTCCCCTCACGCAATACCTGGGGCGCCACTGCAGCAGCTGGAGCCGCAGCCAACGGGAACTGCGCCGAGGCACCTGACGTGGCGTCGCAGTTAATAGGAATTTATGGGTGCTGTTTTGCTGCTACAGACGCCGGCTTTCTTGCTCAATAAGCCATTTGACACATTCGCAAAAAAAAAAGAAAACAAACAAAGAAATTCGCAGTTCCACCCGAAAGGCGAAGCACCGATTGCGATTGCAAATTAGTAGATAGCTGTACCATGTAAGGATAGTAGTTTTATCGGCCGTATAAGTTTGTAAACATTCGCTTACTAACTGAATTAACAATGATAGAATGTGTAAGCGTGATCCAACGAGGACGTAGAAAGAAACAGACACACAGAGACAGCGCTGTCTTTGTGTGTCTGCTTCTTTCTACGCCCTCGTTGAATCACGCTTACACATTATATCATGCATTCAAACCAATTAGCCCGCTGACGTGTTTTAACTAAATTAACCAGCACGGTGTCACGCGTGCACAGGTAAGCATGAACACGCATCGCTCGATGAGCGCGGAAACTCGCAATCAAAGCTCTGGAGTAAGGAATCGTGGCAGCAGCTTGCCAATTGACCGTCATGCATCTCTCGCTTCAACGCGAACGAAACGTTGAAATCACAGCGCATACGAAGCTACCGGCACTACGCGCACTCTGCAAATGATGATGATGATAGTGATCTAAAGAAAGGCAAGACGCTTAATTCAGATCGCTTTGAAGATGATGCCCGCGCGGGCGCACACTTTAGCCACATCGCAGATCGCTTTCAAGACACAGTAGCGCCGGAAAAGCGTCCCTACAGCGTCCGCTATTCGTGTGGCCAACGCCGTAGCAGACGCCGCGTTTGTCTCCACTCTGTAGGAAGCAGTGGGTGAGGAGGACTTCGAGGCACCGTAGCAGCCGCCGGAGAAGGACGCCTCTCTTCCCTCGTCTCATCCCCCTGCCCACCTGCCTCGCGCCACAGGAGAGGGCACGCATCCGGGCCGCGTTTCTTGTTCGCGCACGCGAGATTGAACCGCGTTCGCCGGCTCACCCTCAAAAGCTTTCACTCATACAAAATCTCACGGCGTCGGTGACGGCGACAGCAGAAATGCGCCTGGAGTGTCCATATAACTGGTATCGCACTAAGAGAAAAGAAGAATAACTGGGCTGCGCGAGTGCATTTGATTGCGCACTGAATGCTGTCGTGTTGTGCGCACTGCGCATCATTACTTAACCTTTTCCATCTTCTTTTACTTGGAGCCTTTCTTCCTTTTATTCCTGCTTAGCCCTCCCACAGTGCAGGGTAGCAGGCTAAGCGAAACCTGGTTAACCTCCCTGCACGACCTTTTCTTTCTATCTCACTCTCTACAAGGCAAAGGCCGTGGCGCTAGTTTCTGTGACAATCGCCACTATGACTCAAAGTAAATATTACAGGTCAGCGCAATGAAAATAGCGTAGCAGACTATTTCTGGTTACTAAATGTTTGCAAAATTAGGGCCTTAATGGGAAGATTAAGCCAAAGAACCAAGATACATACAGACCGGAAGATCCCTAAAATCATTGCGCACTCACAGCCTCCCATCCTGGGTATTTTACGTACTTTCGCTTACCTTATTTCAGCACACATAACAAGCAAGCAGAGAGAAATACTAATTCATTACGAATGTGCACAATCGCTATTCATTTGAATAAGAAAGACATATGCGCTGTTAAAGAGAACGCTACGCTATACATCTACTTTGTAATGTCATGGCCTGGCGACTCATTCGTAGTAATACTCAAACAATGTTTCCCGCGTGTACTTAGTCAGGTTTATTTTTGTTGGCACTACTGAACTTTCTCCGTGCTTCTATCTGAAAATTAGCGCAGCGTCATAAAAGGATCGAGGTATGAAGGTCTAGTCTCTTTTATCTATATATATCTTTTCTATATTGTATAATATAATCAGGCAATGCCACTTTAATTCACTCAACAAAACTGCCTCTCGAGGCTGAGAAAATTTTGCGTCAGATACAATACAAACATGTTTTGTCACAGACGCAAAACACAATTAACACAATTATAATGGCATGCTTCTTATTCCTATATTTATAGCCGCCTCTTTGCTTTTTCAATATTACAACTCTTTGCACCGATAATTTAGTTCGATCTCGCAGCAGTGCCAAATAAAGCATCCAATCACAGAAACCAAGCCGAATACGGCGACTGACGTCTTCCAAATCGCTTCAGGCGAGACGGATGCGACAAGAAACAAAAGATAGCTAGACAAAGGGAAAGTGAACGCCGAGTAAATCAATTAACGACGTCTCTGAGCGAAGGCCACCCTGAGGGAAAAACGTCCCGTCAATGGCGGTTACCGAGAGCGACCCTAAACGCATAACGACAGCAGTGGCCTTCGTCATTTCGTGAGAGAGGTTGTCGGGATTTCATTTAGCGACAGCTCGCCCCCTATTGGTGCTACAGGGAGTCGTAAAAAACGTCTTATCGCAGGCGTGATCGATACTCAACGATGTATTGAGCACAGTGAATTGGAGACAGTGTAACTGCTGAAACGAGAGAAAGGGAGTTTTAGAGATAACGTACTGAAGCGGCTTGCCGTATGCAAAAAGCCAAACTCTGTTGTAGGCCTTTTCTGCGGTATTTTGTACTCTCCTTGCGTTATCATGTACGCCCGGTGGATTGCTTCGTCTTCCCCTTTGGGTCCCACATTTCTAAAGCTAGCTATTTACACCCCTAACGTGTGGTGGGTAGAATCGCTCTCCCGTGCAAGCATTGCAGCTATCACGAAAAAAAAGAAAGAAAAGCAGGCAGATGTGTGACGTTTTTAGAATTAACAGGTGTCTAACATAGCGTAGTAATAACAATTCGGGTGCTCTTTGTCTCAAACTCACATTTGAGAGCAGTATAATGATCAAGCTGTGAAATACTGCGCCAGCGATACATTAAATAAAGTAGAAGACGAAAACATGCGCGCCATCTGATTGTGGATTGACCTGTAAGCGTGAACTCAAATTGTGCACGTTTTTTTTTTCTATCTTTCGCCAATCTGATCCTACAGCACACTGAGCCGGCTAAGCGGCTTATTGTGCTGATAACGGACGGTTCAATTAAGGCTTTCACAAAAGCGGGAATGTTCAACACGCAGGCTAAAAAGTGCCTTTCAGATTCATCCAAACGTAGGCACGTCTGATTTTGCATAGTGTCGGGTCGAGGAGTGCCAGCGTGTCAGCACAGGGTAGAGTAAATGACCCCGAAGTGCTTCACAAAGTGAATTTATTTGCTGATGAAGCGATTCGATAGTGCGAAAACGCCAATAACGATCCCAAGCATTGCTGTCTCGCTTTAATGCAAAATGAGACTCTGAGTTTGGCTGCCCTTGAAACGAGCACACGCAAATGTAGTCGAGTGGAGTTTCTCGAATCCCACATGCTCGTCGATGAACAAGCATCGGGTAAAAGAGAGTGAAGGATGGGCGCAGCCCGAGCTAATTAGCAATTGTATTATTCCAGCCGCTCCAAACTTCCAGTACGGCCTCTGCTTACGCTCGGAGCTTTGTGCGTTCGCGACTGGACCAGGTGTGACTACGCACGAAAGAAAAAAAAAGAATGGATTACGCATCTTGAAAAATGGTTTCACTTGTGCACTCACACGTGACAGACAAAAAGATGGCATCCTCGATGGCGCTGTCGGGCAGCTGGGGGTTGTCCGCCTTGCAGGTGAGCAGGCGTTCGTGGTCCTCGGGCCCGGGCACAAAGATAAGCGTGCTCGAGGTGACGTTGCCCTCGAGCTTCTCCACGGTGCGGCCCAGCTGCTGGCCGCCCTTCCACCACGTTATGCGCGCTGCCGGCTGCGCACCCCGGGACTGGCAGCGCAGCTCCGCCCGGTGACCCGCCACGAGCACGTCACGCGCGCTCGTCACCTTCACGTCCAGGGGACGCACTGCGCAGAGCGCGAAGAGCGTTGTCGGTGTCAGCGTGCGTGCTATTCAACCGACAGGAAGAAAGAACTCGGGAGTGAGAATGATAGGGAGCCGAAATTATGCTCCACTTCCTGCATCTACGTATCGACATTGGTCGACAAAGGAATGTCACCGGATCCAATGTTTAGACAAGGAGCTTTGTCTTTGTCGGGGTAGCGTCAGGGAAGATGCTGCCCTCGAAGAGACAAGTTCGCTTGTCGAAACGTTGGCTGCAGCGACATTCCTTCATGGACCAGTGTGAAACACTTATAGGTACGACATGCTTACCTGATAACGTTGGTAAAGGTCGTCGAATATCCCTTTTCATCTCGTTCCCGTGAGCGCATTAGCTTGTACCCATAGAAGGCGCATAAGAAGCGTTGGTACAGACGCGAAGGTTGAACTTTCAGGCAGTAATTTTCGCTCTGCAGATTCGTAAATTAGGTTACGCTGAAGCAAACCGGATGCTAGACCTTTGAGCGCTTGACTTCTCGCTCTCCTTTCCAGCCTTCGAGTTCATTCGCCGTCTTTTACCTATCGCATCGCGTCAAGCACTTCAAAGGCGGCTGATGAGCTTGAATGATAGAGCTATCGTGTATCTTGCTCACATTTCCATTTTACTTTAATGAACACAGCGATTCTGTATGAGCTGTTAAGGGTTTCGCGGTACATATCATAATCGTCATCCAGCACCTGGAGTATGCAGGCCAACAGCTAGGCTAACATCTCCAGCATGTCATTAAATCTTGTATCTCTCTCTCTCCTTCTCTATCCTTCATGTTTCTGTGAACTTATGTCTCGCTAGGACTTCGCACCACTTACAAACACGGCCGTCACTAATTTGGTGCAATATTTTGGTGCAATATTTTTTTTTTCACCTGTCTATATATCATTGTTTGTACCGTTGTACGACGACGGTAGGAAGTAAGGATTCCTTTCGCTCGATTGTACTCCTGTATTATTATCCACCGTTTAAGACCGGCCGATCTCATTGCTAGAGTTCGTGGAGCGCCGTAAGGACCACTCACGAAGCGCGAAAAGAGATAACATTGGAATAGGATCGCAAACACTATCCAGGCCATGATTAGAGCAGTTAGCCAAAAAGCTGCATTAATGGCCTCTGTGACATTCATTCGTCTTCTTCATTTTTTTGTTGTGTTATCTATGCCACTCTCTTTGTCTTGAAACAAAAATGGCGATGTCTAGTGCGCATGGCACTGCATGTCACTGATAATGTTTTGCGCTAATACCACCACCTCTTGGTACCCGCAGGTTCAAAAACCTTCTGTCCGCGCTGTTAAGACAGTAGAGCTTATTTCTATTGTACAGGGCAAAATTACTTCATAAAAAAGTGAGCTAGCAATGACAGGACCTCGCAAAACTCCTTCGAAATTCCAGCTATATTCTTGGACAAATCACCGTATCACGTGTTTGGTATAGATTAGCTTTCTTAACAAAAAAAAAAGAAAAACATGAGCGATTAGCGATACCAGCAAAATCGCGGGATGGCTCATACGAAAAATAAGCAGAAGTAACTGCATAGCAGATGCGCAATATTGTATAAAGATGCTAAGGACAAATCCCTGCTGAATACACAGACTAAGGTGGCTTTGGTGGCACTAGCCTTACATTAAAAATATGAAAACACAGGCCTTTCATGGGTTTGGCTTCGGAAGAAACGCGTGCAGACATTATATGCTTCATGTAGAAATATGGCTGTGAAAAGGAAAACTCGGTGCAGTTCAAGCTTTTACGGCTGCGTGAAGTGCATTTAAAGTGAGCCGCTGACATGCACACTGAGTCATTGTTCTTTTTGTAATCTAGCGACGCTTACACCGTGACAGCTGGTGACAGCGCTACTTGGACCCGACTGCTTATTCCTTTTTCGCATTATACGAGACCCAACGAGCTTCATTGCTCTACAGTGAATTCACTGCGCAAGAAGAGTTGCGTGAAAGCCTAAGCTTTGATAGAATTTAATGTGACACGTAGAGGAAAGTAGGAGCGGAGGAGGAGAAAAAATGAAGGCTTAGCTGATAAAGAACTCAACGAACACTAAAACAAGGTTCATTCCATGAAGGTTTTAATGCAGAATACACACACATATAAATGCCCTGAAACAGCAAGAAATCATTGAAAGTGAGTTAAAGTTCCATCATTCAAGAGTAAAGCTAAGCGGCTTCCGTACTCTAAGACGGCGCTTCGATGATTCGAGTTGAAATGCAATCAGCTGCCTTTGAGGTGCCTGTCGCGACGCGATAGGTAAAAGACGGCGACTGAACACGAAGTCTGGCAAGAAGAGTAAGCAGTCGAGCGCTCTAAAGCCTAGCATATGGTTTGCTTCAGCGTAACCTAATTTATGACTGCAGAGTGGAAATTACTGGAGGAAAGTTCTACTTTCACTTCCGTACCAACGCTTCTTATGTGCCTTCTATGCGCACAACCTAGTGCGTTCGCGGGAATGATATGAAAAGAATATGCGACGCCTTTTACCTAAGTTATCAAGTCAGCCTGTCTGATATGATCGTTTTTAATTTTTTTCTTCCTGCGTTCGGTGTTCTGCGAATTCAAGTGTAGGTTCGACTCAGCTTCCGCCATTATTGAACGTGCTTTTTCGCTTTAAGCACTGAATCTCTCAGTAGTGAGAAACTGAGCCGGCATGGCTCGACAATGTAATTTAAGACAGCAGTTTTCAAGTACCTTAGGCAATTCAACTGATTTTATGTCCTTGAGTAAGCCCTGTAAAGTTGAGAAGATAGATCTCGCGCTTGGCCTTAAGAATAGGCATTCCGCACTCCTTGGCTGCTTTATAACCGTTAGTACCATAATCAGATAATATATTAGAGTCTGGTGGTTTACGCGCCAAAACCACAATAAAATTATGAGGCACGCCGTAGTAGGGGATTCCGACTAATTTTGATCATTATTTAACGTGCACCCAATGCGTGGTAAACGGGCGTTTTTGCATTTCGCCCCCATTAAAATTTGGCTGCCATGGCCCGGATTTTATCCTGTGGCCTCGGGCTTAGCAATGCAGCATGCACCAAACCACCACGCCACTACGGCGGGTTGGATTCAGGTATCGTGGCTCATGTTCGCATTTAGAATTTACTTAAACGAACGTAAATAAACACGGCGATTATGCACGCTAGGCATTATTTCATTGTGTTTTGTTAACATCCTGGCGCAAATTGCTCGATATTAAATTTCTTGAGTGAATACTTCCGTAGGAGCGAGTACAGCAAAATTTCATGGTATCTTGGCACTTATTGCTGGTCTTTATTTGTTGACAGCGAGGTTCCTGCATGCACGCCGATGTGTTCTCACATATGTGGGAACACATCGTTGTGAGCTAATGTGCGCTAATGTAAGGTAGTCAGCTCACATCGATTTGAGCTAACAAACGTGAGGCGAAAATGTATATGAAGTGTTCCTTCACACGATGAGAGAGTAGAGGTAAGTTATTTGGTTTTTAACTATCGTTATTGAAGTACATAACAGTGCAGTGCCTGCCATGTCTCACTTCGTCCAAACAGTAAGCAGAGTTTAGTGAGTCTTTAATCCGCTGTTTTTGACTATTGTATTAGTTTTATTTGTATGAATAGGGTTAGGACAGACATGCCTTCACTCCTCAGTCTTCCTGCTTACTCTTCTTGTCTTTCTTTTTTACAGTAAGTTTTTTTTTGTAATCCACATGAGCACAGCCACAAGGCACGGGAAAAGAGCACCTTTCTGTGGTCGTGTTAAGTAATTATCAGACAGTTGCACATGTATGGTTGCAGCTCTATGTAATGGTGAAGAAAGCTACGTAATAGCTAATTTTATTGCTAGCTTTTCAAATGTCCTTATAAAACAAATTGATACAATCTGTGGAGAAGGAAGAGGAGGAGGATGAAAGAAGGGAGGAATGAAGGGAGGAAAGAAGGAAAGAAAGGTAGGGAGGTCGACTAGACACACGCTTGGTTTACTACCCTACATGGGAGGAGGGATTTGTGTCAAGAAAACAAAGAAAGGAGAGGTAGAGAAGAAGGTACTATCAGTGTGAATACGCGCGGTTGTCCATCACGTCACGCCTATAATCGGTAACTGTGGCCAGTCGTTTTCATGAAACGTAGCAGAGCCCGCGTTACTTTGTAAGCCTGTAACGCGTAGGACCATGGTTCGAGAATCTTAGTCTCTGAAAATGGTCTGCTGTCTAATTGGTTTAACACCCTCCAAAGAACGTCGCGTTCGATGTCATAGAGATTACAAAAACACAAGACGTGCTCGATCTTCTCTTCACACTTGTATGAGTCACAAATCGGTGATCGGACATTCCGTGGGGAAGCTACAAACCTTCTATAATTGCTATTTCCTTTGAATATACCTTCCTATTTCTTTGTAATGAATTGGTGGCATGTCCGCCGATATTTGTGGCTAACAAGCCTCTGTCCTTTGGTCTGTCTCTGCTCACTGGTTTGGTCTTGCTCATAAATATTAAATCGTTGCTTTCGAATACTCACTAGACAATAGTCGACATAACCCCTGGGGCCAGAATAATACACAACCTCTGTCGATAGCCCATAAAAATAATTTCACGAGCGCATTTGCTAGTATGGTGTGGTCCGCTCACGGTTCATGTCGATCGTCACGGAGGCGTAGACGGGGAGCGTCAGATTGGTGTTCGACGCCTGGCACGTGAGCACGCTGCGTGCGTCCGAGCGCTCCAGTTTTGGGATTAGCAGCTCGTTGCGCGAGGTGCCTTCGCTTGTGTTGAAGTACTGGTCGTCCAGAAGGTTCATTTCCCGCCACCAGGTAACGGCCGGTAGTGGAGATCCTGAAAAGTAAAGAAATTAGGCAAGATCTGTAAGTTGTTTTAAAGGGAATGACAACGACAAAAGAAAGATTAAGAAATTGTTGATTTATTAAACGTTCTCCGGCACTGTAATGGCAACGCTCTCTTCTATCGAGGCTTTTTTTCTTTCTTTTTGCTATAGTGACACACACTGTTTGCATTGATGGTTACTTGATGACAAATAACTCAGCTGTAGCACGGTTGGCTGTGACTTTGTAGAAACGGGTTCCTTCGTGTTATTAAATTCAGATGAAATCCCGCACTCTTTGTGCGTGCTTGCCACTCACTTTTCCTGTGTTTTATGCTGTTCCCTTTAATGATGTGACACACAGGAGTCCTTGGATTGCTACATAACGCAGGCACCAAGCGTATTTATAACCAGTTAACACTACATGCACAGACACACTAAATATGCAGAGATGCGCTTTATGCAAATGTATCCACGCGTATACCTGCGCACATCATTATATTTAGTTTATGACGAAGAGATTAGACACTTCTGCTAAAGCTAGACTTTCTGCAGTGAAATCATCACAAGCGCATAGCGAAATTCGTTAAATGATCCGTCTAATCTAACACGACTTTCCAGTTGCTGTTATCTATTCCAAATTTCTCATTGGCGTGAGCGTTCGGCCTGCAGAAAATTACTGTGAGT
The DNA here is from genome assembly GCF_023375885.2 of Dermacentor andersoni. Classification (NCBI taxonomy): domain Eukaryota; kingdom Metazoa; phylum Arthropoda; class Arachnida; order Ixodida; family Ixodidae; genus Dermacentor; species Dermacentor andersoni. The sequence continues at coordinate 173,848,867 of NC_092818.1, forward strand.
GCTAATGTGAAAGTAAACTCTCGGCCCCGGGCGCAGCAGAATAAGATTACAAGCTGAATTTTTTCTTTCGTCGATAACGGCTGTTGCAGCTACGGGGTTGTAGCTGTCGCCTGAAATTGTATCTTACCTCCCCTCGTTTCACAGGCCAACTTCAGGGGAGCGCCTTCGTCGTAGGGACCAATGACGTCTTGCAGAACCTTGCCCGACTCGTCAGTGATGATGGCTTTCTTGGGGGGTACTGGACACGGGGAGGGGAAGGGGGAACGCACCAAGTGCTCGCTAAGAATCACGCATCTATATTTCAAGTTTCTCGAGTACACGTTGGGTTTATATTTTTCATTATTACGTGCAGATAGCAATGCAAGGAGCGACGGTTCACCTTGGTTGTTTCTCAGCGCACTGTCAGTGTGTGCCGACGTATACGTACAGATTTGTGTTCAAGCAGACATGCGTAAGTATCATAATACAGCAATAAAGCGATTCCATGCACCGAATTAACAAAGCCGCCTTTAATCTACACCTAAGTTGTGCAATACGCTCACTATTTATGGAGCTATTCCTGGTTAGTTCTTACTTTGCGGGCAGCATCGATAATGCAATACTGCGCGCAGAAAAGGACCACAGTTCTGTGGGCTTTCCAGGAGATAATAGTCCGGATGTGGGCACCTGCTGAAGCATGAATATTGGGAAACCCCACAGGCAGTAAAGGTAGGTTCTGTTTCATAATCATTCACAATGAGAAAACTTGGCCTGTTTGACTGCCCAGTTCTTGCGGGACACGCTTTCAAATCTTCAAATTCTTGTCAAGCTGAACATGCTAAATTAAAGCTGCATATTTTATTTTATTTATTTTTTTATATATATCCAATACAATAAACGTTCACGCTCCACTTTTTTGTTTTTATCGGCTTAAATTGTTCACAACACTTCACTTGACACCACTGCGAAGTGTTACTTTCCCCTAAGTGATTTAAGCTGGTATCTGTAAAACCGTTTGACAACATATTAACCTTTCCTGATTTGTGCCTTCGTGCTTTTAATGTTTACAAATGGTTTTTTGTTTGCAGCCTAAGGTAAACAATGCAACGTTTTTTGTTGCTTTATTGGACCACACTGACATTTATAAGGTCACTGCAAGCCCACAGGTTTCACGATCCTTTTAATGAAGTACCTTGATTGAATCATCGCGCAGTCGATGCTTCGCAATAAATATTATGGTCACTACCATTTCAAGAAATTTGCTAATTCCTTCTCTCTAGCGATTACTTAAGCAGTTCATAACATATAAAGTTTATTTATTTATAGTGCAAAAGTATTTCGTCTCTGTGTGTCTGCATATCGTCTGTATATCTGCGGGCTCATTCTTCGAGAGACTTTCGTACAAATCCGAGACTTCGCTACCATCTCACATGACGAACACGACGTCTATATTGTCTTGAACGCAGTGACCTCCTGCGTCACTCCTCAAAATTAAACGAGAGACGTCTTAGGTGCCTTCACGTGGCTGACTCACACAAGATCGATTGAGCCTACAAGAATAAATGAGTCAGCCACGGGTTACTCTTTCGAGGTTTCAAACACAGTGGACGGTAAGCTGCAACTCAAGGCGCCACACACTTTCGTGCGAAATGATCTGTGTTCACTTCTTCGTCCGCGGAACGGTGACACCGACCTATCACTTCCAAGGACACGACATAAGTGTGCGTCCTCGCCCATCGAAAGTCCACACGGCACTTGAACTCCCCGGCGTCTTCTGGCCGCACGGGATCTATGCGGAGAAGCGCAGTCGGCAGGGCGCTCGTGTTGAAGTCGTAGCGTCCGCCGAGGTCAGGGCTGGGGAAGTGCTTGGCTCGCTCCAGTGGAGAGTTGCGAGCGTCCACACTGTAGAGCGGCCCGTGAACCCCAGACTTGGACCACAGAACTAGCGTAACGTTGTCCCGGTCGTGGTTAGACGCCGGTACCGACAGGTTGCACGGCAACTCGACGGCGCCTTCCACCACTGCCGTGAGACGAGGGACCACTGCGTGACACAGATGAGTTTTGATGGCACCAATCTACTTTCTGCAGCATTATAGTACACCGAGCATTGTGAAATTAAAACGACACCATTTCATCGACAACTGAAGTTTCTTTTCGCAGGCAAGTCCCCTTGATCAACCGGATATCTCAAACAGGTAGGTGGTGTTGTGCGCGGCTACATCTTGTTACACTGGAAAACTCTTCGATTCTTCAACATCACTAACATAGTCGAATTTTTCTTTCGCTTTGTGCTATGTTGAGAGATCGGCAGAATACATCTTCGCACCTGATATGTAGTTGCGTAACTTGTTGCAGACCTACAGACCTTGTAAAATAGAAGTGTGCAATCTACACGGCGTTATCCTAATTTAAGTTGGACTTTTACGATAAATTATTGACACCACGACATTTGTGAACACATCAGAGACAATTTATAATAATTGACGCCACTGACCGTTTCATGCTCAACACTACAATTCTTGTGAAATAAGCGAAACTAAGCATTTTCATGCTCTGTCAGTTCTTGAGAGAGAGACGAGGCCAAACGCTGATGGCTTCCGGAGGTCAGATGTCCGCGACCGCAGATATTTCTTTGCCTCCACTTGCAACAAAGACTATGATCATGTTCATATGGGTGGGCAGCGCAACCCAGACGAAAGACAAGAGGGAGTACACGATACGAGCGCAGTTTACTAACAACTGGTTTATTTTTTCAAACAAGGGAATAAAATATACAGAAAATGTAAACACGTGTGAAGTAATGCTTACAAGGGTGAAAGGGTGTTAGCCTATCTTGCCACTCAAAAACTCAGTTTCTTTATCCGTACGCAGCTGCGTACAGAACAAACGACCGATTTGCAATCAGCGTGGTCGACGAAAAGGGCGAACAACTTACAGCCACATCCATACGTGCCAAGGACGCGAGCACAGCGGAGGAGCTGGGCATAGCCCTGGCCATCGCAACGTGCACGAAGACCCTGGTTACCATGGTGACGGACTCGCAAGAAGCATGCAGTAGGTATGTAAATGGAAGGATCGGAAAGGCAGCACTTCAGGTCTTGACCAACACCGAGATAGAAACAGCACAAATCGTCTGGACGCCGGGACACGAGTCTCTCGCGGGGAACCAGGCGGGGCACGCCGCGGCTCGAGATCATGCACGCCGAGCCATCTCCGACACGCAGAGAACACGGACCAACGACTGCGACGAGGATGATGAACGGATATCCAAGAAGTACTCGGACATCCTGGCGCACTACAGGAAGCAGAGCCGTCACTACCCGCCCGCGCATAAGACGAGGAGTAGAGAGCAAGCAGTAACCTGGAGAAGACTCCAGACTGGAACCTACCCGCATGGAACACTGCTGCACGCCATGTATCCGGGCACCTACGGGCGAGACTGCAAGTTCTGCCCGCCGGACACGCCCAACACCTTGCGCCATATGGTGCTGGAGTGCAGAAATAATCGCGAAGTACCACCGTCATCATCACCACCAGGCGATGACATGCAGGAAGAAGCGGATATAGAGGAAGAATCGGAAAACCAGTGGGAGGCTCTGCTGGTGACGCAAGACCCTGACAGCCAGCTACGGTTGGTTAACAGGGCTCGGGCGGCGGCAGCGAGCCATGGCTACCTGGATTGAGGAGGCCACCCACCTTTGGGCTCAAGAAGCCTGGTCTAACAATAAAGATTATTTCTCTCTCTCTCTCCCTCTCTCTCTCTTGATGCTGCAGTGACAGAAGTCTGGCTGACGCATGCGCCTGAGTTTACATGCATGAAGTAGGCTTCCACAATCTCGCGGTTGATTTGATTCATATTTTTGTACAATATTTTCGTTTGTTCAAACATAGGTTTGCATAAGGAAACTCTACAATGCGCGGCCAGATTAGAACCTGTTGCATTCCTGATCACACCTTGGTGCTCCCTAAGGCAGATGTTAAGGCAGCGTCCCGTCTGCCCGAAGTACTTCTTTCCGTACGAAAGTGGAATGACGTAGACCACTCCCACCGAACATGCCACACGCTGCCCCAAGTGTTTGACGCGGCACACAGCTTTGGATGCCTGTTTAGGTCCATTGACAAGATTGCAAATCTTACTTAACCAGTTCTATGCTGAAAAGACGACTTGAACGCCATATTTCATGGCTGTCTTATTTAACCCATGCCCCATCTGATGTACATAAAGGATGACTGCATACTCTTTTTTGCTTTTTTGATCTGTGTTGGGGGTGCTTCCCCTTTTGTTATTTTCTTCACTAGCCCTTCACATATTGACACGATAATAGATTTTGGAAAACCGGCCTTCTCTAGACGATTGAGTTGTTGCGAAAAGCTCAGATCGGCGAGGTGGTGACATGACTTTCCACAGATGAGTTTCCCTCTTGTCCTTCGTCCGGGTTGCGCTGCCCACCCATAGGAACATGTTCAATCACCAACTCGCCCAGCTTGCCGTGTTAATAAAGGACCATGATCACTAGCACCCTCGTGGTTGGCTTTATGAACACGTAAGGGCACTGGACGAGCTTGAAGTGACACTTAAGCAAGAAATGAGTTTAGGTTTTAAAGTATTTGTTCTGAGTTGTATTTTCATTAGTTTCGCACTGATCGGTTGATAATTAGAAGAGAAAATGAGGTCGATACCGTCTTCTTCTTTCCTTTAATTTCGCGCGAAACCGCTGGCCGGTACATGAGTGCGACGTCGTGGATGTAAAGATTTTCTCGCATGTGGTACGTTGCAGCGTAGCAAAGGCTCTTGAAACTTGTGTAAGATCAGTCTCTTGCGCTCATTTTGAACGTTTTGCAACTCCTTCTCGACAGACAAAATAATAATAAGTATACCGGACAAAATGCCGCCAAAATTTGTGACATTACAACAAAATTTTGCGGAAAATTCCAGGAAGCATCACCACCGTCTTTAGTTAAGGCTTTTCTGAAGCCTTTTCTTAAGGCTTTTCTGGAGAACCAAGCCTCCTCTCGCGGTAAGAGAAGCGCTACTTAGAATTACAGATCAACTTACTTTTCTTTTTTCTTTTAACGTCCCTTTAGGCCGCCAAGGAAACAACAGCGCGTGGATGGTCTTTAAGCCGGAGCACGCGAAAAAAGAAAAAAACACTTTTTTCGTATCTTAACAGAATGTGCGAACATTGATCCTTAATGTCATTAGATGATATTATCAAAAAGTCCAGTTAAAGCGACAAATTGACACCCCAAACAAAAAGACTGACAACGCGCAACAGGGATCACGCAATAACGCTGCCATCATCGTCGTAAAATTGTGTGTGAAAGCAGCATAAATACAGCGCGAAAAATGAGATTGAGAAATCGGAAACAAAAAGGATTTTGTCTTCGGACAGTTACAGTAGTTACCAAGCAGATACTAAGCAGTGGATACCAGTAGATACCAAGCAGTGTTCACATTATATATGAGTGCACTGCTTTTTCGTCGCGGGAAAGGCTAGACGGCAGTTGTAACCGTATATATATAGAATGGGGTCCAGCTTATGAAATCGGCAATTGATGGCACTTGAACTCTAGAAATCTTGTGACTCTTTGCGTGCAAGCAGGCGAAGTTCCTTGGCAGCGTCCGACCTCTCCAAAGGTATTGGACGCGTCTGGGTGTCTTCGTGGGCAGATCAGGTAGCCCTGTAAGCAAAGTTGTTGCCGACACTGCCACAGTGAACAGGAATTCACCGAAATATTATGTTGTGCCCTCTTTCCAGACCATGGTGGTGTACTTCCCTGATGTCGGATATCATCTGGTCGTAAGTTCTGCCATGTAATGCAGACTTGATATTGTTAAGACCTGCCTTAGAGTCACAAAATACGACCCATAACTCTGTCGGCTCTTCGGTGACATACGTTATAGCGGCATGGAGAGCTGCAAGTTCTGCCAACGTAGATGTAGTCATGTGTGACAATTTGAATTTAACTTAACCTGCTTAGCTGGAACGACGAATGCGACAGTTGAGCTGGTAGGTCAGGTGGAACCGTCGGTATATGCATGCATGGAGTCATGTATGTCTGGTGTCTTGTGGTTACGCTTACTCCTATCTTATGGGAATGGCTGAGTGCCCGATGTGCGACTCCTGTAGATGCGAGGATACCATTGAGCACCTATTGTGTACCTGCCCTCGTTACGACCTACAACGCCTCTCACTGCGGACAACTTTAAACCAACTGGACTCGAGACCGTACTCCGAGTCAAAGATACTCAGAACGTGGCCACACCCGTCACTGGCACGAAAAGCGACACGTGCACCAGTACAATACTGGAAGTGCACCGGCTTAAGAGACCGCTTATAGTGTCCCTGTGCATCCTCCAACACGCAGTCTGTGCTCACTCTCTCCCTAATTTCCTCTTTCTATTCCTCTTTTCCTCGCCCCCAGTGTAGGGTAGCAAACCAGGTGCTCGTCTTGTTGACCTCCTTGGCTTTCCTGTCCTTGCTCTCTCTCTCTCTCTCTTTTGACACTGCACAGAGCTCCTTCGCAGTGCAAGGATGCTACCGGCACTAAAGAAGTAAGAAAATATATATATGCAACGCCAAAGGGCTACTTTTCAGTACAGCCCTTTAGGTATGTGCATTCTTTCCTGTATATATTTCATTACATAATGAAAATGTATTGCTTACGAACATGTATTATCGGGCTAGCTGGCATTTCATTTTCGTTTTTCTTACTGCTGAGGAGAACACCTAAGGCACGTATAAGAGCACCTCAAGTCTATTTCTGCACAACATCTGTGCGTGTTTGTACGTGTCTTCCGTATCCTAGGTTGTTGTGACCTAATTGCCCCTTTCGCTTCGACTGCCGAAAAATGAGGCAGTAGGCAATATGTTAAAAGCAAAAGATAGTAATAATAGGTAGTAATATGCCAACAACTACAGCTACGGTTCCTAGGAACAAAACAATTGACTCGCCATCCCGGGCCCCAGAAAGTGGATGTCCAGTGAAGCTGTTGAGAACCATCCCTGTAAACGCTAAAGGGAGGGGGGGGGGGGGAGGGGTGTATGCAACGTTTTATTGAGTCAGACTAATGGTAGTAATGATAATTTAGGGTAATGATAGTAATCGGAGTGATGGCAGTGTTGACAGCATGCTGCCGCTGGTCGTAATGCCGCTTCTTTTTTCCCTTTGCAGCTCCTCGTATTCATGATGCTCTTCGGGAGTCCAAGCTATGCGTTGCCTAACCATAGTGGCACGGCAAGAACAATGAAATCAATTGCTCGGTTGGTTATCTTGTATACGAAGGCTAGCGACGTCCCTCCCCATGTCGCAAATAGCCGTCGCCGCGGCAGCTTGCGCACCAGTGGTCTTTACACGGAAATGTATGCGGAGAACGCTATGTGCTTCGCATTGTTGTCAGGAACTCCTTATCATCAATTATGTGGTTTGGATGCTTGTTTTGTGGTTTTTCTTTATTGAAACGAATGCTGTTCTGTATGTTGTACGCGTGATTGCAAAAAAATATATGCACTCTTCGCGCTTCACTTTGCTGAGTGCTTGGAGACTACTTCACTTCGGCCGCGGGTCAGCCGGTTATTGCACACCTTCGGGATCGGCCCAGGGACGCGAACACGAAAAATGCCGACCAGCGAGAGGCTAACAGTTTCACAGTAAACGAGGCGTTAAATGTACAAATTTAATCTTACAGATGACGTAGCATACGTTACCTCAATCGAAAATTTTTTCGCTCTTCTAAATATGAGACAACATTCGCGTGTACACTGGGAACTTTCGAAGCAATCCGCCTTCCCTATTTCTTTAACCAGTAACGTTTGTTTCTGCAAAAGTAGTTTGGTCAACATTTATCAAGCCTATGTTCCCCACTCTTTTAGTAAACCATTCCATTACTTTCAATATCATAACTACTATATAAAGCTTAATAATTAATTTTCTTTTTCAGACGATTCTCTTTCGGCACGTGGGTACGTGGAACTTTCGAGTTCCTGTGCGTTAGAGTGATAGAGAAAAAGAGGGGAGGGGTAAAGCGGCATTTGGTTAGAAAGGAACAAATGGAGCAGCCGAAGTCAACCGACATCTTGGAGCTGACGCAATTTCTTTCTTTCTTTTTCTCCTAACGCGCTGCCGACAGGCCACGTTCTGATTCACAACAGCGTATGCCACTCGTTTCCTGAATCAAGTTTCTCTATCGTATCGTTTTCAGGAGCCACCCTGGCGTACATAAGGTGAACCGAGACACGTTTCCTAGTCCGCGCATGTGTCCGTAAGGAACGACTCCAGCCATATAGAGAGATAGATAAAAAAAAGAGAACCGAAAGTTTGTGACGGAGAGATCAGTGTTGGGTTATACGGGAGCTCCGGGAACAGAGAACAGCGGGGTGCGAGTGTTGACAAAAGGAGTGTGCAGAGAAGGCAGGCATGCGCGGGTGCGTGCGACCACCTATACAACAAAGCATGACCGGGTGGCGCGTGGTGGCTCCCCGAATGCAAACGTGACGCGTCGTTGATTCGGCACCACTGCCTGCGCCGTCGTGTTGTCACGCCTTTGCGTTTCCTCCCTTCGCGATAGAGCTCGCGCATGGTTCAACTTGTACATTCGCCTACACTCTCTCTCTACCTCTTTCACATTCACGGCGTTCATTTGCGTGTATCCAAGGGGGAGACCGAAGAGCGGCACATTCCCTGCCACGTGGTTCGTTTCCATCGCCAGGAAGTTCGGGGGAAAGGATCTCTCTGCCGCTGTAGAGGCTGCATCATTCTTTTCCGATACACGCTTTCCCGCACAGCCGCGGCAAGGACGTGCGTGGAATTGCGGGCAAGGCTTCGACAAGTCGCACGTGACGAAGGTGGCCCGACAGAGGCCCAGCCGGGCGAAAGGGAGTGTGAATGCGATAGCCTGCCTGGAAGCGAGCTCGGCTGACAGCAACAGCGTCGCCGAATAGGGGACGAAGCTAGGGAATCGGGCGCTGTTATGGGACCTTTGTACGAGTAAGTTGTGATTTTCTGTTTCGCAACAATACGGAAAAGTATGCGACGTTGCTGATGCGAAATGATGACAGCTACTCGTTGTTTTACGTACAAAACGTTATTAGGAGACTACCACTATTTTCGCTCGGGTGAGTTGCGACAAAGATCTTGCCGCCGGAAGCAAAACTTCCAACAACGGCAAAAAAATCACACAGAAACACAACACCGCAATGAAGGCCGTACGGAATTTCATGTAGTTGTGCAATAGGTAAACGGTAGGCTTTAAATAATCTCACGTTTACGCAAGAAGCGTAAAGCAGATAGCAAACTTTATTATGCCGCTATAGAAATTAGCGTTCCACTTATGAGAATGCACAGGAAGAGATATTATATGAATATAGTTTAGATGTATTATCAATGCCCATTAGCGCCAATACACTTTCACTTTGTCCAATACCGTTGAAGTTCGGTAGCGTCGTTGCTGAATTTAAGTGGGAATTTAGAAAAGACTACACAACTGCTACATTTCTGCAATCCGCAGGTGATGTAAAATGTAAATCTTTCGCACATTTGTTCTTTATTAGATAGAAATATGTGTCCTTTTTTTCTTTTTTTTCTTCTTAGAGTTGGCTATCCGAAAGCACAGTTAAAGAACCAATGCAGCTCAAAGCAAAAACCAAACAAGAAATGCCAGCACACATCAATCCTGACAAGCAGAAGCGCCAACGCTCCACAAAGAATAAAACATACACTATCAGTGCAGTCTTGAGCCACATTCGCGATGCACGTATACCTACATCTCGCGCACACACGGTAGCAAGCGCTTTCGCTGCGGCAGGAATTCCTATACTGAAAACCCAGCGTCGAATTAAACGACCTGGCTCGTGCGGAACATGTCCGTTTGTCTTCGCACGTCAAGCGCTTTCACGAGAACACTCACCGTTTTGTGCAACGCGGAAGTTTCTTAGCGACCATGTGGGAGAAGCGCACGTCAGGGGAGAAATAAATGGTGCCTTCGAAGTTTGTCGCAGCGTAGCTATACACGGGCAAATTCTCGAGGGTGGAATGGAGTCCACGTGTGCAGTAAATGAGACGGAGTTCACGGGTGGAAAAGCCGGGCGCCGAAACGGCTCGAACCGCAGCTAGAGCTTTGCTTTTTCCGGAGCAAGAAGTGTCAATTTTCTTGGCTCTCACTGCGCGCTTTGCCGACCGAGTACTGGGTGGTTCGGTCGACCACGTGACTCAATGACGCGTGTCATTCGGGCGAGAGGGGACTTTGCGCGACGCAGCTAGGTTCCAAATGGCTCCTAACGTTGAGCGGGAGTTCCGGGCCCCTTTTGCGAATGATAGAAAGAAATGTCTTCAAGCAGGAGCTGCTACGAGCGTTAGCTTGCCACGGAGGAACTGGTACGTAGATGCTTGTGTTTCATCGCAATGAGCATACAAGTCTTCTTTGCTGTTTGGTTTTCGTTGGTATGAATGTTTTCCATACACTCCTCACGCAAGAGACAATAGAGCATATTAACTCAACTTTCTTTACGGCCCACTTCATTCACACTTTACGTGCGCACGCACTGCATAGAAGTTCGCTGCGGTCTCGTGTTTTCGACAAACCCCTGTGGCCAAGGAACCAGTGGCGTGGTCAGCGTAAGGAAATTGATAGAAAGAGGAATTTAAAGAGCTTGGAAGAAGTGAATATTTAGCAAAATTCATCACGAGTTACCTTGAGGCAACGGACACAAAAAGGCCAATCACAAGCAGAATTTGATTTTAATATTGGATAAGTTTCTTGCGTATTCAGAGGCTCTCATAAGATAGGAAATGTAAACGACTTTTTTTAGGCTATAATACAGGGGGCAGAACGTTGGCACGCTTTAGTACAACAGAAAAACTGGCACGTATCATTACCGACATGTTCTGCGGAATGAAATGCAGAAAATCGAAGTCAATTATCAAGAAAAAGCAACTAATGAAGGTATGAAATCAAGCTGCACGAGCAAGTCGACAATTCTTGATCGTAAGAAGTAAATTAATGTTGTGAAACTTTCAAAGCTCTTGGTAATAAATTTAAATGTATTCTGTCATCGCGCTAGTTATGTAAATAATAGGGAACCTAAAGTGGCCGTTTGATTAACACACTAACCAATAAAGTCTCGATCAACCGGAATGTTATAAAGCATGCAGAAGGAAGCGGAAAAGAGGGAAGATAAAGTAAAAAAAGAAGAAATAGACTTTGAAAAGATATATAACGCTAACGTGCATCTAGCAAGTGCAAGTATATCGAAGAACATGAAAAAGTGAGCAATGCAGAAATGCATTCGTAGCGTTCATGAGCCGAAGAGAATAAGGAAGCAGAAAAATTCCAGGCGTCTAGTAATAACGAGAAACGAAATGCTAAATTGACTAAGAAAGGGAGAAGAGATTGAACGAGAGTGAAAAATGCAGTAAAGAGAGAGAGAAAGAAGAGTAGGCATAAACTTACTATTGCTACGACTATTGCTATAAATAAGAGTTGCTAAAGGTTGAGCAATCTTCTAGTATGTACAAACCTCGCTCTCGCCTCGTAAACGCGTAATTCTCGTAGGCGTCGACAGCGACCACTCTTCCTGTGTTGGAGCAGCAAGAAGATATCGCGAAACACTGTGAGATCACGAATAGGTCATACAGTGGACATATATCACAGCAAGGCGACACTGCACAATTATAATAATAATAACAACAACAAGAACAAAATAATAATGATATAGGCATAATATTGGGCTGTTACTCGTTTTATTGTTGCATTGCTGAACTTAGTCTTTTTTAATCCTCTGGAACAAAGCAAGCGTGAATGACTAAGCCGCTGTTTCAGCTTGAGAACTTTCTAGATTATAAATTGCATTCCCCAAACCCACCCCCACCTCCATTTCTTCTTTCCCTGTTCTTTTTTTTTTTTTTGCAATCAGCAGACACGGAACAGAGTAATACGGCAAAGACCAAGAGGTTGGTCCCTGTTGTATAATTAGCGCGCGAGAAGATTACATTAGGAAGATCCTCATAATAAAAACGAACCAATCAAAATGCCGAAAGAAGAGCAAGCTCTTCTGCGATTTGCGCAAGAACACCTCATCAATTGAAGGCAACAACTTCGTAACTCGCACTGCTTAGGGCTAGTTGTAACCCAGGCATCACCATTTACAGCAATGGGGTCAACATGGGTCGCACACACGCCACCGGTAGCTTCATAAGCTTTCTGAAAAGCACCTCCGACCAACCCGCAGACAATCTGCGGGATACCACCTGCCCCCTTCTTAAATATCCTCCCGCCTTTCAAAATTCAAGAATGCACCACCAACGTTTTTCCTCCATGCAATTGCGATGAACATGGCGAGGAACATAGTGACGGACACGGTGTTTCTCATTTAGTATAGTGCAGACTTGATCACCGTATTGCAGGAAATTATTAGATTCAAGCTTCAGTTCCTTCAGTGGGCGAAAGTTACGTCAAACATCTATTAATCATTCACAAAGCAGGTGTGGATTAGAATTTACCAAAACCGTTAAATAAATGACTGTGTAGAGCAGTCGTACATGCCTCCTATTACAACAGGAGCGCAGTTATACTGACGCATCTCTCGGACTTGCGACACATTATTGAAAATGTATCTCGCACAACATTTCGCTACTATATGCATATATATCTACGAAGAGCCAAATGTCGCAGGGCATCATTTTCACGAATCAAGCCGGAACGGGCTGCTATAGCACACTGGACAATTACCTCCCACCTGATATTTTGTTCAAGTCACTAATCCTCATTCCTCACTTCTAGCGGTAATCACAAGATATAAGTTTCTCATACACGTTATGTGGTTCTGCGGCCGATTTGACCCATTTCAATTTAAGGAACACAATTACACTTAAATCTGTTAGGATAAGCCAGACAGCTTATCACGTGCGATTGAGTCAATGACATGAACAGTGTACGCACCGCGTTGTTGATAGCCGCTCGACTATAGACATAAACGAATATAAGAAAGAAGCTCAAGTATTCGATAACAGAATAGCGGTATAGTATAGCTCGAGAAACACGAAATATTCGCAGCGTGCGTTAAAACAGCCAGTGCGGGATATTACGCCTACAACATCTGCGCGCCCCTCTATATCAACGCATTTCTACGTTAGATTGCGGTCGCGTTTTACTCCCTTCAGGCGACTTACAGGAATATAAGTTTCAGCGCAACTTCCAGCGTGACCACGCTTGAAGAATGCCTGCATCGCAGCGGTCACTGCGCGGCCTGCCTTTCCAGTGAGCTTTCGGACGTGTCATCACCATAAGGCAAACAACGACGATCGAAAATTGAAAGGACCGGCACGTGGCTTTCAGGCGACCTCACGCGTGCGCCACCACCGAACCAACTTCCTTGGGTCTCAAAACTCTCGAAGCCCGTGCGCAGCGACTGTGACACTTTCGATCCACTCTGCCGAGGGCTTATGTGGCTCACACGCGGCACTGAGTGAGAACGCTATCGACCCGACAGCTCTCAAAGGCGCGGAAATGCGGCGAGGAGTGTTAGCAAAGAAGCCGAAGCAATGAAAACAGCTGGAATCGCGCCAAACTCTCTTCGACGGGTGTGCGTGTGCCCGCTCTCCCCTTTTATGCGCCCGTCATCGAGAGAATCTGCGTTAATGCCACGTCTTTCATCGTCGCTTGGCATTCCACCAACCACACTCCCACGGGCACGCGTGTGAATGTTCTTATAACCTGTTCGGGCTGGTCGATCGGTGCCCTGCTGTGACAATGTTTTCAAACTCGACAAAACGCATGAACTCGTTCTGACATATGCTGAACCTATTACAGCCTTGATTGACGTCGCCGTGGGTGACATTCTCGGCGCGTTTCGAACTGTAGACCGCCTTTCAAACACATGTCGTGTACCCAGATCGTTTATTTACAGTTGGCGACCCCGACATGTATGCGCCTCCAATATTTTTGATCACCTGCCTTCAGTCTTTAAACACCCGGAGAGTGAGTTCCTAAACTTCTCTCATATTTTTCGAATGCATAGACTGTTTTTCTTTTTTCCTAATGTGTAACCTGCTGTTTAAAACGCTTCTGCCGCGTGCTATGTGCTTCCTAGTTATTACATTCAGGAGCAGTGTTTTTTAGAATGTGGCGTGAAAGTATCAGGAACAAGTGCTTGAAAAAGGCAGAGTTATTGCAACATGCATTTTTTCATGTTTTAAACAGACATCAAGCTTTAGCATACGCAAACAAGGCTCTTATTTTATTTTTGAATGTATTAGTGTGTCGTCTTGTGCGGAGACATTTAAACTATTTTTACTGGTTATTAATGCAAACCCAACCTGGTACATAGTCATGTTTTGAACAACCATTCATCTGCTCACAAATCAGCGTATCAGGTCAGGCAGAACGCAACGTTCGATAATATAACTTAGACGGATTATAATCCAGAGAAATAACACTCTCAGTGTACACGTGGAACCGGCGTTCCATTCTCCTATTACTTAAGAGAGCCGGGCTTGACTATACAGCATCAGATCATGTCTTCTTGCATAATGGCATTGCGAAATAGGAACAGGGTAAGCGCTCATGTAGTTGCCAGCAACCTCAGTATATAAAAAAAATGTATTCACTGAAAGCTCTCAAACAACTTAAGGCATAATAAATATGAAAGCGCAAAAACCACATGAAATAACAGTCTACACTAACCACTAGACTAGCCTGACGGGTTCGTATATGCTTAAAGTGAACGAGACCACATTAGGTGTGGCAATCGAATGCGAATCGTATACAGTCCACGGTTGCATTTAACTAACAATGGCATAGAAAAGTGGAATGCGCTCCCTAGGAATACTCAGTTCACTGGGAGACGTGACCACAAATATATGGACAATAAACACGAAAGTTTGAGGCTTCGTCATAGGAAGACAATGAAGAGCGTTCGATAGGGTTTTACAGGGAACACCAGATGCTGCATTCGGCTTTGCCCTGGTTGTTATATAATATCGCACGTGTTTTCTTGCTTTTACTGTGTACTTCGAGAACCAGAAACTAGAAGCGGTGAGTTAAAGCAGAGTGAGTGCGGTGACAAATAAAAATGAATGCGGGGCGGCGCGTGGATGAGCCCAGACTCGTGGTGCGGCATAGTAAGCGCGCTTCCTTCAGGAAAACGTAACAGCTCTGTTAGCCTCTTCACACCCGCCCAACTCTTTGGTTCTCGCATATCCAGCCTCCCCCGCCTCTTCTTTATACTCGAGATAAAAAAAAAAGTGGGGGCGGGGGCGGGGAAGAGGTATAGACACGCCGACCTGGCGCGTTCCGCGTATCCCGCTGTACACGGCTGGAAATAGCGCATACATATTCGGCAGCGGAAGCACAACGACTGCACTCTGATGCCGCGCATAGCAGCCGGCGCGCAGACCATGTCGTATCGCGTTTGGGCATCTTCTCAGAGAGAGAGATAGAAAGAAAAGCAAAAACGAAGAGCGCGAAGATTGCCATAGGGTACGTGGTGATAACAAAACGAAGATGTAAGAGGCGCGCCGGCACGACTCACTGGGCGCACGAATTTGTCCGTGTGCGTGCGTGTGGGCTGCCTGCCCGATGCCGAGAAGAGAGAGAGGGCGGCGCGCGCGGGCGTGCAGTTCGTGCCCAATGGCGTGTCGCCGTCACTGGCGGAGTCGTGTTTATTCCGCACCGCAGAGCGGCACACGTGGAACATGGGGGAGTTCCACCGCGCAAAGCGAAGGCAAAGCGGGTGGGCGGGCGGGCGGGTGCAGTGCTGCGCTGGCTCTCTGCTGCTGAGCACTCGTGAAGCCGGTGTCCGCGTATCTGGCGGCTTTTCCGGGCACCGAAATGCTGCGGCAGGAATGCGGCGCCGGCGTTTACGGGTACGAGTAGAGATCGCGTGAAAGGGTTTCATGGAACAAGCCTGCTGAGGCACCCAGAGCGAGTGTACATTTACGTCAATGCTCTCTCCGAATGACTGCTCGTTAAAAGTCTCTTCCCCTTGTTTATTTTTGGTTCATTTCTTCATTTTATCGAAGCTAGAAAGCATTGAAGAAGGGTTACCTCCTTTCAGTAGGACTGATTTGGTGGCTTTTTACCTGCCGCATTCGGTTACTTTGGGATATCGAAAGCTGCCAACTTGTCGAGTTAGAGTGAGTGGTTTGCAGAAAAGAAGATAAAAGCATGAAACGATTAGTGTCACATTCATTGTTCGTGAACGTGGATTGGCTGATTGCTCTAGCTACTGGACACAGCCATCGCATTAGCGGGAAGAACATTAAAAAAAAGAGAGCGAAATTGTTGCTAGGAAACATAATAGGCATTCCGGCTGTATATGTGACCCTGTTGGGATTTTCCAGTCCTTTCTCGTCGAGTACACTCCACAGCCCAAAAGTCTTCTTTCATTTAATTTCTTTCGCTTGGAAGAGTAATAAAGCAAGTTGGAAACCTTTTGGCGCCTTTCCAACTTTCTTTACTTCAACTTCACTCTTTCCTCGAGCAGGTAATAGCGGTTTCGGAGAGGTGCTTCTGCACAAGTTAGCTGAAGGTCTAAAGCGCAACACTGCTTCAACTGATTTTCTCATTTACGACAGCTGAAGATCATAAGTGCTCTGCTTCGGACTATAGCTGGTTCACAGTGAACACATAACGTGCTGCGCAATATGCAGAAAGGGCGCAAAGAAAGATAGGAAAGAGCGCAGACTACCAACTTTTACTGCAAGGAACACCAGGAAGCCAATATGAGGTTATAGAAGGTCTATTTAATAGCTAGGGTTTGTTTCAAGCCAGTTAAGTTGACTTGGTTTATAGCAGTTTACACTAAAACGTTCGCAACAAAGTAACCAAGTAGCACTTTAATTACAACTATGGGACGAGGGAGGGGGGGGGCACTTTCTGCCACGGCGTAAACTAGCGCAACAACAGCAAATAGACAGAAGCACCTAAGGTCACTGGTGATGTGAAGTAACAAATAGTATCGAACACGTATAGATACAGATGACTCAGGAAAAAAACTCCGAAGTGAAAACTTTTAAACACCACCGATTCCGACTGTTAGCAGGAGCATAGTGGAAGCACTTGGAACACGCACTCTGGTTAGTTCCTTCCAGGGATGAACCTTTCTCCCAAAATAGGATAAAAATCTTTCTGGAACAGCGTTGCCCGGTTTTTTGTGCTATTTATTACTCATGTGGTGTAACGGATCACCCCGTTGTAGCAAACCGAAGGCCATGCTGGCTAGCACGGCCTTCATTGTGCGGCATTGACATTACATTAAAATGCGACAACTGATTCAGCGGTGCAATAGCAATTAAAAACAGGCACTCCCAATTATATCAGATAACGGGAGAAGTACTTCTTGTGCGACGCATCGCGTGAAACGCAGAAAGGAGTGTCACAATATAACGCTTCTCAGTAGTCATTAGATCTTTTTTTAAACGCTTCTTACACATTCAGTATTTGCACTATAAAAATGCTCGCTCTATCCAAAGTGCTTATTTGCAAAATTGTTCATGGGCAATTCAAGAAAAGAAGACCAGAATAGAAATGTCACCCATGAGAATACGAAAAGTTTAATAAAAACACCACTCATGCCTATAAACGTGGTAAATAATGGTAAATAATGGTAAATAACGTTGGGATACAGTGCAAAAACTTAAATTGCTCATCCACAAATCGCTTGAGAAGTATATGAAGCACAATTACTCACTTTGGGTTTCGTCTGTTACTGTTGTCATTGTGCGAAGCTTGATACCTGGAACACCTGGAAAGTAGAAACTAAATGTTAGGCAAGATATTATAGAGCGCTGGGAGAGCTACACCAAGTATTATAATTCAGAATCAGAAATTATAAAACGCAAGAGAACAACCCCCCACCGATTTGTTCTTACTTCGTTATTTTTTTAAAACAAGGTGATGAGGCCCTGGCGTTTCTTAATGCAACCTGTGCGATTGGAACAGAACATCAATTACATGTCCTCGTCAAGTGAGTACGACTGAACGAATAGGGAATCCAGTTTTTAGGTCAATTCAGCAATAAACTGGACTTGTAGGTGGAATATCACCAAAGAAGCATGCGCCGCAAAGGACACGCATAATAATATACAGACGAAAAGACGAAACATAATAAGGAAAGCGGGAGTATCAGGTGAATGTACTAGGAGCATCGAACAATTTTAAAGCGTTAGTTTTTCTTAGCTTGTTAAGTTTTGCGCCGTTGGCACTGTTCGCCGTGGTGGACCGATGCCGGAGATAGTGCAGTCTACAGTTCCTATGGGTGTGTGTGGATAAGAATGTGTCACTCATTATATCATGCCACTGGCTATGCGCCATTGTCGTCAGGCCATCGTCATGGCGCCGTCATCATCATGCCCTCATCGTCACACGGTGGCCGTAACGCCATCTCAATTCATTGTCATCATATTGTCACCGACAACTGGTTCTCGTCATAGGGTCATAATCGTGCTATACTTGTCGTCATCTCATTATCGTCATGCGGCCGTCGTCCCGATGTGGTCGTCATACTGTCTTCGTCAATTCAGTACCGTCATCCCATCTTCTTCACGCCATCGTCATAGCGCTTTCGGCTGCGCAAGTCCACGAGTGCGCCAGCATCGGAGAGGAGCGTAATAGTTCAAACTAGAGCGCTACAAGCTATCATTAATATCCTTTACAATGAAATGTCGTGGAAGAAGCAGGACTTGCAGAACCTCAAGCAATGCGGCGAGCTTAAGATCGGGAGCAAAAATACTTAGTCCACGTAAATTCCACCTGAAGTCCACTTAGACCGCTTAAATATTGGCCTTACGTACTCGTAACCGCCATTTCAGATTTTTTAACGAAAACAACAATAATAGATCAGTCTTTCTGAACACGCGCCATATTCTACTATAGCAATCAATAGGAAAGTGTTTTCCATGAATTCTAGTTATCTCTCAGTAAGCACCATCGGCGTTACCTTAGACACAAGACTCTTATTTTCAGTATCTAAAAGACCGGCAAAATTTCTTCGTTTGATTATTTCGTAGATTTTAAGAAAAGTAATATTTGTCCGAAGGCCAACTCATAATTGCAATTATTATAATGGGCGTCAAGGTTTGCAGAGTCGTGCTGTTTCTGGCTAGGGTACGTTCACTCTTTTTTGTACTCCTCTGCTCCTTCTTCGCCAGACATTTTAATTAGTATTTACACTAGCGCTTGCACAACAAAAGTTTAAGATCTTTCATTCGATTATGAATGATTTATGCTACCACAGGAAACAACCGTTGGCAACACTAATTCCTTCGCCAGCCAAGGTGTGCGGTAAGCCTGTAGGCTTACCTTCACTGGCGAAAGACCTTTAAGAGCGTGAGCACAATGCTATATATAGCATTATTCTCACGCTTTTATAGGGTCTTCTTTACGACTTGGCAGGTCCTAGTGAAAAATTCCGGCACTATCCCACAGAATTATCCCAAATAGGGCTGCATCAGACGAAAACACAAGCCAGGCTTTGGCTACAGTGTAACTACTTCAAAGCAGCGACAGAGGGATAAAGAAGGTGGCAAGAAAGCTGACACTGATCGCGCCCGGTTTAGTACAATACACGGGGGAAAGGCGAACAGGGGAAAGAAAACAAGGGAGAAGGCAGTCAGTGTGCGCGAATTTCACTGAAGTGTCTAGCATTAGTCTAGTCCAGTTTTCTTCAAGAAGCGCATTAGGCGTGTTGACGGTATTGCCCATACTACAAGTTTGCTTAATATGCTTAGCCCATATAATGGCGCTAAACAGTCGTAATAGTGATGAGTGAAATCACGCGGCAGGACCCTAGGTCGTACTGAAAGTGGCCCGAGCCACCGGATGGCTCGGGTCACTTTAAGTAGAAATTAGGAATTTGGGATGGAATTTAACCCTGCGCTACGTATAGGGTCAAATCACTACGGCCAAACGCGCTGTAACTCCACGCTCCATCTTGGTACATTCTCTATCACCACTTTTTACTGGAAATGTTTAGCTAGCAACATAGTAGCACCTTTGAAAACAGCAACAGGAAGAAACATTAACACAAAAGAACGTATTCTTATAGGCTGTCTTAAACTTGAACAATAAAGATATATTCTAAAGACAACAATAATAATACTTGATGACGGTTCTTCCAGCATAGAAACGTTCCTTTGATTATGGGATCACGTATCATTGCAGCAATTAGCTTTGAAAACTTCAGTTACATTCTTTACTGAAAGGGAAGTTCCATCTCTGTAATAACACTTAGTGTGTTTCTTTCTTTATTTCGGATTATTCGATTGATTAATTTGTGCTTAATTGTAGAAAATGCAGAATTGGTTGTTTTGTTGCGGTTATTTTTTGTTCTGTGTGTGCGTGTGCGTGCGTGCATGTGTGCGTGCGTGTGTGTGCGTGAGTGAGTGAGTGAGTGAGTGAGTGAGTGAGTGAGTGAGTGAGTGAGTGAGTGAGTGAGTGAGTGAGTGAGTGAGTGAGTGAGTGAGTGAGTGAGTGAGTGAGGGAGTGTGCGTGTGTGTGAGTGTGAGTGTGTTAGTGAGTGAGTGAGTGAGTGCGTGCGTGCGTGCGTGCGTGCGTGAGTGAGTGCGTGTGTGTGTATGTGTGTTCACTGTTTAAGCACGTTTACAAAATGTCCTTCATGGACGGAACGCTTTTTCAAGTCGTCTGATGTTATCATCTTTTTATCATTGGACAATTCACTGCTTGTTCAGAACCAGGTGACCTTATACCTGCCAGCTAGTTGTAGTTTCATCCAAATAAATCACTTTCACATTCAAGACATAGTAGCGTATTCGCATTGTTCACGCCCTCGCACGGGTCCTCGTCTGTTTCGCACAACGACGGTGTTCACGGTGTCCCGTACGCCAGACAGACACGCGCGCACGGCAACACCACCTCCCTCAATATATATATATATATATATATATATATATATATATATATATATATGCAAGCAATATCACGCAATGTTAAGGTGAACCACCGACTGCCAACGTTTCTCTGCCGCTTGTTTCTGAGATTAAAGCTTTTCTACCACTGACACAAACAAAAACGTTTTATTGAACCTAACTTTCATAAATTTAGACATTATGAGATATGATGAGTGGGCGTCAAAAGTTGACGTACCACGGAATTTAAAGAACAATAGAAAGTTAGAAAGAAAAATAAAGTTGACATTATTTCCATTGCCTGGGCACTCAGCCTGAAATTATAATTTTCAACCATTACTTCTATACTGTATGTGCGAATAGCATATAGTTGTACGGTTTTAATGGTTGCGGCTGCAAAGTAGTATGAAGTTAGCGTTTTCTGAGGTCCCGCGGACCGTAAGCTTTTGACGCCGACTGCCACTGCCAGTTGTCTCTCTTCTATATTAAATGTTGTGCATTTGACATGAACAAAATCGGGTACAAAATAAAAAATCGTTGGGGCGCAAGGTATGCTTATAACAAAAGGAGATCATATTTATTTATTTATTTATTTATTTATTTATTGAATATGCTTTCAGGGCCTGAAGGAGCTACAAAAAGCGATGTTAAAAGTAAAAAAAAAAGTATAGACGCACAGTTGGCAACAGCAATAACAAAAATATATTGATTGCTGCACTCGCCCCGTTATTATTTGTTATTTTCGACTCTTTTGCAACAACAAACCTTTGGAGTATATATTGGAATCTTTGGAGAGTTTTATTCAGAGACACGTCCTCAAGAAAAATTCACAGCGGGGGAACAAAATATAAGAACGTGGAATGCCCTGGGACACAATGCGCCAGCCGTGGGTTTCCTTAGGCAGACGCAAAAAAACAGAAACCCGCGCGATTGGTTGTACTGGAAAACGCTGTTGACACATGCGACACTGGGGCAAACATCCTTTCTTATACGTGGCCCCCGTTCGAGATCCAATGCCGCCATGTGCGCGCGCGCCACTGGCGTAATGTTTGCGCAAGCAAACTTCCGAGCCATGGCTTCGGCGACGACGATGACGAGTCCCGATGCGTGCGCGAGCCAAGCGTGCGACGTGCGCCGCTCGAAGCTGCTTCTGCCGATGACAGACTCGCCTGGAGCGGGGTCCGTCCGCTTGTCGGGTCGATGCGTTTCGTTCGTGTCTGGGGCGTCGGGACACAAACACGATGCGCAGCGAAAGACGCAGCGGAGTTGGGCACGAGCCAAAAAATGCGAGATGCACGGGAACGATTTGCCGCTCGAGGCACTTTGCGCGTATTCGCGGCCTTCCTTCACGCTCGGAAAAGCACTCGTATGTAGCACGTATTGAGCAACAGAAAGCTGTATCAGGAGTTTTTCACGCTGCCCCACAATTTTCTCATTGACACTTTTCATGTGATTGTAATATTTGAGAAGTTGATTAATTAATTAAGACCAATTGTGTAGTTAGGACGGATAGAAAAAACGTAATCTGAGTATCTCCCGGCGTCGGCAGACAACATTACCTAGGTTCTGTCTAGCTACGTGGTATTTGCATATTTTAAAATCTTGGTGCAGGACAGTTGGGACACCCTGCATATGGCAACATTTAAGGATACTGCACCGCTTGTGTCAGAGGGGCACGTACCCGTTCTGTGCACAGGATGGGCCAAAAATAGGCACACATTCATTGGCGCTTACAGAATTGCTGAATTAAAGAAAATGAAGTAGATGAAGGAAACCGTTGACCGTATTGTACTCCATTAAGTGGTCTGTGTGCCTTGGCGTACCTACGAGTTGGCATCATATGCTCAGGTTTTAGGCACGGACTTATTTATTATTACGCAGAGCGGATACGCGCTTACTGGCACTATTTTCTAGATCATGATGCTGGGTTCCTATAAGTCTGTTTTCCGGTACTTCGGCACACATATAACTTTTGTATCTAACCACACATGTTCTTGCAGAACTGATTTACTTTGTTAAGTGCTATATATGTCGTCATGTTGTTAAGTAATTCGACCTCACGTTGTGATTGGCTAGCCTCCAAGATAGCTGAGACGGTAGAGAGATCATCCTGGAAAAGTCTCGGTGCCGGGTATGATCTCACACCAGCATCAATTTTTCTGCATCCGGGAAGTTTTCTTTTTGAGAAACTTGCATGGATTCTACCTTCGCAAATTTTCGCTTTTGAGAATGCCTTAGGACCTTGAGTGTCTCCCTACTGCACCGCGTGTCCTAGCCTAATGAAACTGCGACATGTACGCGGCTGCCCTACTTCCGCTGCAAACAAAAGTAGGAATGCGCAATTTACGGCAAAGAACCTTTCCATGTTCGGGCCTCCATGGCGATTGCTTCCTTAATGAACGCGTGCATCCGAAGTATCTTCGCAGCACTAAGCTTGGAACTGGACTATTTTGCCGCAATTCTGATTACGGCACCGTACGTGGCTTGCACACGTTCACGGAGCATGCAGACTTAGTCGGAGGATCCTCTCAGGGCGGTTGCAACTGTAGGGAGAATAAACACAGTGCTCTGATCAGACCATTGATGTCTGATTACAGAACTTGCATACAGTAGTTCAACATGTGCACTAAATCAATTTCTTGGCTACTGTTCGGGTGCGTGTGCGTGTCTTTCTTTTTTTTATTCGCTTGGCTTTCCACAAGGCATAACTTTAATATGAAATTGAATATAAGCATGAAGGCCAGTTTTATGCAGATACAACAAAAGCAACTTATACAGCGTATTGTTCATGATCCATCTTTCATAGTTTTCAGACTGGTTGGTTCTTATCGTCACACCTCCAAGTACACTTTCACGGCCTGTCTTTGCTCTAGGGCCGTCCAAAGTTGACAGACTTCGGACATTAGACTTCGTTTTCACGTAGTTGACTCCAAGTGCAAGTGATGGCTGGTATAAGGCCCTCCCCAGTGCGAATTCACTGGAGAGAGACTTCTTCCACGCGTGAAAAATTGTGGGGAAAGAAACAAACACGCGGATTTCGGGCAATGATAACATGAATTTTCGGGCAATGAGAACTGACCGGCAGTCATAGCGAAGAGGAGGAGTTGCAGGTATGGAAATAAAAAAGAAAGAGAGAGAGAGAAAGAGAGAGAAAGAGATGAAGAGGAAAGACAGGGCGGTTAACCAGATATTAGTCTTCGGTTTGCTACCCTGCACTGAGGTTGGGAGACATCTTTCAAACCCTGAAGCGCCAACAGAGACAGCACACAAAGACTGAACAATGACAAGACAAGGCGCTTTGCAACTGCTTATTGAGGTCAAAAGCGGCGGAATATATATAACTGTCCTCGGGAATTCCACTGAAAAATAGCTGCTTGTCGGAACTCATACCTGAAAGACAGTGGCTGGGGAGCCATGATCTAGTCAAGGGTTGCCAGCACCGGACTCAGAGCGTCCAGTACTTGAAGCGGTCTTCTGGCAGACAGAGTGTGCATGCTGTTTAGCAGCATACGAATGACATTCAATAAAGGCCTAAGAAGAGCTATCACTTGCTCATCTGTTTTCCGCGACTCCTCGGATGGAGCACTTTGCTCTACTGGTGGAAGCATCTGCTGTGGCTCTTTTGCCGGTCGTGTACACGTAAGCGGCCATTCCTTTCTAGAGAGATACCTGGCAGTTTTTTCCCTTCCAACATTGGTGTTTGGGGTGCTGGAAACTTCCGCTGACGGTGCTGCATGACGAGTCGACTTTTCTTGAAAAGTTGATATTTCCGTCGTGAAGACCTTCGGTGGTGACGTCGTCTTCGCCGGACCTTCTCACCCGCGTCTCTGTGGCTAGAGCTTGGTCTCACCATTTGTTTGAGAATGGAGATCTCTTTCTTGATCTGGGAACAGTCTTTGGAAATGGCGCAGTGATCATCTTGACAGCTAGGACATTTCAACGTGGTTGCGCTGCCCTTGTCTGCTGAGGGGGGTTCGGCGCATCGAGGGCATACAGTGGAATTTCTGCAAACACTCTTCACATGGCCAATCTTCTTACAGTTGATGCATTGCATTGGTCTTGGAAGAAATAAATGGTCGGACCTGGTAGAGAAAGTGACCAACCTTCATGTAGGAGGGAAGACCGTCACTTTTGAACGTTATCCTCGCACAGCCTGTGTTGCCGAGGCAACCACCATGCACAATGACGTTGTGTTCACTTGCTGGTTTTATCAGAACTGGCAGGTCCACGAGATGTATTTCCTTGTCAGTGTCATAAATGACTCTGGTTATTGTGGCACCATTCGCTGGCATGAGGGATCGGACCTTGACGTTACCCAGCTGCGTTACATGTTGTAGTGTGTTCAGCGCGCTCGGGTTCATCACATCGATTGCCAGGATGTTTCTCTTAGTGTTTATCCTGACATCCTTGATCTCATTCGGCACGGTATTTTCTAGATACACGGAGAGTGCTTAGCTGTTGATGACGCGTGGGTTGTCAGTATTGTTCTGTGGCAGAAACAGAATGGAGTGAGGCCATCATTGAGGCGCAGTTTACACTGTGGTCGAACTTGACGCCTAAGATGCGATGATAATTCTTCGTTTGGCCTTGCGGTACAGGACAGATCGAAAGTTGTCTTCCTAGGGCTCATCACCTGAACGGGAGTACAGCTCTGTGTCCTCTATATCGCTCCATGTATTTCCTCGCTTCCTCGAAGCGATGTCCGCAGGTGAACGGGAAGCGGAGGGGCCTCGAGATGTTGTACATGCATCACCGCGATGTAGGGGGCGGTAGACCCCACAAGTGAAGTGAGGACTCCAGAAAAGCACAGACAGGAGAGATGTGTTCTTGTTGTAGCCTATCACGTGTGTGGCTCCTACCCACGATGGGGCATTGGCCAAGAAATGGGTGAATTATTCCAAATCAATATGGAGCGTTAATTTCAGGATATCTATGGAATTAGCATTCAATAGCGTAGAAATTTATCTCTTATAATCAAATCAGGAAAATCACATCGAATGTGCAATAATTAATATAAAAGTACAAGAAAGTAGAATTTAGCAGGGCATTCATTTGAATTCTATAAGAAATGTTTGGACAGCGAAGCAGCATCCCTGTGGCTGAATCCCAAAGTGGACGCCCCGAACGAAAGAATAGCAGGTTCTGTGAAGTTCAGGCGAAGTCTCCGAAAAGTATTTCCAACAATCTTTTTCTTGCCGCAGTAAAGCGGCGACAAGATAGAAGAAAGTGATGTATCGTCCCCACCTAATTACAAAACGAGCAGAGGGGGGCAGGAAACCAAACCCGACCTGTGTAAGTAGAAATTCAGGAAGGGAACGCGGCAACGTAATTTGGTGAGAGAGACCTCAAGAATCTTTGTGTTACAGGATTCGCCACGCCAGGGAAGTGCCAGGTGCTTATAAGCTGTAGAAGCAGCCAGAACTGGGTATAATAAGGCTTTTCTAATTGATCGCATCCAAAATCTAGCCGCCGTGATCTGTGCTGTCACTGGTAGAATAGGAAGAACAGGGCCGGATAGTGATGTCTTTGCCAGTGTGCTCAACAGGAGAAGCACTTCGCTTTCCTCCCATCTCGTGGTGAAATAGTGAGCACTGAGGTCAACATGGTGATTGTTGTGACCACGACCATGTGCCTGCACTCAGTGGACCGTAATCACCAAATGTAAAGTCTAGTAAATTTTCTGGATCTGCTTGCAAATGGCACAACGTCTTTGTTGCCTGTTTGAAGTGCTTAACCGCACTGAGGCAGTCAGCACACATGTGGGCTTTGTCAACATTGGGAAAATTTAGTAGGGTTTCTTTCGCATTGTGCATATGCCGCAGCTCTAATAATAAAAGCTCTTAAAGGTACGATGCATAGCTTCGGGTAGCTTGGATCTTAGGGTGTATCGGAATAAAGGAAGCTATTTGTCCTCCTCTTGGGCTAACCGCCGCGTCCGAGTAGATGTCTCAGCGTCCCTTAAGTATGGTCATTTCGGCGATTGGAATAGCATGAACCCATCGGCGGAGCTTCGTCTTCTTGTTAGTGGTTATTGATCTGCAATGCCATGGCAGAAACTTGTCCAAGCTCGTAGTCATAGCAAAAACTTCATAGAAATGGCTGTCTTTCTATGCATCCTTTTCGCTTTCTGGCTCTCTGATAAAAATGGGAATAGAGCGCTGAGGCTGCTGATATGTCGCATATTTGCCAGTATTTATCCCTGTCGGCGTGTGGTATCTTTATGTCTTCTTGCTTGGTGATGCTGATCAAAGTTGTCGCTGCTGTATTGTCTCTATGCGTTTTATCTCTCGAACCCGATTTCCCTATCAATGCACAGCAGAAGTGCCGAAAGAAATCTCCCTTTATATGTTGTAGCTTGACATGGGTATAAGCAAGAAATGCTTCAGAAAGATATATGGGCATACACATTTCACTATCTCACCTGTAAGGAGACATCGCAATAGAAAATAGGAGCAGCTTAGAATTTCTTCAAACTTGCTCATTACTGGACCAGCACCGCCGTCGCCGGCACAACCGAGGTTGGTGCAAGCCCACGCGCATGAGAGTGCTCATCTAAACGGCTTCCATGGTTGCTAACTGAAATCACCATATTATAATTGTGTATAATCGTACCTCGAAATATAAAGACATGCCTACATGGCTGCACGCATGCACTGAAAGCTTTGGCTGCATTTCGATTGCTGACTAAAAAAATTATTCGAACTATGTCACAATTGACTGCTTGCGTTCTTTTTATCCTCCTTTTGTAACCCGTACGTTCGGCGTTATACAATCCATATTTGACTTCAATTCAGCTCTCTTATTTTCTAGTTCAAAAATGATGGTGTTCGCCTCCTCTATTGGGCGTCATGATTACCGCATTTTGTAGTCTTTATAAGTGTAGAGCTAAACTTCCCCTCAGAATAATTTTTTTTTGCACCGGTTACTCCTAATTTGGCGACATGCATCTGAACGAGGCAGCTGTTAATCCGAAAGGTCGCTTGCGTCAATCATGTCGCGGTTTCACGTATACAGGATCATCTTGAAGTCTAAAGATCTAACATTCCATTCCAGGATGGTTCAGCCCTTCAAAACGTTCGTCCCTGTTCAAAATGACATGGTTTTGGGCGGGTTGCAAATTCATATGTACATTTACACCATCGTACATACAACGGGACATCAGTGAAATGTACGCAAGTAAACAAAGCAAGAGAAACAAACCTTTTCTCTGCAACCGCACGACAGCAGATAATTGATGGTACTATGTTGGGAAAGCTAACAAGATAGTAGGATATTAGCGAGAAGAGAATTTCAAAATAGCTAGTGACCTCCCGGGAATCCTATCAGGACGTACAATAACAGTTTATGGCTTTAAAAAGTAGCAGCCAGACAGTGAGACCAAACCGTAATCTGAACATGCCTCATTCTGAGGCACCTAATTTCGCACACTGACGAATTTTATTTATTAATGATCACCAGTGCTTGTTTCGTGCGCGTTAGATGCAGAACATTCAGTTTTTCTCCCATCCCACCTGATTTTCCCGTACAAAATTTCATGTTATGCAGCGAAGATATATGAATTTCCTACAATTTCTTTATCAGTGATTCTGCGTTCTTGCGTTATAATGAACCCTGGAAAGACTTCATATATTCACATCAACTCGTAGACACCCTATTTACTCTTCCATCTGTGCTAATGAATCCATCCTTGGTTACGCTCGTTGTTTCGGTGACCACCGGACGAGGCGACAAGAAAGCCGGACAAGAAGGTCCGAAGAAAAAAAGAGAGACCCGATGGGACTCTTACTTAATTGCTATCCCACGCACGAACGGGCTTCCCGGGTTCGGGAGGTCCGCATCCTGCTCTTCTTTTCTTCTTTGGGCGCTGTCGGATCCACGCGTCCTCCTCTCGCGGCGCTCTCGCCGTAGACGCGGACGTGCGGGACCCAGGGCAATCAGCTCCAAGTGGAGAAATCACGGCGTCAACGGACAGCAGCACAAAGGACACTCGGTCGCGGTGCTCCATTGTGCCTCGTCCCCTGTGCCAATCGTCTCGTGCGAGCTACTGCCGCACAAGCATCGAAAGGATAGTGATGGGCAGTGCCGAGAATTGCTGGTTTGCCTTTAGTAAATTATTGGCGCCTTAGAGTGCCGTGTTCCAACGATTCTTGTTTTTTTCTGTTGGTATGTCTTCATGGTCGTGACTGAGTTGTCGAGATCGCATTCTTCCTATGGCCATTCTCCTGTCCAGCTTCCTTACTTTCCTTCCTGGTGCATTTTGTTATTTGGTTACTTATGTGATGGCGTTGAAATCAATTATCTTCTTCTCGAGAAAAAAGCCTATAAATATAAAAGCTTCCATTTTAACTTAAGCTATGGCTGTCATGGGCTAGAAATGCTTAGCTGGCCTCAGGCAAGTGATTGTATAACAGGGAATACCAGAAACTGCAGCCTGACTGCGTGTTAACGGGTCCTCAGTAAAACAAGTAGCAATAGGCGTACATTCATAGGCCACTAGCAAAAGGTCAAGTACACATAGCAGCATCAAAAGTTAGCAAAAGAAAAGAAGAAAAAATGAAAAAAAGTCAGAAACATTGTAAGTCTCCGTACTTTCAAGTATTATTCTTGGCGATTTCGTGTTTTACTTCGAATATGTTTTTTCAATACCACTACAGCATGGATACGCAATTTGGTCTGTTCAAATAGATTACCTAAATAGGTGGACATTACTAAAACGACAAATTTAAACGTCCAAATGGCTACTTAAAAATAGTCACTAGTCAACATTTTAAACATTTAATTTACTTCAGGGCACAAGTTCCAATTGCGAAATTGATGCTGAGCAGTCATGAAGTCACGTCTGTTGAGCATAAATCCTAAGATTAGCAGCACTTTATAAATTTACGGCCCCAAATCTGCAAATACATACTTTGGTGTTCTAGTTGCGGTCGTCCAGAACTTCATGGCGTATGATCTTGAGAAACTGTTGTCTGGAACGCCAATACCCTCCAGAACTGACATTTCAGTCCAGGTATCTTTAAAGTGATGCCTGCCCAACGATTTCTTGCTAAGAAAAAGATAGCTTCACTATAACTTGTCTTTAATTTTGTAATTACATTCGCACAAAATTATGAACTAAAAGGTTCGTACAGAACCATTTCAAATAAGTCCTCCGTGCAGTATGATATGCAGATACTTGCGTTATAACAGCCAGTTTCCTTTGAATCTCTCCGAACTGAAGCCAAACCAAACGGTATGGCCAATTAGCTCGGCGTAACGTCCTCTTGTGAACTCTCTCACAACCCACAGTAAGAGTGATTAAAAGTCACCATACCGTGTGAAGATCTATGCAGCAGTCACCGGTCGAAGCTCACTCTACAACACTAGCCGCAGCACCCGCACCAAGCTGATAATCGTTAAACATGTTTTGCTGGCGCCACAGAGCATTGTGTCCAGTACACAAACCCTAATCTACACGTGATGCCTTGCGACAGTAATTGACACTAACAAACACTCAAGAAGGGACCATTCTACTACTGAATGAGAAAAACTTCATCTAGTCCTATCGCTTTTACTGTCTGTAGCAAGTCCCAAGTAGACTGGAAGGAACAATATTAACCTTTGTTTACAGCCCGAGCATGCATTGTTATGGATTGGGGGTTCAATCCCATTGCTCGTGATTGGTTGTCAAGATTGGAGTCGGGCATGAATTAGAAGGTAGCTGGCCCATGCCATCGTCCAACTTATCAACGCTGAGGACGTTGATGAAGGGAAGGACTGCTTCTCATCGAGAACGAGGAATATGGCTTTATTTACAGTATCTACATCAGTCTAGCATGACTGCTTAGAAAAATACATCAGCCTAACATGACTGCTTCAGAGAGAGTCAGTCTGACATGACTGCTTGAGAGTGTCTCGAGCATCCGCACAACAGCGGTTTATAAACACCCCCCCCCCCCCCTTGATTCCAAGGGGACGGAAACGTTCGTCCAGTCATTGTAAGCACGCCGCCTCTCCCCGGGACGGCTTACACACACACACGCACACACACACACACACACACACACACAGGTTCACAGTCCGAAACCGACATCACACGAATTTCGTAGAACTCGGAGCGCACCCTCGCAGCGCGCCCGGGTAGCCATTGTCCTGCGTCTTGGTCGGCGCATGGGAAGGAGGCCCCGACGACGTTCCCGCGGCAACTCCCCCGCTCGCGGCAGATCAGCTCCGCGTTGGTGGGTTCGGTAACAATAGTTGGCCCGCCGAACGCATTCAGTCACAATGGCGATTTAGTGACGCCGTGGCTAGAGGTTTGCGGCGGCACTCTAGGAAACGTTGACACCCGTTGTCGCAACTGGTTGGCAACACTTGCACCTCAGCTGGGCCGTTCTTAACAGCACCCAGCTCATTAAGGGTCCTCTTCCCTCAAGAGTACCTTTGTTTAAACGGCCCCTGGTGTTGCGTTTCCCACGCACTGCCCCAACATGCTGATGCGTTTGTGGAAAGGGAGGCACTCCATTCCTCTAGTCCGCCCTATAGCCGGGATTCCTCATTCCTACATTCTTAAGCAAAATTATACTCTTTGGGTCATATCTTGCCACACAACAATAATCGTCATTTGTCTTGTCTGCATTTCCTTTCTTTAACACTGCGATCTCTGTACTTCCAAGTCAAGAACGGCATGCTCGTTATCAGCACGACAGAGCATTCTTGACGGGAAAGTAGCGAGCGCAGCGATTTTATGAAGGGGAGTGCAAGCAAGACAGATGACGATTATTGTTGTGTAGCAAATATACACCCCAAAGGGTGTGCATTTGTTTAAGAGTGTAGGTACAACCCATAACCCGGCCAATGCAAGGCACTCGGTGTTCTGGTCGCTTTCGGCATAAGTGGCAGATCAGCTAATCTCTGCCGATTACTATAATGGCGGGCAGAAAGCGAAGAAGTGTAGTTTGTACCTAGGTATATTAACATACGTTCACATAATTTATATTTGGACCTGGCTGTAAGAATACGCACTTCTAGTACCCTCTTGGTAAGGCACATGGACTCAGGAAGAAATAAGAAAACCGCTATCAAATTAAGATGAATCCACCGAATGATGATGCAATTCATGGAAATAAACAAATAAATAAATAATTAAATAAATACATAAGTAAAAGCAAATGGCCGCTGCACTTAAGCAGGGTTCCAGCTTTCAGTGCTCGCCGTTCCCGTACCAGAGAAACTGAGTCAAAGCATATACACAGGTTGTTAGTTGTTATCTGTGCGCAAACATTCCCGTTCGCAGGTTCAGGAGACAGGAAATATGTGTGATATCATAAAGATCGCAGTGAAACACACCTACATAGATACACACACACAAAGGGGGAAAAGAAAAGGGGGAGAGGGTCAAAAGAAAGAAATGGATAAATAACACTGTGGCTGTTTAGTGCTAGCGGTGTTTCGGGGGAAAATCACGTAGCGCGGACATCTTTTTTCTGCGCGTCGAGCTAGATTGAGATCGACGAGCGGCTACGTGTCCCGGCGGCCAGCGAGGGGGCCATCTCGGTGCCGGCAAGCGGTCTTGATTGTCGCAGTGAGAAACGTGTCTCTTCTGTCCTCTGAGGTCGCTGGGCCTCCATGAGGCCTCCGCGTGATGGCGTCTTTCGCGTCTCCTCGCGCCCAGCGTCGTTCTCCGGTCTACGCTGTACGGCCCCTAGACATCGTTTCGCGCGTTCGCCCAAGCGCGCTTTCTCGCCACGCGCCGAAAAGACCAGAGAAGATGACGTCCCGTAATTAGGTCTCCCGACAAAGTGAACGTCCCCGGGCCGCCAAATGGGAGGCGCATTACCCGGGTCATCTGCGAGTGCGTTGCACCCCGAGACTGTCGATAATCCGCCGAATAAAGTTTCGTAGTGCCTTCCCATGGACAACCAAACACTCAATGTAACTTAATTCACCGAACGCACGCTGAAACAGCACAAACTCGTAAACCTAATGCACTGCCTAGCAAAGAGAGCGAAGAAGACAGATATTAAAATATAGCCGCTAGTACATTTCAGCCTTCCTATCAATGTACGAGATCAGAAGACACCAGAGATAGATGCACTCCTCTTCAAGCTAGAGTAAATGCTTTCTGCAGCACCCCTTGGCCAGCTTACGTGTGTGTGGCCGCATTACCGTACTTGAGACGAATGGCCGAATAATAATCTCAGGCAGCAATAATACTACCATAATACTAATAATACTACCTAAAATGGGTTTTAGGACTTAGTCAAGCTGCTGATGCAGCTTCTTTCCTCAATACCTGTCTATATTCAAATATATTTTATTTATGGGAAATAAAGCACTTACTTACTTGCTTGCTTACTTACTTACTTACTTACTTACTTACTTACTTACTTACTTACTTACTTACTTACTTACTTACTTACTTACTTACTTACTTACTTACATAAAAGAAAAAAAATTAAATTACAGCTTCCCTCAAGCAGCGAATGAGTGACATTCACAGTGAAAACAACACTTATTGACTTCTTGGCGAGCTGTAACTGAGCAGCTGATATGAAATGTTGCACGACGGCAATCGGCGCTTCTTCATGTGTGTGAAATTAGGGCCTATAAACGTACCATCCCTCCAAAACAATTATAGGTTCGTGCTTGGTATTACCGAGATCGATAGAGAAGAGAGTCGGGAGAGACCGAAAGAAGCAAAAGAAGGGAGGTTAATCAGGCTGCCCTGCACTGGTGGTGGGGGAAGCGGGGAGGAAAAGGAGAGGAGAATAAAACACATGATAGTGACCCGCGCGCACTCACGACAGCGTGCACCAAGCCTTCAAAGGCGGTCTACTTTCAGTGGTTCGAAGCCGGCGCAAACCCGGGCCGCGTTTAGCAATGTATGATCGGATAACGGTTTCCCTGCACTATCTCACCATAAAGCATGGAGCACGGCAGATATAGAGTGCGTAACACCGCTCGCACATGCTGTTTTGCTCAAAAATAATTTCTCCTCAGGTTTGCTTGCTATTTTTGTTAAAGAATAAGCTAACTAATTTAGGAACTGTAAGAAACATCTAGCGTTGCAGCGCCAAATGCATAGTACCTTCATAAATTCTGTCCAGGCAATTTCACCACATAGAGATATACAGACGACCGGAAGCAAGAGGAGAGGACATTCAAACTGGAAAGATTGTGTGATTTCGTAAAGCATTCAGGATGCTACCAAACTATGGCAACTTCAACATCCAATATGCAGCTGTTGGTGTAAAACATATTCGGGCTCTTTTATAATTTGTTTCATGTGTGCTTGTGCTCTAATATGCGTCCTTCTTTGATAGAGCCTGGCCAAGCTTATTAAACTGGGAAGGCTTAGGAGTAAGGATCAGCGGCGAATACCACAGCAACCTTCGATTTGCAGATGACGCGTCCTGTTCAGCAACACTGAGGATGGGTTACAACAAATTATTGAGGACCTTATCAGAGAGAGTGCAAGAGCGGCGTTGAAGATTAATATTGACACGTGTACTTGTTTGTCTTTATCGGGCGACATGTTTCACCGACATGTTTCACCGTTACGGAAACTGGTTCTTGGCAAGCTGCGGTCAGTCAGTACCTTCTGCGCCATCTGGGAAGTCTGGCACCTGACGATCCGTACACGGTCAGCAGCTCAGATCGTGTGGCGCAAGTACTAGGGGATAACCTTTCTGCTGTCAACTCGGGTTTCTCGGTTGACATTGAAGAGCTGTTCTATTCCCTTCCCCATGAAGACCTGATCTGCGCAGTCCGGAACTGTATTGAACGATCTGGCGCTGTGTCTTTCCAGAACGCGTGTGGTATTTCTGTGGAAGGTTTTCTAGAGTTGCTTAAGGCATATCTTTCTTCAACCATTGTGAGTTTTCAGGATAAATTTTATGTGCGAAAACGCGGCATTTGTATCGGGTCGTGCGTAGCCCCTGTTTTGTCTGAGATTCTTTTAGCCGATCTTGACCGCTCGCTATCGCGGGTACTTTCTGACGACCGCATCATTCGTGTGTTCCGGTACGTTGATGATTTTTTGATTCTTTTAAATTTAGACCACAACGACGACTTGACACAGGTGGCATCGGAGGTTTTAGCATCCTTCAAGTCTGCTTTTGCCAGCTTTAATTTTACTGTTGAACTTCCTGAAAATTCTTGCTTGCAATTCTTAGACTTAAAATTATTTTTTAATGACCCTGCCCACCTCTGCTGGGCTTACATGCCTAGGTCTAGAAAAGCACCTCTACCCTTCAACTCGAGCCATTCGAAGCTGGTCAAGAGGGGGATTGCGTCAACGTGCCTCAGGGCTTCGTTGGTGAAGTCCTGCCCTCATAAGGTTCAGTCCAGTTTTGATGCCCAAGCTGATCGCCTTCGGTCGGCCGGTTTTCCGCTGGCCCTTCTTCGGGCTGTTGCCGAGTCCCTGTTGAAGTCCTTCCGATTAAGTTCAAAGCCTCGTGGGGTGGACACACAGGAGAGGAGGAAGTATGAAGTTATGCCCTATGTCCACAGGGTCTCGCATGGCCTGAAGAGAGTCGCGGGTAAATTCGGCATTCAGGTTCTCTTTACGGCACCTTATAAGCTGTCTAGTCTGTGCAATTTAGTTAGACCTGATAGAAAAAAGAAAATTGAGTGCTGCACTAACCACAGGAACAAGTTTGTGCCCTGTAGAGCGAATGTCATTTATGAGATTCCGCTGAGTTGTGGCAACGTGTATGTTGGGCAAACAGGGCGCTGCATTAATATTAGATTGTTAGAACACGCTAATTCCCTAGATGATTCTAGAGGACAGCATCTTCCGAAGCATTGCAAGACCTGCAGGCATGACGGGAATGCTCGTACCCCACTTTTCGGCAGGACTAAGATTGTCGGACGCGCAAGGGATAAGAAAGAGCGCAAAATAATCGAAGCCTTTGAAATCGCGAGATTAGGGCCTGATAAATGTGTTAGCGAAGCTTCCATACATTTGTACCGCAAGGAGTTGGCGTTTCTAGGCTTGACCACCTGACAGCTGCTTTTGTCTTTGTGGCCGGTGCGCATGCGTTCTGTTGATGGTGGGAAAGAGGCGATGGTGCATTAAACCAGTTGTTAGTCTGCGCCCGTGTCGTGTGGTTCTTTCTTCGTCTTGTCCCTTTTTTTGCGCAGTTTTTCTTGGATTTCGTAATGCTATACCAACTAGCCCCTCACCGTACGCTTCTAAAGATAAGACATAGAATTACTGGTTATTTTTTTTCAGACTAGTACGTAATGAATTATACGTAATAATTACTGCTAATGAATAACATTTTTCTTAATAAAACAATTACCTTGTTTACTGGGGAACGTTCAGTGCAGTTCAATTAGTTTTTCAGTTTACGATTACAAGTAACTAGTTACTTTGTCGACAAGACAAGTTGTAACGAACGACGCAGCTTTGAGAGCCTGAATTTGGCAAAAAACTACAGTACGACGCCCAAGATCGGGCCAGGCAGCGGCCTCACAAAGGCACAGGCTCAAACAGGCAGACCATGGTGCTGAGTGTTTGTTTCATGTTAACACTCCACCAGATGTTCACCGACGAATTGAAGAGGTAGGTGCTGGTATGTCTGATAGCGAGGACCACTTCTGACGTTATGGCCAGAAAATTACATACGGGCGACCTTTTCAGCTTTTCATTGACCTAACTGGGAGCAACACCTCCAAGTCACAGCCACAATGAAGCGCTGTGTGTCATAGAGGGCCCGGATGTGCTGCAATCACAATCTTGTGCGCAAGGTTTGTATACGTTGCCACACCGCCCAACCCTCTAGCGCGCACATCGAGCTAACTGGATAAGGTCCCGGTCTTGCTCTCCTTTACCGCAGTGTCACTGCTGACGTCATCACAACAAAAAAAGAGGGATGACGATCAACGACTTTTCTTTTAATGGAATTGTTAGTGCAGGTGAGCGATGTATGAAAGGCTTCAGAGGAATCACTGAAAGTGCTAGGCTAGCACGTTCGGTTCGCGGTATCTGTGTAGTGTCCATAAAAGTTCGGAGGAGAGTAGCGCAGACGTAATCGATAAGTATTCTGTAATTCTTCAATCACTTTCATGGGGAAGTAATTGGCAACTTAAATCAATCACATGTTTGAGTGAAGTAATTTTAATTGTAATCACTTACTTTTTTTCGGTAACGTGTACAAGTCTGCTTTTGTTTTTTCAATACAAGATATTCAGGAGACATTGCCATTTTCAAACAACGCAGGCCTCTCTTTTTCACATAGATGAAATATATATTAAAAATGAAATAAGACGCCGGCGCTGAAAAAGAGATAGGTAACAAGAACAACGCGAACAAGAACGCTTGCTTGATAAATTGTTTTGGCAGCGCGCATTCTAAGTCATTGTCTTTCGAAATGACATAGGCAAGGTTTCATGCTAATATACAAAAACTTGTGTAGGACACCTTTGAACAGAAGCAGATAGTGAGAGTGCCGCTTCGTTAGTTGTATTCAGGAGAACTTGCACGCCACACAAATGATAAGCAAGAAATTCAGAGACGGACACGTACTGTTATATCCTTCTCATCACTAAGTAAGGAAGCCCCAATGATATAGTATCGCAAGCTCCCCTTCCCAACCCTCTGCCTTCACCAAAAGATAAAAAATAAAAAAGCGCTCATTATGAGTTCAATACGAAAGTGTGTTACATCATGTGTCTTGAGGGTACGTGTATGGATTAGCTAATGACAAGGATCCTTTGCCAGGGTCACTGCTGTGGAATCACTGCGGCACAGTACCTCTTAGTTTTCAAAAATTTTGCTTAGCATGGGCGGCATACAGTTAAACAAAGTCCAATTAGATGTTGCAAGGAGGGTTCTCATTTAGTTGTACGCCATCCATTTATTTCCTTCTTTTAGCAGAGCGCGTTGGCATTTGCATTTCATAATAACGTCTAAAGAGGGGCTTTGCATGTGCGCATTTATGTGCACATAAACGGAAGAATGCAGACGCAACGCAGTTACGAGACACATGAATTCCACTAATCTGTTGGATGCTGCCCGTAAGAAAATCTGGAAAAAGGGCGGTAAATATCAGATGTCTAAGCTGAACGAGAAACGGCAAAGTTGTAATTGATTATCAGAACCAGAAGGCGGTACGCAAACAGCTATAGATTCAGCTTCGCAGGAGCCGCAAAACCTTTATTAAAAACTCTAGACGGTGACATTTTAATTTTACAGAAGGCGCGCTTGCACAGAAACAAAGCGGCAGGAGCTAAGAACGAAAAAGAAAGATGGTTAATCGATCAAAGACAAAATATCACACACACCAAATTAGTGCCACCGTCCTTTTGTAAAATAAAATGAATAACTGCTGTTTTGTGCACGCTATTGTCTAATAATATCGACTTCGCTGTAGAAAAATTGGATTACTGCTATTATTTAGACCGCAAATATACGCAACAATGAACTGCCGCACCGCAATAAATTGAAAACTTCATAATGTATGCGTATTGTATGCATATATATATATATATATATATATATATATATATATATATATATATATATATATATATATATATATATATATATATATATATATATGTGTGTGTGTGTGTGTGTGTGTGTGTGTGTGTGGGTGGGTGTGTGTGTGTGTGACGAGCACCGCATTATGGCATTTACGGGGAAAGCGGGGTAATTTGAATTCAAAACAGTACCGGGAAGATAACAATTTACGATCAACCTCAGCGTTTCATTGCGAGAGAGCAACTATATGGTCACTCCAAGCGAATTCCTGCCGTCGTCGTGAGGTTCGGTATTTATTTATTTATTTATTTATTTATTTATTTATTTATTTATTTATTTATTTATTTTTTTATCTATTTCCTCAAAGGTCTCTTGTTGAGACATTACATGAGGGAGTGGGGGGTTAGTGACAAAGAAAGATACTACAAATTACAAAAGGGATATTTTTGACGAGTCGCTTGAATGCAAGTGGGTCGGTGATAGTGGCAACTTCGGTGGGCAGGCCATTCCACTCTCGTGTTGTGCGCAGAAAAAATGAATGCTGAAAAGTCACGGTATGGGCTTGTGGGGGATATACTGTGTTAGAGTGACTGGTGCAGGAAATGTGATGTGCTTTTTTTAAGTACGGGTTGTGAAAAGGCAAAAAATGAAAAAAATTATGACAAACGTTAAGAAGTGCTATTCTACGGCTTGAGACTAGAGAGGGTAAGTTTATTTGGGCTTTTCGTGCTGAGATGCTTGAATTGTACGAATAAGTTGACAGAATAAATCGTGTCGCGCGGATTCTGAACCGACTCGGGGGCGTTAAATAGGTTATTGTGGTGGGGGACAAAAAGAGCATCGGCATACTCCAGTTTGGGCCGCACAAAGGTTAGAAAAGCAAGTTGCTTAATACTGAGAGGAGCGAGGAAAAGGTTACGGCGTAGATAACCTATTACGAGCACGATTAGCAGAATTTATTGTGTGGTTAACATGACAGATCCAAGTTAAGTCACGCGAGATATACACACCAAGATATTTGAATGAATAAGTTGTTGCAATCTACTTGTTATTGATGCTATAATTAGGCATATCGTAATTACGACGACGAGGAATAGACATTGACATGGTTTTAGCTACATTTAATGACATGAGCCGAGTGTTACACCAGTTTTGTATGCGCGACAGGCCGTTTTGTAACGCCAAATGGTCGGTGGAGTTAGTAACTGCTCGGTAAAGTACACAATCAACTGCGAAGAGTCGGATATGAGAAGAAATATTACAAGGCAGGTCATTGATGTATATTAAGAAAAGGAGGGGACCAAGTACGGTACCTTGAGGTATACGCCTGAAAGCACGGGTGTTAAGGATGAAGAGTGTGAGTTAGCGTATACGAACTGCTGACGGTTAATGAAAGACCTTCGAACCCAGCTTAGAGCACAAGGATGAATGTTAAGAGGGCATAACTTTATTAAGAGACGACCATGAGGAACCTTATCGAACGCTTTTTCAAAATTTTTCAAATACATTGTGTCAGTTGGGATGTTACGATTTAGGTTTAAATATAAGTCGTGCAAGAAAAAAAGCAAGTTGAGTGTCACAGGAATGATTTTTGCGGGAACCATGTTGACTTGGGTGAAAAAATTTGACATATGTTAGGAAGTTAGAAAGATGCGAGTATAAATTATGTTCCAGTATTTTACAAGACACGCTTGTTATGGAAATAGCTATATGCCACGCTATATGCCATGCCATGCAATATGAGATGCGATATATGCTGGTTATATTGTCACATCATTGTGTCACTAGAGTTTGTCATACCAGGTCTTACATTCACGAGAACATTATTCCTCAATGTTTTGAGATTGGCAGCCAGCACACAACTGTCATGAATGAAACAAAAACTGACAGCGCATGCCTTTTATCTTAAATATTTTCATACATAAATATTCAAAGTGCGAAACAATAGCAGAATTCAAACTGAAAATGATGCAACATTATTGGCGCCTCTGGGATCGGCCCGGGAAAAAGATTCGAAACATATCCGATATGAAAAAGTGGTGTTAAAGTCGATAAGAAAGAGTTGGCATGAAGTAATAAACATAAATGATATTGGCCGAATGCAGGATCCAAAAAGAGGACCCCTACAACAACAGCTCGTTTTCACTTAGCTTACGTTTACTTCAATTAATACTACAACTGAGGCTACGAGTCTTACACTTCCTGTAACATTCTAACATGTTACTATCGCAGTCATTGCTTCGCCGTTATGAAAAAACTAGTCTTTTCTTATCAGAGTATGAAAGTTCCTTTCGTTTATCCTATAACTACAGCTACCATGGACTACCATGTACGCGCTTGTATTTTAGCACATAAAGGTGTGTTTTCGGCCTACACAATCTTCTTTCACGTAGTGAAAAATAAGTACCAAGAAATCAACAGAAGGCAGATATTCAAAGCACTGTGGGTGAGCTGGTCTCGAATACGTAATTGTTTCATTTTTTTTAATCAACAGCGAAACAGGGCGACCTAGTTTGCGGAAGCAAAGAGCAAGCTGCAGTCGTTTCCGTCGCTTTTTATGCTGATTTTGTGCGCTCTTTATTTCGAGGGGCCAAAGGAAGTATTTTCAAAGCCTGGAAAACAGGTCGTTTGAATTGGACAGAACGCAATCTAGCTGAATATGCGCAAAACTAGACCGAAGGATTTAAATGAATACTCGGGAGGGAGAAGCATTTCCTTTCAATTTCTCAATTTAATTGCTTATTTTCTACCTTCTTTTCTAACTTTATCTGTTTCTTTTTTCGGAAGTATTAAAGAGCCTTAGCAACAGAACACATTAGCGACTTTTATTTATTCCTTGACCTATGTTCTTCACTACGGACAAATATAGTTCAAATGGCGATGGCTATTTACGCCATCGTGAAAAGCTAAGCAGGATATATTGCCACTGCATTCTTACAATGGTGTCTTTTTACTACAGGTACACGAAAAGTGTGGTAGCTCTCAGTGAAATATGTAGAATCTGCATTAGCACGCTACGCGACTTATTGTATATATTGGAAAATTAACCACCTACCCTCCCCCTCTCCCCCCTATTGTGTAGGTTGATTCATTGCGATCGGAAATGGTTATGCTGGTTTGTCTATGCCCGGAATAAACAGCTATGCGATAGATTCTTGCAGAGATTCTAGGGTTTTTAAAGATTCTCTAAAGACAAAATGGATTTGTGCTTGCGTCATTAAATTAGTCTCCCACAATACGAAACAAAGAAAAGCCCCTCTTAGCATGAGAAAGCGCTTCAGAAAAGATGCGAGAAGGAAAAGATGGCTGGCATCGCCGCCTTGAAATTCTCGCACCGGCTCGATGTGACGCCATGAAACAACGCGTCCTCGGGCCTTGGGGAATTTTTACTAGTAATAATGGTCTAGTCTAAAATATCCGAAGACTGAACTTCGCAAGTTCCAAGAACGTCTAATGAACCACTAGGCGGGCGAAATGCAAAGAATTACATTGCACTTCGTGACGTCACACTGGCGTTGCGGCCTTGGGGTTTTGGCGCGAAATAACAAAAATGAGGCGTTTATACTTATTTTTTCATCTAATAATCAACTTATTACCCCAAAAATTGACGAAAGTAGAGTTATTCGGGAACATTTTCTTAATCTAAACTGTTTTTCTTTTTAGTGTTGCGTTAAGCGAAACTTTCTTCGACGTAGCCTACCACGGTATACTGCGTGCGTCGGTCAGACGGTGAGTGTCTCGCAGTTGGCGTCTGCATATATATATATATATATTCGCACCACCAAAGCAGTGCGAATGTGCGAACCTCTGTTATGCTTGATGAGACAATGTATAACTGCACAGCACCTATAAATATCTAATGTAGCTGCACAGGCGTGTGTATGTGTTTCTCCCTCTGTGTGTGCTCTTCCTTTTGACCTTTCTATCTCCTTTTAGCCTTCCGCAGTGAAGGACTTATCAAACTGTATGCTTCACGTTCGGTTAAGCACTCTGCCTTTTGCTTCTCATTTCTCTCTCGCTCTCTCTAGGTATCTCCAAAACACACAGCTATGCCATTAAGAAATCTATTTATCCATTAAATGACCTCATTATTTAATAAACAAACATAATCCTAATGTGATAGCGCAGGACATCGTCCGGCTTATGTTGTTTTCTAACTTCGGTTGTTTCATTCCTCAAAAAGCTGTGAATATGCCATCGATTCCTCCGGTCTATATAACACGACTTTCGTGCGACAAAGTGGGGCCAGTGACAGCGCACCGGTCTTATGCGTTTTAAAACGATAAATCATTACACAATCCCTGCAAGTATGACGCCCGCTCATAAATTTCTCTAAAGAGACCACAAACTGTTATCTAATCACATTATTCAATGGTTAATTTTATTTTCTTCATATTTCTTATATCTGGCCTCCTCCATTCTTGATTAAGTGTGACACAACCTGTGTAAAAGCCATAAATGTGTTCACGCATGTTTCCCACTTCTTTCTACTGTGACCCTTCCTCCTTCTTCCCTCGACAAACATCTAGCATCGTCTGAGTGTTCGTTACATTTCTGCGTCGGCGTCTCGCAATTTGCACCCGAATGAAAAGCTGTTTGAACACAGGAAATTCTGTAAACTGTGTGGCGCACAAACATAATTTGTATGAGATTAAACTTGAGACCTCTGCGGGGCATGACCATTGCATGAGATTACACGCTGAATAAAAAATAAGGAGAAGTGTACGCATCGATTCGGGTAGGGAAGGGAATCGAGCAGTCGAGGACGACAGAAAATTAGGCGGGTTGATGGATGGACGGATGGATGGGTCGATGAGCTTTACTGTGATCCTTTAGGGCGCGCGTTAGCGTACAGCGGGCCGCTCCCACGTCGGGACTGAGAAGCCGAGCCTCTCCGCCACGTCGTGGGCCCGTTGGACAGCCCATAACTGTTCTTCAAGGTTGGGGCTCCACAAAACTGCATCGCAACGTGAAGAAGTGTTGCTTTCATCACCACGTAACACGGGACACCACCAGAGAACGTGATCTAAGTTATGTGAGTCCTTGCAAAGTGCACGTGCATTTGTTGCTGAACTTCGGCGTAAATCCTGTGAAGAAGTAGGGGGTTTGGATATGCCCCCGTCTGTAGAAATCTTAGCGTTAAAGCCTGAGATATATTGAGTTTGCGATGTGGGAGGGGGTAGATGCTCCGAGCCAAGTAAAAGTGCTTAGTAAGTTCGTTGTACGAGGAAGGAGAGTCCCGATTGTCTGTACCCCCAATATCACGCTGTCCGGTAGCTACGAGGTCAATGATCCCTCGCGCAGCATTGTGTGCCGACTCACTGAGGTTGGGCGGGGCACCGTCAATCTGTCCCATGTGGGCTGAGAACAATACGACTGTGTGTGGCTTGAACTCCTTGCTTCCTAGTATCCTTAGGGCCAGCTTAGATATGGTTCCTTTGGCAAATTCCTGAACGGCTGATATCGAGTCACTGTAGATTGTTGTCCTCTTGTCGCCCAATAAGGCCATCGCTATTGCAACCTGCTCTGCGATCTCAGAGGACATCGTCCGAATCGAGATTGAGTTCGTGGCTTGAGTTTCATGGCCTACGCTAACCACAGCGAAATCCCGTCCGTGAGCGTAGCACGCTGCGTCTACGAAACTGTTCTCCGAAGCCCGTTCACGATCCTTTTTCAGTAGGACTCTCGCGCGTGCCTGACGTCTTCCAACGTTGTATTCCGGATGGATGTTTCGTAGGATTGGGGCGACAGTGATGCGATCCCGCTGCTCTCGAGAGATGCTGCAGAACTTTGTCCTAAATATTGGTGGGAAGGGGGGGGGGGGGGGGGGGGGTACGCCCAGCTACTGTAGGATGTGTCTTCCAGCTTGTGTGGTAGATAGTCTGGCGAACTGGGCCCTCTCCTGCGCTTCCGCGATTTCCTCTAGCCTGTTATGCATGCCGAGTTGAAATAAGTGTTCTGTGTGTATATGGGGAGGCCGAGAGCTCTCTTGATTGCCTCCCTCATTAATGCGTTGAGCTTATCCCGCTCCGATGTTTGCCAGTTGTGCATGGCCGCGACGTAAGTGAAATGTAACAATACGAATGCATGTACCACTCTCACGAGGTTAACTTCTGCGAGGACCTGCTGCCGGTTGGCCACCCTTCTTATTAGTCTGATGGCATTGTCCGTCTTCTTAGTGAGTCGCAGGCGGGTTGATTAAATCAGGAAACTTGCAAATGGAACTTGGAATCAGCTAGCACAAGGCAGGAGTAATTGAATATCGCTGGGATAGGCCTGCAGTGCAGTGAACATAAAAATACGCTGATGATGATAGCATTTAATCAAGCTCTTTGTTTCATATAGAATCCAAGATGTGTGTTGAATCTGCACAACGCGTAGACATCATGTGGCTCTCTGCATAGAATTTATATTAAATGGGTTAAGGAAGCTTCGCCTAACGTTGATTGCAAGTTTTTTTCGTGCGGTTTTAAGAGTAACGTGGTGCGTGCAATGATAAAATTAGCTCGA
Source organism: Dermacentor andersoni (assembly GCF_023375885.2). Classification (NCBI taxonomy): domain Eukaryota; kingdom Metazoa; phylum Arthropoda; class Arachnida; order Ixodida; family Ixodidae; genus Dermacentor; species Dermacentor andersoni. Next base: position 173,893,685 of record NC_092818.1, read on the forward strand.
CAACGCTGATCGCATACACGAAAAAGTTCTTGCGCTACAATGGTTTGTAAGAGCAGGTGATTAACTGATAAATTGGTTTTAAAAAACAAATGTCAGCTAATAATTATGTCGGACATAAAATTAGGTATGGCCCCCAGCCGATAGCGTTTCAGAACTTCTGAAAGAGAAATGTTTTGTGAATCGGTGTCCGCTTCTTTAAATCATCGTTGCACATTGTGAAAGATAGTTCTGGCATTTGATGCGACGAAGGCAGGAACTATATAGGTCCTTGATAACGAGCTGTGACATATTATATCGTGCTGAAATTCACGATAGCTTATCTGGATTGACGGATGATTGATTGGTGTGCGGCAGGCGAATGCAAGAGGAGCATCGCTATTGGTATATTTCTTTGAAACAACATGCATATTATTCGAATAGTAAAGGAGCAACACGTTTCTTTTCTTTTTAGCGAACAAGATCTAACAGTATGATGAGTCTTCAGATCATCAATGCCATGTACCAGGTGATGTTAGTCATGATTAAATATTATAGCGGTGCAGTTTTTGATGACCGTGACTAAAAGCATATTGCTTGCTTTGCGACTGTAAAGGGTAAGCCACTCAGTATTTTCGTATATGGTAATAATATGTAGAAAGCGAAACAGGGTTGATTCGGACGTTCCTTAGAATGCCCTATAATTTGTTTTATTTTACATGTTCCAAAATTTGATGCCTGAGAAACTGATTAATAATACTTGACCACTTGTTCAATTACGAGGAATAAAATGAAAACGAAAAAAAAGAGAAGTTGCGAAACTCATTTCGTAGAGCAGCCAGCAGCATGCTTTATAATTGCGTGCACCTTCTGATGTTCATGCATGCATTCAATTTTTGACGTAAATTACCTGCCCAAACCTGTGTGCCCAAACACTTCAAGTCAAAAGGTTAGAACTAAGTGTAAACGTTAGAATTATCAAATATATCAGCCAGCCTGTAAAGGAGAAATTGCTCTCTATGTCACAGGCCACTTAAAGAAATAGGCGAGATAGAGTAACGTACACAGCGAAATTGCACAAGAGAAAGCTTGAAATGTATTCCATGCATGAGGGCTGAAAGCTTTTCGGTGAGAACTGCGCGAGGACGTGACAAGGAAACAAACAAACTCGAGTGCAGTCAATGAGAAGGTTAATACCAACAGGTATATGGTACAAGAATATGGAAGAAACAGGGCCCGATGTAGGAGAAATAATTTGAAGAAGTGGTGTTTAGCTGGGCTTGTTGGTGCATATAAACTTTTGGGTGAACTGCGTCATCGGGCCCTATTTCTACCATGTTCGTGCTCCACATACCTGTTTACGCAGTTCACCCAAAACTTAACATGCGCCAACAAGCTCGGCTAAAAACCCGTCTTCAGTTTGTGTCTTCTACATCGGGCTCTGTTTATATCATAACTTTGCACCATATACATGTTTTCATTAACCTTCTCATCGACGCAGTTGACCCAAAAGCTCATGTGCAGCAACAAGCCCAGCTATACACCCTTCAACTGAAATTTCGTCAAGCAAATGTCTTCAAAGGGAGAGGCCAGCGGGAAACTTCTTGAGCCGCAATTCAGAGTCACCTCGTATGAACGTATGTCGTGGTAATTTATACAATATTTTTTCTCTTTCTCTCTTCTACCGCGTTGTTGCGCGACAGCACTCTGGTCCGATCACTGCTACCGCTACAGCCTCTTTGGAACGAACACAAAACAAAACCCCATTTTATTTCATTTTTTTTTTTGTGTGTGTGGCCAGGCCGCGCCAACTTTCAGTCGTTTTCAAGAGCCCTTCGTTTAGGAAGCGTTAATCCATACCTAAATGAAATCGTGGCCACCCGTGTGACTTTGACACATTTAAGTTAGGACGTGCGTGCGCGCACTAGATAGCCCATCAGCTTCGCTTTTTCCATCCCAAATCGGTCGTCCCGATACGGTCATTATCGAAAATCATTAGCGCAGCAATCTCTCAGACCAGTTTAATGATCGAATTTCGTAACCGATTTCATGGGGACGTTTCGAGTTAGCTTTGCTAGGCATACAATTGCCATTTGTTTCTAACATGGCGCAATAACGACCGACGCTGTCGTGTGACCGACACCCTCGTATAGAACGTTACATCATTGCAGACGAGAATTAGCAGCTTCGAGTGAGATAAAGTATTCCCTCTGTCACCTGCTTCCAGGCGGTACTTTAAACACGATTCAAAGCCACACGCCTTATTGCGACAGCCAGGAGGCCTGCATCGCCTTTAAAGTCAGCGAGAACAGGCGGTGAACGACTCTTCGCCCGTTGTGGCCATTATTCACTGGTGTCGAATTCGCCTAGAAGGTTAATCAGTGTCGGCAATTTGGAGTGAATAGGGAATCGTTTGTATCCCGAAGTGCCCCAAACGTTCGTTTCTTGCCCGCGCTAACGTTCTCCCTGGACCATGCGCATGGCTTTGCGCAAGGTTGGTTTGGTTCGTCGTGCTCTTTCGACTGTTCACGCGGACTTGTAGACGTGCAGAGAGACTGGTTAGCTTTCAATTTCTGGATACAATGCCTTCTCCGTTTTCTCAATTTTGGGGTTCACCCTTTGCTTCAAAAATGTTTAGCTAGCTTCTTCTTGTAGCACAGCAATGTATTCAACTCCTCGCATGGTATTAAAAGAGTGCAACATTTTCTTCGGATGCACACAAAGTGAGGCGCGCATGCGATCAGGATAACGTTCAATAATATCTATTTTATTATTTGAGAGTGATATTGTAAGTGCTTCCTTTATCAGTTTTTCGCGCAACAATCAGCCATGGGCCCGGACCGTGGTCTTCAAAGTAGGAATGCAGTAAGCACCAGTGTGCACGCATGTCACTTTACTGTCATTGGCTAACGGGCATGTAAGAGCTAGCTAACGCCGCTACCAACTCGGGCCAACATTTTGTTTGACAGTGCTCGAGATGCAACTGACGAGAAATCACTGTCTGTGACTGATACTCTACAAGGCAAAGCCATGACATCCGCCGGCTTAGCACGAGTTTCTTTCAAGGCACCTGGTGTCTTCAGAGAGTCACATAAACCCGCCGTGAAGGATAAAAAAATATTAAATTATGAGGTTTTAGGTGCCAAAACCACGAGCTGATAATGAAGCACGCCGTAGTGGGGCACTCCGGAAATTTGGACCACCTGGGGTTCTTTAACGTGCACCTAAATCTAAGTACATTGATATTTTCGCATTTCGCCCCCATGGAAATGCGGCCCCCATGGCCGGGATTCGATCCCGCGACCTCGTGCTTAGCATCCCAGCACCATAGCCACTAAGCAACCAAGGCGGGTACGTACACCGTGAAAGATAGGCCCGGAATCAGTTGTAAAATTAAAATATAAAAGACTAATTGAAAACGAGGAAAAGAATATTTAAAGAAACATTAGGTGAAGAAAATAAACGCTAAGCGAGTAGTCCAACCTATGGGCACAGAGAAAGATAACTTAGAAAATATTGATCGCAAGGAGAATTTTAAGTAGGAATTATTCCGGCAGCCGGTTTCTTGTACAAGAATAATCAGAAAAATCCACGCAGATAACTTCACTTCCGAACCAATAAACATAACTTAAGCTTTATTAGCTACAATACGTAACTGTTATTATTACTAGAAACTGGCTAATTTGCGATAACTTACCAAGTGGGGCAAGGAGCCGCATACCTGAACTTTTTCTATAACTCTTTTTCCTCAGGTCGTCCCGCAAAGCCGCTTTTTATGCATATTTTGTGTTTTACACCGTCCTTGTCGTTCGCTATATGTGACCTTACTGGAACACAGCTGCCTATGAATAGGTTGATAGCTGCTTCCGAATTTTCAATCGTTTTTTCAATGCGATACCTGTTAAGGCTAGTAGCAAACTGCCGTGACGCAGCCGGAGATATCATCCTTGTCTACCACATCCGCGCGCACACGTTGGAATTTATTATGGAGTGTGGTGCAACCGGTACACGGGCTTCTCGTCTCGGCATGTTCGCATGTGTGTACGATTATAGATGCAGATTTAATTTACTCTCTTTAACTAACTCCGTCCTAGGTTTTCGTACCTGCGACGTTGCTTCTTAAAAATGTTTTCGTTATTATTATTACTACTATATCGCGAGAATGAGTAGTCGTCATCATTGTATAGATATATATTTTGTTTAATATATTTTATTAAACAATTGTGTTCATTTTAATGATGCATCCATGGCAGGAATCGGCAAAAAGAAAAGAAGACCCTTGCAAGAGCTAAGGAGTGGCCGGCGCCTTAAATTGTGCGTCAAGATCTCCTTATATCATACAAATTTTTAAAAAAAGCACAGCACCACTCGGGTTTCCATTCTGCTAGAGAAAGTGAGGATTATAAGTATAACAACGGTGGGCTAAAAGGAACTTCGGCCGAGGAAACATTAACAAAATTCTCTGCAAGATAGGCGCCGCACGAGGTTCATGTTGCTGGGCAATTATCGCGAGCGTTTCCGCTTCTGCACGTGAATGGATGCAACGTGCTCGTAACGAAGGAAGGAGAACGGAACTGAAAAGGCACCTGCCTCAGCAAAAAATGTTACAAGACCTTTACAAATATGTGAGCTTGTCCTGAATAGACCGCGGCTTTGTATTTAGGCAACGGGACGCAGATATGGCAAAAGAAAAAGAAAACTTACCTGGCCATACAAAGTCGAAGAAAGACACGATTAGTGCCAGGGCCCACGTAGAAATAAGGCGCGAATGTCGCATTGCAGCGAAGGCCCGACAGCACAATCAAGCACGCCTTCTCAGATATCTGCGAAAAGAGTCCACACAGAAAAAAAAAAGAAAAAGAAATGGAGGTGAGAATTTACTCGACTTTTCAGCTTGCTTGGCGCACAATCGTTTTTAATCTCAATTTCGAAAGCAATAAACACGTAACGCACATTGATTTGAAAAAGTTTTATTCACAATAACTAACTGTAAATAAGTGCTTTCAGTTGTTGCAATGGCTCAGTGGCCAAGAGAGAGAGATGTAGAGGGAAGGCAGAGAGGTTAACCACATATTAGTCTCCACTTTGCTGCCCTACACTGGGGTTGGAAGGTAGGAGTTATGACTGTATAGATGTAGTAATATATTTTGTTTATTGTATATTATTAAATTCAGTGGCAAAGGAGTTCTACAAGACATATAACACTCCTGAAACTCGGTTCATGAAACGGCCTATGTCAGTCGAGGTGAGCCTTTCAAACTTAGACCTCAACTACGCATCAATTTATTCTGTTCCCGACTTTCGCAACTGGTGTGATACAGGTAGCGTTCTCAATGAATTAAACCTTCGAGTACCACAAGAACCCACATGTAGAGGTTCCCAAAATCGCTAAATACATGTAGAATGTGAGTATGATGATAACGATGGCCACCATGTAAATATACAGCAATAACCTTTGGACGATGGCTGAGCACGTCGCTGGCGCAGAAATCAACGAGGGCGTTGATACACTGCGAGAAGTCGACATGCCTCAGTGCCCGTATATAGACTTGGCTGTGTATGCACTATAGACTCTTCTCTTTTTTTTTTCGTCGCTATATTCCTTGACTACAGTGCAGGGTGGCAAACCGAACGCGCGTCTTGTTGACATCCTATACCTCTTCTTGTTTCTGTCTCTCCCTTACTGCGCCTACACAATATTCCACAGAAACGGCACGTGAGAAAAAAAAATGATAGCCTTCTTTTTGTACAGAAAGCAGTTAGCGACAGAACTGAAGTTTTACAAATTTCAGCTCTACGCTACCCGTGGACGCCATTCTCAAGAACAACGTCTGCTTTATGATGCGCAATGCATCGCTCTGGTTCGCTAGAGTATCGCCTGTTGTGGCCACGAAATGCACGCGAAGACGCCACTGCCACATCTGAGAGTCTCTGGCCTCCAATACCCTGCGTACATTTCGAAGCGCGAGCAATGCGTCATAGCCCAATGACTTGCGCGTCCGTCTTATATTGATGTACCTTGACGTTCTCTCTTCGTTGGTTGTCTGACAAGAGGATTCAAAGATACCATTGACGCCTTTGATTTTCGTTTCCTCAAGCCCAGACATTGTTTTTCCAAGCTACTTGCTATCAGTTTATTTCTTTTTGTCTTTATTGCGTGTTTCTTGTCTGCGTTCCCTTCTACTTTCCTGCGTGTGATATATATATTTCCATTTATCGTGCTATTTGCACTTGCTGCTACAATTTGTATTTCTTGCATTCCTCCCCTGCAGTGCCACGCATGGAATGTGGATAACGAAATAAACAAATGAAATAAGTACATTGACTCAGATACATAAGTGAAATCGCAATGATGGTCGCGGACAGCTCGTTTCCAGGGCTAATTCGGCTACTCTCAACGCGTTTCGATCATGTTTGTGTATGACGCCTAATGTGTGTCAATGTCTGAGGTGACACGCATCTCACAGCGAACCGTTGAACATAATGCGCCCTTCTAGTGGCAGGTCTGCATGCATTAGAGATACCCATAAGCCGATTGTATATGTGCAAGTATTTTGGCGTGATTTATTCTACAATTACGGAGAACGGAGACGTATACGGAGATGTATACGGAGACGGAGACGTATTACGGAGACGTATACGCGCATGTGTCGAGACTCACTATAGTGTGTGGTGCAACCTATACTCGCGTTTTCTTTTTGTTTATACCAGTGCGTCCAAGACAATATGTCAACTTCGAGAAGAACCGTAAACTGGGTGAGGTATTTCTAGTTTCAACGACTCTTTTCATAGCTTTGTCCATCGTGTTGTGGCTTTCTTTTTTCCCGTGTCAGTTTAGCACTACCTTGCCACCATATGGGATTCATTTGCTTTTTTTTTATTATTTATGTTGCCAGAGCGTTGCTGCTGTTCGAAATTTGACAGGTCCCCTCTTCTTCATCTGTACACCGTGTTATCCTCATCCCGCTCCACGCGAGCACAAACCCCGCAAATATCACAAATCTGTACTGCGGCAGGCCGCAAGGTGGAGAAAAAAACATGAAAAGGAAAATTTGTGATCTACCGGCAGTAGAGAAAGCTACTATGAAAATCCTTACGGGCTTCCGAGAAAATAAAGCTTCGCAGGGAAGAAAAATTCCCACTGGTCCGTGTATACAAGCTTTGAAGGATTTAACTTTGAGAGCATTCATGACGTCAACGAAGTTTTGCACATGTGGCTTGGTGCACAATGAAAATGATCTTTCTGTTCAGATGCGGTGGAGCGGCACGTGCACTGGTGGTAGAGATTCTATGGAAGCAAATGAAATAGCGCCACAAGCACGTAGTCACTTCTGTTTGCATACGTTAATAAACATACGCAAAATTGGGGCCTAAGTATTTTTAATGTCCTCTTATTGCCCAGGCTATATGGTTTATAAATGCACATATCTGTTCTGTGTCTGTTATTTCCCAATCAACTTGATTTTCTTTTATAAATGATGTAGACCTTAGAAAAGTCTTTTGTGAATGTCTACCTTTGCTCCTCGACATCAATGTAGCCTATACTGACGCTGCAAATAAAGATTCTTCGCATTCTACGTTGCATATACATTGTATCCTTTTCAGTATATGAAATAAAGCGCAGTGAAGGTTTCGAAAACCAAGGGACGCTGTGTCTATCCCGAATAGAACGAGTAAAGATAAAGACAGACGTGCGATGCGCTTTATTTTCCAGAAGTGAATCTGTAAGACCCTGACGCTGGGGCGTAAATTTCTTTTTGTTCCTTGTTCGACATTCCTGGGAATTTACCGGAATATTCTTGTTGCCCTTCACTTCTGTACAATAAATAGACCATTCCCCAGAGACGACATACATATTCGTAAGGCACAGATAGAACGTTACATAAAAGGGCTCCTGTTACAGTAACCAAGATATTGTTGACAAGCTCTCAGAAACACCTCACAAAAGCCGGCGGGTGCAAAGATTCCGTCCACATATCACAATATTTGTTTTGTTTATTACGAATGTGAGATTCTTCGCCGATGATATTTTGCTAGCCTTAATATGATTTTTTAATGGTATGAGAACATGTAGTTAAAGAAGCAAAGATCGAAAACACTAAACAGAAAACAACAACAGAAGGCAACAGCCAACAGCCAGCAGAAAATACTTTCATAGTGATTCATACTGCTCGCTTCTTTGTAATCTTTGTCCGCACTGGCAACAGTAAAATTACAAACATTTTACTGTAGGAATTCTGCAGAATGTGCTTCTATACTCTATCCACTGCAGCCTGTGGCTCGTGTTAACTTGCGTACCTTCCAAGGTAGGTTTTAATGGGCACAGGTGTGTTAACTAGTGATGGCCAACTACAGCACGTGTGTCAGCAAGCATGAAAAAAAAATTTTGACATCGACCTTTCAAGCTCGTCTTGAAATGAAGCCATTAAAAGCTCAAGGCTGTACGGTGCTACGAATTTTGAATAAGCTAAAACAAAAAAAATTGTTCACCTCATAGCTCCACTCATTCTGTGAATCGGACTTCGTATAGGCAGTCAGAGGTGGTCGAAAAAGAAAAAATAATATGTGCCTATTGTGTAGCGGAAACCTATTCAATGTTCTCTAACGTTATTACAGACTAATGATTGCTATCTCTAAGATGATACCTTAAAGGTCTTGGGACGTGTGCGTTTAGTGAAGCGTGACACGTACAGTTATGTGGGTATATTTTTTTCAGATTGTGTGAAGTATTTGGGCCCAAGGAAGCAATAATTAAAATATATGATGCGGTACTATTGGAACGCATATCATTTATCCTATATCTTAGAAAGCTCTTCCGAGCAAGTGCACGAGAAAAGAATTGAGGACAAGTGCAAGCATTGCTACGGCAGTGTTCACTAAATCAAGTGAGGAGAATGCGCAGGGTGAAAGGAACGAATCTGCTCGGTGATGTCGTCAAGGGACACGAATATACCACGAAAACATTTGGAACCTTCAAATTTTATTATAAAGCTGAAAGGTGGACGCGATCTTATCCGAGGCAAGTAGAGAAAACATAAGCCTCACTACAGGCCCAGCTTACGTATCAGGGGCTTCTCTCTCTTTTCGCCGAGAATGTCAGTTGCCAAAGTGCGCAACAAAACGTGCGCGCAAGAGTCTAAGCTTACAGTATATCCATCTTGCAAGTCAGTAAAAGCGTTTGTCGTCCGTGAAATGGTATTTCCAGCAAGTGGCAGGCAGGAGAAGAAAAAGAAAGCGAGAAGCGACGTTTAGCAGGAAAAATAAAGGCAACAAGGGAAGTGAGCGGGAAGGGATGTTCAACACACAACGCAACCTGGCAAATCACGGGAGCACTCAAATGGAGCGTCGCTCTAGTGCAGCAACATTGACGCCCGCCTCTTTCAGCACTGCTGTTACAAGACTGTTTCTGGGAACGTTTCAAGCGAACGCCTCTGCAGATCCCGCAGAACACGGCTTGGTCGCCATTGTTTACAGACCTCTCAAGAACAGAGAGTCCTGCTACGTTGAAGCGTTTGCTAAGATAGAAAAAAATTGGAAAGGAACACGCCAAGCGATAAAAGCTGCGCAGAGTGTTGTGGAGTCTCCGGGAAAAGCGACGAAAGATGAGCCCCGGAAGTGTGGCCGTGTCCAAAACACGAAACAAGGAAGCGAAGGCTTCGCCCTCGAATGAAGTCCATATAAAGCATCTTCTCACTGCATTCGCTACAGCGAATGGCTTCATACTTGTTTGAGTTTCTCTCTTTTTCGCTTCTCCACTGTCCACCTGCTGCAGCACTCCTCGTACGAAGCCCTACATTGTACGAGTGGCCCCGGCGCGAAACTGAACGGCAAGCTTTCCGGTGACATTGGCGCCATTAGCGCCATCTGGATCGCATTTCCAATACAGAACTGTTCGCTCTGAGAGCGAGGCACTCACCAAAATTTTATTTATTCTTTCTTCGTTTGCCTTACGGTTGGGAGATAAAAAGCTTCGTTCTAACATTACTTGCTTGTATCACTTCCAGACTGGTGGGGCGAGTGATATGGAAGCTGAGCAAGCGAGAGAAAGGTTCTCGTAAATTCTGTTATAGAGGAATATGCGTAGTAACGCAGTCACTACCGAACATTCCAAAATCAACTATGCTACACTTCACACAGAATGGACACAATATGAACGGCACAGATCTGGCTCCCACAGAACGGGCACAAAGCGCACACAATATGATCTTACCCAAAGGCCTCGTTTGGTCAGCCTCACATGCACAATTTCATCGTGATAAAGGTTATTAGATCTAATAAACTTGTGGGGCAGTGATCGTTACAAAGCCGTTTTCTCTCATAAAAAGAGTTTCTAGCAGAGCAGCTTAAATTTCGGTGTGCATAAGATGGCCTGCTAGGCGTAATACAAATAAAAAACTCTGACCTATATTCGAAACCGTTAACCATTTCATGTCTAACGCAACTTCCTATAGGTGCCGCGTCATCATACTCATATTTGTTTTTCTTTTTTCAGAATGAGTATAAATAATGTTTGGCTTTCTCGGCTTCCCGAAGAACTATCGCCAGAGGCGTAGGGCAGAGAATGTGTGTCTCCGTTGAAATACTATCTGTCCTGCTCTGTTACTAATAGTTTGCTGCGCAGATATTGAGGTAGAAAATAAGTAGATACTCCATTTATCTATGTTATATGAAGCTATATGAATTGCAACTTCTGGCATCCACCAATAAAATACACAGGAACACAAAGCAGGCAAGAGAAGACAGCGCTAGTGTCACGTCTACTTTTTTCTTGTCTCCATCTTTTCGCCCAACAAATCATGGATTTGCTCCAGCTCGCCCAGTACTTCATTCATCTCATACGTATAGGGACGGTAACCAGACATCTTTTATAATTAACCTCCCTACCTCCTCTATATATCTCTATTGCGTATTCAATCGATTGCAGTTCTTGCAGTGATTTGCAGAAACTTATTTTCGTGACTACAGACACGGTGTGCTAGTAATATTGAACTATGTTTGGAATTGTATAATTACTCGAGTGTCTCTAAATAAAAAAAGCGCAGATTTGTTGCAGATTCACTGAACACCGACTCTAGGCTCTTAGCGATGCCATTGAATGCAGGAAACCCTTCTTCGAAAGTATTCGTCCCATGCGCAAAGGCAGAAAGTACGAGAACGCGTAGCAGAGAAAAATATGCATTTTTACTTCAATAACCCTGACAGAATACATGTGCAATCTCCTAAGCACAAATTTAGAGTTACGTTCACATGCAACAAGTTTCTTGGATTTATTACCTTTCTTCACTGCTATAGTGTCCACTGATGCTTAATGAATCGGGTAAGCACTAATCCCAATCCACCCTCACGGAGAGAAGAATATAATTTGCTGCTTGCCCCTATACATGAGTAAATGTTATGAGGCCTCTATGCCATAAAGGGCAGACGGTCTGATTCTTTATGACCACTCAAAACTATTTGCCCCGCGATTGGGTCGGCCAGTAAGACAAGAGAAATTTCTCAGTAGCAGTCAAGCTTCAAAGGGAAAAGGGACACGACTACTCAAACGAGAGGGCTTCTCTTTCTTTAATATTTCCGCCATGAAGCTTCTTTTATCATTTGCCTTGTGGAATTGCTCCGTTGTTCTTTTTGTTCGCTTTTTGATTAGTGATCTACCGAATCCAATCGCGTTCTAACCTGATGGTTGGAAAAACCATCTATTGGTCTTAAACGAACATATAATATCCTAGCGCCAACGGAATGCAAATGGGGAAAAAAAGCGAAACGGAGTGAGGAAAAAAGCTTGCAAGGAGACAAGGCTTAGTACTGGAATGGAATTGTTTCAATCGCGAAAAGAGAGGTATAAATACACTGTCTAGTTTGTTGATAAAGCGGGGGGAGGGGGGGAGCGCGCTCTAGATTGGAAAATGCACCAACTTCAACAGCTCGTATGGATGAGGGCACAGTACACCGACATCCATTATAAGAAACGATTGCTTACAAGCACTTTCTTTTGCATTGCTTCATCTTGCTTCTCAAATGAGACTGAATCGTAGTGTACAGTGAGTGAGTGAGTGAGTGAGTGAGTGAGTGAGTGAGTGAGTGAGTGAGTGAGTGAGTGAGTGAGTGAGTGAGTGAGTGAGTGAGTGAGTGAGTGAGTGAGTGAGTGAGTGAGTGAGTGAGTGAGTGAGTGAGTTAGCGAGTGTACAGAAAGTACCTTAATAGTTACGCGTTTTCTCGATTCGCGTATTCTCCATCATGAAGGAAGAATATTGCACGCCAAAGCGAAACGAGACCTATGAGCGCTAGAGCTTCAGAACTCGGCATCGGCGTGACGGGGAACCGTTCGAACAGTTGCTACGCGATGTCCAACTGAAAGCTCACAGCTGTACTTTCGGAGACTTGAAGGAATCAATGGTTCGAGACCAGCGGAACGGCAGACAAGAAGCTCCGGACGCGGCTTCTACGGGAGAACGATTTCACGCTGGATAAAGCAGTAGAACACTGCAAAGCGGCACAGTTAGCTGCTAGCCAAAACCAAGCATGGGAAAAGGACGACGCAAAGCTAAATGCCGTGCGAAAAAAGCAAGCCCAGCAAGAAGGTGCCGCAAAAAAATATATTCGCCAGTGCCTCTACTGCAACCAAAGTCACGAGCCGAGGAAATGCCCAGCTTGTGGCAGAACGTGCGGCGTATGTCAGAAAAGAAAGCACTTCGCAGTGTGCTGCAGAACAAAAAAAATGCCTTCAAGAAGTTCACTGTCCACCGCAGACTGAAGCGGAATCAGACGACGAATTCCAGATTTTGGCCGTGAGCATAAACGATGTTACGAGGGACCAAGACTGGACAATCACAACAACACTGTCTAATCGCTCCATACGGATGACAATCCACACGGGGGCACAAGCCAACTTGCTTCCTCAAGCCCTTTTTCTCAAGGTGAGCGAAGGAAGGCGTCTTACACCATCTTCCACGCTGCTGACGAGCTACGGGGGAGGAGCGATAAGGTACTTTGGAACTGTGACGCTGCCACTTCGCATCGGCAAAATTGCAGAATTGACTGATTTCTTTGTGGTCAAGAAAGGAAAGCAAGCGCTACTAGGCCTTCAGGCTTGCGAATGTTTCGGAGTAGTTTCAAGGGTACAAACGATTCAAAGGCTTGCTGATTTGAAGCCGCAAGTTTTCGGCGAGTTTCCGCAGCTGTTCGAAGGCCTAGGTTGCATAAAAGAAACCTACAGCCTCGAGCTGAATGAAGGAGCAAACCCAGTGTCACTGCCCTCACGCAGAATTCCGCATGCGCTTGGTGAGCCACTGCGCCAAGAGCTGACCCACATAGAACGTCAAGGAATGATCCAAAAAATGCAAGGGGCCGCTGAGTGGGTAAGTCCCCTTGTCATCGTCCAAAAAAAAGGCCGTTTGCGTGTTTGCATGGACCCCACGCACGTAACCCAGTGCTTGGAGCACGATCATTATCAGCTGCCGTCCAGGGAAGAAATCGATTCCGAGCTTGCAAATGCAAAGGTATTCAGCAAACCAGATGCGAACTGTGGTTTTCATCAAATGCCCTTGGATGAAAAAACTTAAAAATCTGCACTTTTGCCACGCCGTTCGGAAAGTACCGCTTTTTAAGGCTGCCCTTCGGGATAAGCATCACGAGCCAAGTGTTCCAGAAAGCGATGGGCAACATTTTTGACGGTCTAGACGGTACCCGCGTCTACATCGACGACATACTCGTGTGGGGCGCAACGCAACAGGAACATGATAAGCGCCTACGAGCAGCACTACTGGCAGCAAAATCAGCAGGATTAACGCTCAACCGTGGAAAGTGTGTCTTCGGCACGGACGAAGTAAAGTTCTTAGGCGACGTCATCTCGGCAGGCGGAATCAAGCCAGATGGAAGGTTAGTTAAGTATGTAGTGGAATTGCCACTTCCAACTTCAAAACAAGGTGTTAAAGAACTACTGGGCGCAGCAAACTACTTTGGAAGGTTCATTCCAAACCTGTCTGAGAAGACGAAGAATCTGTGAGCCCTATTAAAACACAAATGCATGCTCGAATGGTCAGGCGGCCATGACAACGAATGGAAAAAACTGTGCGAAACGTTGTCAACTGCACCTGTGCTTGCCATTTTCGATCCATCAAAGCAGCGCTTCTTTCTGCGCCTCATGCCGTTCAACATTTCTTTGCAGTACGTCCCAGGGAAAAGACTTTGCTCTGGCCGATGCTCTTTAAAGAATCAGATGCGACAGCAATGAGCGGCCTCAGAGTGAGCTAGAAGGTGTGGCCATCCATGCCGTGGCTGTCCTCTCCAGGCTCGTCAGTGCCACAGCAGCCAAGCGGATAGCGAAAGAAACTAATTAAGACGAGGAGCCTAGGCAAGTCACCGAAGCGCTTCGAGGTGGCCGCCGCGTAATAGGACAGCTAGCTCCCGTTGAAGCAGAGCTATATTATGTTGAAGGCATACTGTTGCGTGGTTCTAGAGTTATCATTCCGAAGTCCCTACTAAAGGAAATGCTGCAGCGCCTACATGAGGGTCACTTGGGTGTCGGAAAATGCAAGGCAATGGCGAGGGTACTGATGTATTGGCCTCATATGGCGGCAGAACTAACCGAGCAGGCTTCTAGGTGGCCAACCTGCCGCCGTTTTGCTTACAGGCAGCCAAGTGAACCGCTCATACACAGAAATTGTTCCGCGTTTTCATGAGCTAGGGTCGGCGTGGACTTGTTCGAGCATGCTGGAAAAAACTACCTTACAGTCTACGATGCCTATTCTAACTACCCCGAATTAGAGCCGCTTCCTCAGACTACCAGCCATTGTGTAACAGAAAAGCTGCCCTTGATAGTTGCACGCCACGGCATTCCACTTGAAGTATGTATGGACGGCGGACCACAGTTTTCATCACAGGAATTTCGGGCTTTTGCAAGACAATGTGAATTTACCCACGCTGTTTCTGGCCCCGGTTTTCCGCGCTCAAACGGATTGGCAGAGAAAGGAGTGAACGTGGTAAAACGTCTCCTCAATAAGGCGGCATATGCGAATAAAAACTTTTGAATCGGGCTGATCAATTACAGGAGAGCACCACTCGAAAGCGTAAAATCCCCATGCCAGCTTCTCATGGGCAGGAGGATGAGAGGAAGGCAACCTGACTTCGCAGACCATAGGGCACCAGAGGTTAAAAAGCACACGCAAGCCCACCCTCAGAGACGTCCACTTCAAGAGTTGGGCGAACGTGATACCGTTAGGCTGCTGGACAAGACCGGGTGAAACACGAAGGCCGTCGTAGAAAAAGCCGTCGCCCCTCGCTCATACATGATCTGTATGGAATACGGCGTAAGCTTCGTCGCAATCGGCAACATCTGCTCCAAAGAAACGGTTCAAACCATCACTGCAAACCATTCTTGACTGTACGGACGACAGTGCTGACATCTGTGCTTCTCTTCCAGGCCTCGTGGCACCACAGGAGTCATAAGGCAACTGGAGCCCCACGTGTGAAGACGTAATCCCTGCTGTACACACACCTCAAGGGATCCCTGCGGCAGGGCAGCAAGGTCCTCTGGCAAACACGAATGTCGAACTGGGCTTCGCCAGAGCACCCGTTTAAGAAAATAGCCCACTCGCCTCGCATATGAGAAGGACTTTTAGCAAATTGCTTAATTCAATCAGAACTATTTTATGTTGCCTGGTTTTTTTTTTTTCTGTTGTTAGAGGGCGAAAGATGTATCTGGCCTGGCAACCAGGGTACTCAAAATTGGCAACCCTGCTGTGTAAGCTTGTTAGCCGGGAGGCTCATAGGAAGGCGCAAGCATGCAATAAAGTTTTTCGTTACTCTTAAGTAACGACAGTTAAACTCGACAGTTGGCTGTGTCGGCGTACTATCTTGATCAACACACTGCTCTTATAGGGAAAGCTTGAAGAGGACTACGCAAATTCTTATTAGCCGCGCTTATCAAATGTGCGTGATTGTATTAAAACTGCTTTGTTTCTATATTAATTATCAAAGGTGTCAAAAGACCAGGAAAAATCAGGACGAGGACATGAAAGACACCATACGGGCGCACTCAGTTCTCGTGTGGTATCTTTCTTCTCTCCGTCGTGGCCATTTGCATATCAAAGGTTCTGCCCAGGTGTCAGATTTCATATTGCGTGTAAATTTTTCTTTACAGTGGAGCTGTATATGGCTAGGGTAGAACAGAATCTTTTCCGTGTCCGCACAAAACTATCATCATGAATGGCTCATACACCCCTAGGCGCACATACACCCGTAAGCAAGCAAAGATGCAATGGCTCAAAGTCCCGTAAGGCAGAGGCTACAATTACTCATCAAAGTGAAGCGAATAGGGCTTACATTCTTTCTAATCATAAATACAATTACCAAATACAAATACCTTTATTTCAACATCAGGGATGTTAGGGGTGCACCCAAAAAGCCTGACTGGCTTGACAGAGGGGCGCACCCCCGTACATAAAAACCGGCAGCAACAGAACACGGACAGAACAATAAAAAAAAAGACAACATGCAGAACAGCATGTGGAAAACTCATCATCAAAGGCTCATAACCTCTTAGCAATGACTCATACCACCGTATGCAAGCAAAAAGATTGCGTGCGGTAGTTGCGATGATACTACCTTTGTAGTAGTTGTCGGTGATTTCAATGTGGATGTGTCGGGACCGAAGAGGGAATGGTTAGCGAATTTCATTTTGTAGAGATTTCGCTTCGAATGCCACACTGATCCGACCCAACCATCGACCCAGCGGCGTACGTGCATCGATTTGAGATTATCAAAGAATACGTCTGCAATTGCCAGTATGCCTATCAGTGTATATCATAGCGACCACAAAGCCATTGTGACCGTCTCTACAAAGTGACAATGAGGGATGAAATAGTCTTTGACACAATTTTTTCTGCCACGACGTTTACAGCTTCTGTAGTCATCCAGCTTCGCAGGGCGGAATGGCCTTGATTTTTTTCACATGGTGTGTAAAATTTTTAACTAGCTAAGAAGCCAAGTTTACGATATGTGTAGATATAGAGGAACCTCTTTGAAAATGATGACGTTTGAAATACAAACGGAAGCGTCACGAAAAACGCAAAAATAGCTTTTCTTTTTTAGACTGAAACAAAAAAAAAATTCACCGACGATTCCGATGCTCCCTAATGCGAATTTTGAGCATAGCTGTATACGTGTTTTGATTTCGCGATAGATTGCCTATCGCCTTTAATCTGTCTCGTGCGACGCACTGCAAGGAGAGCTATGTTTGGCGCGACTGCCTCGCTGAGCAGAAGATCGCGAGAGGCGACGCGTGGGTGATGCGTAAGCGCGATTCAGAGCAACCGCCCCAGACAGACCTCCGCTCATGTAGCACTTTGTTTCCATGCAGACGACGCGGGCTACTCTGGCGCCATCTCATAAAAACCGTCGCCGCAAAGCCCCTCTTGCACGGCACCACGCTGTTCTTCTCACGCCTTTCGTCATACCCTCCTCCTCAGCTTTCCGCCTCATGACTTCGCAACACCCTCCTCCTCCGCTTTCCTCCTCGTGCTGTCTTCGCTATCACCGTCTTTCACCTGCCACTGCGCTCCGCATTCGCTTTCACCCTTCGCGGTATTCGTTCGGTTACGAGGGCAACGCTGACGCTTACCGCAGGTGTGGGCGCCTCAGAGCCGCGCTCTAAAATGTCGGCATTACCACTCCTCAGAAGGGACACGCGACCTAGTGCTTGGCCATTCGGCATTAGCTCCGAGATTGCAGCGACGCACCCATTTAATCTCGGAGGCCACGCTACTGCCTTGCACAAACACTGTGTCCACTGTGGGGTGCCACGACGAGCATAGCCGCCGTCATGAAGCTCAGAACTACCGCGTGCTCTGATATCTGTGGTTCTTCAGGCATGACGATGCAAACAACCCCGAGCGCGCGGCGCCCCACAACGCCCTAAAAAATCTCGCGCTGGGACTTGTGTCATAGATGCCCGCATCGTCTGTCTAGTGCTGTTTAAATGCTGCTGACACAGAAACTATACAATAATCAGCATTGTCACATGGTCAACATTGGTTTAGTGTTGTGTGTACTACTCATTTATAACAAATTTAGCCAAACTGTAATTTCATTGCAGTTGGCCGTTAACTATCGAGCCTGTTTTATGCAATTCGTTTTTGTTTTGTTTTTCATTTCTCAATACTTACGTAGGACAGCACAAGCTTTTAGGTCTTATGATAGCGTGACGAAAATTCTTACTATTAACAAAGTGAATGTAAGCCGTAGTCTTAAACTGCACCAAACCTAAACATTAAGAAACGCAAGTATTGAGAAATATTAAGGTCAATCTCCAATTTGCTAAAAGACTTTGCAAAAGAGAAGTCGCCTTCCCGACATTTGTGCACTCTGGAATAGGCGCGCAGGCAACCACCAAAAGAAAAAAAGGAGATAAACTCACAGGTCAAGTCAGTCCTGAAGAAGTCGCTGCAGTCGGGAATGAACATCATGACGGCACCTGAAAAAGCAAAACAATTATTTTACGAATTTCAGTTTTATGGATTCTAGTCCTGATGATGGACACATCATCAGCTTGTCAAAAAAAGAAGTTTAAAGACGCAACAAATGAGTCTATTATATATATATATATATATATATATATATATATATATATATATATATATATATATATATATATATATATATTTCTGCGTTCTTTTTCTTCTTGAGTCGCACCTATTGATATTCTCAAGCAGCCGAAACAATATTATAACCTTGTGGTGACGGTCAAGAACACCGTAACAAAGTGTGAATAAAACGAACTCTATATTAGACAAACTTGTGCCCCTAAAAGCAAGTTACATTCAACGCACAAGGAAAACGGAGAACACAGTCGGCGATCGTTGAAAATTTGATGTTCTGCTCAACTGCGTCGGCTTTTATACATGACTCGTCGAAGGTTCCAGCGTCATCGCTGGTGCCCGCGAGTCTTCCAGAAAGTTCTACACAATTCGTGTCGCACATACAGTCTGATTACACAAGGTTCGGCGAGAACATACGCAACAGATGTAATCAACGGTAACATTCGAGTAAATTCCAAATAATGCCGGCGCGTCTTGCTGAGTGATAACATTTGGTTGTTATCGGGTTAAATGCTGTCGCCGGAATAAATAAGTACACGTGGAAGTATTGTGTTGCCTCAGAGCACAGTCGTGAGGAAGTGCGTCCCTCCCCTTGCGCGCCATAATGTTCGGGCTAAAGTGTGAGCAGTAATAGAGGAATACTTGCAGGAAATAGAAGGAAATGTAAGTCTAGAGAAGACATCACTCAGAAGTCTTGATTTTCTCTAAATAACCAAATTGGGGGATTATGTCGAAATATTAAGGGCATAAAAACGTAGAGGAACAACTACAATTGCAGTAAAGCATTCTAACGGATGCAGCTCCTTAGTCGCCATGGCACACGCGAGTCCCCTTTGACATAGCGAAACAAAGCCACTGAATTGCTTGCGATGAAAGGAAATTGAAAATAAAGTTCTATTTCAGAACAATAAAACATCAAAGGAATAACAGAGAGAGAGAGAAGGGAAGACAGAAAGGCCGGGAAGTTAACTAGACTGAGTCCAGTTTGCTACCCTACACGTGGGGAGGGGAACGGGGAGTGAAAGAGGGAGAGAAAGGAATAACAGAAAGTGAGTTTTGCTTATAGGGCTCTTGTAAACATCCGGTCAACTACACAATGGCGTTGTGCTGCTCTTCCAAAGAGGATTTCCCGTGTCCCGTTATCATAAACATGGTGCAAACAATGTTTCGTAAATGAAGCACCCATTGTCAATAGCGCCGTGCTTATAAAAAAAAAAAAGAGAAGCGCACGCACATCGAAGAGACGCCTCCGCGCTTCGTACTTCGAAGATTTGCACTGCCGTCACCACCATCGAGAGGCGGCCTCATTAATTATTCAATCAGTTTGATTTTCTTCCGAGTCGTTTCCTGAATTCCGTGTTCCTTTGGATCTCGCGGAAAATTTCGTTACCGCAAACGTCTACTGGCACGCGAATCGCCTTTTTCTTTCCTTCATTGGCTGCAAGAAAGTCAAAAGGATTTGTTTTCATGTTTTGTATCCGCACATGAATCAACCCCCCCCCCCCCCCCCCCCCCATAACAAGCTCTTATACTGAAATCTACGCGTAAAGCCACTAATCTTATTTTGCCTTCCGGTGCTTTCGGTACTGCAATTTTGACAATTTACAGGTGAAGTCGCAACTGAAAAGGATATTACAGGGGATAAAAATGTAAAACTTACAGAAGTTTTACACTTACAGACTTCTGACTGTAAGACTGTAACTCCGAAAACAAATAATAGGCCAACGCACAGCCAGGAATAAAAAAGAAACTATGTCTAGCAACAGCGCTATTTACAATAAATGAACTATTTATTCTTTGAGCCAAAGATTAACTACTCGCATTTATTGAATCATAACAATCCGTATGGAACACCGTGCGGTAGGAATAAATAGTGGGATAATAAAGAAGAACGATGGCTACGCATCGAAGCAGGGATTTTCTTGTGTTCTGTATTATAGAAAAAGCAATTAAGAGTACTTTTCAGACACCGGCGCGAAATGTACAGTACTCCTTAATCTAGCGAGCCGCCTGAACGTGAACCTAATGTTCACTGCAGACCAGTCCTACGCCAGCCCAATGGCTCCGATTTCCGGATCTCACAAAGCCGCAAAGATAAGGTGTATACAAAGGCACTATCGATTCCTTCTTGCCTTCTCCCTCGCATGCCTCTCTTCTCTCATGAGAGTCAAAAATACGATGCGCACGATGATTCGCAAGCCGCCATGATCCATCTTTGATGACGTCATCTGTTCTCTGATTTAATTTATAATGGCTTAGCGACTCGCGGAATGCAGAGTTGGCAAAAAAAAAACAACAACAAGAAACTCAATTCACGCACCTTAAGTCTCGGGTTCATTCTTGCGCATGGTTTCGAAACTTAGAAGATAAACAGGTTGCGCTCGGAGAACAGTGAGCAAGGCATAGCTACTTTATTATGTGTAGGTGGGCTGCATGCGCGCAGTTCCACGTGGTGTGCGGGTGCCTGCATATATCTCGAGACATCATTTCGGAGACTGCATTTAGAAGATTACATCGTAGCTCCTTGGCGACGTTTGCATTTGCTCTCTTAAAACCATTGCCGGGATCATCTCCAGAAACAAACTGAGTGCACTTAATTTGCGAGGCGAAAAGTTGGGATCTAAAACGGGGATGGTAACAAACTGGAGAGGGGGGGGAGGGGTGCTAGCAGAAGCCACCGAAAATGTTTGAAAAGGAAAACGAGTGCGAGCCGGAAAGCAGATTGGAGTTGGGAGCTGTTTGCGCATGAGGTGAGCCTACTTATTCAGCACGTGCCTGAAATGAGTTAAAAGATTTTCAAAATAAATGGTCTTCGGGATGCCGGAAGACCGAGTCGGGGTCCTGCGGTGAAATCCATGCAATGCGCAGGGATTGTTTTCTCTAGGCCAACCCTCTCCCCCCCCCCCTCGTCCACTAGCTTCACACCACCCGACTTCCGTTCTCCTAAACTTTTGCATGTATGCGCTGGAACGCATCTGCGCCACCAACGCCATCTCGCGGCCTCTTTTTCACAACGGAAATAAGATCCGCGGTACTCTCAGCGAGGAAGCTGCATTGCACGCACCAATGGCCGGCGCTTTGAGCCAAGGCGCTGCCGCATGCGGAGGATTTTCCATACTGGTCGCTCATTTCCGTCCAGTGAACGAAATAAGTGTTCGCTTTCTTTAAGAGAGATAGAGAGAGAGGCAAAACTGAAGAAAAGGAAGAGAAGAAAAAAAAATCATCAGCCATTCCACTCGGTGAAAGTGGATGACCAGCGGAGCTGTTTAGCATACGACACAGAGGTGACACAGAGTTTTGAACATAGGTACGGACTCATTTATCTTGATATTCATATACATTCGCGTGGACCATCTATGGGACTGCCGCCCCGAAGAGCCGGGGGAACCTAGACGCGCTTGACGTTTCGACCGGACCACCGCGACGGGAGAGTGGAAGGAAAGGAAAGGAGATACGAAAGCACCTGGAACGCCGCCCAAGAGAGGGCGGCGTGAACGTAGGCATGGCCGACGCGAGTCGAAGTGCAGCGTCTGGGCTTATCAGCTTAATGTCTGATAGGGGTTCTATTTGGAGCCGAGATATTAAACTTATTTTCGCAAGCTGGCGGAGTGCTTGAAGCCTCCATCACCTCCGCCGTGGGTGGGCCAGGTATTGCACTATCTTCGGCATCGGCCCACAATTTTTGGTCTACGGACATCGACCCGCCGGAACCTAGCCATATACAGCTTCGCTGTAAAAAGTGGGGCGTGTCAGCATTTTTTCCCGAATGAGAGAGAATCGTTTAATGACAACGGTATTGTGATAATTAGAAAATTTTGCTTATTGCTAGGAACAATGTTAGATCAGATACAAGATTTGCATGCATATCTAGCAGAGCATGATGCAACATAAGAGTATATCGTTGTTGAAATACAACTGCAAGTGGGACTGCTCTGTAATCTTGATATTACTTTCTGTGCAAATTTCGTGTCTAGTGACGTACAGTGCGCTTTTTACAACTTTGTTTTAACTGTGCGTTAGTTCGTTCGGACATTTATTTTAATTTTATTTCATGATTCGATCTCGTATTTTTGCTCGTTTGTTTGAGCCGCCCTATCATTGCTATTGTACTATTTGCTTAAGACAGGAGTAGCGGGCATCACTCTTGACCCCAACCTCTCGTATACTCACATATAATAATATACGACAGAGAGAGACTGACGAAAGGACAGCTGAAATAATTATTTGCCAACTGCGGATAGAGGGAAAGAAAGTAAGACGAGGAAAAGCAGGGAACTCAACCAGATGAGCGTCTGTTTTGCTACCCTACACTGGGAGTAAAGAAAAGGAGGAATAGAACAAGAAAAAGAGGGCAAAAATTAACGCTGCATGTATACAGTGGGACGTACAGCAGGAACCCAGTCGGACGTTGAGGTCTATGTTCTTCAAGAACTGCCGCGGCGCTAGAATAACTTTCTGCGTCATCGTTGGATGCGGCTAGTGCGCAGAAACTTTTGTATCAAAAGATTTCTTATTTGAGTCCAGTCCCCTCAGTGCGCTCCGTAAAAAGATGCGCTGTACGTCGCATTGAGGGCAAGTGCACAACAGGTGTTGATAGTATTTTGTTGTTGTTTTCAGAATGGCAGCTGTCGCACATTGGTGCCAACTGGAGGTAATTTACGAGGCCTGATTAGGGCCTGTTTCAGGCAAGTACATCGCCCGTGAATTTGTAGTTGGCATGAAAATTCAGGAAAAATTTAACCAAAAGTTTCTAGGAAAGGTGAATCAACGTTTTGATGGGAGACACATCTTTATGAAATCGAAAAAGAAGTTTTTCGAGATATATAAATATTTCGCGAAACACGCCACGGTATATTTTCAAGGCACATGAGCGTAGCTTAACCTTAACACTGAGCATAGCCTTAAGCAGCGGTTTTGACAGCAGCCATGATGCATGCAAAATAAGAAGAATAAACTGTCCAAGACGCACTAAGATCTCCAGACTACTATGGACTTATGAATGTGTCAGTGGTTAAATCCTTTGGCAGTGTGGCTGTAGTACTCTTTGAGTACGTTGTAGTACAGAAACTAACAAGGCACTCAAGAACAAAATTAGCCCTCCAAAGCAACAATAGTCCTATCACTGAACATATTACATTGTGGTACGTTCATAAGAAGTCAACAAACATTGACACCAAGGACAACATAGGGGAAATTACTTGTGCTTAATGAATGAACTAAGGAAACGACAAACTAATGCAAATTAAAGTGGATGAAAAAACAGCTTGCCGCAGGTGGGAACTGAACCCACAACCTTCGCATTTCGCGTGCGATGCTCTACCAATTGAGCCACAGCGGCGCCGTCTCCCCATCCACTTTCTTGGGTATTTATGTGCCCTAGTAGAACCCTGGGAGTGTTAGCCAGCGCCACCACTCACAGACCTTGACGGCGGACGTGGAACGTCCTTTTTGCCGCAGGCGTCATGAGAACGTGATCTTTTTGGGTGAAGGCAACTGGTCAATAAACCCACACATGCTACTTGAAGGCATCAATGTTGCCGGATTCGAGACCCTCGTTATGTAATAAACAAGAAGAAAGGAGGTTAACCGAGGGGCCCGATTTTTATTAGCCATTTCATAAGAAGTCAACAAACATTGACACCAAGGACAACATAGGGGAAATTACTTGTGCTTAATAAATGAAATAACACACACACGCGCACACACACGCACGCACACACCGACACACACACACACACACACACACATACACACACACACAGGCACACACACACACACGTACGCACACACACACGTACGCACACGCGCACGCACGCGCGCCCATGTGCACGAATCGCAGTATGCTGCAGGTTTTCTCAACCCCCGCTGTCCAACAGCACGATCTAACGATGCGGTATCTTCCGGCGCGCTGCGAGCGCGCTCCTGCGGCGACTGCTTCGAAGCGAACGCTGTGCGGCGGGCTTCCCAAGGAATGCGAAAGAGAAAGTTTCGCCCGGGAAGCGGGTGGCCGCTGAATCTTTTAGCGCGGGTCGTTTTCTCGCGCCGTGTAGCTTACTTACAGCATGGCAAGGCGTAATAGATCGCGCGCCATCAGGAGCCAAGGCTGTGGGCGCAGAGCTGGTCGATTCGCCCTCGCCTCGTCGCTTTACTTTCGCCTTCTTATCACCACACGCAGGCACAACGCCAAAAGGAAAGAAGGCGTCAAGCAAGAACTTGGCACTGGGACGTGCGATCATTTTGGGCGGTTTCTTTGTTTTAGGAGTCGAAGAAGCAATAAAAGTGGTGCTTTCGCCGAAGCTTGCTCTCTTCGGCAGCGGTTTCATTTGACAGCAGCAACGAAAGACAATAAAGCTTCTCTCGAAGAATGAGAAGAAAGAAAGAGACTCGTAGCATTTCCGCGTATTGCCATTTTCTTTTAAGAAATTTACAGTGCTGGGGGCCTTATAACGTAAAAATATTCAAATCTGTTTTATTCCGATCACCTGACGTCCTATTTACGTAACCGCCGGGGCAAGGATCGGGCGGTAACCTGCAGCGTTATTTGAACTGCCCAATCAAACACTCTACTCATTCATAGGAGGTCATTAATAGTAAGAGCGCAATCTTCAGTGATCTTTTAGAAAGGTGCAGTAATTTTGCAGAATATTCTCAAATTTGTCTCCCTCCGTAAGAGAGTCAACAACATTTTGTTGCACATTAAATTAAGTTCACCTTAGTGGACCGTCAATTCAGACAACCTACTTGCCTGCAGGAACTTATGTTTTTCTTTAGTAAGTCATATTTGAAATGGGAAGTAAAATATTACATAAGTAAAAGGAAAATTGCGATAATTAGTTTTACCTTTACCTGCTAAAACATAGAGTGAAAAAAAACAACAAAAAGATCTGAACAACTCGCTCTCATCGTTAGAGAGTTGTGGTGTTTAGCTGTAAGTGTTCTCACGCTCAAAGTTTTAGCGATGCACTACCAACAAGTAGAGGCATCGCATACAAGGTTTCACCCAACGTCACACTTGTATATTTTAGAATAATAGCAATCCTATAATTTAGGATAATATACCAGTATTACGGCTTTTAGAAAAATTTGTTAATGCAGCTGCCTTCTAACTTATCTCGTGTGGCGCATTACATGGTTAATATGCGCACGTTCCATACGCAACCTCTAGAGAGAAGAAAGGGGGTTAACCAAGGGGCCCGATTTTTAATAATTAGATCTTAAGAATCCAACAAACAATGACACCAAGGAAAACATAGGGTAAATTACTTGTACTTACTAACTGAAATAAAGAATTGGTAAATTAATGGAAATGAAAATGAATGAAAAACCAACTTGCCGCATGTGGGGAACGATCCAACGTCTTCGCATTACGCGTGTGATGAGCTCAATTGGTAGAGCATCGCACGCGCAATGCGAAGACGTGGGATCGTTCCCACCTGCAGCAAGTTGTTTTTTCATCAACTTTCATTTCCATTAATTTGCCAGTTGTTTACTTGAGTTCGCAAGTACAAGTAATTACCCCATGTTTTCCCTAGTGTTATTATTTGTTGGTTTCTTATGAGGTGCAACCTCTAGAGAGTTACACAATGATTACAGAACCAGGCAGAAAATTTAACGCTTATATCCTGCCACTACTGGCATTTCGATAAATTTTTGTACGTATTACTTAATCATAAAGCTTGCACAGCAGAAGAAACTTAAATAATGTAAGAATACTGAATAGCAGTTAGCACTATACGAAGATTTACTTGAATAAAACGAGCGCCCCTAATTTGCGGTGTAATTTCTATTGTTCTGAAGCCGCTATCAATCAATGATAATTAAGCGAATATCGAAGCCTATGTCTCTATTATAGAAGTCACATTACCTCGGCGTTGCTCTTTTATGCGGCAAAACATTCTTTATTTAGTGGGTTGGTTTAGATTGTGGAAGAAAGCGCGATCTCTTCATTTATCGATTTATTAATTCATATCGCTGATGTACACGAGGTAACTAGAACAGGGGTATTTTGTGCTTGTATTCTTCTAACGTTCATTCCGTGGAACACAATCGTTCTATCACAACATACAAATGCTCGTAGCACTTGATGACATGTGTCCTGGCAACCATTACTTCACAAAATTCAAGTGGATGCAGTGTATTATGGATCAATCACTTCCAAAACTGCCCGTTGGTTAGAAATGTTCGTTGGTAAGAAAAACCAGAAATTACTGTCACGAAAGGAAGGACATACATTCCGCTACCGTGATTAAGTTACATAGTCTTCGAATATATTGATTCATATATATGTGTGCATGTGCACGAATGACTTTGTAATGAGGTTGCGTTAGCTATACATCTTAAAGCCCTTGAGATAAAAAACCCCTGATTTGAGCCCAGGTGACTAGTGCTTCCCAGCGTGCGTTTTCAGATGCCTGCTCGAGAGCCGATGGAGAGAGAGAGAGAGAAAGAGAGGGAACGCAAGGACAGGAAAGGCAGGGAAGTCAATCAGAAGAGCATCCGGTTTGCTACCATACACTTGGGGTAGGGGAAAGGGGAATAAAAAGAGAGAAAGGGAGAGAGTAAGCACTGAGTGCGTGTGGGCGGGACACTATGCACAGGGACACTATAAACTATACACAGGACACTATAAAAAGAGCCGACGGACATGGATACTTTTCGAATAACAAGAATAACATAAAATATGAAACGCCGTAAAATTCACGACTGCAGTGAATATGGCGATCGAATACGGTTTTTCAAATATGCCACTGAAATCTTTCACGCGACATACAGCTGCTCCTTTCGTGGTTCAGGCGAACAATCTGAGAAAAGCATCCCAAAGCTTACTGCAAACGCTCTATGCATCTTGCACTCACTAATCAAGGTTGAAGGAAGACTTGAATCTCTGCCCTCGTGCATGTTTACATTTATTTCGTGTTTTTTCTGTATATGTGGTTAAAAGTAAGAGGCAACAAGTCCCAGCCCTAATGCCAGGAGCTTCGAAGTGTTGGGCAACTAACGGCCTTCCTCGCAAAAAGATTCCGCAACGTCTTCCTAATGAAGGTTAACCCTATTCCAAGAGCCGCGTTCGCCTCCAAAGGTGCGCGCTTGATAAAAGGCTAGGCTATCCGCGGCCCCAGCGAGCGATTACTGTGCGGTGCAGTCTCCGGCGGCGCAGACTGTCTAATGAGCGCGTCCTTAGTTTATTAGGCGGCTCGGGGCTTCGCTAATGAGCGAGATGTCTGGAAAATTCTGTCAGGAATACACGCGCTAAAAGTTGTCTAGCGGGCATATGGCAACACTGCCGAGGCGGTTGCGAAGAGCACCCACTCTGTTTTCTTGCATTATTCGAGTGCCCCGGAAAAGTCGTTAGTACGACCAGGGGAATATATCAGCGCTCGCTCGTTTGGCTTACGAACAAGCGAGCGAGATTATGTGGCGAGATTACATAGATCCTACAATTGCAGTGGAGGCAATCCTCCCCAGGTGAGGACAGTATGGAAAATAGAAACAGAAGAAATGTATTTTAAGTCTGCATACGATACAAAAATAGACGCAAGAAAAAAGAAAGCTTCAGACACTTAGTCAGACACTAGATTACTGTCTCACAATTACCGAGGATTCCAGAACCCGTGATTGAGACGGGCATTATGCCTTCCTAACTACATCTTATAACGATACTTTATTTAGGAGAGCCGCACTCTATAACTATTACCTCCTACACCCGAGCCATAGTATGCAAAATTCTTGAAGAATAATTTAATTTCGGTGAAGAATAATTTAATTTCGGCGATAACAGCAGTTTGTATACTTCCATCGGCGCTCTCATTCTTGTTCTAGGCCCTTTTACCGAGTTTATCGCGCTGCATTCAGCGCCTAGCAAAACAATATGTCCCACAAAAGATCAGTTACGTCAAAAGTAGGTCAAGCTAACTATGTACACCTGCATTCTGCTTATAACACTTCATTGTCAATTCATAGTGTACACAAGGCTGCGCTATATTGGTCGTCGTTTATACAATCGGTCATTGCACGCCAAATCAACCAGTGGTTTTTCGAGTATCACAGATATAGCTGAAAAACTTCCGCAAGTGCAAAATTCGGTCTGCACGTTTATTTTTGTTGCAAAAACTTTTCTAGCCTTCTGGCGATAATATAATTTCTTGCTTAGCTGAGCTAGAACGCATCAATCAACATTTTTTTTTCCAGAGGCACATTGTATGATCCAGCCGTTCAAATGGTGTGTATGGCAAGGCGAGGAAGTGGTGTGGATGCAAAAATTTATTTTTTCAAATATTTGCATACTTCGAGTGCTTTTCGCACTCCCGAAAGCGAGTAAAATTACGAAGTTTGAATTTTTTTTTCGGAATGCAGGAAAGCCCATAAGGTACCAATTAAATATAAAGGTAGCCAGGTTGGCATAGCATAACTGAAAAATATTTGAGCTTTTGAAGGTTTAGCCAATTGCCTAAAACAAAAAAGTTTTTCTTTCCTTCAAGAAGTTTCATGTTCAAAGTTAAAAAAAGAAACAGCCGTGGTGGTCTGTGTAAAAATATACGCAATAAATCTTGAAATAGTTCTACATATCTGTTATGCATGTGGGAAGTTACAATAAAGTATTATTTTTAGACGAAAGCTTATTTTTTGACTGTTTGCGTCAGCCCCTTCATTTCTCAGAGGTGCATCCCACCTTGCCGGCCTGGGATGGAGACGACAAAGAAAAATTATACTATGAACGAATTTGCTGCCTTCGTCTGCAATGCAGATGACCGAGAAATGGCGTTACGGTCTGCGTTTTACTCCCAAGAGACGCGCACTCTAACGCAATTCGGCGTGCGCTTGGTGTGCTCCAGAAGAACCATACACCCATTGCACATGGAATATCACGACGGAGTAATTTCGTCAGGGAGTCCTGCAGAGTCCATAGGTACGGTTCATGCAGTTTACAAATATGAATATTAGCATTTAAGTCGCACGCAAATCTAGAAAGAACACTGATATAATTCACATAAGAATTTTAAAAGATATGTCGCGCTGCAATGCACTGTGACATACCGATATGCATTGCCAAAACATGCATTGCGCCATATATATAGGGAGCCCACAGACTGTCATCAGATGTTACAAGTGCAAAACACCTTCCTAATTGCAAATGAAAGCCTACGTGAGGGTAAACAAGGTCTTTTGGTGTTGCGTGTTACCACGGTTCCGCAGCCTGAACATGTCTGGCAATGAAATTTATGTGTGCCCTGCTAGGGGGGGGGGGGCGGGGGAGTGATGTGCTCAGATGTGGTTGAAGTCCACGTTTCGTATTCATGGAAAAAAATTATGAGGCTAGGTTGTATCGCTCGATGTCTCCTCTCTTCGTATTGATAAAAAGAGCCCGTCACAATTTGTAGTGCAGTTGACCATTATATTAACAATCTCTTCTTCCTAGACGGCAAGGCTTCACATATTTATGCTGTCTCCACGATCCACGTATGAACATTTCAAACAATAATGTTTCGCGTTTATGAAACACCTTCTTGTAACTTCTCACATGCATAGCAGACACTTAGGGTTATCTAATGATGTATCACACAAATTTTTAGGTCGGCCACCAAAGCAACCTTTTGAGCATGGATACGAAACTTTCTGCATAAGAAAAAAAATTAGATTTTTTTAGGAGATATGCTGAACCTCCAAAGCTTCAAATATTTTAGCTATACTATGTCAACCGGGCTACTATTCTATATTTAATTTGTTTCTCATTTATTTTTCTGCCTTCCAAGGAAAACTTCAAAGTCTGCAATTATACCCGCTTTTGCAGGTGCCAAAATTATTCAAGGTGTTAAAATAGTTGAAAAATTGGCTATTTTGGCAATTGCACCAATTCATTGTGTTGCTATAGACACCATCTTAATGTCTCCATCATAAAGCGTGCGTTTGAAAAAAAATGTAGACTGGTGCCTTCTAGCTTAGCTGTGCAAGCACAAGAAAATTTCGCAACAATGCTGGACCAAACTAGGCAAGAAAAATAAACGTTCAGAATGAGTTTCTAACTTTCTAACCAACAGATAGAGTTAATTAAGGCACTCGCGTTGTAATCTGCTAAGGGTAATGCGGGAGTCCGTTAATATGGCAATCCTCGATGCGGTTAATTCCTCTTGCACGCATTGAGGATGGATGAGGTACTTGAAATGAACGTCATACTAGAGTCGACGGGCAGAGAAAAAGCAGCAGCAGCATAATTCAGAAATACCAGCAGTGTTCACAAATTATGCCGCCATTGTTTCCATGCGAGAAAACACGTGATAAACCAGACGATGGGAGAGCACTTGACCATTCGATATGCGGTGCAGGCGCTCAATATGATACAGAGCTTGCAGCCTCAAAGGTAAGTGATGCGCTTCAGAGAGTAATGCAACAGATTGTGCCTCATGAGATAATCAAAGCATTAGTCGGAGGGCAACGCGATGCTCTCGTTCAAGTTGGGCCATCAAACTACGTGCAACGTTCAGGACTGGTAACGCATACATCAAGTCATATACTACAGATTACTGATACACCTGCAAAGTCATTGTTTGGTCGTAGCCGGCACTTCTAGCGGTCAAGGCGGCCAAATACTTAAGGAGGTATAGCCATTTCCGTCGTTTAAGCTTAACGGCAGGAGGCCAAGAGTTGCGATTCTCAAATTAAGAGCAAATCACGGTGTTGTCACATCCATCTTTTCGGCATTTTGTCAAGGTACAGTCGGCTCATTGTTCGACGATAGCGTTGTTTAGGATGACATGCTTTTGCAGCCAATTAGTAGGTGATATCTGCAGGCCAACTTCATTTAAGTACTCCACGTTCAGAGCTCTTTGCGAGCTTGCACGAAGCCACGGACCAAAGTGGGAAGGGCCGCTTATCCACACAGAATTATCTACTGCATAAGTAGTTATGCCCACAGGGAAGTCAATGTCCCGAGGCAAACGACTTAGAAGAGTGGCGAGTACGGTGTTAGACAGAAGCGGCGATAATAGGCTGCCCCGTGGGACTTCGCACTTCACAGTGCGGGATTTACTTGTTATTCCTCCGACATGCACTTTCATAAGACGCTCCGATAGAAAATCATGCACGGAGCGGAGCAAATGACCCTAAATTACCGCGCTTGCAAGAGCGAAAGTAATCGCCTTATGCGGAACTGAGTCGAAACCTTGCTGTATGTCTAGGAAGAGCATGTAGGCGGAGTGCTTGTTTCATCTAGCAAATTCAAGCTCGAAGACAAGGTCTGAAATGCTCTGCAGAACTGAACGGCGGCAACGAAAGCCACTCATGACATCAGGGAAAAAGCACAGCCTCTCCAGCATGACATCTAGTAGAAACAAGATCATTAGCTCCATTAGCTTAAAGTCACTTGAAGTTTGGGGTATTTGCAGCTAGGACTTGAGGTATGTAGCAGGGCGGCCAGGCTTTAAAATCGGCATTACCACGGACGATTTAAATACTACAGGGATTACACAGGTTCTCTACACTTCATTATTTCCCTCCAAATACGGTCATGGAAACTCTTATCAATGTTCCGCAATGCTTGGTACATCACACCATCTTCACTAGCGGTAGTGTGGCGTTTGGAGAGGCTCAGCATGTGACGCAGCTCCTCAAAAGTGAAGCCTGACTTGTCCATCTGGCAGGCTGAACCATAGGAAGCAGGTATGGTACTCTGACTTCTCAAGGAAAGAAGGTCGCCTTACAAAGGAGAGACTAAAAGGTCTGCAAATGCCTCCGCTACAATCTTTGATCACTGGCCAGTGGCTATGCACAATGCAGCCGTAGGGGTCTTGCAGATTTAGGGAGTGCGGAGAGCCTTCAGTATGCACCTAGGTTCCGAACGGGAAAATGCGCAGGAGTACCATTAAGTTAATTAAGCTGACCTTGGTTAAACGCGGCATTCAGTGCAGAGAAACCATTAGTAATGGTAGTATTAATAGTAAGAGAAAATAAACGAGGAGGAGCACGCTAAGCTCGAGCTGGCGTATACATCAGCGTCCAGCCATGTGCGACGGCACGTCCGCTAAACTAACGTCACGCTTCGTAAGCATTGCACCACCGTATATATATATATATATATATAAATATCCTATTGAAATGTTGCGAGACTACGGGAATGGCGCACATCTAATCTTAGTTTTTTTCGATCATGATGAGGCACGTTATTCGAAGCTCTACGCCCCTGAATAAAACATACGAACCATGTATTTTGCGATAAACTTGATTTTCTTCTCCGCCTATGGTTGTAACTTTAATATGAAGATTGCACTCCAAACCAGGCCTTGTGACCATTCCAGTGCACTTGTCAATTTTAGTTTGTGCGTCTCAATTACGGAGCAATTAACTTTTGTTCGGCTAACCTCTGATCCGTATACTTTTGCTCAGAAGTGTACGTAATGCATTGGTATAAGAAAGACGGATAGATATTGGCACTTAATTTTAGGCTGCCATGTCTGAGCTGCGAAATATTGAAGAAAAACGTTTCTCGGGTCATTTGTGGTGTCTCCTTATTTTTCTTTTTGCTCGTGAATGTTCAGTTACTCTACTGCTAAATATAACGCTGGGGCGCGTGACATGAAAGGAAGAATTCTTTCTGTGGTAATTCCTAAATAGCCCCTTCCTTACAGAAGGCGGTGCTGGCTCTTCCATGTGCGCCTGCTCACAGCACCATGGTTGCTTCCTCCAACACCCACACACTGAGCCCACCTAAAGTGTTCAAATGTGCATTAAGGTACAGTGATTTATGGACTGAATACTAACATTTTCACTGCATAGGTACTTCTCCCACGTGCTCTACATGTTTGTGACACCATTACACAGCAACAGCACAGGTAACGCTTATATCTGGCTCGGAGCGATGTTGTCTTCAATGAAAATTTGGTAATGTTAACCTGTCTGATGGCCTGGCTTGCTATCCCAGGTGTTGGGCGAGAAATATAATATGAACACTGATTACGCTAACACAAACGATCCAGAAATCTCATAGGTATACCCACACATTAAGACTGTTCATAAAGTTTAATAAAGAACTACTTTACCTCCGCCTTCCCTCTCTCCCCAGCGTAGGGTAGCAAACCGGATCTACCCATCTGGTTAACTTCCCTTCGTTCCCCCTTCTTCTGTCTCTGTCTCTCTCTCTTTCTCTGTAGTTTTCAAGATAACTAGAAGCCGTTCAATCGCTTACAAAGAGCCAAGCCAAGAGCCAAGTATGGGCCAAGCCTATCATGCAGTTTCAAGCTCCAGTTGCGGCACTAATTCTGCGCAGCCTTTGGAGACCTTCTGTTTGACGAGTCAGGAATGTGGTTACATATCTCAGAAGGGTACTGGTTTGGGCTAGTTGGTTACAATTCAAGATCAATGCTATTTGCACACCACTTGGAACGAGGAATAGGGAACGACCGACACAAGCGCGAACGTTCGTCTGGTTTTAATGGTTTCTGTTTGGCTTTCCGCTTAACTGCGGGAAAATATACATTCGCCAAACTGGCAAATGCCTGAATGATAGGCTTCGGGAACATAACAATAATGTATGCAAGACGGCGCAAGGGCATCTGGGTTTACACTGTCTGGATTGCTGTTGCAAGCCGTTGTTCAGTGACTGCAAGGTTGTAGCTAAGCACAACAATCAGACAACACGTGAGATAATTGAAGCGGCAAAATGCATTGCCTTGGGAAAAACTGCGTCAGTGTGGCTTCATTGCGACTATCAGCAAAATAAATTAATCTTACCGGAGCCGGGGGTGTTGCGAGAGCGGAGCGACAGATGTGTTGTCCATCGACATCTGTGCCTTGGGTATCCCAAGTACCATTTAGAATTTATCTCCCCATTGCGAATGCACGTGTGAAAGTCTGTCGTGTTCACTGCACAAGCATATTTTGTCTTTCATGTTACGTTACATTTATGTATGTACATAAACCACTTGACTTCCTACCATTAAAGTTTGAAGTTTTCGCTTGTGGCTGTCATTTCCCAGTACTCGTTCCAAGTGGTGCGTTAACACCATTCATAATAAAAGACTGCGGGTCACATAACAAAAACCTCATTCCCACTGAATACTTCGACGATTCTAATATCTAAAGTTTAAATTACCGCAGTTGGCTTACATGCCCACTTCAAAAAAATTTCGATTTGACAAGAGAGAGAAGAGAGAAAACAAGGGTAGGAAAGGCAGGGAGGTCAACCAGAACAGCATCCGGTTTGCTACCCTACACTGGGGGTGGGGGAAAGGGGAATAGAAAGAGGATGAAAGGGAGAGAGTAACCACTGAGTACGTGTGGGAGGGACACCGTACACAAGGACACTATAAACGGTCTGCTATGCCCGTGCACTTCATGTACCGCACTAGTGCGCGAATCGCTTTTCGAGCCAGTGACGGGTGTGGCCACGGTCCGAGTATCTTTGACTCGGTGAAAGGCCTCGAGTCAAAATTATTTATGGTAGATGAGTGGTGAATACTGTTGAAGCAGTCTAGGCAAAGCAGAGGGACTGGGAAGAGTACGATTTTCCTATCATCAGCGTTGAAATAGCACTTGAGCAGACGCGTGTACCTGATGGTTATTGGATATGAATTTAGTCTAACCACGTCGCCTTCGTGATAGCGAGCGCAGATCAAAGCACAAAATTTCAAATTCACACTATTTGAAACTAGACTTCGTGCACTTTACGCAGCCCGAAATAGTGCTGCAGTTGCACTTCAGGCCTCGTTGAGCATGATGTGGTGAAGGCATGATTTGCTTGCTTGAGAGCGCTCACAGCATGTTAAACTCGCAAGATTAGTCAATCTTACATTGGGGTCCGTAAATGTTGGTTTGCATCACAGTACACGGAACTGTGTGAATGCCGCGCCAAAGTAAACTTTACCAAGTGCACGGGCCTAACTACGCTATCTACATTTTGCTGCCCTCATTTATCAACCAACCAGGCCGTACGCCATTTCCATTGCACAAGTTGTAGCCAGATTCAGGAAAACCTAGTAACCTGCGCCATTTGCTTTCTTCGTCTCGAAACACCTGCTCACACTGTAAACGAGCATCTGACTTAGACATAGGCGTATAATATGCACGCACGAGGTTACAGCGCTCAAAAAGAGGACGAATGAAGAGTCGCGTGGATTTGCGGTGTTGAACAGAAGTAGGAATATTGCATAATTTAAGCAACATAGTCTTAAATATAATGTACAGCCTCCCGCATTTTAGCTATATCGTGCGAGAAACCCAAAATATCCTCGTGTGTCGTCCTGAAGGCAACATCGGATTAGACGACCCTTTCGCAGGAGAGTGCATGGCGTGCCGTGGAGTACTTCTGTCGGTTTCGCTGATTATCGCTGTCTTGAGGCCCTAAAATGACGCGTGATTTAGCTAGAAATGCGGGAGGCTGCACATATGCTCACTAAAAATTCAATGTTGGTAAGGCAAACATGTTTTTTTAAAGCGACAAATCTTGGATCAAATGTAGCGTCGAAAAGAAGAAATAACGCAAGTTCACTAAGCAAGATACTAAAGACATGATATTTTTATTCTCTCAATGAAGTTCTATACTTACTTTTACCGAAGCACGCATGTACCTAACACAGGATGTCCCGGCTAACTTTAGCCAGAGATTAAAATATGCAAATGCTACGTAGCTGGACAAGACAAGGGAAATTTTATTTGCCATCGTTTGGAGAAACTCAAACTACTTTTTTTGCATTCTGCCTAATTTGATATTCAGTCCTGATTAATTAATGAACTGCTCAAACATTGTAGTTAGATGAAAAGTCTCAACGAGAAAATCGTAGAGTGAAATGAAAAATTCCCGATACAGTTTTCTGTTGCTCAATACGTGCTACATATAAATGTTTTTCCGAGCGTGAAAGAAGCCCCCAATAGCACGCAAAATTGCCGCGCGATTGGCCGCTCGAGGCATTTTACGTGTATTCGCTGGCTTCTCTCACGCCGGGAAAAATACTTTTACGTAGCGCGTATTGAGGAACAGAAAGCTGTATCGGGACTTTTTCATGTCGCTCTACAATTTTCTCCTTGACACTATTCATCTAATTATAATATTTGCGAAGTAGATTAAGTAATCAGGACTAATTATCCAATTAGACGGAATAAAAAAAATTGTTTGAGTATCTCCAAGCGATCTCAAATAACATTACCTTTGTTCTGTCCAGCTACGTGGCATTTGCATATTTTAAAACTCTGCTTAATGTTAGCTGGGACACCCTGTATATTTACCGCAATGTATCTTCTAGGTATTATTTCGTTCTTCTTTTAATGCATCCGCCTGAGTGACCGTCTATAGTCCACCAGTGTCCCTTCCCGCCTTTACGCGTGTGTTCATTCTCTCCCTCTCTTCCTCTTTCTATTCCCTCTTTCCCTTAAACTCAGTGTAGGGCTACAAACCTGACACTTGTCAGATTGACGTCCCCTGCCTCTCCTCTCCTAGCATTCTCTCTCGGCCTTTCACTGGAAGCTCATTTCACCTAATTCAGAAAGCGAGGGAACAAGTCAGGAACGATAATTCTATTGGAAAACACAGGGTTCAACAAACAACAGGAAATTACTGCCATCGCGATGTTCAACAGCGTGAAAGACAGTAAAGTTAACAGAGAGCAAACGCGCACTCCCCTTGGCGTTCAAGCCTCGGCCCGTCAAGCGCTGACGTTATCAAGCCGAGTCGTAGCGTTAGCGCGGGGGAGAAGGACGACGCCTATTCTGTGGAACACACGTCACAGCAGCGAAGTTCCGCAGGGACGCACAAACCCACGAAACAGGAAGCGACCGCACCGTATACGAGGCCGC
Organism: Dermacentor andersoni; assembly: GCF_023375885.2. NCBI lineage: Eukaryota > Metazoa > Arthropoda > Arachnida > Ixodida > Ixodidae > Dermacentor > Dermacentor andersoni. The sequence goes on from NC_092818.1 coordinate 173,931,031, forward strand.
ATTACGCTGCAGACCCCATTAGAAGCGGCCAAAGTCGTTCGTTTCTTTTATTTGCTCCCGGGCGATATACGACGAGTCGGGGCTTGATTTGCCGAGAGTTGGGAAGAGAGCGTCTCGTTGCAGGGGGCGAATGGAGCGTGTAGAGTGGAGCGACGGCGGCGGGATACACGCACACGTTGAGTTCATAGACGGTGCGGCAGATCTGGCGACTGTCGCGCCTTATTTATGCTAGACAGTTGGCAGCCAGCCGAGCCGCCGTGTCTCGCAGCGGCGGCCGTGGCGTTGGAACGCGTTCTCGGATGGCATATCTGCTTTGAACAGAGAAGTGTGGGGAGCGACAGAACGAGAGACAATTCGCGCTCTTGAGCGGATGCGAGGCATGCGGTGAGGGTGCGCCGGAAAATGAGTTCGCGAAGTAAAACAGGCGGGACAAGGGGAAGGAGTGAGGGAGGATGAGAGGAGATGCATTGCGCTCGCAAACTACCCGTATAATGGTGCTTCCGCACGTTTGTATTTTTAGATATTCGAATATAGTGGAGAACGGAAACTAGCGGCGGTATTTGTACGAGCTAAAGTAAACGAAAAGAATTAAAACTCTCAAGTGCCGTTTAAGTTTCTGTTGGCTTTAAGAGCACAACGTTGTCGGGAAACCGAAACGTCTGCGTAAATACACTGCGCAGATTAAGCAAACGGCTGTAGGATATTTTGATCAACGTACTCTGGGCGAGGTGTTCGAGAAGGATAGATCCACAGAATTAGGAAAACTGATTAGTCTTGGAGCATTCCTTTCTGTAAAAAGAGGGGTCGCAGGTTGCCGTGGATTATTTCGGGTCGCGTGACTCAGCTGCAAGCCGGAGGCTTCACGTCATGCTCTTGTCAATGCACCGCTTTCGGGTCACGCAATCTCCACTTTGGAGCCATATGAACCAGTAACTACTCCAAGCCGTCATCCTCCAATCACTACCAGTTTCCCGCTCTTCGCTTTTTTTCGTCACTGTCCTGATGATGGTATGCTAGTTATTTACTCCTCTACTCCGCCCCCTTTTCATCGAGCTATGGAGCTGCCGGATGAAAGCTATATTTTCCGAGGGACGGCGTCGTAAGAGGCTTACTGCTACTTCTTCTTTCTTCCCCATTGCGGGAGTGTGTACGGCTCCGATTAGTGTTGCGCTCCTGATGACACACCGCGAAGAGAGCGCGAGAACCACGCGTTCAATTATCTCAGTTAAAGAAAAAAGTCCAGAACGTTCCACTACGGCATCCCTTACAGGACAGTGCATAGTTGCACGCAGCTTTGCGCGTAGAGAAAGCGCTCATTACATTTCTCAAAGACATTGGCCAAGACCATGCGTTTTAATTATTTGTTAATTGGTGTTCTTGTGCATGCTTGGTGCGTATGTATGTACTATGCATGAAGGCGTCGTTTCATTGTCACCGTCGTCGTTTGTAGTACCATGTCAGGCGTATGGCCCCGCAAGCATCTCCTGCATCAATTAAAGTATTATTTCTCTGTTTACATGGACATGGACAACAAAAGAACGGTATGAAGAGCAATGGACAGTTCTTTACGTTTACTTCTTTTTCTTCCGCCATTGCGCTGGAGACAAGCACAAAGAATCAACTGGTAGTTTGTTTCTAATGACATAGTTTATTAAGTTAGTGTACCGCGCTAGTTCTATACTTGCAAAGCGTTTGCCCGAAAGGTTCCACATTTATATCTCCAAAGGTAACTCCTGAGTGAACATCCTTTCATGAACTGGGTACCTCAGTACCATCCGTAAGAAATATTCTGAAAGGACCCGGGCGCGTCTGTGCACTACTGGCCCACCACGCGCGCGAAACTACATCCGCGAAGCCCAACACGCTAGAGCGCAAACATTGCCCGGACAGCACGAGCGCGCCACACACGAAGTCGTGACGCACGACCGCAGCGCGCTGTCACGCTTTTCGGGTCCGAGGTTGCGGAGGGAATGACCCAAGCTCAACAAACTTAAGGCGTACATATATAGCGGAGGTAAGGCTAAAGCAAAGGAGGGGAAAAGCGCCTTCCAGTGAGCATGTACTCCCCCCCCCCCCCCCCCACCCTCCCTCCTGCTCTTCGTCCTCCGTGAAGTGCTGGAGAGCAAGAAGAATCGACTCTTTCTGTCGAGCGTGGAGAATACCCGAACGCTGCCAGGGTGGGCCACTAACGCTCGAGCGAACACAAGCAGTGTAGCGACGCTGCTGCCGCCCTATAGCTGCCACTGTTTTGGACTGGGCGACGCCCCGCGTGCGATCCTTTTCCGAGTGGCGTGTTTCTTTTTCCCTCGCTTTCGCTTCCTCGCGGGAGCCCCAGTGAGCGCGTCGCACGAGCGTATAAATAATTCTGTCAGACTCCCTCATCTGTTTGGCTCCCTTGTTCTGGGAGAGAAAATGAGTTGCCACAGCGTGCGGACCCCGTGTTGCTCGTTTTCCTTCGCGCGAGCTGGCTCGTCATGAGCGCAGCATGGTCGCCTTCTGCGGGACCACCTCAGGTTCTTGAACGGGAGACTCTTGTTCCTGCAGCGGATTTTAAGTGACAGTTTTCTTCTACAGAGTTTATAGCGTTTAGCGGACGGCAGTCTTTCTAGCTCCGCCGTTTACAGCGGTAGGCAACTGTTGGGTTTAACTGTGCAGTGCGCCATTTCTGCCTGATCTTTGTATATTTTAAAGCGAAGCTTTCTATGCGAACACTCTCAGAACTTCATGACAGTGGTTGCAGTCTTGCCGAATATACGTATGAGGGTTTGTACAAGCGTTATATGACGGTACCCATGAAGCGTCTCATACCCGCATTGTATGTTGACGTATTTCCCCTTCTGGTTTACCTGACAAAAACAATAACTTTCTATATGAAACATGCACGTAATATGTGGGCTCAAAGGCGCCTTTAACGCACACTGACCTCTTTATAGATTGATGAAATGTATTTCTCGAATTATTTTACCTACTTTCTTTGAATTAGCAGTTCGGCATGTGGCATTGGACCGGCTCTTGACCAGTTCTCCAGAATGGGTGTCTTCTACTGCTACACCAGAGGTGCAGATTCCCTTAAACATTGTTTGATAAGCGTCGTACATTTCTTTGCCTACGCCTGTCAACACCAAATATTATGCATCGCCGTTGGCCGTAAAGAACTTAATAAGTTGTTTTAATGAGCTTCGCTTCGGATATATTACAACGTAATCATTGGATCTGCACGAGTTTTGAATAGTACACAGTGTGTTAATGGCCTTTTTCTCATTGAGCACATCGAAAGATATGTGTTACGTTTGCAATTTAGAAAAAAAATATCAGCCATTCCGCTCTGTGAAGGTGAATGACCAGCAGATCTGTACATATGGCGATAAATATGTTGCTAATAAATATCTTCACTGAAAATAAGAAACATACCAAAATGAATTTCGTGTTTGTCGTGATTTTTTGTTCTTTTAATTAATTCAATGCTCAATCTTTCTTTAACTTCTTTTCTTTGATTTTATCGTGCTAATTATTTGGGCACCCAGGTGACTATCACTGTCTGATCGCTATGATATGCGGTCTATACGCGACTACATGACCTATGACGCGTCGTGGGCACACCGATGTTTGTGTAATATTGAATGTCGAACCTTTCGAAAAGAAACGCCACGAACCACTTTCCGTCTGGCTAAGACACGTGTATATGTTCAAATCAACCACAATTGTGATGGTAGTGGAGTAAGTAGGGGTGATCCAACCAAAAGTGCATACGCTAGGCATTTTCGGTACGATCTTCGTCCGTATTACGTGCCGCCTGCCGCCACAACGCCCATTCCCGCTCCTGTTCACGACGGTGTTTATCGTAGGCGCACTGTTCTTCCGCAATCCTCACTGCACGTGGCGTACCCATTGCACGAGTGGAAGGGAACTGTGATAAGGTTACGTGGTTTGCCTATAGAGCGCCTGACGTCAAACCGTAATCCATACTAAGAAGTGTCTGCTCCAGTTTTACTTTTTTTATTACGATATTTTTATCACGATACGCTTTGACACATCTCACGATTAAACACAGCTGGGGCGTACCTGGCGATACGCTTTTGCTTTGTGCTTTAGCTCTTTTAGCTCCGGCGTGGCCACCACGTGCTTTTTGTTTTGCGTACGCGCGCAGATTGCCACAGTCTAGCGTATAATAGCTCCGCTGTAAAATTAAATCAGGTGTTCGAGAAAGATATTAGTGCCTCAAAATTTACACCACCGACACAGGGCGACAGCATTCCGCACGTTAACGAACAATTTTGTTGTTTACTGAAAGAAACTCGCTCGCTGTTTATCTGCAACACGAATTTGGTTCGGTGCATAGCATGACTGCCGTTAATCGCACGCCTGAGTTGGGCGCGCTTTTATTTGTCTGAGTCCTGTTGCGGCAGCCTCTCCTATCATGCGTAAGAGTTGATGCGATCGAAGAAAGAAGGAGCTGTTTAAAATCAACGGAGCCTTCGGCGAGTGGTGCAGTACCACGTCAAGGTGGGTGGCCTGCGACAAGCAACATAGCTACAAGAATTTAGAAAAAGACATCACAGCTCTTTCGCAGTACGTTGGAGATATTACGAAGACATTGCGAGCAACTTTCATATTTTGCTACGTTTCCTCTTAATGGTCAGCTCACATTTCTTCTTTCATGTTAGCTTACATCGTTCAGCAGTAAAGGATAAACACGCCACTATCTCTACGTCTCGAAGAGTATTACCCCGATGACATACAATGGCGCCATCTACTGGAATCTCTCCGTGACATAGAAAGTGACATCACGTAATACCGTCTGCGAACTGGTCGGCATCTGCAGTAGTCCATGCATTGTTCATTCCGAGTGTTTGTATGTTTTATGCATTGTATGTGTCACAATATGTGGCGTCTTTGCTGCACAACAACCTAGCGCGTATATCTCAGTCTGGTGTGTAGGGGCGCAAATTTATTTAGCGTACGAGCAGCCTGATGCTCTTATATTGGTTATTGAATTCACAAGATCTTTCATGAAATTAACTGTACGCTCTTTTGCCGTAATAACAGCACTGTTCTCCGCACTCGACGCGGGCAGTGCGGCTTGCCGTTTTCACCAGAATGATCGCGGGACAATGATTTATCTCCGGCCTATTATATTACGAGGAAAGTCAACCGTTTATATTTTTCTCTCCTCAATCCGCGCTTATGTTGTGCGCGCACATGGAATCCATGCACCTCTGTGCAGGGTATAGTGACTAATGTCATATCAAGCGAGCACGTTGCAAGCTCTGTGTGAATCGCTTGCTCGACTCTTACGATCACCATATTATATCATTTTCAGTGGCTTTCTCAGCAAAGCTTCTCGCTGCGCTTCGTTTTGGAGTGTGGGGTAAAATTAACACCGGGCTCGGTCGAAAACATCCTGCACTGCGCTACCGAACAATGTAAACCTTGCTGTTAAAAGAGTGCGGAATTAAATTGCTACCCTGGGAACGAACCACGTTATTTACAATGCGGAAATCAAGGCTTCAATCGCCTAGCCTACCAGTTGCGTTGGCTGCAGTAAAGGCGCGAAGGTGGGAACGCGAGTACCGTGATGCCGCTTGCTACGTCATAGCGATAGCACTGCCGGCTTCTCCAGTGGTGGCCACCGAGACCAACACTCTGAAAAAAGTTTGCACCCTTTGGGGTGTATATCTGCCACACAACAATAATCGTCATCTGCCTTGATGCGTTTCCTTTCTTTAACGCTGCGAGCCCGGTACTTTCCAGTAACGAACGGCATGCGCGTTATCAGCATGACATAGCGTTCCCGACAGGAAAGTAGTGGGCGCGGCGTTTTCAAGAAAGGAAACGCAGCAATGTAGATGACGATTATCGTTGTGTGGCACATATACACCCCAAAGGGTGCAAACGTATTTTTAGAGTGAATAGCAGGAGTTCGCCTGCGACCCAGATTTTTTGTACTTCTTTGTATCCCGTTCGTCGCTAAGCTTCTGTCCTGGCTTCTACCTTTGGCTACGCACGTTTTATCTTCAAATTGCATGAGCTGGAAGAGCGGATTGAAACTGTTCCTTCAACGCTCCTGCTGCTATAGTGCTCAGGTGGACGATATTCTATCTTTCTCTCTTTCGACACTTCAATGGCGATCAAAACGAGCGGGATAATATCTTACTGAATGTTGGCAACTATCGGCTACTTAGGAGTGCTCCATAGCAATGTTATAATAATGAGACAAGATGTTTTGAAAATCAACAATCTTCGCCCTCAGCAGGAAGAGGGAGCAGAGGGTTGGGGAGAAACAAATGGTCGTGTGCCCTGCAGAGACAGAACATTGAAATCAAAATCAAAATTTACATATAGTAAAAAGAAAACATAAGTTCATGTGCTTGATAATAATTCTTCCTAGTTTACGTCAAAGTCAAAGGTGTTCTATAAACCTTAATATCGACCTATTATCACACTGACCGCAATCTAGGAGCAGTTTTATGTCTACGACCACCAGCGCTAGTTTCGGCGGCATTCAACGTGGGGTGACGTTGTCAGGCTGTTGTTGCCTTGCTTTTCTTTGCCAACGAGATCGCCATCACAACGGAACTGATAAAAACAGTGAATGAGCGACGAAGCCATCACTGCCAGTACCGCAATCGCTCTGTCATCCTACGCGGATCGCTATCTGTCTTATCCGCAGACGCAACCGCCCAACAGAGGCACAGACTGTTCATGCGCTAAATCGGGCAATGAAAGCTCACGTGCGAGACCTATGCCCACGACTCTCCCTCCTTGGTGTGCCTTAAGTACTTGCGCTCCTGCACCCCAACCATACCATTCCTATTGCCACTTCGTGATCTCCTATTCTCGACACTGCAGCAAGACAGCACGACTGCCAGCGCGCTTCGCCCTATGTTCTAGCGGCAAAGCAGGCAAGGGCCTGAGGCCGCACTAAGTTTGCTTGCCCCCCAAAGTGCCCGTGAGGGTCGCGAGCACGCGCATATGCATTCCGCCATGCTCGAGTGCGCAAAAATAAACCGCGCCACAGCGAGCCCACTCGACATGTGTGCGCAAGCAGCTACTTTCGTCTACGGACCGTGGAGATGGCACGCGCGGTGCTGATGAATGTGGCTGTCCTGTCTGAGCCGCCATGTACGGGCCGGGGTTTCGACCTCCGACGGCGTTGCTGCGTTACCTCAGCGTAGTACCATGCCATTAGCTTTGTCACCTTTGAGCGGAGCCCATTCGTAGAACACGTTTTGTCTTGCCGGTGTACTCCGCACAATGTAAATAGTAGAGCGTGTATTTTTTTTATAAAATACGACAAGTAGCTGCTCTTCTGGAATAGCAGACCTAAAATAACTCTTTACCATTCTAAAACCACAGCTGAGAATGAAACTCTAAGCAACACAAACAAGAAATGTGGAAAGAACGAAATAACGGAAACTAACGGTACAGTCTCGACGTAATTACACACTTAGAAGAATACAAAAAACTAAAAAAAATATACCTACACATCAAATGGAATTCACCATCATGCCGTAGATCACTTCTGACTAACACGATTCGCCTACGCTCACAGCCAAACGGTTGTCACCAAAGCGCACAAAATGTCATTTACACGAGAAGATCACCAAAGCATTTCATAAACAGATAAAACAAAAACGACTTATACCTGTTGCATATAACTATACACAAGGAAATCATCACGTCGCTCACTACGCACAAGAACAACAGGCAAGGTTTTGGCAGCTTGCCGATTTTCCGTGGATATGACAATGCAGCAATGCAAAGCATTTATTTTGCAAATTACGGCTGTTTTATTGCAATTTCCTTCTTCTCAGCTTTCGTATGTTATGAACACTGCAGCCTGAATGCCTCTCCCAGCGATCGCTAATTACTCCTGTCTTGCACGAGCCGATTACATCTACTGCCCTGAAATTTCCTGATTTTACTACGTCACCTCATCACGCCGACTTCTAAACCAATCCTCTACAATCCTCTAAATGTGCTTATCTGCTAGAGAGCGTTTTACAGCTAAGCTGTTAAGCGGCGCTCCACAACGATTTTCATGCACTGGCGGTGACGTTGGTTGAAGAAAGCTGGTGGCAGGCGGCGGCATAGTGAGTATCAAACGTCAGCGAAGAGCCAGCATTGCTGCCTTCATTCAAGCCCCGAATTTGCTTTGAAACGTAACTGTCAAGAGCTATAGACAATCTCATTAGGCGAGGAGGAAAGGATGCGCAGCGTGCCTTTCCTCCTCTCTCCTTTGTGCGAGCCGGCGCGGTGATATTTGAATGTGTTGCTGGAAGCTGTTGAATGGGTTGCTGAAAGATGGAAAAGAACTGCAAGGGGCTGCGGCAATAAATTACATCCGAAAAATAACAGCCGAATCATTTCAAGGCAATAGCGAGTTGTTCCTGCAAAAAAAAGGGAGCATGAACGAGAACCAGATGGAAAAGGAGCTGGTGCTGAGAAACTTCAACTGCAACAAAACCGAAGAGGAAATTCTTAAGCGCATAGCTAGCCACAGGGTTAGATGAGGTTCCCGTTAAGCTTGTTAATGAACTAGGGCCAAAAGGTAAAGAAGCTCTGTTGAAAGCAGTAGAAAAAATTTTGCAAGATATGCGAATACCAAACGGTTGGCGACAAAGTAGAATTAATTTTGATAAAGGTAAGAAATAATGCAGAATTCACTCATATAAACCGTTGAGCATTACATCTGCAATATACAGGTTAGCAGTGCAGGCGACTACATTAAAGCTTCAATCATGGGCCGAGCATAATATCAAATTGGGAAAGCTCCAGAATGGCTTCAGAATCGGTATACGTCTGGATGACACTTATTTGTTCTTGCTCAGTGTATTGAAATATCAAGAGAAGAAAAATGGCCATTATAAGTGGCTTTTTTAGACATTACAGGAGCATATGACAACGTAGCAATATTTTGTGGGATATTATGGAAGGGGAAGGCTTAGGCAACGACTCTACACAGCTTTTAAGGGAGATTTACCTAGAAAATACTGTTTGAGCTGATTTAGAAAGGATGCGGAGCGAGGAGAAAGTTGATATGACCAGGGGACTGAGACAGGGGTGCCCTTTGTACCCGCTGCTGCATATGACGTGCATGGTGAGGATGGAAAGGGCACTAGAAGAAATAAATATCGGGTTTAATCTCTGATACAGACAGGAGGGCCCAATAGTCGAGCAGCAGCTTCCAGGTCTGCTTTATGCGGACGACATTCTGTTGCTTGCTAACAAGCAATGTGATATTCAAAGTCTGGCTAACATCTGTGGACAGGAATGTGAGAATTTAGAATGGATGTTTAACATTAAAAATCAGGTTTTAAGGTATTCAACGCGAAGAGTGAACAGACAATGTCAGTAGAGGAGCAGAAACTACCTCGAGTAAGAGAATACGAATACCTTGGTACACAAATAAATGAAGGCAATAGATATACAGAAACGCAGGGAAAAACAATGATAGCTACTGGGAGGAGAAACGCGGCCATAATGAAGTAGAGCGCTATGGGGATGTCGGTACGAGGTGTTCCAGGGTATGTGGAAAGATATAATGAAAATGCGGTACTTTGCTTGAAGTCAGGGGTATAATCAAGACACAATGGCAACCGAAGGTCTGTGGGATGCCTCGCGATGGGCACTTACGGGAAGGCTACAAATGAAGCTGTGTAGGGTCATATGGGCTGGACAAGTTCTCAGGAGAGGGAAGCTCAGAAAAAAAATTGATTTTGAAGAACGGCTGAAGAATATGAAAGAACGTAAATGGGTTGCGAGAGTGTTCAGGTATTTGTACAGGCAAAACATTCACTCATAGTGCAGAAAAATAGCTAGGAAGCTTACCAGAAAGTATGTGACCAGTACAGTAAGCAACATGGCAACAAAGAACGTCAAACGCCAAGTCAGAGAGGCTGAGACAGTCTCATGGGTGACGGCAATCGAACCGAAACCTGCTATGAATAACTATCTAAGAGGAAAAAATGAAATCAGGAGAGAAACAACTGATGATAACTCAAAGGGACACTCCTTACTTTTCGATGTGAGATCATGATGCCTTAGAACGCGTATTTATAAAGCGAGGTGCAGTAAGAAAGAAGAAGCATGTACTTCCTTTGGTAAAGCTAGGGAAACGCTGGAACATGTTTTATTGGAATGGGAAGATCTCTACTAAACTGTCGGTTCAGGCTCCTCTAGCCGTCTTGAAGCCCTCCAGTCTAGGGATAGCAGGGAGAAAGTAAACATGTCCGCAATGGAGATGAGTAAGAGGCGCTTGGAGGTTTCGTAGCAGAAGAGTAGGGAAACCACAAACAACGAAGTTCCCAATAGACGTTCAGAAAGTTTGATGCTGTTAATTCTTTGTGGGCGTGCTTTTTTTTAAAACAATGATATGGGTAGGAGATTAGGCAGAATACGAACAAGAGCTTGGTGGTGCAACCCACCGCTCCGTTTCCAAGGAGACACTCATAGTATCCATAGCATCGGAACGATTTGGAGGTGCTTTAGTTCGTTCTCAGTGAAATGTATGTGATGACATTTTATACAAGAACATAGGGGAACCACTTACTAGCCTTTCGGTGCAGCAATGACTTCAATATTCAGAAATATTTCTTGGGTGCGCAAACAAGCGACGTGCATAATCAGCCGCGGTGTGTGTTCACGGTAACTATTTCGGCCCTATCGGTTTCCACTCGACGAAGAGGACCGGTGTCTGTGAATTGCCAGCACGAATGCAAAAATCTTCTCACTATCTGATCACTTGGCGTAGAAACTACAGCATAAAAGTGCATGCTCGTGTATAGCCAACCCAGTGCAACCATGAAACATCAAAGCCCCTATCGTTATAAAATATTTGCATAAGCCACCAGCATCGTTCTCACGCATTTCAAATAGATTTAAAATCACTATGATATGTCTACGCTAGCCTCCCGTGTGAGGTCGATGGCGTAACTCAACATAGCGATCACTGCTGTTGGTAAACCAACATAATACATATAACGTTTGAGCTTTGGAATTGCCTTGTACCCTGTAAAGAAGTTATATCTGAAGGGGATCGCATACAAAGAATCCGGCGGCTACTTGTGAGGACACAATTTCTGTAAAACTGGTCAGTGCATCGTAGAGGACGGGACGAACAATACAAAAAAGAGAAAAAAAAACATGGTTTCTCATCCTCTTTTATTGAGCGAAAAATATTAAAAAGAAAAGGTGCTAATGCACTTTTATGCTGTAGTTTCCACGCCAAGGGATCAGATAGTGAGAAGATTTTCGCATTCGTGCTGCCACATATTTGGACAATGCGCTATATAGAGCAAAAAGATCTATAACCACGCATCTACCACTGCTTCAGACACTCGCGTAGTTTGCAGTGGTCACACGACAAGTGTAATTCACACTGTGCGGTATGCTGTTATCACTAATCAAAACTATTTTATTCATGGGCGGAACCATCTTCCAACAAACCAGGTAGTCGCTGAATGTATCTAAAGATAACAATTTGAACGCGTGCCAAAGTAAACAGCATTACTTCGTATCAAAAGAGTACCCACTTAGGGTCATCATACGTTTCGGAACTGCACAGTGCCACCAAATCGCAGCTTAGAGCTACAGTGAGAGTATTGCCGTCAGGTCCACGTACTGAAACAAATAAAGAAAAAAAAGCTGATATCCAAGGCTGATTGTAGGCTGAAACACGCTCGCATACATCGTCATGTGTGCTCAGCCCGCGTAGAGGCCACATAAACTCCAGCCGTGCTGTCTTAAATCGCTTCAGTACGTCCCACAGAACCTTTTTTTTTTTACGTAGAAGACGCCCCGTCATACTAACTGTACCACGTTACGCGAAAACAACCACCAGGAACTGGTGCTGAGTGTATAACTGGCATACAACATGGAGCACTCAGTCAGGCCTGCATGCCGACTGACCATAGATGCGCTACTGTGTAAGCCATGTGGTGATGCCCATGAAAAGTGGTCTTTAGAATAAAATTTACCTCGCGTACGTCTTATAGACAACTTCTGTGCGTAGTTGTTTGTGCCGGGCTGCACTGGCTACACGCTCCACGTCAGCTAGCAGGGGCCCAAACCGCAAACATATTGCAGGTATGGCGTTCGAACCTTTTAACTCAGATCAATCTTGGTATACACGTTCATGCGGTATCGTTTATTTTTTTATAATTGCAAAGGAATAACCCAGGTACCTGTGCAAACTCGGATATAAGGAAGCATATGAAAACTATGCGAAAGAATGAGAACGGATACAGCCAACCGCTCGGAAACCTCGGCAAAGCAGACCTCTAGTACTTCCGAAGGGTATGAGAGCTCTCTTATACAGCTTCACTGCCTTTGATGTATGAGTTGGCCGGATTGGCATACATCTGCGAAACGTTTTTTTTAATAATTCAAATTAGTACAAAAGCAAAAAAAAAAAAAAACAATTTCTTGTGACCGTGGAATTTCTGCTAGTGTGAAGTTAGCAGCATTTACGCTACTGCACTTGGCCAGAGTGATGCGTGGTGTTGGTGACAACGACGACGCTGACGTCAAGAGCACCTTGCATTCGGTGTGTTGGAGCTTTGTATATGACACAGTCCTTGTGCGCTGGTGTGTGTGTGTGTGTGTCGTGCTTGTTGATATTTTCTTCTTTCTATTTCCTTGCTTATTGTTCCTCGAATATCCATTTCTGTCCTTTTGGCTGCCCCCCGAAGATGAATAACATTTTGTTTATTCACGATGTCATAAAGCTAGATTTTTCGCTTTCTTCATTTCATGCTGCTTAATGCTGCCCGTTTCCGAATTTTCGGGTGAGTACGTTCTTTGCACGTTCTTTCTGTTCTGTCATGGTTTGATCTATTGTTATATATTGAATGTGTAGGAGCATACAAATCTTTTGCTAGGCAGGCCTTTCAGCAGTATTAAAATTTATTTCACCAGCACGCGCGTATATTCAACCCTGGTTGATATTACGGTTCAACTGTGATACATTATTAGAACACGTAAATTATATACAAAGTGGGTGGGTTATGCGGCTGAAATAAAGCTCTCTGGCATAACGCAGCCCCAGTCGCCTGGGCATTAGAGCTCGCATGACAAAATGCATAATACCAAATATTTTTGTTCACATCTGTTACAGAGATTTATTAGGCCATGAAGGACTTCGACAGAACACACAGCCGAGAGTCAACAGCTATCTACATTTATATGTGAACTCTATGTTACCACAACTACTTAGCAGCCATATTACTCAGACAATTACAAAAGGGCGCGTTGAAGTGCGTGCTGTTTTCTGACAATAAAAAAAAGCTCAATTTTGAGTGCTTAGGCTCATCATAAGCGCACTTTTCCAGCGTCACGCTTGAACATGTCTTGACCTCCCAGGCTTGACACTGAAGAAGTGCCTAAGCCGAAATGCGTCATGGGAGAACGTGTATTCCGGCGTCGGCGACACAAGGCCCGGGCTTTCCCTCTCTCTTTCTTTTAGCCTTTGTAGCTGCACGACTTGTTTCCCCCGCCTGATTTATTCTCTCCTTTTCGCTCATTTTTCCTTTCCTCCCCACACCTCTATAATAAGACGTCTCGCCCGAAGGTACGATGCTTGTGCCTCAGGTAAGGGGTGTCCGCTTTTAGCCTTTGAGCGTTAATTGTCTTGGGAGGACGCCGCGCTTGCACACGCTACAAGTAGGAGAGGGAGTTACGTGACGTGACATGTGTCAAAAAATAAAATAATGAGCGGCGCGCATGCGGCTACTGTAGAACACTCTCCCAAACACGATCCCCCTCCTGCTAGCGCCCTCTAACTAAGCCTACCAGCCATCCCCCCCTCCCCCCCCCCCCAGCTACTTCACGTCACGCCCTCTCTTCCTACGATCTATTTTTTGCACAGCGGTACTATTTTATCTCCGCTGAGCCTGCGCAACATCGAAGCTTCTGCCCCGTGGAGCGGAAGGAAGCAGGAAGGCGTGGAGCTCCCGCGGGCGTGAAGGGCCGCCGGTCTTTCATAGACGTTCTGACACTTTGACGGACGTGCGCCTGAGCGATGCGTCAAAAGAGAGGCGGATACCTTCGTGCCTGCGCACGCCTTCCTCCCCGAAAATACGGACGCGAGCGCGTCGAGCAGGTAACGAACGCTCGCGACAAGTGAAGCACCGATAACTGGCGAACGCAAATTCACAGCGGCCACAAAAGCAGCTCCGCTATCTTTGCCAGTGTAAGCAAAGCTTTTATGAACTGGCGTCAAAACTGCGCATCACGATAAGAAATAAGCACTTAGCGTATTTTCGCTACGAACGCATCTCGTAACGATCATGAGCCACGGTGGCGTAGCTACCAGTGCGGAGATGAGTTTTGTTTCGGAGCGACATACTCCAGTGATCATTTCCGCTTATACTATCGCCTTTGCGAGATCCTGCCTGACCCTTCCCCGGCGTGGTGGCTTAGTGGCTATGGTGCTGTGCTACTAAGTCTGAGGTCACGAGATCGAATCCCGCCCGCGGCGACCGCATTTCGACGGGGGTGAAATCCAAAAACGCCCGTGCACCGTGCATTGGGCACACGGCATAAGGAACCCCAGGTGCTAAAAGTTAATCCGGAGTCCCTCATAATCGTGCCCCATAATCGTGCCCCATAATCGAACTGGACGCATCGAAATAGATGGCCGAATGTTCGAAATACATTTTTTTTTTTATCAGCACGATTCTTTGCAAATTCACTTCAGTAAATGGGTGCCACTGCTTTTAAGGTAAAGTAATCATCATCGTTGTCGTCGTCACGATCATCATCAGCTTCACAGTCACCTGTGAGGTGCGCTACAGTACAGCGCTACAATTTAGCCGTGCTTTCGCGCTTCGCAACAGAACCTTACCTTTCTGCCAGTAGGTGCCAAAGAGCTCGTCAACAAACAGCAGTTTAGTCTAGGTTCATTCCCCACACAAGTGCACACCACATGTCGCTTAAAGCTATTGACGTATACCATCAAAATAATAGTGTAGATCTCTAAAAATGTTGTGGCCAAAACGATGCGGAACGAAACTTTTAATAACCAATGAGCGCGACCGACTGATAAAGAAAGAGCAAGTAAAAAAAAGACAGAACGGTGAAATGAAAGCAGAAGAGCTTCGACAAAGCAACCACAAGCCGCTCCAAAGTACCACTCGCCGAGTCGGCTTCGACATCATGCTTGAGGAGCGTTGAGTGAAGCGAGTACCGCTCAAGGAAACATCGGGCAGCGACGCTGCTTTGCACATCAATGAAGCGCATATACTTTAGCTCGGAAAGCTCCGAATGAACGCGAGATATACAAAAAAATATCGTATAATGCGGTGACAGAGTGCGCCTTGCAAAGACGGGAATAACTTGACGGGCCGCCGTCATTGCCGACGCCGACACTCTGCGAGCGTTCGCAAGATTCGCTCCCTCGCACACACGCCCCTCGCGCTTCCATGGCGGTCGGTGCCGCCAAGGCGAGTCAAACAGCACCGAGACAGCTTCGAGGCGGGATACAACAAGAACAGCCAGCGACGGCCACGTCGCAGAGAAAGACGAGGGGTGCATACGATTGCCGCGTGTCGCGACCAAGAACGCCGCATCGCCGTAAAGCTCCGCGGACCCGCTCGGGCGAAATCGTGCATCGACGGAGAACCGAAACGCGCCACGGCACACACACAATCGCCTCGCAGCTCCGCCCTCCGTCTTCTCGGGCTCTTTCTTCGAGACACGAAAAAGGGAGCGCGAAATAAAGACAGGCTCGGCAAACGCGGGAGGGTTGCGGCTTGCTTAACGGCATGGAGGGTAAGGCGCCAGGGTGGTTCGGTTGAGGTGGGAAGATGGGAACTGGTGGGAGCATTTTGGCACGGGGTGCGATGTAGGAAAAGTTGGCGCTGAAAGAACCGTTTCCTAATCCTACAAGCGTTGGGGAATACGCGCTGAAAAAGCGATGCAACGGACAAAGAGGGGAAGGATGTCGAACGCTTAGGTGCCCAATATCGTGTTCTTTTCTTTATTTTTTATAAGCGACGCCTCTGCGAAGGCGTTGATCGAATGGGAAAGGGGACGACGACTGGCGCGCGGCCTGGGCGGATAATGCTTCTGTATAACGGAACGAGGCGTGACGGTGTGGGTTGCAAAGGCTCATCCATCTCCGGCCAAGCTATTGCCCCTTCTCTTCGCACACAGTGGTGTTATGGCAACTTCTCCGGTTTCGGAGAGGCGGCTGAAACGGTCCCGACCATTCGTAGTCCTATCTGAAGCGGCACGTGACTGCGGCAGCACTTCTTCACTTCTCCCGGTGTCTTCGGCGCCGCATACAGCTTCTTCCTCCTCTCTTCCATCCGGAACCGAACCGCGTCGCGTGTCTGCGTCGGGCCCCCGCTTCCTGCTCGCCGGCGAAGGCGAAGGCGGAAAGACGATTCGAAGCCACTGAAGCGTGACCCGCCCTGCACACAGATGCCGAGGCACATCGCCGCGACAGATGCTGGGTTGAAACTAAAGCTCCCGCTGTGCGCCGGTCCCGTCCCCGCTCCATCGTTATTTCTTCTCCTTCATCTGCCCTCCGACTTCCTTTTCGTGGCTTATTAGTCGCCATTTGCAGCTTAGCTTCTAAATAACTCTTGGCGAATTTCCCTTTTCAGTGCTCATTAGCTATAGGTGCTACGTTTTGTATGGATGTGTTGACGTATTGACATCAACGGCTACTATATGACAAGCATTTGAACGGTTTACCTAACTGTTTGTGTATGTTGTGTGCGCGAGGAGACTGTGGACAATTGCAACCTTTTGAGTAATTGTCGCTCGAATGGTACTCTGCAGCAGTATTGTATGCCGTGCAAGCTTCTTGCTCAAATCACGTAACAAAATGCACTAGCATTGCAGACGTTGGTGCACTCTCCTAACCTTTGATAAATTGGAACCAACGTAAGTATGAGTAAGTTCGTGTAAATCGCAAGTGCGTAGAAAGAAAGAAAGCGAACCGAGTATCAAGGAAGAATCCGGAAAGAAACTAGAAATCTCAGAAAGTTGACAGACAAGGCCAAGCAGGAAGAGACACAAATGAGCAAAAAGCCCCGCGAAGGAAAGAAGCTTTCCGAAGGATGGCGTAATCTGCGTCATCCCAGGGAATTACTCGAGCTGTGTTCGAAGAAGCATGACTTCCCCATCTGTGTCTTCTCCAGCTTAGCAGCACGGGATGCTTTGAATTTAGATAGCTAGGTATTTCTGTTCTGTTTTATATGGTCGCTTTTGATAAGATGAGTTTCTGAACAGATCAGCCGACAAGTATTTGCGAGTTGCACAATATAAACGAGCGACATAAACCTGAAAAGGGGTGCAGCTTAACTGCTGCTATCGCATGGATATCGATCTCAATATCCCCTCTACCCCCTTAAAGGACGTACACAGCCTCTGATTAACAAGGATGGAGAAGACAATGGCATCAAATGTATTCTGCAACTGTGGCGCAAGCTATATATGTACACTAACTCCCCAAATCTGCATGAAGTTCAAATGAAACATATACTCGCCAAATACGATAATAAAAAACACCAATTTTTATATTTCGGGCTCACTTAAAGCACGGGTCTCTTACTTGGTGCCTCCTTACTTGCCCCCTTAACGAAAGAATCAGAATTTTAATATTTTATTTGGGGAGCCAGTGTCTTACTTTTGTTACATTCTTTGTTCACCATGTGGGTTTCTGCAGCACCCTCTGCTCCAACGCTGTCAGGTTGTAAATGACGTCATAAATCACTTGTGTACTGATTATAATAGCCAGCGACTGCACTGCGCCTACCGCTACGCCTGTACATGTGCTATGTCTACCTCTGTGCCTCCTTCACAATGCTTTTATGCGTTGCATATTGTAATCACTCAGTTCAGCCCTTGGGCGCGGCCGGGCAGCCACCATTGACCTTTAGCGCAACCACGTGACGTGACGTCACGACAGCCGGAGGAAAAGCTGGGCCCCAACACAATATGCAACGCATTCTTGGCTTAACCAAGCTAAGCCTGGCCATTTTTTTTTATATGCTTTCTGATTATGGTGTTATTCTCTCTTCCTGTACGCTTCCTGTGGCAACTTCCTTTCTCCTTTCTCTTTCTATTCCTAGCCTCCAAATCATTTTGTAAACAGTAAATCGACAACTTTTTTTTTGTAACAGGGGAGACTGGTATGAGAAAGTCATGTTGTAAGCTATAGCCTACAAGTGGTGCTATCAAACAACACTTCAAACAGGCTACATCGACTTGTGGCACGCCTCTACCTATATGAAAAAGCTTTGATATGACTGTGGTGACTTTGCAAATCGGTTCTGCGGAAATCCGCGTGGGGGAGGATGTCCGGTGATTTTGTTGAAGAAGGGAGAAGTGTGTAGTAACACCACGGAGGTCTTAGGTGTTGTTCTTAAGTAATTTGGCATGGTTTAGCTATCATGATGCACATTAATTGTGTAGCGTCCTATTTATGAATGCTTACTCATTGCTCACAGGAATAACCAACTACGCAACACGACACTCTCGCTGATCTGAGAAAACAATAAAGCCCATTCTGAGCTACTTTCCAATCTACGACTCTTAACATTATGGCATGCGTGCTTGTCTCAGCCGCTTCGAGGACAGACCGACCTTGATTGCAAAGGTACTGGGACCTTGGGCAAAAGAAACTACTATGCACAAGGCCACAAAAGCGTCGTGCTCTCTCGCGGTATGAGCAAGCCCTGCTGACGCCCATTTTGAGGTAACGAAAGCGTTACTGTGCTTTTTGAAGGCCACTACACGAGCGCTTGTGATTGTACGTGAGTTAACATTGATCTGACTCTCCTCGTTTCTCCTTGTCTTTCTTTCCTGCTTTCCCCTTCTCCACGAGTAGTACAGGCAACCGGGAACGACCACGGCTAACTTCCCTGTCTTTTCTTTTCTCTCTTGCTCAGTAGGGATTGATACTTCAGTTTAGTATACGTGTATTGTTTCCTCAGGCGACGCCCAACAGGCGGACGCTTTTGTATCTGTTTATAGTAGTGGCAGCGCAGGTGGAACGACAACACAAAGAAGCACACAGGACAGGCGCGTACCTGAGCTATGCGCCTGTCCTATGTGCTTCTCTTGCGTGTGACACCGTCCCATTCGCGTTTTCGTCAAAATGAATATAAACCACCTTGACCAGTTTAACTCCTTACTGTATCCGTTCTTACGCTTATTTTGTTTCAAGCATACCTTCAAAAAAAAAAAAAAAAAGAGAGAGAGAGAGAAGGAAATTAACAAGTGATCAAGCAGTTAGGTTACGAACGGAGCGGTGTGATATGAGCGCGATGAAATCAAATCATACTATGACGCGGAGTACTGCGGTTGGATATTTGCCTGCTTCGTATGCTCGTGTCCATTCTCTCTACTTTCGATAGCTTCCAGAACCTAAGGCAACGTTTACCATGCTTTCTAGGAAGCGCCAACGTTCGAACGTTTGCATTATCTCTTTTTATTCATGAACGAGAGCGCGCAATGCGCCTGTGGAACAGATTTACTTGATCATTTTGATTGTCGCGAGAACCATTGCTCGGTGAATATTAATGCATCCTTCAAGTTTGTACTAATTACATTGGCTTACTAGTCCTTACATGTTCTAACCCCTTCAGAACTGAAAAAAAATAGTATACAAGCGTGGTGCAAAAACGAGAAATTGTAATACGCCCAACAAAAATTTTTCCAATGAACGAATGCTGCGGCAGTGCAAGTGAGCCGTCTCTCAAAAAGAGTTATAAATCCGTAAACTCAAAAATAAAACAATGCAGGTTCTCGATAGGAATACAGTGTTCTAGGAATGTCACCACATTAATCACATATGCAGGGAAGCGGATAGCGATTCACTCATCTTGCTTTCCCATTCACTGCACCTACATACACAGCTTTCTTTCTCGTTTCTCGCCCCCCCCCCCTTCCCCACCCCCCTTGTTGAGTTCTAATAAAGGCGTTGTCCATCCCGGGCAGTGGCAGTGGGACCTTCTTTTGCATATAGTCTCTCCACAAGATATTCCTCAATACGTCGGTGAATGGCCGAGGTATCGAGCAGACAGTCAGCTAAGCCGCGAGACCTGTTTGGACAATGGAGTCGACATAGGCGCTATACTTGAGCAATACCTTTGCGCATCGATCTCAGCAGGTACTGAATACAGGGAGAGAAGCAATCGTTTCTCGGAAGCTCTAAACGTATAGGCTGTTGGGGTTTTTGTTTTTACTATCTCCGTGTATATATTTGCCTGTCAGTGATAGCGCGTGAGTATACATAAACCACGTAAGAGCACATGCATGATTTATTGCTCACAATTTGCCCTCCCTCCCAAACTTTATCTACTTATTTAGCCGGGAGCTCTTATAATTGAAAGTATCTCTGCTGAAAGTTGGAGGCGAATATTTGTAATCAGTGAATGAAATTATTCCTAGACTAGGCAAATATAAAAGCAGTATCACATTTTCTCAGATGGTCCCAAGCCGTAATATCCTTCTTCACTCGGCTTCTGCTGCTTCGGCACTTCTTATGCTAGGTTTTGATGGTCACTGTCGAAGATTTTTTTTCCACGAATAAAATAGAGGCGGAGCACAAAAACAAACAAATAAAACGACGTTCCATAAAAAAAAATATTCTTATTTACAGAATACCGTCAGAAAAGCTGCGTTGCGCAACAAAAAGAATGATGCCTTATTTTGTTAGCGAAAATTGCTCTTTAATTTTTTCTTTTGAGGCCCTTAACGTAAAACTATTCCAATGTGTTTTTATTCCAATCTCCTGATGTCAAATTTACGTAACCGCCGACGCAAGCATCGGGCGGTGACCCGCAGCGTTGTCTGAATAGCCCAATCAAACGCTCTCCTCGTTCATGGGAGGTCACCTTTGTTCGCGTCCCAAACGAATAACATTGCCTACACTAAGTGGTCTTTGTTATGTAATCGGCTGAAAAGAGGCGAGGAGCACGCTCAAGTGGAGAGCGTTTCGATGGGGCTGAGCCAGCGCAGGGAAAATAGATAATCGCATAAAGAAGGTGGTGCCAGCGTCTGCAATCGGTCCGCTTCCCCTTACTTAGCTTGCGGTGGCTGCTCGAAAATCGCGGCGGCGTGCAACGGAAGGTTAAAACTGCTGCTATAACGGATCCTCAGCAAGGAAGAGTTGGCAGAGTGTTGTCATATACGTGCCGAAAGGGCTCGATAATGTTTTACTGCCATGCAAAAAGGTTTATTATACGAAAATAAACTCGTGCTCTCCGGCAGGTGCGAGTAGCCAGTGCCGGAGCGATCGGCAGCAGCCATCTTCCATTGATTTCAAAACAGAGCAGTCTCCGGCTATTCAGAAAAAAAATTCAGTTTTATTCGGCATATTAATGCATCTTTAACGCGTTCACGTCACTTTGACGCTGTGAGATTTCGCGATTTTGTGACGTCGCGTGACAGACAGGCGAAGTGGGCGTAGCCCGAAAACTTTTGGCCAATAGCAGTGGGTTAATGGCGAAAAGGCGTCGAATAAGGAGTGAATATTTTTGTTCGGTTTAATCATGCATAATCAATGTGTAGACATCATATCAGATGGGGAGCTATCCAAGTTTTTGTGACGCCGCGTGACAGGCAGGCGAAGTTGGGGTTGGCCGGAAGACTATTCTACCAATCGTGTATGGCCGATTGCAGAATTGGAATAAAAAAGTTTGGAATAACTTTACGTTATAGCGCCCCTGATCGGCGTGTACACAGTACTACGCGCGTGCAAAGTATTACGCGCGCAGTATAACAGTACTGCGCAGAGTTACGCGCGCACAGTATTACAGCAATAAAATCTGCCCATTAAACACGCTATATATTATGTAAATTAAATAGATTTAAATCACACACGTGCACAGTATAATTTTAATGGCAGTTTACTGAAGCAGCTTGAAAAGAAAATCCAGAATTGCCCGAGATACCATGGCATATAGGCTCTGGCTTCTAACGGGACACCTAAAGTAAATTTCTACTGCCTGCATTCATACATGTTCTAGCCAAGTTTGAGCATTTTGAATAGCTTTAGTAGCAGCCTACAATGTTAGGTGCCGCTCTCCTTATAATCGCACTATGGTAATCACCACAGTTATGTTCTGCTTTGTCGCCCATTTTTTCATATTTGTGCACTCTCTTGAGCCATGCGTTTATTCTTACTCGCTAATACACGAAAGGCCTAACTGCTACCAGCAAAGTGCCTGGTAATAAAACAAAAATTTTCGCATTTATGTGCATGAATTACCGTACTCATTCACTGTTTCGCCAACATTCAAGTGAGCCTAAATGAAGCAAGAGAAAGCGGCGCAAACCGTGATTTGGTAATTCGGTAAGTCTAAAAAGGGAACTGTATGGTTTCTGAATAATGAAGTGCTTAAACTGTGGCGCGGTGCCCTATGGAATCTAATGATTGCTTTAATGAGGTGCCTCAACTAGCGCAGCGCATTAGTCCTTACGCGTTTTATGGAGACATAATGCGGTAGAACATGAATGTTATAGGTGCTTACAATCGACTGCAAAGCCCTGCCTCGGTTCAGAACCACTAGCTCGTCCAGTCAGTCTGCAGCGCCTGATGCTTCCAAATTCTAGCCTACTATAAGCGGCCCTGACAAAGGTCCGCAACAATGAACACACGAGAAGAAAGAATTGAAGAATTTCATTTCGCTCCTATGGCCCAGAACGGCTGTAGCAGAGGCGCCTCTGCGGAAAACGGAATCGAATACTCATTAGCAGTGCTTCTGACCACGTTGCGTGAACGGTAATGTTGCGGAAGGAGGGTGTTTCTGACGAACAAATCAAAATAAACGACGGTGCGGTAAAAAAAAATACCAAATAAAGAAAATAAGAGAAAGGAGATGCACACGGCTGATTAGACTCGCTCCAGCGCCACGCAGCGATTGCTGCAGTGCGCGCGTGAACTCGAGCGCGTGCAAACAGCGCCGGACGAGGTTGCAACGCTGATCACTCGCGGGAACTGGCGAATTTGTTCGATGGGCGTCGGGAGAGCGCCCGTGCGGTGCGCGCCGAAAGGGAGCAAATCGCGGTTCGGACGCCATTGCTCCCTCCGCGCCCTCCGTGCACCCCATTTCCCTGCCTTCTATTGTTTCCCCGTGACGCTCCCTTTTATTGACCAACAGAGAGTTTCGCATTGCCGGTATCGACGCGTTTCCTGTAGCGTCGTTCCTTGCTAACCACTCGTTGCGCTTCGCGTTATATTTTTCCCCGTCCTTATCGCGAAGGCGTTCGCTGTTGATGTAATGAGGTTTATCGAGAACGAGCGACTGTTGCGCCAGCCGAGATTTCACTCCGTTTGATGCTAACAACCGTAGTCGCGCTTAGAAGCATCTCTGCAAATCAAAACAAGAAAGCGAAGATTGCGTAACGACTCAGCTTGCTTTCCTCCTTACGGCAAGGCTGGAGGAACAGATTTGCGAGAAGAGCTCGGCTTAAGTGAGCGTACTTATGAACTGGTAAACCTTAATTCTCAGACACCGTTCTACCTGACGAAAAATTGCAACAAGGTACTCGCATTTATTTCTGACAATGGAGAGTACACTTTTGCAATAACATAGAAGTATTATATCTATTAAAACAATGTTATTATTAGTACATATTTAGCAATTCGTTTCCAGAACTATCCACAGCTGAAGCTTCACTACAGCATACTAATAACGCAACTATGTGCTGTGCGCTATGTTTCTTGTGCTTAAATCGCAATTAAAAGGCATCAACTCAGCGTACCAAACATTGTACGTAGGGCACTACAGGGTTAAGAATTAAGCTCCATTTTAGATCTTTTCGAAAGGAAAAATACAAAGGAAAAAGGAAGTACTTTTTATTTCAATCTAACGATACTTCATATAAAGGTGAAGCCCAAGCTTGTACTCTGAAGAGTCTTCTTTCAAAAATCGTACGTAAAAAAAGGCGGCCGCAATAAATTAAAACAAAACATTTATTGCACGTGCTAGTGGACGTCTGGTGTGAATCAGAAAGCATTGCCAATTGTTGGGCGTGTTGGTAAACTGAGAGCATATTTAGCGCCAGCAAACAAGGACGGCAGGTGGTGTCGTCTCCCTTCCGTCCTTGTTTGCTGGCGCTAAATATGCTTTCAGAATCAGAAAGCCTCTAGACAGAAATTGCTATTTGAGCGACGGAATAGCCAACCAGACGCCATATTGTATTGCAGTCTGGTAACGTCATGCCACTGTTCTGCCTGTTGCCGTGAGAATGCGATTATATATAGCGCGAAGGAAAAGAAAAGCAGGATGCAAAGTGTACTTACAGCAGCAGCCTTGTGAGGGCCATTAGTAGTGTCCTGAAAGAGATAAAAAATATTAGTGAATGCAACGATAAGAAGACTCATCCTATTGGCTCACTCTTTTACAATTTCTTTTCTTCCGAAGGTATTTTGTTTAACGTAAAGTATACCACTGGTTAGTCTTTTTCAAGCCAGATGTATGGAAGACGTGAAGGATACCTGTATGGTAAACTTCTATGTTGAATTAGCTAAGGAAGCAGAGTCAGATTCACTACTTTTGTTCTTTAGGGGAGACGTCAAATATTGGAATCTGGAACCAGCACTAGTGAATAGACGTATGCTTAGCTGAAATTCTAAGGCTAGTACCACTTTTCAGACATTCATCCCTAAAATATGTTAAATATTCATTGGCGTAGCAGTTATTAAAATCCTGAACTGATGGACAAAATATTCTTTAAAAAATCGAATCTGAACGCCAATGTATGTTGTAGAAAATATTAAGTACGTACCATGTTGGCTTCGCGGCTACGGCGTTCTATTAGGTTAGTTATGTTAAGTATTCGTTAGGTACTTTCAACTAACTTTCATTTATATAGGTAGTTACGTTAGTTTGTTACTCCTGCTAAGTAATTCTTTAGTCTGGTAAACAAACTTCTAGTTCCTAGCTAGCTTGTTAGGTAGTAATAGTGGTTAGGCAGTAAATTTGGTAGTTAGGTAGTTAAGTATTTAGTAAGAGTGACGCGAATATTCAACTAACATTTGGTTAGGCCAAAGCTTTCACTAGTCCGTGTCTCCTCTCCCTTCTTGCCTTCGTCGGTTCTACGTGGTATCTCTTCATAGTCTATAATAACGAACTAGCCCAGCAACAAGTTTTGCTGTGCACAGGCAGTGTTACTCAAGTACTCAAATACGAATTTTTCGAAAGTGCTACTCGCATTCACCGTGCCGCGACGCACAGGCATACCTGCCAAGTCTCCCAAGTTTTGCGGAAGTGTTACGAATATTGGCTCGTTTTACGATTTTAGGAATCTTGCGTCAACCTTTAGGAAAAATACAGTTTGTTGGCGAAAAGATTTTCCCGTCAACCTTCGAACCTTCCCTTGGAAGTCTTCAAATGGTGAAAGAACGCAAGAGGTTTACTCAGACAGGTTGCAGAGGAACGCAATATCGGCAATAGCTGGAAAAGTCATTGTGATATAAAATCATTGTGTTGCTTGTCAGTCCTTGCTGCTCCAATATTGCTGCCGCTTGTTAGTTTAGGGCAAGCTTGAAAGAAATGTATGGTATGGCCCTTCTTGTGTTGTGTCCGCAGGATTTTACGAATTTTTAAGTTCAGAGATTGGTAGCAGGTGTGCACATGTTTGGCTACTTGAGCAGTGTTACCCCCTTCTTTGTTTCTGACATGTCGCTGCCAAATTGCTTAAATGAATAAATTCTGAGGAAGCTAAAATGTCTGCAAAGCGACGACTTTTTCGTGCTACATCCTTTAGAAACTAAAGAAGAGAATAAAATTGACTTTCTTACGACTGATGTCGTTACATGAACGTAAGCGCTCTTTAGGAAGCAAGACTGCACGGAAAACTGATACGCCTCTTTTGAAAGCCAAAATATCGCTACGTTTTCTTCATTGTCAGATACCAGTATATACAGGAGCAGTTCGTGACAATTTACTGGAGTCATACTAAGCATCAATGCGAGAAGAAAAATAAGTGAATACTCGAGTGTTGCGACATGCACCAGACGCGCTCACTAAGCTATCGGAGAGCAGTATTGAAACGCCAAACACAGGCATCTGAAATTAATTCTGCATCCTCTGCACAGCTCATTGCTGGTACACCTACCCAAAATAGAGACAAAAGAGAGACAATGAGTGATGGCAATATGAGTGTTTATCTTTTACATATATATTGCGGGAATTTATTACGCAATTCTTCCACGTCTGTATAGTTTTACGACATACCAAAAAGAGAGTAGTTACCACGGATGGGTTATTTGCACATACATGTGCAGCATGTTAGCAATATCAAATATTTGAAAAGTCGCGTTCTTCTTCGAACAGAATTTAGCCTCCTTAGCACTTAAGCGGACACGTGCAGTAGGGACAGGAAATCGCGAATTTGCTTTTGAATTATGATCGCTCTTGATAGCTGCATTAGAGTCTTGCGCGTGAATACGTAAAATGTGGTTTTGCCGTTGGTGGTAATATGCGGGGCGCGTGCGTTCAGGCACTACGACCTCTTGAAAGCAACTTGGGTGCTTCCTATCATATTGCTCGGCGGGGTGCGTCTCATTCTCGTCTTAACCGTTGCAACAAACGCTGACGCCCGTTTTCTTCTTCGCAATACTCAGTGCCTATCAGACTAACCCCGCTTTACAGGCACTAAAATAAGAGAGAATCAGGACAGAGCACCGCCTATCGGGCAAAAACGACTGGGTCCTTCTTCTAATGATTTCACGTTGTCTGCGAAGCAGAGACAATTTCATAAAGGAAAATATGGATGCTTTTCTAGCAAAACATAAATGAAAAACATTCGATGGTAACATTATCTAAGACGCGTTGAAACCATTCGAATGAGCGACATTAAATGACCGCTGGATTTGGCTATATGCAGGCCCTGGCGTCACTTGCGCTATTACAGGTGAAGCGGCACCGCTTCATGAAAGGTAGTACAACAAAAAAAGAAACAGCTATAAAGCGATGTTGTAACCTGAAAGAGGTTAGCATAATTGATTAGCCTCAGAACTCCCCCGCCATTCAACACTTAGCCAGTTCGACAAAACTTTCTTGAAAATTCTTTCTTTTTCACTTTCATAAAAAATCTTGTCCAACAGGATACAAACTTTTAAAAGGCCTAAATCTAAAAAGGTTTCTGTGTTAAAATTCGGAAGAAATAGTAACGAATGAGTTGTGAAGGAGATGTCATAGGTCGTCCTATGTTGACGAATCGGATTTCCGGGTCGATAACATGACCTCAGGCCGAGAAGCAGCAAACATGAGCTGACGTTGTAGCCAGCTACGTGACGCATTTTGTGCCTAGCACGCGACGAGCACCATTTCCTTGTCATGCTCGCATTTCTTCGCTTTCATCATCCGGTGACTGCAGATAGCGCTACAAACTATTGTCTTATCTTTCCGTTCGCCACACTTGCCCTAACCGACATTATCAGTCAACAAAATGTATTCATGTATTATGCATTGATCTATTTCGATGCTCTGAACAAGCGCAGTTTCTCGCGGCCACTGTCGTTTTTCCTACGCACGTGTTTGCACACGCGGAAAGTCCATAAATGACCTCGCTGAACGTACCAACGCTGCGGCCACTGGGAACCGCCAAGTACTGCTACTGCGTGACGTGTGGTGTTGCTAATGAGGTGCGACCAAGCGCTTGCTCGTTAACGTCGTCTTAGCCACGCGTTAGCATACGGGCGCCCATTTGGGCCTTGACGCAGAGAGCGCGCCAGAGTTAACACGGCAGACTCGAAAGAAAGCGGCCGCTCGGCGCAGTTGGAGGAAGAAAAGCAGGGCGAGGAATGAACAGGGAAAAGCAGCTGGAGGTAAAATAAAACTGCCATCACAAATACCGATAAATGTGGAACCATGGAGCTGCACACAGATAGTGCCGGCGTAATTCCCCCCTCCCCCCCCCCCCCCAAAAAAAATAAGAAAGATAAAGCGACGCACAACAGGGGTCTGTGCCAGGAACCTGTGCGCCGAGCTCGAAACATGTACGCAATTGCGTTGAAACGCAGGAGGTAAGAAAAAATAAGCGACAACTAATGTCGAGAGAAGGCGTTAACTGTTGCAGTGCTCATGCAAATTCCGAGCGGCGCCTTAGAGTGCGACGTCTGTCATCTCTTTTCTACGGTACACGGGGCTTCGTTTTGCTTATGAGTGTTTCCAAAACAGCAACTGCTCTTTCGGTGGTGCTCATGTTAGGGCTGATTTTGTTCTTAGTATCTCGGCATCTATTTAGATTTTCTTATTTGCACGTGCTTCTTTCGTTAGCGAGAAATTCTGCTATAGTAAATGAAATGTGTCACCTAAAGAAGAACAAAAAAATGCATATCTGAAAAACGTTCGTGCAGGCAAAACAGCGCTCAACGGAATGTACGTTAAGGCTGCATTTTTCCTTGCAGTCATTTTCCGATTTCTTTAGCAAGACGTATGTCGTGGGCGTTTTTGAGCTCCCTTCAGTGTTTCGCTAAGTTTTTTCACTTCTAAGTGAAGAGCTTTGGATCATTTCCCATTGCGTCTTACTTTTCCTTCCGGAATTCTCGTTCACTGGTATTCTTTTCGCCACAGCTGAATGATTGAATGTGTGGTTGTAGATGACAGGACTAAAAGAAGAAGATGGAGTTATTGTCTCACCGAGTCAAATACAGCTCCAAGTAACTCACTTTTTTATGCAAAAAAAGCTCGCACCTTAGACGACCTCATGCGCCACCTATATATCTCCCCAACCTACTGTGTAGTACGTCAGTAACCGCACATCTCCTCATAATTTGTCCGCACCACAACAATACCAGTCTTATTGCAGAGGCCTTTCGGAAAAACGTCAAAGATACTTGGGTTCTATGCAACTCATACTTTATAATTTTGTTCGCTGTAGGAAGAAGGTTTCATATATATTATATATTAGTGTGAACAGAAACATACATGGCGCATAATAAGAAATGTTTCGAAGCTATTAAATTATCAACGCAATAATCTTGTGTTTCAAAGAAGACGGTTATTACCGAACAAAAGATTACCAAATACATGCTTACTTTAAATGGTCTCAGAATTTTAAACGTGTAATGCATTTAACGCGGTGCTGTGTAACGATGGAAATCAAGATCATGATAATATTATCTTCGGGCAATAATGCTGCTATATAATACAGTTTCTTACGCCCTATTTCTCGCCGAGAAAACATAATGAGCTTGTTTTACCAAGCTTCCTTTTTTTTACCATAGATTTGGTTTATTCTCAAGCCCCCTTAAATCCTCTACAATTTCGCTACTAAACCATAACGGAAGGTTGCTTCTGTTATGGTTTAATTGCATGCGTTATTAAACCATAGCATGCGTTATTAAACCATAACGCATGCTTGCATATTGAAATAATGCTGGAACAGCACGTACTACCACTGAGTGTACCAAAAGCGGGGGGAAAGAAAGATAAACAGGCAGAAATACACACTAATACGAGCCAGCGGGAAGCTTTTGATTACAGGAGAACACGGATGACACGTTCATTACCTCGACGCGATGCTTTTATCCAGTCATATTTTTTGTTTCTTTTTCTTTGTTGTGAGGCTTGTAAACTCGCCTTTTACAAGCCGCATTCATGGCACTTCAATGGCTATGTTTAGTGTTTTCTTCATCAAAGAAGAGTCGGCTAGCGTCGCCTCGGGCATGAGTCCGCAAGAACACGCGCTCTATACGAGTGTTTGGAACCTGGCGGGAACCCCCGAGTAAGACAGCATTCCGCTTTTATCTGGCATGATTAATAGCCTCGCAGGACGTTACACGTAAACTTTTGCTGGAATAACAGCAGCACGGACAACACTAGCCGCGATCACTGCTTTTTCCCGATACATCTCCGCCGCGAGCACTATAGGGTTTGCGCAGTTCATTAGACGCATGATCTCAAGCACCCCCTCCTGCTCAAAGGGTGGACGACGATAGTCCCTTTGCTGTCAATGTATGCTTTGATGAAGCCCGCCTTTTTATGAGGCTGTTGTCTGTCTTGAAAACTTAGGCACCACAAACAAAAACTACCCCTTCTCCGCCGGTTAATTCATCATTCGCAGACAGGGGAAGCTGGACGCGAATAAAGCTTCCAGTAAACACGCATGAGGAAGTTAAAAATAGCATCACCCGCAGTGTGCATAACCCTGTTGAAACAAAAAGAACAATATTCGCAAAGAAAAAGAGAACAAGGAAAATGAAAAAAGAGAAATAAATAGAAGAAGAAAAAAAAACTACGTTCGGGCGCAGAATAAGAGAGCGAATTACGAAAACTGAAACAACGATAACAGAAAACTGGAGAGAACATTGTTAAGATAACCAAGAAAAAACGCCCACTATGTCAGGGAGGTTGCTTCACTCAAGGGAGGGTTATGACAGTGCGATGACGCTGCGCGATCACAATAGTAAAGTAACGGTCTTATTGATTATTTGTTAGGAGAATTTGACAACGCTTACGTTGCTGGCTACCACTGAGGTATTGGAAAACAGGTCAGCACTAATAAAATAATAACAGTAAAAAAATTACCTTAAGGCACAGTAAGGTATATAGACAGATTGTACAAACATGCAGATTTTTGTAGCAAGTGCACATAACACCAGTTTAAACGCCCTAATCTTGTGTCTGTACACAGTACTGACGTGCACGGTACCCGGGGTTGCAGAAGCAGTGAAGAGCCCACTGATAGCTCTGTACACTTACTTTTTGTGCACCCCTGAAAGGCACTTACAGTTCCTGTGTGGAAGGAGTTACTGCACTGTTATTGAAAGTACATGAACTCTGCATGAAACATGGAACTCGTAGCGTTGGCGGGTAGTGCCGCCTAGGTGCAGAAACAAACTAAAGTTCTTCGGCGATAAGCTGTTGAAACTAAAGCTCCTCGGCGATAAGCTGTTGCTCGACGAGAAATGCCTTTTCACACAAGCAGCATTGAACAGATGCTGAAAGGGCCATATTATAACGTAATATAGCGAAAATTCTTTTGTGAGAAGTTGTTACCCTACCCTTTTCAACTGGTGGTGCTGCTTTGTAGTTAACAGAATTCGGGATGGTGTTGAAATTGAGTTGCCTTTCAGATGACCAAGGTAACATTCCAGAAAGCGAAGACAGCTCTGCGTCTACATTAGGTTTTCAAAAGCAGGAAGAATTTAAGAGGCCCAACGCACGTTCAAGCATAAAGGATTATCATTGACAAGTTCTCCTTTTTGTTGAGTTCTTTCATAAAGGTTGAAATAACAGTTCGTTACTGACCAACGTTTTCTTCACTGTATAGTTGCAAATCTTTGGATGTTCAGCTCCGGATGATGGCCGAATGGTTGGCTGATAACTAATCGTTCAAGTGTACCTAAAGCTGCGAAATATCAGCCGCAGATTTAGTTGCGCTCTTGCTGGAGTTTTCAGAGTCGCACGCAGCTTTCTAGTGGTGCAAACTATGATGCGCTGAGATATTACGCCGCTTTACAGAGAAGCCCATTGTGGCTGAGGTTACAAGAGCATGTTTCTTGCACATAATGCCACAGCCCTAGCAGAAGGAGCATTGCCAGGCAAAGAGCCACTCTCGCACAAAAAAGCACAT
Organism: Dermacentor andersoni; assembly: GCF_023375885.2. Lineage (NCBI taxonomy): Eukaryota > Metazoa > Arthropoda > Arachnida > Ixodida > Ixodidae > Dermacentor > Dermacentor andersoni. The sequence goes on from NC_092818.1 coordinate 173,962,579, forward strand.
ACAGGCATTGTCATCCGCTTGACTTCACATTACAGTCCCTTACCAGCTATCAAACTCCGTTCACTCTTATTTTCTGTTGTTCATCTGAATGAACTTTCTTTATATCTTTTTCCTTTCTCTTCCGACCAGGTCCAGCTATCTATACTTCCTTGGTGGAGACGGCGGTCATCGGGAAAAGCAAAACGTGCCGTAGAAAGAAGTCACAATCAAGGAGGTCGGATTGCCTTGAGCATCGGCTCGGAACGATCACCTGAATGCAGGATTCCACCAGAATGGGTCATATTGGCGCCCTTCTATTGAGATCCCGCGCTGACTTTCTCCCGACGATGTCGGTCTTTCCGATGGCTCTGGCACCCGTTCACAGGTGTGCGTCTGTCCAAACTTGGAGAAATAAGGACGAGCTAGAGGAGGCGAAGGATCCCCGGGATCCTTTCTCATCGTGAAGGCGGTTCTTTTTTCTTTGATGTCGATGACGATCGCAAGAACGTAAAGACATTCGCAGTAGTGTTGCCGCATATCGCTGGCCGGACCGGCGAATCGGTCGTCCTACTCCGTCCGGCATCGCCTGATGGGGCTGGCCATCTGAGCATGCAGAGCTTATGGCAATGGTCGTTTTGTGGTTTTATCACTGCTGTCGTCTCGTCGGAATACGTTTGGTGAACGAGTCTGCACGTTTTGATGGCACGTTCGCCAGGTCAACTAAGGAGCTGATATCGTAAATGACGGGCTGCTGGGCAGAGCAATGCGGGTGGCATTCGAGAGAGCACATCGTCTAGGTCTGTATTACCTTGGCAGGGAAATGCCGGAGATCGAAAGAAAATGAGGCAAGTTTATTCCACCATATCGGACGCTGTCAATGCAAGACCAAAGGACGTAGGAAACAGAAAAAGGAAATGGCGGGCCATTTCGAGGCACTGGGTAAATCGATTTCACAGATTACAACTGGCGCGCATTAGGGCAAATATATTAATGACACTAGCCGTAACATTCAAGATTTGCACTTATATCGGACGCCTTTCAACGAACAAAAATGGGGGCCTTAGGCGGTGTTCTTATCACTGGACCGCTTTTATAGCATCCGTGAAGCGCATGAGTTCATGTTGGCAGCCTGTCAGACGTCCTGCGCTCAAGTCTAGCGGTATGAGACAAAACTCTTCGTAGGCTGCATGTAAATAAGAATTTATGAGCAATCAGAGTAGGAAGCGCACCGGCAAACAATCAATGAGGCATCTCGTAAATATTCTTATCTCTTGATATTTTTGCTGAGAAGCAACAAAGTCAACCGTGCAGCACGCTTTCTCTCGCCCCTCCCCCAAAACCTCCCGCTACCCGCTTTCACCCACCAATTCACCACTTCCTACATAAAGAAACAATGAGTCGACCAACGTGCTTGTTCCTTGTTTTCCGCATACTACTGTCACGTAACAGTGACGGTGAAGAAAGCAGCGAAACTGGGAATGACGAAACTAGCGTTTTATTGGGCGAACTTGTGCCCTCAAAAGCAGGTTACACTCAAACAACGGGGACAGCGGCGAACACACTAGGCAATCGTCGAAAATCTGATCTGCCGGTAAAGCGCGTCGTCTCTTATGCACGACTTATCGAAGGTTCCAGAGTAATCGGTGGTGCCCGCGTGTCTTCCCGAAAGTTCTACACAATTCGCGTCGCACATGCAATCAGATTACACCAGCTTCCGCGACAACAGAAGCATCGATAACACTCGACAAACTTCCGATACATGCGGGTGCGTCCCGCACAGAGCGATCAGATTCGTTAAACGGTGAAAAGCGCTCACCCGTAAAAGATAAACAAGTCCACGTGTCACTATGATCCTGGCCATTTCACTTTATTATTCTAAAAACATAAACTATTAGTTTGTGCAGCTTCCATTGCGGCACAGACATGTATTCTAATAGGGCCCTCCTTACGCTGAAACTCCCGTAGTGACTAAGCGAACTTGTCGTCCACGAGCCAACGACTATATATGTATGCCTGACCCGTTCGTTAAGGCTCACTCACACTAGGCCGACCCGACACCGACTTCGGTGTGCCGACTGTCGGCGACAGCGTTTTTTTCCTTCGTGTCGGTGGCTCTGTCACACTGCACCGACGCCGACAATATGCCGGCGGTCGGTGGTGACAGAGGCACCGACACTAACGTAAAAAACGCTGTCACCAACAGGTGGCAGACCGAAATCGGTGTCGGGTTGGCCTAGCTTGAGTGAGCCTTTACTTGATTGCTCCTAAAACCCAGCTAGACGGGCAGCGTAAACGCGGTTAAACTTAACCATGGTTCAACCAACCGAACCAACTCGTTCAACCATGCTTAACGCCAACCGCAGTCCGCCAGAGTTACACGGGCTATCCTGTTCACGGTTAATGGCATGACGACGTGTCACGCGATCGCTTGCGTACAGGCTTCATTTTAATTATTTTTCTGCAAAATTTCATTACAGTGGTGTAAAAATTTCAGTTTTGAGCAGGACAATCGCCATATTTTAGAGTTCTAATGTGCTAGACTGAGTTTTGCACGTATTGGTTTCGTATCTAACCTAATTTGGGAATAATCTGCAAATGCTGGTCGCAATCGGCTGTAGAGTTGTTTTTACGGCCGACTAAATTCGTTTCCCCACAAGCCGCTATCTCTCCTACGTTTCTAAGTCGTATCTACGTTCCCGTTTCGTTCCGTGTTCTGTCTGTGGTGAAATCGCGTGTCTTGTTATCTTGTTCACCTTCTTATTTTACTTGTTGCGTCGTCAGTGTGTTTTGTATTCTGCTTTCTGTGTCCGAGTTCTTGTGAACCATCGTCAGTTTCTTCACGATAGGTCTTCACCCCCCGGAGTGGTGTCTCAGGGACGATCGGCTTTTCAGGACTATGTCCACAGCAATGCGAAGAAAGCTGCACGACCAGCTTGTAAAGCAGGCCCGCATCGTTCAAGCTATCATGGACTCGGAACAAGAAAGGGAGTGTGCTAAACAGCGGTGCCGTGAGCTGATGCTCACGGCTGGGCTGTTTAGCGCATAGGAAAGGCAAATATGGATGTATCCGCGTGATGAAGCAACCACGTGTTATGTGTTGTAGCAAAATATATTGAAACATCCATTGGTCTCATCAGGCCAAATGACACACTTTTGGGAAGATATCGGCGAAGCGCTAGCGCTGCACTCGGGAGAGATACCGTCCGTCATTTTGCCCGTTTCAGAGGCGTCGGGTACACTAAACCGAGGTTGCCAAGCGCGGTTGGCGGTCAACCACGTTTAGCGGCCTAACCACCGTTTCAGCTACCGTGCAACTGCGCTAAACGCGTTCAGCGATAACCGAAGTTACGTCAAGCGCGGTTAAGGTCGCCCGTGTAACAGAGGTAAACGAATCCTCTCTCGAGTAGGCTTAGTTCTTGGCCAGAGCCACAACAGGGGGTGGTTGTCCTCTGTAGATCCTGGAGCAGTACATTTTGGGAAGTTCATTCGATCTTCAGGTGCTGGTGTTGAGTTCAGGTATAACGCTCTCTACATTTAGCGACTGAGGTGAAGTCCACATTTCCCATCACGCGTTACTCATTAAACCTTTTTTATTCATTGTTCTTCATTCTCACAAAATAATGGCCCAGCGGACATAGCACCTCTACTTGTTTTTCTTTATTGCTTTTTCGTCTTCCTTTCTCCTCCTTCTTTGTTCATTTATTTGTGCCTCTTAAGGCACAAATGAGGATTCTCTGTGTCTAGACATCATATGTGCAAAGGGGGCATTGCGTTTTTGTGACTAGGTAAAACCATGAGCTAACGCACACGCGCGCATAAAAGTAGATGGCTGAGAAATTGAGATGCACAGTGAGATACACAAAGAGCGAGACACGTTTATGCGGTCATAAGCGTTTTTACGTCCCTGACTTCGTAGTTCCAGGCCATACATCGACTGTGTGCCATTTACATTGAAAGGAAGCCTTGACAGAGCAACCTTGTTCAAGCGACAACACACCAACACACATTATTCGGCACTTTCAAAAAGCGCGCTCGGCTCTCTTCGCCTGCTTCAGACTCATCTGCATGTATTCTACCTAGAAGTGATGACTACACGATGGTCGCGGCGGAAGCCAAGAGACCTCTGCTGCCACAAGCACTGAAGAAAACCCGCTAGGGGGACTTGTTCACAATTATCAACCCAAGATGTCAAACACTGTACACCTGCTAATGCCTAGACAGGACTGAATAATGATTCAAACTCTTACTACAACTAATATGCAGAGGGAGAGAAATAATGTAAGATAATAAAGCCAGGTTGTCTAATTAACCGCATGTAATTACATAACATATACGCGAAGTTTGATAGTATGGTATTTATAAGGCCTGCATATATAGGTAACAGTGCTTCAAACAGTCTTTGCCAGGTGTAAACTACTTCCTTTTTTTAGAAGAGCGGAACATACGTATATGACTGAAAACAGTGTTACTCCTAATAGAAGTATTTCTGTGTTCCCTCTGAACATGGGGCGCACCGGTCCTAATGTTAGACCGGTGCCAGGTAACATGCCACATAATACATAGGAAACGCCACGATGGCAGTCGCCTTCCGTGCCGGCGCTCGCGCTGCTGGAGACGCTACGCTTATAATGAATCGGCTTATATATACAGCCACCTATACTAGTCAACATAGATGGGCTCCTTAACGGCTTTATTTTCGCCGACATTACGCAATGAAACAACAAACGCGACATAAGTTGCCTCACTGCTGCAAGTATGGGCCTGAAAACGCACGATTCCTTTCGAAAGCGAATATCTTTGTAAAGGTGCCTGTCTATTCGCTTAAACTGACAATAATGGTAGATGGTAGATGCATACCTTTTTTTTTTTTCTTTTGCGAAATTTAAGAAAACCGTACAGAATCTTTTCGTGCGGCGATGTAAAGCGGAAGCGCCACAGACGTAAACAAACTGACGCAAAGAAAAAATTCTGGCAAGAAAGAAGGGAACGGAGACAAAGCACAGCGTTCTTTGTCCGCGTAGTCCACGTCAAGCTAGATGAATGCCTTCCAAGAGAAAAGACGTCAGAGCGCAGCCACGGCGTGCCTTCGCGACGCGCTTCCCGAGATTCGCACCTTTGAGACAGCAAGATGTATCGCTGGTTCACAGCGTCGCCTCGACCGGCTATATCGCTCGCCGCACACCTGAGCGGAAGACAGCTCCACTTCTTTCCGTTTTCTTTGTGTCCCGCGCCCGCATTCGTTTTGCTCGTCGCCAACCGTGTCGTGCGACGATGCGCCGCGGCGTTTCCGGAGATTCATCAAGCCCTATAGCTCCGAGGCACTGCGGTGCAGCCGTTGAACAACTGTCAGCGTAAACAAAGTGATGTTTGGTTATGGAAAACGTCGGATTTGTGAGACTACACGGGCAGGCGAGGCTTCTGAAACAAATGGTTACGAGTTACGAGAATTCAGCGCCATAAAAGTCTGGTTTTCTTCCAAAACTCCGAGTAGATCACGTATAGTTCCATGATGTGGAAGACGGTAAGAATTCAGGTAAGCGACAAGAAAACAGCGCGAGGAATGGCACCAGAACTTAGCATATGTATTAATGTGCGCGAGCGCGCGCGTGTGTGTGTGCGTGTGCGTGTGTACGTGTGTTTGTGTGTGTGTGTGTGCGTGCGTGCGTGCGTGCGTGCGTGCGTGCGTGTGTGCGTGTGTGCATGCGCGCGCGCGCGCGCGCGCGCGCGCGTGTGTGTGTGTGTGTGTGTGTGTGTGTGTGTGTGTGTGTGTGTGTGTGTGTGTGCGCGTGTGCGTGTGCGTGTGTGTGTTTGCGAGGGTTTATTACACCTCTGTCGCACGGCATGTGCAATGTCATTCACAGTAAATGACCTTCATACCGAATGTCACTGCTGTCTTGCGTTCGCTGTCTACACGGTGTACGAAATGGCATTCGCAATTGATGGCGATGTTCATCGGCACCTTGCGCACGCAGGCGCTCGGCAATCGATATATATGCGCGACAAGTGCTTTTCGCTTCTCATTCTCCGCTGACGAAGCTGCAGAATTAGCTTTCGTGGTTGGTGGATAGGCTTTAGCGCGGTACCACTTTGGAAACAATATGCAGAAATAAAAAAAAAAAGAGGATCATTTGTAAACATGGCCGACAAGGGGTGCTAGCGTCCAGTCGAGACTAGGAACAAGAATACAGTCGCACAAACTACTTCAACTATCGGTGAAAAATAATTAAAAAGTTCATAACAGCAATTATGACAACCTTTACTCTGATTACATTTACTTTTAACATGTCGATTTTGTAATTTTTTTCTCAAGCCATTGTCGAGATTACACAAGTCGCATTTGCATGACTTCGGGAACCTCATTCAGTGGGTGAATGTCATTAGTTGTGAATGTCATTCACTATGCCCATGTAAAAGTAACGAAAATTGGATTAACACGTAATCTCATTCGCTGCGAATGGATTTACACGTGCCGTATGACAGGTGTATCAGTCACATTCCTACTCGCCTACGTTCACGTGTTACGTGACGCAAAAGGCTGTTCCACATCCACCCACCATGGCTTTGAGTGGCGCCGGCTAACGCTTGTAGGGGTAAATCCAGTAAACATAAACACCCAAGTTAGTGAACGGATTGATAGCCGTCACCGTAGCAAAATTGGTAGTGCAACGCACGCGTAATGCGGAGGTTTTGGGTTCGGCTCTCACCGGCGGCTAATTATATTTTCGGCACTTTCATTTCTGTTTTCTTTATTGTTTTCTACATGTCAGTTTCAGCCAGAGCTAATTTCCCCGATTCTTTTCTTGGCTCCATTAGTTTACACACACACACACACACACACACACACACACATATATATGTGTATATATATATATAAATATATTGAGGAAGAGAGGGAAAGGCAGGTAAGGTGCTCCTTGGTACATTTGCACTCGGAAACGAGCTGCACCAAGGATACCTCAGGCGCGCATCGAAAGGCGTGATTCCTGGCACCACCCGATCAACAGGTTGAACTTCGAAGTTCATTGTAGACACGCTTACACTACACATATACACTTGTGTGACCGAGCTTTGGGGACCCAACAAAATTGTTTAGGTGTAAAGTGTAAATTGAGTAACCACTTCTGACAAAGCCGTCCGTTTAAAAAAAAAAGTAATATACGTACAAATACCAATATGCCGGTGCCTGAAACTGGAACACGGCAGGACATAAGATATTCAATGATAACGAGTATAATTTGGCTTATGAGTTATAAAAACAAAGCGAACTATATAATATTGTAGATTAGATTTCTAACATTTTTAGGAAGGCGTGAATAGTCGTAGAAAGCGTTGCATAACAGTAAAGTTGTTCCAAATTCTAACTCCCGTGTAGACATTACAGATCATTAATGTGCTGCGTTTGTTCTCTCCAACTGTATTCGTCCTATGTCGGAACGTTTTAGAAGCACATAATCTGACTCGGACGTATTTGTCAACAATATGCCTGCTATTGATTGGCCGCGCATAAGAGCGTTCTCAAATGCTGCATCCCAGCTGTCTCAGCATTAGGAGTGGTAGAATGAAAGAGTGTGACAAAGAAAATTGCAGACACAATGGGACACAACCGTACATTAGTATACCGTGCTAAATATGCAGCCAGGCAAAAATAAAGAGAGAGAAGAAAAAAAGCAATGACAAAGACGTGGGGCTTTTGGTATCTTAAAATATTGCCTCTGCAACATAGATATATATATATATATATATATATATATATATATATATATATATATATATATATAAAGCAACTGTACCAACAACATAAAGCAACTATAACAACAACATGACGGTGGCATTTCAGTACAACGAAGAGAACAACGAAACTAAGCACGAGCATAGCGCGACAACGCCGACGGCACGGCGATGCTTCATTGAATGACTGTGCGTCAAATATTTACTTTTAGCGAAGTGTGTCTTCAACAAATGTTAAACTGAAACTGAATGACACCCAGGCAGGCAGAGCAAAAGACCGTCCTTGTGAAAAGAACGCTGAAAATGCTGCCTCTTCCCGATTGCAGTGTAGCAAGCTGGACCATGTCTAGATAGGCGCACATAGACATTGAGCGGGCTGACATCGCTTTATTTTGTAACTGCTCAAATTGCGGGACGTTTCTGCGTAAAATCGTTCAAACATAGCTGCGGTGCAAAAGTGTTCGAAAGTATCTGCGTCATAAGCGACTATGTTTCGGTTTCAAAAGGCAGCGTGATTAAAACAATTCAATTTTTAGATTTTACGTTCTAAAACCACGATTTCATTGCAAAGCACACCGTAGTATGAGACTCCGGAATAATGTTGGCCGCTTTGGATTCATTAACGTGCGCCCAAAGCATGGAGCACGAGCTCTTTCGCATTTCGCCCTGATCATAGTGTGGCAGCCGCGGTCGGGACTGAACCTGCGGTCCTAAGCTCAGTAGCGCAATGCCACGCCCGCTGACCTTCCGCAGAGGTTAAGGCAGCATGACAATTTGTGGAAAGCTGTCGCTCATCACTTTCAATATGACCCTCGTACAATCCTCGAAAAAGCAGTGCTGTCTAAAAGGGCAAGCAAGTATTGGTGTTATAAGCATGACTGTTAATCCTGGCTGGATAAATTTCTGATAGTCATTTTATGACATGAATCGTTATAGTAATACCACACGCTTTATTAAATACGTGCTTATACATCGTCGAGAAGCAGAGTAATTACTTATATGTTACAAGTGACGGAATACTGCACTGACTTAGTTCCATATTGAGCCGGTAGTAGCTGCCAACATATCCCATTGAAGAGCCTTACAGGTGGACGTGCAAAAGGCACACATTCTAACGAACTTTCCTACTGGATGGCCGTCTTCAATTTGGTAGTCTCGCAGAGAGCCACCGAGCGATCTGCATATGCGATGTCGCGCCATATTGATAAGCGACGCCAAGAATTACCTCGAATCTCGGCGTATATAAATGCATCTGAAAGCAGGCTCATGAACACTGCCGTGGCACTCGAGATCTCTGAGTGAAATGCGAATGCGTTACCCCAGGCATTCCGCAGGCCAAACAAGCCACTCTGCATTCGGAAAGGAAGCTTCCGTGGTACTTGTAACACATGCCCTCAAGGTATGCGATGAACATCAAAGGAGCTCGGTGCATTTCCAATCTCAACAAGACTTCCATCTTAGGCTCTTGTTTGGGGAAAAGAAGAGGGAAGACGGATGAACGCATAGGAGTCTTCTCAGAGATACGACGAAGTACCGCATTTTGTAGGAGCCTTTTATTGTTCTCGAGAGGTGAGAGCATGCAATGGCAAGTAAATCCAAGATGGAATCAGGTTTGCGATGAAAAGGATGAACGCGTAAAGCTTCGCAAATACGATGAAAGGCTGCACGGGGAGGCAAAAAAAAATCGTGTAAGCCCACGTGTGGGGCCAAGACGAATATTGGGAAAAATGTTTCTTGGCTTTGCTCACCGCTTCAATCCATGGGGGAAAATTTCTAACATCGATGTAACTAAAGCGCTGTCGTGTTTTTTTATTAGAGGGCAGTATATGACACCACGTCAAGTAACGGGATCTGAGATGGAAGAATATACCGTCTTAGTGAATTGTATGTAGTGTTTACAAGTGCCTTAAAGGGCTTAGCCTGCACTTTGCAAGCACTCCATTTTATATTTCTGCAGGGAGAAGTCTATATCAGTTGTCCCAATTATTGTATTGCTGAGTTTGAAGTTTCTAAATCCTTAAACTGCTAATACAGCGAAATTCCCACAGACCTCGTGCTAGCGTGCTCGCCGTAACAGTGCATCTGACTACCTATCATGCAACTCATAGTATTCTCAAGGGTAAATGAGGAATATTTTTACAGCGAATCTGTATATGACTAGCCGATTCATCCGTCTATCTGTCGTCTGTACGCCGAAAACGCCTCCGGCGCAACCCCATGCGCATGCACAAAAAAAAGGAAGAAAGAGAGGCGCGCGATTGGCTGCGCCTGTAGTCACGTCGTTGCTCTAAGTCGCAGCCGAGTGCGCGCGCAGTAGTTTCTCTCCGGCTCCAGAATAGGTAGGCCACGCGTCATACATACTCATGAGGAGTAGGCAGCATTCGATCAGCAACGCCGCGAGCAGAACTGGGAACAAACTCGTCTTCTCCGTGCCGATGCTGCAGCCCAGGCACAACAAAGGCTCGTTCAGCCGACTCACAACCTCCGAGCGCAAGAAGCAACTGTGTACCGAGGATCCGGTAGCCTACCAAGCCGTCGTTTAATGAACCGTCGGGATCAACTCCGTGATAAACACCGGGGCCGCATGTTTAAGCTGCGCTGGTTAACCATCTGTACGAGTTCTTGGGCAGCGAGGTTAATGTAATATTGAAATGTAGAATTAATTATATATGAGTTAAATTTCGGATGCTTGATATCCTTATGAAGGATAAAGGAAAGGAAAACCACATAACATAGAACTAACTTACCGCTGGTGGGAGTCGAATCCATTGCCACCGGATAGGTTGGGCTACGCTCGGCCAATGAAGGGATGTTGCGAAATGTTGCGATGTTGCCCCCTTATTGTGCGTTTATATGCATGCCGCATATTAAGCATTGCGTTGCGAGTGATAGACAGCGCCACTGACGGCCTCCATTTATGCAAAATAGTTATTCATGCTTTCCCAGGCTTCGCTGTCTGTCAGCTTCGTACAGTTACTGGAAATTGGGCCCCCTCGGTTCCCTTGATTTTTTGCCGCTCGGGGAATCGTTTTGGATGCTATGACATCTCACGTGACAAATGTGAAACAAGAGGGATGCTTGGGAGGCGTATAAAATTAAAGAAATTATGTCGACCGCACAATGACAGGCAATAACAATGGCAATACTTTAAAAAATATAATCCGGAAGGAAACAGTGAAGCTGAGTTTTGTCTTTTAGCAGAGAAGGTGGATGTTCTCTCATACGAAAATCACTCGTATGGTGAAGTAAGCACTAGAAGCAATCACAACAATAGGAAGAGTACCATGCTTTTATCCCTATTTTCCAAGTAAAGGGTGCGAAGTTGCATAACTTAGGTAGGTTTATGTCAGCAGTAAGGATACATGATTCAGCGTCTAGCATATAATAAATACATTAGGCACCAGACGCAGCATTCGGGAAAATCTCCGATGAATCTTCCGCGCTTTGGTAATTCATTGCTAGTGTCCCTAAACTAACAGTTCCTGCGTGAAAATGCGGCACGGGGAGGCGAAATGCAGCTGTTGTCATCAAATGCTCCACCAGATAGCTGCCTCGCGGCACGAGCGTGCAGCCATGCATTAAGGGACTGCGCCAAAGGTGTTTTTTTTTTCTATTCAAATTCTGAAAGCATGTACATGCGTAGCGAATAGTACACAGCACCGCATTTCTGCACGCGCTGGAAATGTGCTGACGTCAGGGTGAGAGCTGTGAATGCATCTGCTGACGCGGTATGCTTCTGTATGCTTCACAGCTGTATGCCCACGGTATGCTTCTGATTAGTCAAATTGTAGCTTACTTGGAAACAGATCGACATGCTAAATACTGAATACCACATATCTTTGGACGTGCAAACATTTTAAATTTTCATCTTTACATTACTTGCGTTCTCTGAGCCTCGCTAGTTTACTCCTCCATTTCTTTAAGAGCTCAGACGTACCCGTAAACTTTAGTCGCCGAAGTGATGAAAAGAAACGCGTAGTAATAGCCCAATGTCCGGACTGTATTAAGGTGGCACTATACCATATTTCTGCCGTCACCTATTCCTTGCTCTCATGTTATCGTTGTCGCGAGAACTTTTCTTGTGAAAAATAAAATACAAATAAATAAGACTCCACCGATTGCAATAATCGGCACCCTGTGACGACCGCACAATGCAGCGCACCGATTCTTCCAGTGCACTGTATTGGCAGAATGCAACAACTTCTGCTGTGTAATTCATATTACCAGCCTAACCTACCAAATAGATTAACTGTTCATTTTTTGTTTATTCTCTATGTTTTCTGGCACGATGCTAGGCTGATTTGAATGACGTTAATAATAAGATGAGCCCGTGTTGGCAAGAGCAAGTTGGGCGGTAATTTGGTTAACGAGTGAGCAACCACAAGCCACATATCTTTAATCCCATGGGTTATGCTGCATTGACAATGGCAAACTTACGCTTTTGCCTATACTGATTTAAACAGGCTACCTGACTTTAAGTTACCTCTTGCAATGCCTCAATGACAAAGTGCCGTGGTCCTTGAATAAGAAATGTTATAGCATTGACCGCTATAAAACCTAAGTTAAAATAAAGAATTTAGGCAAGTCACACTCTGCTATCATTTGCAACGTATACCCTTGTTTGACAAAGTGTGTCATAACAAAAAGGCTTCTTCTTGGGCAAGTTGGTGCTTAGCTTTCCTAGGTATACTTCATTGTGGCGCGAAATACATTTCGTGAAAAGGGGACCGAAAAAAGAAGACAGTGAAGCGACAAAAGTGTTATAAAGCTTTGACGCCAAAGCGCCAAAGTGTCATAACAGTGTCCGTGTGAGCCTCGAGGAGCTAATCAAGGACATTGCTCACAACGATACATATGCTTCTATATCTACTCCGAAAATTTCTTAATTTGAAACGGAATCGGAGCGTGTCCGAGTGATTCGCCGTCAAGCTAAACAACATCGCACAATGTCATTTACAAAAAAAGAGGGAGACGTGATGTTGGCAGAAGGTCAGTCGTATCAACACAGCTTATTATCTAAAGCAGAAAGCTAGTTGCTTGAACGATATGAGACTTTGTTGCACATTGGAAAGCAACTCACGGTTTGCGAACACCTTCACAGCAACGCCTACACATTAAGTTGCTCGCGGTCTACGATGGTCATTGGAAGAATGACGTAGCTTAGGTTTGTCTGAGGGAAAGTTGCCATGCCACCATCTCCACCCCCACCGTGACATACACATGTGCACATATGGCATATATGGAAAATCTCTTTTTATTGAGGAATGATAACCAAACAAGTAATAAAAATAGAGCATCAAGTCAATATGGCCTGATGGCAATGTGTCAGGAAATATACATCTTTATCTGCATGTAGAAGAAAATGCCACATCGCCCATTAAGTGGCTTTAACGTAACGAGCCCACTTGTAGTAGTACATTCTTCTAAGAGGCAGGTCTATATATTAGCTATTTAGAGTGTAAATAATTATATAGCAGGAAAAGGGGTCGCAAGGCTAGATAATTAATTTGTTTAGTTCTTGAAGCGCTCGACAATCGGATTTGCTTTAAGGTAACATATTTAAGATTTCTTGATCTGGTCAGAAAGCTTCTCTTCACCAAAATGGTTCGAAATCGCGACAGCCTGCATGTTCTTCACCCGCCAGCAGGGGAAGCACATATGCCTTCTGGGCATGTCGCATAAACGATAACATACCTACGTGACAGCCCCGGAACAAGGGTGACATATCTGAGCAAGCAATCGTGAAATTGCAAAGCCACACACGACGTGAGCACCGAACCACAAAAAGGAAAGATTCGGATGACATCCCCCTGCTGTGTGTACGGGGATAACTAACATATAAATACCCATGGGAGCAGAGTAGGCCGTCTTCTGTCCCCGCACCCTCGAAGACTGGGAAAAGATCGCTGTGTCATCCGGCGCGGTTTGTTAAGGGGAGGGAGAGCCACCGTGGAGGTGAATGGAGAGAGGGCTCGCGTTCTCGGAAATGAGCTCTGTCAGAAACGTCGCGGCTGTCAGCTAGCTGGGCTTTTGGAATGACGTCTCGGAGAGCGAGCCTGCCCTCACGTATCTCGACTCGGGCTCAGCTGGGCACACAGAAGAATACGGATCTCCCTTCGTCCGAGCCTCTCCCATGAAGCGCCTCTCACTTACAAACCATTATTTATGTTCTTTTTTTTCTCGGTAACTCTTTTGACCCGCAGCCGCTGAAGTTGCCCGCCGGCGATGCAAGGCCTCCTTTAAAGAACAACGGCAGAACAAAGAGCGTCCATCCACTAGAGACTTCCTGAAGCTTTGATGTCGCATCCCTTGCACTCCGTCATGAGTTGTTCTTTTTTTTTTCTCATTGTCCTGGCGTAGTTACGGTGACAGTTCCCACGTGAGATGTATTTAATTTTTTATATCCATATGAAGAGGTTGTTGTTCTTGACTTAATCTGTCAAATCATAAAGAAAGTGCTCACTCTGCCTCGTCTGTAGTACAGCTTTGCTCCACCATTTGGGGAAAAAGAGAAGCTTGTTCGAGCTGCCATGGTCTTCTTGTCATCTCAATATCAAGCAATAGTACTAATGGCTATTGTTATTTGTTACGTAGTTACCCGAGTGTGGATTTTGAAGCGATGGCGTGCACGTAAGCTTTTATACGAAGGTGATACCTAACTGTGGACCGCTTATATTGCGTAAGCATCAGCAACTACACCACTCTAGTGTCATCCAAAATGTAAAGGTGGCTTCTAGCGAATTCTGGTACCTATATTTAAACTTTAGGCTTGACAACGCATTGCACAGACTGCCAGCCGTTTCTGTAGATAAGTGGAACTAAATAAAGCAGAAAATAATTTCTGGTTGGATTTGAAGATGCAGCAAAGATTAAAAGAGAAAAAATGTAGATATAACGCACTGGGGTAATTCGGTTAAGCGAAGCTTTCTTTTGTGTTTGCGAAGAACGCTGTTATTGATCAGGGACAATTTTCCAGTATACATAGAGAGCACACGACCAAGTTGGGACACATTTTAACCGGAGAACGTTTCGCTCAACATGAAGTTCTGGTGCTCCAACATGCGACGCCTACGGATGGCAACGAAGGAACGACGACGATGACGTGATGACGACTAGATGATGACAATCGCACGACGACACTAGAATGATGATGATGAAACAAGCGCGACGACTTCACGACGATAGTATGACGATGACAGCATGAGGACGATGGAATTACGACCACGGTATAGTGACGACGGCATAACGACAAATGTATGGCATCAACAGACAGATGACGATGGCAAATGACGACAAAAATACGACCATGGGATGACGACGGTGGAATGATGACAACTGAATGACGACAGCCCGATTGTGACTGCGTGATGGCGACTGAATGATGACAACGGAACCGCAACGAAGGTGTGATGACGATGAAGCGACGACGACAGAGTGAAGGCGATAGAACGACGACGACGGCACGACACTGGAGAAATGATCACAAAGAAATAAAGGGGATGGCATGAAGGAGACGGCGTGTTTGTCTTGGAGGATTTATCTACGTCGCGCCCGCCCGGGCCGCCTCGCTTAGCACTTCTACTGCGCCACTTTTCTCTATGCCCGGAATAGGCCAATTGTGCGAAAGCACCTTCGCATCCTCATCAGGATAATAATCATAATCATCATAATCATTCTATTTTATGTCCATGTCCACTGCAGGACGAAGGCCCCTCCCTGTAATCTCCAATTACCCCTGTCCTGCGCCAACCGATTCCCTCTAGCGCTGCGAATTTCCTAATTTCATCATCTCACCTAGTCTTCTGCTGTCCCCGACTACGCTTCCCTTCTCTTGGCGCCCATCCTGTAACTCTAATGTTACGCCGGTTATTTAATTTACACCTTAGATGACCTGCCCAGCTCCATTTCTTTCTATTGATGTCGATTAGAATATTGGCTATCCCTGTTTGCTCTCTGATCCACACAGCTCTCTTCCTACTCTTAACGTTACGCCTGACATTCTTCATTCCATCGGTCTTTGCGCGGTCCTTACCTTGTTTTCGAGATTCTCTGTCAGTCTCCAAGTTTCTGCCCCATATGTCAGCACTGGTAGAAAGCATTGATTGTACACTCTACTTTTTAATGACAATGGTAAGCTTCCAGCAGGGTCTGACGTTGTTAGCCGAAAGCGCTCCAACCCATTTTCATTCTTCTGTATATTTCATTCTCATAATAAGGGTCCGTTGTAAGTAATTCACCTAAGTAAACGTACTCCTTCACCGACTCCAGACGCTGACAGGCGATCCTGAACTCTTGTACCCTTACCCGGCTATTGATCATTATCTTTGTCTTCTTCATATTAATCTTGAACGCCACTCTTATACTCTCTATGTTTAGGTCCTCAATCATTTGTGGCAACTCGTCTTCAGTGTTGCTGAACAGGACAATGTCATCTGCAAATAGAAGCTTGCTGAGACATTCGCCATTGATCCTTACTCTAAGCCTCGCAGTTTAATAGCTTAATACTTCTTCCAAGCATGCATTGGAGAGCATTGGAGAGGTGGTGCCTCCTTGTCTGACCCCCTTCTTTATAGGAATCTTCCTACTTTTCTTTTTATTGAAGTGAATGTTAGGAGAGGTTGGCGCCTTTATGGTGGCACCGGCTACTCCTTGTCACTTGGCAAACGATACAAATTTTCGTACAAAGGGAGAATAGTGACACAAAATATAACACTCAGTAGAACACCGGATCAATAAAAAAATATACAGTCCAGCAGTACATGAGTCGCAAAGTTCTGTGCACTAGCTCAGTCCACGTACGCATATATAAAGTCAGATGTTTTGAACAGCCAAAACACACAACACATGTAATACACTGCAAGTACAGAACAGAATTATACATGTTGCGTAAAAGATGCGATCACGCCCTACCCCAATTATGAACCACGAACAACGTTTATGTAACTCATTAACGTACTCGGATCATCGGATACCTAATATTTTCCCAAAATGTTGGTCTCCTGTAAAAACTTTTTCAGAGCAAGAAGTGCTCTTTTTTGAAGGCCCGCAGTTGGCCATGGGCCAAGTATCTTTTTAAGAGTAAATGGTCTTCTGTCTAATATAAACAAATTAGCTTGCAGTACCGTTCTTCGTGTATCGTATTTCGTGCATTCGAGAAGAAGATGATGCACATCTTCGTCTGGATGACCACAAGAACACTGCGGACTAGAGATACGTTTTATCCTGTACAAGGAGTGTTTCGTAAATGCAGTACCAAGACGCAGCCGGTGTACCAATGTTTCAAATTTTCTGTTGTCTCTTAGAGTTTCCGGCATTGATAAGTTTATACATGGGTCTATAGAGTATAACTCCGAGTTTTTAGTTTGCTGGTCAAACCAGGTAGTTTTGCTGAGGCGACAAGAAATCTGTCTCAGGATCAGACGGACTTCACTCCGCAATAGGGGAAGATTGGTTGTCTCTGCATTATTGTGCGCTCGATTCGCAGCTGCATCCACTGCAGTATTACCAGGAATATTGCAGTGCCCAGGTATCCACTGAAATGCAATTACGTGGTTCATTGCGCTTGCTTTTGTAAGTTCTTTCAGCGTCTCATACAATAGCGAAGTGTTCAAAGAATTTTTCTTATTGCTCTGCAGTAATGTGAGAGCGGCTTGCGAATCGTTAAAGTTAACCCATTTTTGCGAATGTTTTTCTGAAGTTATGAAACGCAAAGCACACAGGATTGCAAATAGTTCTGCCATGGTGGAAGATGTCTCCCGGGATAATTTAAGAATGGAGAATTAAGTGGAGAACTAAGGTAGCTGTGGAATTGCTGTAGATACTTTCCAAGATATTTACGTAAGCGTCCTGCATTCTTTGATAATGGTATGCCTCTATGGCAGCTGGTATCTGGACTCAATAAAATGTATTTTCGTAATCTATGAAAGCCATACAGAGAGAAGCTGACTGTACTGTGCGAATTTCTCGATTACCTGATTTATGACTTGCATGTGATCCATTGTTTGTACACTTAGCGCGGGAAAGGTATTGAACACGCGCAAAAACAGTATGCAGTTACAAATATATCCGCTCAGATACCGACCATCCCAGCTACACTAGCAACTACAGTCACGCCAAATCCGAAAGGGTGGACAATGAAAGCTTCGCTTTAATATCTACAGGAGGTTGACAATAATAAAGTGAAATATAAAGCTCATGTAAGCATAAAACAGTTACTCTCTAAGTCTGCGCTAGCTATCTGCAGATACACCCACAAAAGAGGTGCCATTCCGCTACCCAAGCTCATCGCGCCACTTGAGACAGAGCGATATCGCCTTGCAGTCCCTTCAGTTAAGTCATATTGTGTTTTATTTTCCCTAGATTACTTTTCTTTTGCACAGGAAAGACGTGAGCGAGCGAGCATATTCCACAAACGTGTTTTGGCCAACTATGCGAAGACAGGGCAAACGGATTGCCACGTCATTTTCTTTCTTTTTTAGTTTTCCCAAAAAGACAATCGGTCATCTTTTCCCGCGACAGAAATGGAATGGGCATTGGTTGAAACGTGCTCGACGGTTGGTCGGACGTCTGTGGCTAACACAGTGCAGTGGTGCTAGAAACCTTCTGAAAAAGAAATCGTGACGGGCATTTGCGATTTGTAACACCATTGCAATGCGATGCGGCTACGACATGATCGTACAGTGGTGGAAAGACCGAACAAAATAAAAGAGAAAGCAGCAAAGATCTAGGCTGCATCACCTAAGTGCATTGCGCTTTGACATCTTCCAGTGGTGCGTCAAGAGAATTTTTTTTTTCCAAAAACGGTAGCAGTTCCAGAAGAGACTGATAAGCCGCTGCTAATAGTGTGGAAAATCCTTGCCGTATGGTGTTTCCCCTGGTTTTTGTCATCCGTGAAGTGCCTGGTAACGAAGAACATGACGCCATTGGCAACAAACCCTTTTGAGTTCAAAAATCAGAACTCTACCTTCTGGACTGGAAAGTTGATTTTCTTTTTTTATTGAGAGGATTGCGGAAGAAAAAAAATTAGATATTGCCAATGGTTAGATATCGGTGATGGATACTCCTTTTTTTACACAACACAATACCAATAAAATAAAATGGTATGATCACATGAAAAGAAACGTCGCAAGTTAAAAAAAAACAAGCACGAAAAGAGAGAATAAGAACGACATCGCGCAATATTGTCCGAGAAACGCAAGAACTTGCAGATGCAAGAATTCGTGGGGCCGCAACATTCGTGCGAAGCCGGAATACCAGCGAAACCGTTTAGGCTGGATACATGGGCTGCATACATTATGAAATCATGCATTTTTTTTTTCATACGACACCACACTACGCCGACACAAGCGCCGCCACCATCACCGCAGCACCTGCCACGCATCTGCCGCAAGCGCTGCTGCAACCGCGCCGGCACCTCCGACGCCCGTGACGTTATAACCACAGAAGACCAAGGCATGTGCACAGGCACCATTGCCACACTGTTTCCCCATCTCGTTGTTCGTCAAACAGGATTTAAAGGAAATGAAGCGCACGAAGGCCAACTCGCTACACTAAGTGCCCTTTCTTATAATATATATACTGTTTCTCTTACAACGCCGAATTTATGTAGTTCTTTTTAAAGCCAAGATATTAAACTCATTTTTGAAAGTTGGCGGAGTGCTTGAAGGCTGCTTCACCTCCACCTCGGGTCATCCCGGTATTGCGCTATTTCCGGGATCGGTCCACGTATTCCTGTCCGTGCGCCGAAGGCATGCGGGGGTTGAATACAGGGGCTAGAGGTAAACAGCTTCGCTGTAAAAGTAAGATGGAGCTACACCACACACTTTACTGAGCCCTGAATAGCTGAGCAGGCATGTAATACCACAATGCCGTCCAAGACGTACGGGCTAATAGATGGGGAAACTGCTCAGATTAGATAATAGGCGCTCGGACACAATATAGGCAATAGTTGGCTGCATTGCACAAGGCGCACGTAGTTTATAATGAAACACATGCTACACAACACGCGCACATT
This sequence comes from Dermacentor andersoni, assembly GCF_023375885.2. Lineage (NCBI taxonomy): Eukaryota > Metazoa > Arthropoda > Arachnida > Ixodida > Ixodidae > Dermacentor > Dermacentor andersoni. The sequence continues at coordinate 173,982,299 of NC_092818.1, forward strand.
GTACAAATGGAATGGATGCTGTTAATGTTTGTTTAATTACATTTGTGTCCTACTTGTTCACTGCATTTTGCTCCTACTAAGGTCAACAGCACTCGCCCCGAGTGCTGCCATACTTTCTCCAAATGCGCTCTCACGAAGAAAACAACGATGTTTTATTTTATTTTCAAAGAAGCGTGCTTATTACTTGCCCCAGTCTTGAGAAAACTTCTAGACCGTCCCAGAAAAATTTTCTTTAAGTGCTTAGCGTCCATAGGGCCATAAATCTTGAATGCGTACACCAAGAGATAGAAATCAAACTAGCGCATAAAACTTGCGAGCTCGTGACGAAAACTTATATTGACCCGCAGATCAACGAAACTTTCGAGCTACTTCATTCTTGACTTACATTTTCTCGTTAGCGAGCAACAGAACTCGCGCGGCAAGCGCAGCGTAGCTAAGACTGTGCCATGATTGAGAGTGGTCCCGGGGGCGCCAAACTTAGTTTACAAGGATATGAATTCACAAGGAAACAGTGTATTAGGTCTAGTTAGGGCGTTAAGAAGCAGGATGATTCTTTATCTTTTAATGATAAGTGGTGGAGGTCTTCGTTTAGAAGCGGTTCTTGTTTTATAGCGGCAAGAAAACTTACGTGAGACTGTATATGCAGAAACTTCTGCCCTACTGCACCCCGCCCCCCCCTCCGCCTTTCCAAGCCCGCCTCCACGTCGTTTTTTTCATCTGCCGTATTAATTTTTATTCTTCGTATGCGCCTCTGCGAGTAAAACTACCGGAGAAGAATTCCTTGCAGGTTCGTGTGAGTGATAGACTGCTGGCTCCTAGACGCTCCTAGTCGTTCAGAAAGGGAATTGGTTCTGCTTTGTGTGTTACTGTATGGCGTGGGCGTGTGAGTGAGTGAGGGTACAAGGGAGAGGTTGCTTGCAGGCAATTTTACAGCCAACATGTAAGGCATCGAGGGCTCTTTTACGACTGGCGCGGCTCAGCCGCTGATCACCTGATATTCTTTATGTCAGCCTCACACAGGAAAGTTGACTGCGAGGGTTTCGTAACATGGACGAAATGCTGCGAGGATAGCAAGCGTCTTGATCTCCGCAGGGGAGGTCTACAACTGTACTTGAAAATTCAAGTTTACTAGCTTGAGCGAATAAATTTTTATTGACCACGGCAGAAGTGAAGCACGGTCATTATGCCAGGCTCTGAGCATCACCAGTTGAGATTAAACTGAACCAAGTTGGATTAATGGCTAGCCTTAAACTAAATGTAAATCATAGTTACGTTTTCAAATGTACGTTTCAAGTTCTTTGAAATGTTTAGGGAGCCACAGAAGGTACATTTAGAAGCACTAATTTATTCTGACTGATTTTGCTCCTACAGCAGTTATTGTGTCAATTCGGTGTGTTTGATGTGCTATTAAAAAGGTTCGCCAATTTGGGTTCCTTATATTAAATTATGTTCTCTAGTTTTAAGTGCCAAAACCACAATGTGATTATGAGATGCATAATTGGTGGTAGCTTATAAGAGACAATAATAAATAAAATCTGCAATCATGAATAATTACTGTTAGACTACAGACATCGCTACAGTAGACAGCTGAAGTGGATTATCTTCCCAAGACAAAGTGTAGTCGATGGTGCTTCATAGTTACAGAACGCCGCGTCTCTGCGCATGACTTCTTGCGCATACACACAATATGATAAAACGAAAATGATGAAAAGGTGTATTCGTGACCCGCACATTCGTAAAGTTAGTGCTATTAAACTGAAACCGGTGCCAATCAAGCAGAAACCGTTCGCTCCGTATAAATAAGTTGAAAATTATATATACGCAATTTCCCGAGTAAAACGTTGTAAAGATATACTGAACTATTATTTCTGATTTCTGGTAACGTACCCCGCTAATTATTCTCCTATAGTGGTTGCTGTGTTCATTCTGTGCTGTCGATCTGTTATTGAAAAAAGAAAAAAAAATAGAAAAAAGTTATCAATTGCGGCTATTTATATTAAAATTGAATTCTGTGGCTTCACGTGATGGAATCACAATCTGATCTTGATACACACCGTAGCGAGTGCACTTCGGAATAATATCGACCACCTGGGGTTCTTTAGCGTGAATCCGAGTGTATGTACGACACACGAGCGTTTCTTTGCATTCCACCTTCATGGTAATACGGTCGCCTGGGCCAGGCTTGAATCCGAGACATTGAGCCCCGCCTCGCAACGCCATAGGCACTGGGCTAACGGGGCGGGGTTTTATTGATGTTGCACACGTAGCAGTTTAAGCGATTTGCACAATTATTAAAACTTATTAGCGCCGCCTTGCCAATGTGCCAAATGCACTGTTTGTCACCAGAAAGGTGGGCCGTCCTCATTAGGACAATGACCCTTTAACCTCTTCCCTGCGATGTACGCGGTAAGATGTTGTTTTAAAGGTAACATCAATAAACTCTGAACTGCAAATCAAGCATGCCGTGACTAAGCATTTTCTTTTTTTTTACTGCGTAGGAAAGACACAGCACTGGTGCAGGCAATAACGGCTGCCTATTGAAATGAAATATACTGACAGGTGACGACGCATCAGCTTGCCCCTTTCGAATAGCCCCGGTGCTCTGGGACGCATAAAAATAGGCAACGCGCTAATAATCTTTACCAGCTCTATCGCGTTTTTTATCAGCAAAGTCCATTAATCTATCTCCGTATAATCAGTGCAAATGATGCCACGTCAGACGAACGCGTAGCTAAAACTCGGGAGGTGGCATGCGTGACTCACTTGAACCGATACAAAAAAAAAAAAAGAAGACTGCTTGGATTCTGCGGCGTCACATTTTGGATGTGTTTAACAATAAAGATGATTGAGGAGGTGGCCCTTTGTGAAAACTATGTAAATGTACAAGAATAGTAACTGTAGTCTTCTTTCGAACGCATCTCAGATACACGAAAATTTGGTAAACACTAGCCTTCCACCGAGACACAAAGTTGCTAAAAAATGCCGTGTATGTCACCTTTTCGTTTTATATTGTTACATGAGTGACGAATTTGAGATTTTGGGACAGCCGGCTCTAACGTAGCTTACCTTCCCATGTTCCTACGTTTAAAATTTAAAGAATTAACTCAGTACCGGCGTTATCCTTTAGTGCGTCAACATCAGAGGAATGAATTTCAGCCTTTCTTAGAACTAGTACCTGATAATAAAATCAGGACCATCCCACCATGACTTAGACAATATCCCTACGTCATTCCTTAAGCTCGACACCAACTGATAAAAGAACGTAACTCCGAGGCCTAGGGATTGCGCCAGGTTCTTGACAAAGTGGCCCGAAGTACAGTGTGTGGGCCGTGTGTTCCGCAAAGCCAGTCGTACGGGCGGCTCATTGCCTAGTCAGCATGTTCCGCAAGATTTCCCATAATGCGCCTCTTTCACTGTTTCGGCACTTCACGCGGCGCGCGTTTTCTTTTCCAAGCCATGAAGGATGCAGCTTGCAAATTACAAATAAAATCGATACGCTTGCCGTTCAAACAGAAAGCGGGAAATTTTATGCTAAAAAATATCGCAGTTATGCTGATTTCTCTGGCCCAAAAGTCTAGCCATCTACGCAACAAACACGTGCTCAGTAATGTAACTGGCCTGGCCTTCGAAAAAAGAAAGTCTAAACCAAGGAACGACATACACTGAGCACGCCGCCTTTGATGCAAAGGAGCAGCCGGAGTGATTCAAAGAAAGTAGCGACTTTGACTACAAGCGCAAAACAGTACTATCTGCACGACATTCAACTCGCACAAGCTGCAAAACATCACTCCTGCCAAGCAGTATTTTCTGCATGTGCTCATGCTGGTATGAAGTACTTTTCGCGGCAAGTCCTGACCACGGTCGCTAAAACACTTCTAGGCTTTCTATTTTCTTTCTTCTTCTTTTTCTTCTCCTCCTTTTCTTTCTTCTTTTTTTTTTTTTTTTTTTTTTTACTGCGGCTTGGCTTGTCCAAAGTGCGCAAGTTATGGCAGTATAAGAATATCTGAAAGCAAGGCAGTCATAAAAACTGCAACTTTAGGTACACGTAAGCCGCAAAACGGACATTGGGTTAGGTGGGCTTTCAAATTAGATTAGCGCGCTTGTTCCACCTGCTGTCGCTTCACCTGGATTTTTTCTTTTGTTCCCCGCGAAGTGCCTTTCGTACGCCGTACCTGGCCCGTACTCTACCTTTTTTCTGTCGGAGAATAGGCCAGTGACAAGTGTGACACAATCATACAGGAATTTTGGAATGTAGTAGGTTTCAGTGAACACCTTACCAAGTTGCTAGCAAGTCTCAACCGTTACGGCACCAGTTTAGACTACAGAGTACTCGGGTTGAAAACTAAGGACGTAGAATAGCGGGTTGTTGTAGTCACTCGTTCATCGTTGATTGATTAGTGGAGTTTTTTTGGCGCGAAAGCCAGGGATGGTCAAAGAACGCCAAACAATGGTATGATGTAGTCGATGGTATGGTCAATGACAAAGCGTATGTTACATGACTATATAGTGGCCTGAAAAACATTCGCTGCAAAGTGCGTAAAATATATATGTATTAAAAATATGATAATGGTACGTAGAATTCAGAATGAAGTGTTAAATAAATATAAAATATATGCTACGAAGTGGTCACATACAAAAAAAGTTTGCTGTCAGTAGCAGTAGTGCCTCATCAGAATCCTTCGAAAGCAGGGACATAGACGCATTTGCTATAAAAAATACATTACCATCGCAACATCGACCTCTCAAGAGACGTCCATGTCCTGAATTTTGGGGGCTAATAACATGTAGTAAGCGGATTTCATTGAACAAGATTTTAACTTAATTTTGTGCTAAATAACGGGTCGTCACCGAGAAACATTGCTGGATGAAGGAAAATATGTTGTCTGTAAGATAAATGTAAGTGGTTTCTTTTTCTTTCTGTGTCTGCTTCCCGAAACCCTAATATGACGCGGATGACAGTCAACCTCTCCCTAGTCACTCATTTTTGAAAAGGTGCCCCCCCCCCCCCCCCCCCCCCCCCAGTACTGTTCGCGGTTCACTATGTCTCCGTTTCGATACTGCAGACCACTGGCTATCCTATAAACAGGCTTCACAGGGGTATCAGCGTAAGGTAATGCAGTCGCCGAGACCAGTGAGAGACGCGCAGGAACAGGACCTCTGTTTTCTTCATTACTCACCATCTCACACGGAGCAGCATGCCACGCGTATCGTTAGGCTAAGCCCTTCAGGCCTCATTGAACGTTCTATTTTTTTGTTTATAGGAGGGGGACAATGAGCTAATAGTTATCGTGAACGATTATTAACATAGGCGTCCACAAATCCCCTGAGCTTTGCAAATAAAGGAGAAAACACGAAGAGCACCTTGTTGACTCTCTCCCTGGTTAAGTGGACGTGTTTTAAGAGGACCCAGAGTTCTACAGAAGTGCTGCTTGCTGGACCAGTTGGTTCATACTGAAACTTGAGAAAAACAGTGAAACAATTAAGACCCAAACCCGACAGAAAAAATTAAATTAAATTATGGGGTTTTACGTGCCAAAACCACTTTCTGATTATGAGGCACGCCGTAGTGGAGGACACCGGAAATTTCGACCACCTGGGGTTCTTTAACGTGCACCTAAATCTAAGTACAAGGGTGTTTTCGCATTTCGCCCCCATCGAAATGCGGCCGCCGTGGCCGGGATAACCCGACAGAAAAAGGACACACCAACAACGCTGGACTAAGCGCGTTGTTGAGAGTTGTTGGCGCCTTTTCTTTCTGTTGTGTTTGCTTCTCAATTTTTTCGCTGGTTTTCTCAAGTGTCAGGCCCAGAATTCCACTGAGAAAGTTCAGATGCGAGAACCACGACGCTACATTCGTTTCTTCCTCAAAAACAAAAAAAAGAAGAAATAAAATTCGATCACACACAATACGCCAAGATATCACGAACATCCACAAAACCTCAGCCCACCATGAAGTGCCACCGCTTTCCCTTGCAGAGCAGCAGGACATAAGCAACGCTTACATGAGCCCGGCAAAAGCGGATCGGGTTGGCTTATCTCTCCAAAGAACAGTCGTCAGGATGATGTAAGCGCCTGCAGGTCGGACGGAGCGAGCGTCGAGGCGAATTTGGTCTACCCGCATGCAAGCGATAGTTTGACTTCTGCAGCCCGCTTAACAATATTCATGTAAATGTGGCCTGGTCGTGCTCAATCAGCTCCACTACTGACTCGACCCGAGGAGGAGGAATAAACTTTTATTGTAGAACCAGCACTTTATGATGGCCGGGCCTAAGCCTCCCACGAAGGGACGTCGAGGGCTTGCCTCGCCGCCGCCTCGCGGGCGTGCTGGGTCGCCCAGGTTTGGTCGTCGAGGGCGGAGCTCCGCAGAGCCTCATGCAACCTCGGCGAGAGAGTCGTGGTGTTAGTCTGTGTGTACTGTGCTGGGCACTCCCATAGCATATGCGGAAGCGTAGCCGGGTGAATTCCACAGCACCGGCAGTTGGGGGTAGTGTAGACGTCTGGAAATATAAGGTGGAGGCGGGCGGGGGAAGGGTACGACGTGTCGATTGTTAAATAGAGAGCTCTGAATCATAGCTCATGACCTGTTACATTTATCACGAAATTCACCTAACCACTCATTTCTCTCTCAGAGCGATGTCGATTACACTCTAGATAATATTAACAGCTTATTCACCCACATGCGCTGAAACTCAATAAACTCAATATATTACTTATCAGCGAATGAATGTATAACTGAGCATATCACTCATGAAAATCGCTTTAAAATTACACATATTTCAGAACTCATAGAATTACTCCCGTGGCTTTTCTTTCTCCAATAAAGTTTGTATTGCATTGAATGCAAATGGAATTTTCAAACCACAGTTACCGCCAGTGTACAACATATAAGAATGTAGCCTATGTACACAAAATTTGAAGCACATACATTACGGCGACATATTGCAAATAGAATGAAGAGACAATCTGAACATATCTAGATGGAACCGAACGTTACTTAGCGCCCCAGTTATATGACCTCCAAGCATATTTATTTTGAAGTCAATTGTCAGAAGAAAACTGATCTATTCGGGATTGTGAAAGCCAAAGAATAAAAGGACGCCAACCAGAAACATAAATGAATAAAAGCAAGACGTTTCAGCTCCCTTACGGGAGAATTGTTCACAATCTTCCAACAAGACTTATGTATGCAAGGCGGAATTTCTTGTTTTCATTGCATTTTGTTAGTGCTCGTCGTCCGCCTTTACTTCGGTCTATAATCTTTTTAAGTGCCAAACGCAGTTAGAACAAGGCTGTGGTCGCACTAACGAGCAACGGGCTCAAATGTCTTCATTCGCTTCCTGTCAGTTTTTTTTTTTATTGAAATGAATATTAGGAGAGATTGGCGCCTTTATGGTGGCACCGGCTACTCCTTGTCACTTGGCAAAGGAACCAAATTTGCGTAGAAAGGGAGAATAGCGACACGAAATATGGCACTCAGTAGAACACTGGATGAATAAAAAATATACAGACCAACAGTACATGAGTCGCAAAGTTCTGTGCATTAGTTCAGTTCACATACGCTTATATAAAGTCAGATGTTTTGAACAGCCAAAACACACAACACATGCAACGCACTGCAAGTACAGAACAGAATTATACATATTGCGTAAAAGTTGCGATCGCCACATAAACCAATTATGAACCACGAACAACGTTTGTGTTACTCATTTAGCGTATTCGGATCATCTGACACCTAATATTTTCCCAAAATGTTGGTGTCCTCTAAGAACTCTTTCAGAGCAAGAAACGCTCTTTTTTGAAGGCCCGCAGTTGGCCATGGGCCAAGTATCTTTTTTAGAGTGAATGGTCTTCTGTCTAATATAAACAAATTAGCTTTCAGTACCGTTCTTTGTGTATCGTATTTTGTACACCCGAGAAGATGATGATGCACATCTTCGTCTGGATGGCCACAAGAACACTGCGGACTAGAGACACGTTTTATCCTGTACAAGAAGTGTTTCGTAAATGCAGTACCAAGACGCAGGCGGTGTACCAATGTTTCAAATTTTCTGTTGTCTCTTAGATTTTCCGGCATTGATAAGTTTATACGTGGGTCTATAAAGTATAACTCCGAGTTTTTAGTTTGCTGATCAAACCAGGTACTTTTGCTGAGGCGACAAGAAAGCTATCTCAGGAGCAGACGGACTTCACTATGCAATAGAGGAAGATTGGTTGTCTCCACGTTATTGTGCGCCCGATTCGCAGCTGCGCCCGCTGCAGTATTACCAGGAATATTGCAGTGCCCAGGTATCCACTGGAATGCAATTACGTGGTTCATTTCGCTTGCTTTTGTAAGTTCTTTGAGTGTCTCATACGATAGCAAAGTGTTCAAAGAATTTTTCTTATTGCTCTGTAGTAATGTGAGAGCGGCTTGCGAATCGCTAAAGATAACCCATTTTTGCGAATGTTTTTCTGATGTTATGAAACGCAAAGCACACAGGATTGCAAAGAGTTCTGCCACGGTGGAAGATGTCTCTCGGGATAATTTGAATGTTTGCTCTAGCGCTAAATGTGGAATGACGAATGCTGAAGTCGAGGAATGCTTATGACACGAACCATCTGTATAAACGTGGATGTACTGGGGATATAAGGAGTAAATTTGGAAGAGTGCCAGTTGTTGTGCGGCTACTATGAACATGTCTCTCTAAGATATAATCCCGTCAACCAATATTTCTATTTTTAGGACATGTTAATATCCAGGGAGGGTAACAAACATCCACTTTCCATAATTCAAATCTTCGTAAGAATGCTTTATGTTCTCGAACAACATCGTGAATTTCGCTTTTGTTTCTTTCGGTAAGCGCCAGGTTTAATGGATGCTTCTCGTTTTGGGTTAAGATGCGATAAATATGTCGGCATGTTTCAACCGTTCGTATTACTGGAAATGGTGGGTGACGAGCTTCTGCAATTACTAAAGAACTCGAGGTAGCCTGCGGAACCCCAAGACACACTCGCAGCCCTCTTGCCAGTAAACGTTGAAGACGTTTCTCAGAAGTTTGCGACAAACCATGGAGAATAGGTGCCGAGTAAGCAATTCTTTGTACTATGAGTGCGTTATGAACCTTTTGTAGTGAAGAGACTGATCCGCCCCACGTTGTGCCAGCGAGTCGCTGAAGTACGTTTATTACTGCATTGGTCTGCTTTTCAGTTGCGCGGATGTGTGAAGCCTATGTTAGCTGGCGGTCAAGAATAACTCCAAGAAATTTATGCTCTTTCACAAACATCAAAGTTTGCCCATTAAGCGTAAGTTGGAAATTATTCAGCTGTCGTCTAGTGAAAGGAAGTACGGGTGTCTTTGCGTATGAAAGACTCATGCCTCTTTCTTTTAAAAATGTGTCGATACTATCAAGAACCCCCTCGTGTAGCATTCTTTGAATGTCTTGTATATGAGATGCAGAGGCCCATATGCAGATGTCATCTGCGTACAGCGAATACTCTAGACAAGACGGGAGTTTTAGTGGCAAGGCTGCCATGACACAGTTGAATAAAAACGGACTGAGAACACTGCCCTACGGAACGCCCTGCGTGATGCTGTGATAATTACTCCCTCCTTCGATTGTTTCCATAAATATTTTTCTGTCTTTCAAGAAATTTGATACCCATCGCAGTGCTCGACCGTCTAGGCCAAGCTCTAACATGCCAGCAAGGATGTGTATGTGACTTACAGTGTCGAATGCTCTTTGAATGTCTAAAAATACTGCTACTGTCACATTTCCGCAACTACGTTCATGTTCGACGCATGTGGCAATGTCTAATACTGAATCCATTGTACCCCTATTTTTTCGAAAACCGGTCTTGTAATTGGAAAACACATTTGCGTGTTCACACCACCACTGCAGTCGGTGGTCTATCATCTTCTCCATTAGTTTGGAAAAACAGGTTGTGAGACTGACGGGTCGGTAGGAGTCAAGACAAAGGGGAGTCTTTCCTGGTTTTAGTACTGGAATTACCCGGGCTAATTTCCATGAATCTGGAAGAGTCTCTCTTATCCAGATATCATTAAATATCTACAAAAGTGCCATTCTTCCTACTGGACCTGCCAGTCATTGTTTTCTCTTTTTTTTTTCAAAAAAGGCTTTAGCATATAGGGTACATCATGGTAAAGCAACGCATAGGCTCCAAAGCAGCACTATATCTATATGTATGTTCATCGTAATTCCAGCCATCTGTGAGAGCTTCAACAAGGTTCAACCTTACAGCATATTATCTAACATAACCAAATTTTGCCTAATTATCGCGATAAGCCTTTTCCGACACGTGTACTTCGTACAGCGGCTCTGTCTAAGCTATTTGCAGCTCGCATCAGGGATTCTCGGAGTTTCAAGCCGGACGAAAATGCCGGTTTCCCTTCAGAAGCGCCTGAAAGCTGAAATCCAGAGATTGACCCAACCCGCATCTAGACGCTTAAGGGGAGGCCCAGATTCCTTGCGATACTCATTAAAGCAAATACTTCAACGGACATGCTACGTTGCTCTAAAGTGATATCATTAAGCATAACGAAAGCCGTGCATAGGGGTTTAAAACAAGATGAGATTGTACGCGATACCGGAGGATCTATGGATCAAATTTACTTGACCTAAGCAATCAGAAGTTTTGTTGCATCGAAGACTGAGTAGGGAAATAATGGGTTTTGGCGACTCTGTCTAAACCTACTTTTGCAGATATTACCGGCAATCGGAACACCCGAATGTCACTTTTTTTATGGGCTAGGCACTGGGATCTCAGCAAATACGAAAGCTAGTAGAGTATGAACCGGCTACGCATCAAAAGTCAAACATGAACCTAACTCAGTGCGCAGAACTAAAGGATCCCGAATAGAAGAATCTAGTAGCAATGCCTTTCGTCGATCATTGCAGGACAGATGTAATGAAACTGGCTTCGGTATTTTTAATTGCATTGAAACATATCCCGACTGTCTCAGGACATACTGTGGCACGAAACGACTGTGCCTAATGTAAATTTTACTTTGTTGAAATCCTGACTGCAAACGACATGCTCTGAGAGGTACAAATGTGTTGAAGAAATAGCGTAACAAAGTTCGTCAAAATTACTCTTCGCTCTTAGACCTTCAGTTCTGATTATGAAAGCTTAAAATATAACTGCTTTGCTTTCGTCTTCATAGCCTTCGGCATTAATGTCTAAGTAACAAATCATCTTGGTACATACAGTCTTGAAACGCTATATACACAAGCACAGTACATTGAGAAGTCAGGAAGTTAGCAAATTCTCCAACTGAAAGCTTTTTCTTATTATTCATTCTTCTAATAAGGAGAAAGAGCATGCAGAACTACACAATAAAAGCGAAGGCGGTGAAGTGCCTAGAATGAATATCCCTCTTTTAAAAAAAGCAAACTCCATTCAATGGCAGAATAGCACCAAAGCGAAGCTGTCTTCAGGAAATTGGCTTTTTCAAAGCATGAAGAATGGTTCCCGCTGATTTCGTCCACAGGAAAATGTACCTATCAGCGGTGATGAAGTTAAAACGCATGCTTCAAGGTTCGTTTTGTTGCACGTTTATTCTTAGGAAAGTGAAACTCCTCCTGCTGATCTGGCATTAGGATGCATCACTTGCTGTCCTTCGATGTTCTCGCACGAGTATCGACGATAGAATTACGGTCTCATCTAGACTTACGCTGGCACCCAGGCCACGTTTCCTCGGTTCGATCGAGAAGTGGTGCTTACTAAAATTCATTACTTTTTGAACCAATTTGCGAGAGTTCTTTAAACTTTGACTGATTAGTAGCGTACTTGAAGCACACAGAGACTCACACACACCAAAAAAGAAAGAAAGTACAAGCACGGAATGCTTAAATTGCGAGTTTGTCACAATCAGTCGCAGATTTTTCTGAGAATGACGGTTCATTTTCTTGAGGACCGTTAATCTTCGTGACATTTTAATGCAGGAAGAATGATATTTGGCCCTTTATTCTTTATCCAAGCTCGACCTTCAGATGTACATTCACCCGTATGGGTACCCGCTTGTACAGGTTTCTCGGAAAGTAGGAGCATCAGTGGTGTAAGCACCAGCTTTTCGTTATTTTGCAGAGCAACCCATTTTACTTGAGGACTGCTTTCAAGAATTAAGTAATTAGAGTTTTGCTACTCCTTAAACAGAGAAAACATAAACAGGCAAAATAAATTACCCAAGGTAAAAGAGTTTTTGCTTTATTATTGGCAACACGTCTTTGGCATCCATGGGGTAGGATATTTTGTTTTCGTCATGAGACGAAAACAACGTGGAACACGTCCAGCGGGCTCGTTCTGAGAACTTAGGTTCACTGTATCAGAGTCGACGTTTTCTGAGAGTAAATTCTAAAGATAGTAATTTCTTGTGATGTCATTGACGTAATTAACAAGAACGATGGAGGCTTGCCTTTGACGCATTTCATCGACAGGCCAGAATTTGGAGGTAAACTTTTACAGTTGAAGAATGTGGATTAATCAACGCTGAAGTTTCACAAGCTGCCATCGCTATTATGCAACACTCCTGTGCCCCCCAAAAAATCAATCTATTACCCCTTCCCCCAGTGCAAGGTAGCAAACTGGACGTGCGTGTGGTTAATCTTCTGACCTTTTCTTCTCTCTCTCTCTCTCTGTCTGCGTGTAAAGAACGGCCAAAGCGGATAAAACGAGTTTTATGCCGATGTGGCAGAGGTTGAGCACAAAAAAATATCGCGCTTTCTTCTCTCGGATTTATTAGGGAATTTCAGCTTTTGAAGTTGAACCAAATCATGTTGTCGACAATGTCTGAAATTCTTCGGAAAACTTGCTGCCAATAGAGCATTCAAATTCCAGCCTCAATATTCTATCATTTTTATTTTTCGCTTTTTTACAAAAAGTGTGTCTGTAACCACCGTGACCGCGAGAACAGGTAACGGCCAGAAGAGAACATTTTTGTTGTCGCGCAAGGTTGGGGAACGGAAGAGGAGCGTGGGCAGCAGCTGTAAAGGTAGTGTGTGTAGTGACATTGTAGGAGAAGGAGAAAAGACAAGTAAGGTAACCATAAATATCTGCATCTAAAGAGACACTTATAAATTTATAATTAACTATCCTTTGTATAGAAACGCCTTGACAGTTACCCAAGAAATTTGAAACAAATAGCACCAACATGGTTAGAATTCCTGTCACATCTTCTTAAAAGACGACCTACAGCCTGCATGCGGACCACAGGAGCGAAATGGAGGAACGTGTGATAACATTCGGCTTAGCCGAGGCAAGTGCAGACGTGTGCTTCTATGCCTCGGGAACTGGAAGCTTGCTCCAACGCAACCATCACTTCATTTAGTCGGCAATAACGAGGTGTAGCGCGGGCCCACTCATTGGAGGACTAGTAGCAAGAGAAAAGAACCAACCAACTGCAAATGCATGCAATGAGTAAAGTACAAAAGCGGCGGCTCCAGCGACAGTGTTTACAAAGAGTTCGTAATTAGGTAAAAGTAAGTGCTGACTCCGCTTCACCATCGCTGAAAATAAGAGCGCCGCTCGCGGCAGCCAATCGGTGTAGGGCCTGCACTGGCGAATCGACTAAGCAGATTCCAACTTCCCCCTTTCTGGCAGACGCATGCTCTGGTGTGGTGTGCGTCTGAGCATAGCATAGCATGTCTGTGGGCCTCTCAACGCGCGTACGTCAACACGTGCGTGCGTGTGCGTGCGTGCGTTTGCGTGTCTATGCGTGTGCGTGTGCGTGTCCATTTGGGTAACCGGTGGGTAACAGGAGCCGTCCTCCCGCAGCCGAGGCGGACGCTAAGCCACGAGGTCACAGCTATATTTTATTGTTCTTGGGCTTCGCAGCTCCATTGCATGCGAAACACAATTGCTGCAACTATTAAGCGAGCACAAGAATCCGAGGACACCTAAGCACTTCGTATGAGTTGTGCATACGAAATCATTAATGTCCAGCTAGACCCCGCCGAGTGGTCCTTCGAGTTATGAACTCCTCGCGTGCAAGCGAGCGCGTCGAGACGCATGGCGTGTTTTCATTTGCCCTTTTCGAGGCGCAGTTAGAACGAGGGTGAGAGCCTACGCGGATAAGGAAAGCGCGGATAACACAGGCTTCCGAGAGCGAGGGTGATTTGGTGTCGCAGCAAGGCCCTCTCTCCTCATGCAATAATTGGGGCGCAACTGCCTCAGTAGGTGTTGCCTTTCGCCCGCTATGCTCCGTCTAGGCGCTCTATAAGTGGCGTCCCAGCCAACTGGAACTCCGTCGAGGCACGCTTGGGACGTGGAGACGCAGTCAATGGAAATTCATGTACAGTATCACTGCTACGGACGCCGGCCGTCTGATTTTTCGCTCAGTGAACCGTTTGACGGATTCGCATCAATAATTGCTGCAAAATATTAACTGGAATTTTAATACTCAACTTGTTGATGTCGTCTATCATTAAATACCTTTGTGTTTATGATTCCTTTATGTTTCATTGGTAAAAACAAACAGTGTTTATATAGGATATCAGTAATTTAGAAACTGTCTGCACCGAAATCTAGGGCCGAATTCATGAAGCTGCTCATTCGTATAAGTGCTGTTTGTCATTGGCCCGACACCCCCGCTAATATTAAACCCAAACATTACTATGGGCTGACATAGGCTCTTACGAGCACTTCCAGTGTAAGAACATTCATGTGAATACGGGCTCTTAGTTCCTGGAATTCGTCTTCTACAATACCTGCTCTACAAAGGAGTTGCACGGCACGCATGCGTGTAGCACACATTCAGGTGACGAAGGAAAGCATTCGACGAAATCAACATCAACGTGCATACGAAGTGCCGTTTCTTCCAAATATGTAAATCGCACGCACTGTACATTACATTTTCTTTCGCGTTTTACCCGGAGAATGCAATAGCAAGCAGAGAATTGCTTACATAATCGATCATCAATTCTGTTCTCTTTGAGACGTCCTAATTAATTTTGTCTTTCGTCGTTAACGGATAAAAGGAAACGAATTTCCGCATTTAATTGAAATAATGGTCACATTAAATAGTCTACAATTGAAGTAGTTTCTAAAGCTATGGCTGAAACGTAGACATACTTTTGTGGGATGCGGCGCGAAGAGGTAGCCGCCGTAGCCACGGTTTATTCAGGGCGGCCAGCCATGGTGCTGCTGGATCTCGAGAGTGACTGAGCTCAAGTCGACTGCGCTAGGGCGTTGGTGTTTCTGTTGTCGTTGCCCCAAAAGAACAGCAATTTTTATTCTCGCGCTACCTCCACGCGAGCCTATCTTCTTCGCCCGCTTTGAAGGTGATAGTCACGTCACTACAGTTTCTTTAAAACAAATAAAATATGATATGTATTAGCTACGAGGTTCAATAATTGTTTAAAAAATGTATGCGGGCAGTAACGTGGAATTCAAAAAAGCAAAACAATCGGTCAATTTTGTCACCTCGAGCTCAGGAAGCTGATCTGACCTCATCCTTCATAGCCCGTCCTAGGCTGGATTTCTGTTATAGACGTGTGATCTCTCTCTCTATTTATGTGTGTGTGTGTGTGTGTTGCACCCATGTGCATTGCACCTAATAGTATAATTACTTTATATCGCACACCAACACAATGTCAGGAAGTTTTCCCTCAAGAAGTGCCCATTGAGAATTATTTTTTTTAATTTATTTATTTATTTATTTCTCTTTTATTCGAGACAATTTCATAAAGATTGGCTCAGGAGGCACAGCAACAGAAGGAGTCTGGCGTCATACTTGGACGGCTGCATTATCAGGCTAAACCTCAATGTTCACAATTGTTCATGCCACGCATTTGGCAGATCGGGCCCACACGGCGACGTAACAACATCATTCGTTTGTGACGTTAATATCTTTTCGGGCGTTCCTTCGAAGCCAATCTGCCCCCTGCATCCGAGGCTGGTTCAGTAAGGCCATTCCGCCAGACTAGTGCGAAGTGCAAGTTATGAAAGTGCCTTCGCTTTTCATAAAGGAGTAAGGGAAACGTTCTGAAAAGTTTTATCATTTCGTGACAAGCTTTTGTCATCACAAGTCTCTGTCATGCGAAAGGCAGATGCGTGCGAGAGAGCGTTGCAGGCTCGCGTAGGAACCCGATCCTTCCACTGAGGCCGCCAATATCAGGCGGAAGATGGAATGCCCTCAGCGGCGGGCTCTTGACCTCGCGCCCCACTCGGGCGTCGAGGTGCTTCTCAGTTGGTGAGGTCGTGTGTGCCGACGCCAGGAATTTCGTAATAAGAGCCGCTAAGGCGCCCCGTTGATCGATGCTGCGGAGTTCAGACGGCAGGTATTGTACAAATTGAACAGCTCCCTCCATGTGTGCGCATGGTGTCAGCTAGCTCGGCTGCCGAAATCAGTATCGTTTTACGCATTCATCTACGCGCCGAGGCGAGATCAGATGCTCATTGACTAAGACGAGGGCTGGAAATAGTGCGCTCGAACCGAGTGTTCGGTGTCTGGCCATTAAAATGTTGTGAGGTGATTTTGTTCATATTAAGGTTGGTAAAGTGACTCGGGAGCAATAAATAAACAAATAAATAAATAAATAAATAAATAAATAAAATGACGGAAGGAGGGATATTTGACAATGGAAGTAAATACCTACGTCGGGGACGAGTTGTGAACCGATGCTGTGATGCTAATTTTCCGTCTCTGTCGTCACTTGATATGAATGTACGCGAGACACACGTGGATATTGGGGCGTGTAGTTGCACAGTGGCTCTGTGAAAAGTATGCTCTGAATATCGCTAAGAAAATTTGCAGGGCGCTTAACCTTCGCCTTTAAGAGTGGAACGCGATAGATTTCAAAGATTCCTGACTGCTTGTCACGCTTGCCGGCAAACGCAGCTTTCTTGCAGATGCACCAAGGCGAGCGCGATGGTGTTGTTGAAAGGAACCGAGTGGGCCGCGCCGCTCGAACAAGGGGTTTGTATTTCAGTTTCCGCGAAACAGAATTATGTTTTCCGGTATATTCAAATAAACCTCGGACGCTATCATGTCTGTAGTTTGTGTTTGGGTCGTAATTTACGATTTTTCTGACGTATCTTACTTTGAGGAATTCAATTAGTTCAGTAACACCCCTTGGCCATGCGGAGGGCGTGCATGGTTGTAGTTCGGAGTGATTTTTCGCCAAGCTACGTCCGACACCCACATCCGATTTTTTTGCGACACGGGGCCCTTAATGCTATCGCGGTAATGTATCTAAGCACACGTGCTGTAATGATACCATGGTCCCTGCAAGTAATAAATGACTGCATTTTATTGTTGCTTATCCTCTGTAGTTTAAATTTATTGATAACTACTATCCTTGCAATACGCAACAACGATCGAAATCGGAGCCAGCTAGAGTTGTAAATATGAGGATGAAGGAAATAGGGTGGGTCATACACGGGCAGAAATAACTAGATGGGGAAGCGTCACTGAATTCGGTAGAGCAGGCAAGACGTGGCGCAGATGTGGATGGAGCACATGCCCGAGGAGCAGTCATTTCAACATTTCTAAGCGCCGTCAAGTGCGCCTTCTTGCCCCTTCACTGCTTTGATTTCCGCGTAGGCATTGTGCTAACAAGCACAGGCGCTCCGAGCACACGCTGCAGGCGGCGGCATTTACCTTGTTCTCGGCCATTGAGGTCCACCGCGGCGCCTGCGCTTCGGCACCCGCCGCTAGCACGATCGCAAACATAACAACCTCACGCATCTCTTGTCGCGTGCGAGCTCTCCCGGTGAGTGCGCGGCGTACGCACGTTTGCTTTGCATTAGCGGCAGCACAATAGTGCGAGTGCGT
This sequence comes from Dermacentor andersoni, assembly GCF_023375885.2. Classification (NCBI taxonomy): domain Eukaryota; kingdom Metazoa; phylum Arthropoda; class Arachnida; order Ixodida; family Ixodidae; genus Dermacentor; species Dermacentor andersoni. The sequence continues at coordinate 174,000,069 of NC_092818.1, forward strand.
GCCGAGGGTATTTGTCAGGGAGCAGCGACGATGGTATGAGCGGCACCAACGCTATGCGTCGACGACTGAAGCAGGCAAACGGAGGCGCGCACAGGCTGGCATAGACGATGCAATGTTCTGGAACGCAGACGCGGCGTCTCTCATTCCGCAGTCTAACTCGCGAAGCGCTTCACGGGTAGACGTTGTCGTCTTTGCGCTAGGTAACCAGCATATCCACGACTACTATATAGTCACGAAGCCGGCTAATTAGTAGCTGCGCTCACGCGGGACGAACGTTGGCTGATCTGGTTCCTTATTCGCGACCACTGCTGTACTTTCCGCAGTTCTGCACCGTTTTAGTCAGTCGGAGTGTGGGAACGCTCGCTTTCCTAAGATAAACAGAGGATGCAGTCCTGCGGGCTGGGTGCATGAACAGGAGTTAGCAGCCGAGGATGCGCATTGTGCGTGGCGCCGAGGTAAACAGGCGCGCACTTGCCACCGAGAGTTTGACAAGTGCAGCAGAGACGGTAAGAACACTCTCGTCGTTCGCAGGATGCTCTTGGCACACTAACTCAGTGTAGTGAAACTAGAATGCGCGCGAGAGTTTGCTGTGCAAGCGCTCCGGGCACTCACTGGACGACCGCTCCGATATCACGAAATTTGAATGGCGAAAAGCAGTCACGGCTGGCGCCCGCATGTCTAGGAGCGCTTGATATGCTTTTTGCTTGCGATAGTGTTTTTTTGTTCGTTTGTTATGTCAATTTGTTCTGAGGCCACGCGCGTGTCATATGTACCTCCTACATGTACACTCAGGTGGTGGGTTTCTCTTCTATTAATCTTTCCGTCCGCCTTTCCCTTTCCCCAGTGTAGGGTTGCCAACCGTGCTCAGCTCAGTCCTGGTTAACCTCCCTACCTTTCATTTATCATTTTCTCTCTCTCTCTCAGGTGGTGTTTTACACGAAATATTTGCATCGGTATATGTCATCTTCTCCGAAGCCTCCTTGGGGCCATCTGTCTAACTAAATAAAAGAAAAAAAGAGAAAGCGGTGGAAATGACGCAAACGTGTCCGCCGAGATGCCGTAAAAAATTGCATGTATCATTTGTCGAGTATTGCATATTTCCATACCACAGCCGCAGCAAACACACAACCTTCGAAAAGGCTTCTTTATTTGTGAGGTCAAGCTCGTACAAATTAGCTAAAGCGGCGAGCCTTTAGTTCTTTCTTTGTTACCATCAGAAATAACTTAACTAGAATGCCCTCACCTACACTCTTGGTTAATTTTTTTTCCGCACCGCCCTTTCAGTGGCCAAAGGTCCCATCTTTCACACAACAAAAAATAAACACTGCTCCCCCCAAATAAAATATCAGGCTACCGTTATAGGTGAGTGTGCAACGCTGTCGTAACGTTTAGGTTTAGTCATATTGACTGAAGAGACTTCAAAAATAGTTAACTTGCTCATTACGTCATTCCTGGAGGCATCTTGACTGAGTGACCATCTGAGAGCTATTAGGCGCAACTAGAATCACAATATGCTCGTGACTCATGTGCACATCAAGTCTTGACTTTCTCTCCTCCTCCAAATGTTTTCCTCTTCTTTTACCTTCGCCTAGCTCAAGGTAAGCAACCGAGTTCAGCCCTGGTTGACTTCCATGTCTTTCGTTTCTGTGTTCCTCTTTCTATTACCTTATTGTCTTGTCTGTAATACTTTCTGCAGTTTATGCTTCAATGAATAGTTGTCTTATTGAACACTATGATTACACGTTGCTGCGCGTACTTGAACAGAAATCTCATCGCTCGAATGGACAAAATATTGCGTTGTTTAGTTCGAGTATTTGTTTTCATGTACTAAACCGAGATGCTGCTGAGCAAAGATATGTATAAGTTGCTGACATTCTGCGTATTGCGAGGAGATAAAAAAGACATTGGCGTGAATGATTACTTAAGCATGTATAAATAATATTGCAGTTCAAAAATGAGTTATTTATTACCTTTATTTAGTGTCTTTGGATGCACTTCGCGCTTTACTATTTATTACTGCTCCTGTCGGGTGCTCTATAGTATTAAATTATTATAACATCGTCACAGGCTTAGGTGCGCTGATTATTGCTTTGCTGTGACATTATTAATGCTCCAGCGTGCATTTAATGCAAATGGCTAATTGTGCTGCTGTAGCTTGAAGCAAGCGTAATTTCGATGCGACAGCCAAGAGCGTTGTCGTGAAAAATGCTACGAACACCTGAATAATTCTCTATCGTAAACATCTTGCGCAACTAGTCTACCTGGCTGTTCTTCCCGTATTCACAAAGAACTTGCGTATATAGCTGGAGTGGTTCGCAAGAACAGGCGCTGGTAAATCGTGCTTGGGAACGTTATATTTACGATGGTGGCCAGTGAAGAATAAAGAGGTCTTACAAACGAAATGCTTTGTCAGTTTGCCGCACATATTTACAAACATCGCAGCTGCACTTTTTAATATACTCACGGGATTGACTGTCTTCTGGAGGCGGGTTTGGGCGTTGAACATTTAAATATGAGCACTCGTGAGCATTAGGAATCAGATCTGTGCTCCTTGGATCTTTTCCTTCGTACTTGTATGCATGCGTGGGTTCCTGCTTGTTCCTTGCTGCATTCAGCGACGGCAACAAACCATGCTCTATATTGTGAACGGAATGCAATGCAACGCTAGTAAATTGTTCTGGAGCATTGCATGGGTCACCCTATCATTTAGCAACTGCCAGCAATTGTTGTGGAGCTTGACCTGCGGGAGCGACTATAACATGGTCCACAGAGATGTATAAAGTGACTGACCATTGAGATTTCAAAGACACTGCAGTGAGGAAAACATAGTAGCTGTTCGCAAAACAACTCTCCTTAATCGTAGTGAAACAAAAGAATCAATAGAATCACATTGTTGAATTCAGAACGACTTCAACGTAAAATGGGCACATTGTATGATAGCGTAAACCTAAAAAAAGGTAAAAAAGTAGTAAATAATAAAAGCAATGTGTTTTTCTTTCACGCAGGAAGGTGAAACCAGTGGCGCTGGTAAATTATGTAGCATATGCTTCGTGCTACGTTAGTAATGTGACTCATAACCGGATACAAAAGCATGAGCAAAACGAGAACAAGATGAAAGCAGGAGCCAGCGTTTCGACAAGTGGACTTCTCTTCTTCAAGAGAAATAAATAAGACAAATGTGCAGCGAAGACTACGAGTATATCCACCACCTAAATCACCTTAAATCAGCGCTAGCAGAAAGAAACTGTCCACAAGTTGCACTCGATAGAGCTTATGATGTCGCGTCAAGATTGCAGAGGCAGTCGGAATTAGCGAAGAAACAGCCTACACCAGAGTCTAACAGACCACCGGCCTTTATAACAAAATATTATAATGCACTCCCAAACATCAGCAACATTCTACGAAAATTCCACCCAATATTATCTAGTAACGAGCGTCTGAGAAAAGCGTTCCCGGATGCACCAAGGATTACCTATGTTCGCAACAGGAACACTGAAGACGTGTTAGTACACGCATAATTCAGCCAACATCTTTCCCCCGTAATAAAAGCATGTTCTCGCCCCAGGTGCAAAACCTGCAGGCACCTTCAAAGTGACATTAAAATTGAAATCACCGCAAACAGTTACAGACACGAAGCCAAATCTACCTTTACTTATACAAGTTCAGATGTGATTTATATGCTTGCATGTTCCTGCTGTAAGAAACAATATATCGGCGAAACGGAACAATCAATGCCTATCAGATCAAACGGACACAATGCGGACATAGCTAAAAGCTTGACAAAGCCGTCGCCGAGCATTTCAACCAACCAGGTCATAACTTTGATGAACTTAAACTCTACATCTTACAGTCAAATTTACGTTCTGAACGAGAAAGGAAATACAGAGAATCATGCCTTATCCATAAGTTCAAGATATTGCAACCGATAGGCATAATAAACGTTTCAAAGGGAGCTTTAGAATCTATTCGCTATGCTAAATTTCAAGTTACAGGCAACAACACTTAGTTTGGGTGCTTAGTATTTTTTTTCCTTTCATTGCGTTTTCTTTTTCTTTCATTTGTTTATCCCATTTAAATATTTTCTTTTAATTTTTCTTCCGCGAGCACCGGTTTCTGCCGCTCCTCCTATTATCTTTTCAGAGACACGATAGCCCACGACCACCATCGAATCAGGTAATAAAGAGGTGCTGCGTATGCCGTTGACACGCCGGCAGGTACACGGCCATTGACACGTGATTGACAGACAGCCGTGTCACTGGCCTTGTTCTTTATTCTCAATTCAACACCCTCGCCGTTACCATACCTTCGCTCGTTGCCGCGGCCACCCGTCTTAGGCCCTTTCCCCTTTAGAAGAACCCTACCTATATATACTGTGGCAAGGAAAGCATATGCCGCAATGAAGAAGACAAGTCCACTTGTCGAAACGTTGGCTCCTGCTTTCACCTTGTTCTCACTTTGCTCATAGTCTTGAATTTCCGTCTCCTGCGTTCCCCCTGTTTTCCCCAGATACAAGACCAGCATTTAACCATTTTGTTTATTTATTCGAAAGAGTTAGTTTATTGGCGTTCGCGCTTGTGCGTTCAGGTGAGCACTCCACTTGCTTAAAGCACATAGCTGCAACTATTGTGGGCTGTGACTTATTTCTTTTCTTTCTCATTTTTATTTTTTCCACGAGGAGCTTTCTGGGTTCGCAGCACAAGTTTCGAAACCTCTGTACATGTCAATATCATCATCGGATTGATTCTCCCCCGGAAGGCGGGTATGGACATCGCACATACGAATATGCAACGCTCAGCTTTGTTTACGCCCTTGATTTCTCGCTTCTTTAGACGTCAAGTATTTCCTAAACAGGAAAATAAAAAAAATATAAAAAAATTGTCAGGGGTGAAAGACGGGCTAGTAAAACTAAGCCACTCATTCTCGCTTTTTAACTTAACTTCAGCCTGACTGTAGGAGGATCAGCCATCGCGAGTAGTGATTGAGACCACGCGCATTACTGATTGCACGTGTATGCACTTGGGACGCTTTGAGCTCTTGTAGGAATAAGGAAATAATTGAAGTACTCGCGCATATTTGGCACCTAGAGTTGAAATGCAACCGTTAACATGTATGAAGTCCTGGCGTACTTTAGTAATGACTAGAAAATGTTACTTAATTATGCCTGAATAAGCGGAAGGACGTTGTACGTTAAACTGAAAGGAAAATATAGCAGAAATAGCGAAAAAGAACAGTTGCGCAAAACGGAGGAAGCTTAAGTGAGCTACTAGACTACGATACCTTTGAAAGACATTGCGCGCAACTGCTAGACGGCTTATATGTGTGCTGCGTCTAAGCGTAGAGAAATAACATCCGATTCGTGCACAGAACGCGCTGAGCGATTACTGAAAGACGTTGGTGCGGTATGACGTCGATCAGCAAGAAAAACGTCTCGATTCCTCTGGGAAGGTGAAGGTGCGAGCCCGAGAGCAACGCGCAAGTGAGGATACCACACAAAATAAATGAAATAAAGAAGCGAAAAGGACAAGTCTTGCGCAGGAGTTAGTGTATCTATCCTTAGTATCAATGTTGCCAGGCGTGATAGCCTGACAGTGAGCGGAGTATACAGCTACACGACGAGAAGTCTGTCTTCTAGCCCGCGGGAATTCTCTGCGTCTGCCAAGATCAGCAAGAAAGGTGATGCGCGCTGGTGCGTCTTTTCTTGCGGAAGAGCTCTAGTTTACGCTGCCGCCTTCATGTCGACGTACTTTTTTTCTTTATTTCCTGTTGCTACATTGATAACGTACGTATCATATTTAGTTTCTCCCCCCCCCCCCCCCCCCCCCCCCCCAACAGACACAGGGGTCTTCAGCGCACGGCTACGCGGAAAAGCAGAGAACGGTCTTATTAGAAGCGCGTGCACAATGGAAGGGCTTGAATCAAGCGAGAGTTTCAGTAATGTTGCTTTGATGCCACGTAGTTCAGTTCCTTAGCTGCTTATTTTTTTTTTTTAGCTTTTTCTCCTTCCGTGATATGCGGCCTGGGGGCTCGCAGGCTCGTATTATCAGCGTGACGTTGTCGGTGTTTGCGTTTATTCTTCTGCTCCGAGGCAGTGCGCGGGTGGGACGAAAGGTTGTTGAAAGAAACGCATCAGTCGAGGCTTCCAACGCGCTAGCTCGGGTTTCTTGCCTTTCTTAGCGTCTTATCTCTCGTCCTCTATCTCAAACTTTCTTCACGCATACGGATGTCAGCTTCCATTCTGGCGCAATAGCGCGCGCCATGGAGCGATGGAAATGCGCCGCTGTTTATTCATGTCGTTTCATTGAAGAACACGAAAAAAGAGCAGGAACAAGCGTACGGCGGCGTTATCAACGGCACCCCAAGGAAGGAAGGAAGGCACTCGCCGTCATTCTAAAGATGTTTGTGCCTTTCAGGAAACGTCCTGTCTTGATTTCCCCCAAGACAATTTAGGAGTCGGTCCTTTGAATTCGATTCTGCTTTTACTTGTAGCTGGCGATTAAAACGTACCGTGGGCGCAAAGCTAATCTACTGCCTATCTCAATTCTCGCGTTGAATGCGTTTGGAGGTCGCAACAGCTATCTATTTTCTGTCCCTGCATTTTCTTTTTTTGCATCCGGGTCAATTTCTTCCGCGCTGTCTTAATCCTTCAATTTCAAATTCCGGAGTTTGCGGGGGTTCAAGAACAGCAATGATCTAATTAGCCCTAACTCCCGCTTTATAACACTTCACAGGATACACTTATCCTTTCTCTTACGCCTGCCTTCCTTTTCTTCAATTTTTGCAGCTGCCTTCAATATATATTTGTGTTGCGCACTTACCGCTACAGTGACTGTGTATTTGTGGCTCGTTTTCAATTTGCATCAGAACAATAAGAAACCTCAAAAAGGCCACTAAATGTTCCTGTTGCAGCGCTTTAACTTACCGCCCACATTATCGTTTGTATCAAATTGTGGATCCAGAATATATAGGAAGAAACGCCGTTAGCTTAGGTTGAAACTTCCAACGTGGTCAGGAACAGGGTTTACATTTACGCAAACACGAATAGGGTTTACGTCTACGTTTACCTGAACTCGACCAAAGCGGATCGGATCAGAAATCGTGCTCGGGCAGCCCGACACAACAGTGTTTATATGAGCTCGATGTACATAATGGGTGGAAATTGCTGTGGTTGGCTGCGACGAGTTAAGACAGAAAACAGAGTGTGCCGTTTATGGCTGGGAACCATCGACCCGACCGCGTTCGTAGGTCTCGCTGAGTCAACCTACACTTTGCAGTTGAACTGGTAGCAGCACCACTCGCGGCCTACTCAGCTAGACCGGCTAGCGTTCACGATTAACGCGACAGATAAATCTCAACCCGACAAATCGACCAAACCCGTATTTGTGGAGTTGTAAATTTCCTAAATGGAAGCTCTCTCAATGTGTAAGGTGTGACGCATCCTGAGGTTAACGTAATAGGCGAGCGTTTGTGCCTCTCACCATGATGCCTTTCATGAGCAGCAGATAAGCACACGGTATCGATAAAATAAGCTAACCATCTATTTTTCTACGAAAGTGCACAGCCCAAGCTTAGAAGGTTGCTGTTGCAGGTAGATTGCTTGTGCGTTTCAACACTATGAAGAGTAGCTCCGACTAATGCTCGAAACTCTGCTTGAATTACCTCGACTCGTAGGCGCCATAATGGCAGCAACAACAACAAGCAACAACAAGAACGCAATTCAGTCACTTCTCTCCTGCATGGTTATGGATCTTTTCGGAAGCTGTTCTACTCAGTGGATACGTTATACCTTTGGGTAAAATAGCAGCCCTTTTCAAGCCTGCCAAGAAGCCAAAGTTTCACCGTTTTGGTTTTGTTCACATTATCACGCATTGGTGCGTTTTTCTTATTTTTTTCCAATTCTTGGTTTCCTTGAAATTCCCTTGAACATTTTCTATTCGGCTGTGGTTACATATTCATATATACTGCGGCGGAGCAGTACCTCTGAGAACGTAGAAGGCAGTTGTGTCTGCGAACAAGACCATGGTTTTGAGTTAGGGCAGGCTATCGCGTTTTAGTCAATGCTGCATGTTTGCTTGCATATACACTGCGTGTAGCTTCTCATCTGCGTCTTATGATTCCTTGTCGGTAGTTTAACGGTCACTCGTTCGTTCGATCGTTTTCCTTATTATTGTACTTTTTACCCTGATCGCCACTGGTTGGGGTTTCGGTGTAACAATTCCATGTACCTTGTTAATTATTCCAATTAAATAACTATTTAAATTATCGGGTTTTACGTGCCGAAACCACGATCTGATTATGAGACACACCGTGGTGGGGGACTCCGGAAATCTTGACCACCTGGACTTCATTAACTTGCACCTAAATTCAAGTACACGGGTGTGTTTTTCATTTCGTCCTCATCGAAATGCGGTTGCCTTGGCCGGGATTTGATCCCGCGACCTCGTGCTTAGCAGCCGTGCACCTTGTCGACGTCTGTCCTACTGATCACTATGAAATGCGGATGAACGCGTGCTGCGCGTGCTGTAGTATATATATACATATATACAAAGTGTTTTTTAGCTGCGCCAAATTTTAAAAATTGCATGTGGCATAGAGCACTATTTTACCCTTTGATCTAAATTACTTACTCAGTGAGACGGCCATTACTTGTACTATAACTAAAAATGCATATTTTATAGGTAACATAATTACGTCAATGGCCTCTTTAGTTATTTTCCGGCACATATTCCTATCTATGAATTATAGCCGGCAGCAGTGCGCAAGGCGTATCCACATGGAACAATTTCTAAGGACTACAGCAGTTCCGAGATCTATCCCGGCCACGCCGGCCGCATTTCGATGGGGGCGAAATGCGAAAGCACCCATGGTACTTAGATTTAGGCGCACGCTAAAGAACCCCAGGTGGTCGAAATTTCCGGAGTCCTCTACTACGGCGTGCCTCATAATCACAAAGTAGTTTTCGCACGTAAAACCCCATACTTTAATTTTTATTTCCGTGATCTTAATTTTCAAATATAATTTGATGCTCCAGTGCATAAAACCGCACTTATTAAGAAAACACGTAACTGGAACGCTAATTCTTTTTGTAGGACATGTCGAGAATTAATAACGCGACACTGGTGCAGTTCAGGGAATTCGTTTCAAGTGGATACGCCTTGCGAACTCACCAGCTATAATTCTCAGATCGAAATATGTGCTGGAAAAATTTTATTTCCAGTAGAAGTAATGGCTTCCTCATCAAGTAATTTAGATCAAAGGTTAGAATTTCGCTATCTGCCACAGGCAACTTTTCGAAAGGTGGTGCACCTGAAAAAAAAAAAAGAAAATTGCCCCGTGAAACCGAGGGTTCGACCGAAACTCATCTGGTCGGGAAAATTCATGGCGGGAAATATCGAGTGCCGACCAATCATTGAAAACAAAACGGAAAAAAATGACGAAAGAAGGATCCTCTGCTGCCCGAAGAACAAAAGGCTCTAAAAATATTGCGTGACAATGAGGACATCGTAATACTTCCCGGGACAAGGGAAACGCCACGGTTCTCTTGCACAAACGGGACTAGGAAAACAAGAAGGGAAGTTTGCTCGAGGATGAAGTAATGTAAAACTTCAATGCGGCCTAGTTGGTACATAATTCTGAATTTAAACTTTCAGCGCAAACACCTAAGACGGACCACAAAAGGAAGAGACGACACACAATCAGCGCCAGTGTGTGTCGTATCTTCCTTATGTGGTCCTCCTTAGGTGTTTGCGCTGGAAGTTTAAATTCAGAAGTAATGTACATCTCCCTGAATTGTGATCCCACTTCAAAGCTACAAAGAGACTTGCAGAAACTATTAGCTAACGTGTTCTGCTTTGTTCCTTCACAGCAGAAGTCCCTTTATTTTTTCATTCTGTGAAACAACAGTTCCATGCCCACTCTGTATGGATTACCTAAGATTCACAAAGCCGTCCGGATGCGCCAGGTTGTCGACTTCACCTGCTCACCTCTGCACAAGCCGATGTATTACCTTCACCGCATTACCTCCCCTTTGGTCGGCAAAAGTGGAATGTGCACAGAGAACCCATACGACTTCAATGAAAAAGTTTGCGACACGGTTCTCGATGATGACGAAATCTTGGTGTCCTTCGATGTGAAGTCGTTTTTCACGAGCGTGCCGACAGAGCTTGCCGTCAAGGTTTGCACAGATGGGCTCGAATCAGACACAACTCTACGGGAAAGAACTCTAATCTCAACGTTCCAGACCTCAGCGGACTTCTGCAGTTCTGTCTGGTCAATACCTATTTCACGTTCCAGAAGAACAACATTAAGCAGCTCCATGGAACGGCAATGTGTGCTTCGATTTCAGTCACCGCAGCGAACTTGACAATGGAGTCACTAGAGCCTCGCGCCCTCTCCAGCTTCCCACCACGTCCAAGAATTTTCCTTCGGTACGTAGACGATTGCTTCTCTGTGATTAAGAAAACGGCTTTGAGCGCATTTCCTTTGATCTCAATAGCATAGAACCGGCCATTCAGTTCACGACAGAGGAAGAATCCGACGGCCGTCTACCTTTTCTAGACACCCTGGTAAAACGCGACGGTAATAGAGTGTCGTTCAACGTATTCAGAAAAGACACGCACACTGGCATGTACCTCAACTTCAGTTCCGTACATCCGACGTGTCACAAGAAGTCGGTGGTCACCTTACTTGTACGCCATGCAGAAAAACTCTGCTCAACCCAGGGTGACCGAGAGGCTGACCTAGCTACCACACGCCGTGGCCTGCTCCGAATCTTTCGGTCGTACGAAGTTGACGACGCACATGTCCCTACGCGCAAGCTCAGACACGCAATGGCCACGGTGAAAGACAAGCTCGCAAAAGAGAAGTTCCCGGGTGCCGTGTGCAGGATTCCTTGCCATGGTTTTGAGCATGCGCACATCGGTGAAACGGGCGATTTCGGAAAAAGATTAAAATAACACAACTATGATGTCAAAAGCAAGCGCGTGGCAACAAACGCGATGGCTTAACACGTAGTGTCCATGGGCCACGACATCGACTGGGACAGCGCAAAGATAATTGGAACAGAAAAGAACAAGACGGCAAGGCTTTAACTTGATGCCAGTCATATCCAGATGACATCACACACGCTCAATAGCAACTCAGGCAACCTGCCCTCTATATACATTCGATGCTTACGTCACATCATGAAGCGTATATAACCAACCTTTACTCCACTGCCTTCATTGTGAATAAGGCTCAGGTAGTGGGGCCGAAACGTCTTTATTCCCTTTTTGTTTTCAACGATTGGTCAGCGCTCGATATCTCCCGCCAAAATCACCCCATATTATTCATTATTCTCTCTATGTTGATGTGGGCCTTAAGGCAGCCGAGGCTACACGATAAATGAAGACAAGTCTGCATTGCCAGCGACTGCGACTCCGTGGCACTGAAGTGAACAGCGCTCATCTGTGATCACTGCCATACATAATAATAATCGTAACAAAAGGTTAAGGCGGATGGGAAGGTTTCAACGAAAGATTCTGGGACGTACAATATAGCTGGAAAAAGAGAAAGAATACCGCCACTCTTGTAAAAGCGCTTGCACAAGAGCGAGGAGCCACGAACGCTTAACACCGCCCCAACAGAGTTTGCAAGATAAAGCGAATACAAAAAAGTTATGAGAGCATTTCTCATGCAGAAATAAATAAGCGCCAGAGCAGAGACTACAACTGAATGATAAAACTATTTGGTTGGGAAAGAAAAGAACCCAGGAAAAGAAATCGGAGTGAAGAGAATACGCGACTGGGATAGGCCATAGATCGCCGTCAGCACGCAGCAACTTCTCGGAGCATGCATTTGCGTGTTGTTGTTTTTTTCTTCGCCTTTACGTATCCGCCACATATTCGGAAAGATCCAAGTTGGTTGCGTAGCTTCTCGTGATGCCAAGCAAAAGAAGTCGTATCCCATATCTCCGGTTCTCTTTCTCTCAGAGGATTCTGTGGTAGGATTCGGGTTAAGAACGAAGCGTACGAGTATACGGGCGCGGGAAAAGCGAGTGCCTGGTTCGCCAGTGTCGTCATAAATTATTCAAAGGCCCTCACCCCACTTCCTGGCGCAGACTACCCCCTCCCCCCCTGCTTTCATCCCACCCGTGTGCTTATCATGCACTCCCCCTCAACCTCTCAAGCGCCGCCGGTTAGCCCCACATGCGCTCCTTATAAGTTTCGTTCACTTCCCGCGCTTTCCCGCTCTCCCTACTAACCATCATCGCTACAAACCACTTCAGTCTGCCTCTCTTACTGAGCGGTCCTCAGTACCACACTCTCGCCGTAACCATCCGCCGCAGCTCAGAGGAAGTACGTGTGCACACGGAGAATGCGAGCCTCAAATAAAAGACGAAAAAGCCACGCTGCGTTTCGTTCCTGCCAGCCGCGTGTTTATACAGCATAAGCGCACGTAAAACGAGATCCTCCCTTTCCTTGCACCGCTGCCAGCTCTCCAGCGCCAGTGCCTCTGACCGCAGCTCCGCGTCGAGCCTGCCAAGATGAAGAAGTGTGCGCTGAAAGAACCGAGACACCGACGACAAAGCCATAGCCCGAGTGCCCGCGTCTTGGCTCACTCCTCCAGCCCCAAAGACGGGGACAAGTTGGAATCGGAGAGAAAGACAGGACTTGGGATCAAAGGGGTAGTTAGGAATGGATGCGAGGGGGAGCAGAGCAAAGCAAACCGCTGAATCTCCTTAAACATGATACGGGAGAGCCCGCCATCTACGCACGACGCGACGTCTCCGTTACCGCGCGACCGCTTTCTATGGGCGTAGTCCTTGTCGTCATCTGTGCCGATTCCGCTGTGCTCTGCGTTCTCTTGCTTTTGGCGCTGTCCCAAACCTTTGGTTCTTCTACGTGAGTTCCTTACTTGCGACAACGGAGAGATGTCTACTGCGGCGGTCCAGCGAAGTAAAGCTTGGACAGTTCGTTTTTCTTCCAAGGCAAACACGGACCACGACGAATGAATAAATAGAGTGAGAAAGAAAGTGGGCCATACAGAGGGGTTTCGCCGGAGTCTTCCTGCCCCGGAAATGCGTCCTCGCGGGATCCATGCCATTGCGCACGCAAGGATTGTGGTCACCGTAGCGATGAAAACACGTGGATGCCTAAACACACAGATGAAAGCCTCAAAGCGAGATCAGGGAGAGAGACATTTTATGCACTCGAGGACGAGCACCGAAGAAAACGGAAAACCCGTGCGTAGTCTACTGACGAAGCGGAGTTTGATTTAGCAATCCCATCTCGGGCGCTTCAAATACGGGGAAGCAAGCAGCGTTCGCATCTGTCACCGAAGCCGAAATTGTGGTAGGGCAAAGGGGCGGAAGCGAAAAGAGATAGGATAGATCACAAGTACTGCAGATCGAAGCAGAACAGTTCAGGGAGGTATAATAGGGAAATCGGGAGAATGTGAGCGAGCGAACAGCTGCACCAAGGTATACGGGCAAGCGCCCTTTCCGAGGCACCGAGTCCGAAGACGACGCTTTCCCCTTTTCCCTGTCGGCGGGAAGTTGAACACGCGTGGAGGCTCGGGATCCATTAAGTAGATGAAGAAAAGGCCGTGGTTGGAGCAAGCCGGCTGCGTACCGCGGAGCCGTCTCCATTCGGAAGCGAGCCTGCCTCGATGTTCACTGTTCTCCTCTTGCGTTTGTCTCCTGTTTTGTTTTCTTTTTCTTAATCTGTGTGCTCTTGTGCCATTTGCCGTCGCCTTTGGTAATTCATTTTTGTTTTCGGTCCCATTTGGCAATATGCCGATCTGTCTCCTACAAAGCGGCATGCGTGTATACAGAGCCAGGCGATGTCTGCGGCAAGCGGTATTGCGGAAAAGAAACGACTTGTCACATACGCATATCACTTTACATCTCTTCCTTTTTCAGTGCGAACATGGTGGCCCACTTTCATTTAGCTTTAAGGAAACCTCAGATTCCGTGCCGATGTCCACCGGTGCTTCCTGGTCGTTTCGTTATTCTGGGAAGTTTGCGAAAACTATTGCTCCCAAAACGAAATGATTACAAGTTCTTTCTGAAAGCAATGAAATTATGCTCACGTTTGCGTGGAGCGAAGTGAGTAGCAGTTTATTAATGTTAGGGCCATGTGGGTTCAACGCTTCTTTCATAAGCAACTAACACTATGGTCAGGGTGGTCCGCCGTATTAGCGCAGTGGCTATGGCATTGCGCTCGAGGTAGCGCGTTATATGGCTGCCACGGCGGCCTTATAATAAATGGGGCGAAATGCAAAAAAATTCTCGCGTACTCATATTTATGGAAGGAAAGAAAGAAGAAAGACAATGGATGAAAAGGAGAGAAGTTAACCAGAGTTTGTAACTGGTACGCTACTGTGCAAAAAGGAGGGGGTAAGGGCTGAAAAGTTAACAGAACAGAAGAAAAAAAGAAGAAGGAAAAGGCAGCGCATCAATTCCCAGATTCTACAGTTTTTCAATGAGTTCCGTTTCTTTTAAAAAGCACACTAGTGGTTTTAAAGCAGTTCGTACTGACGTCGGCTGGGACCAGGGTCCAAGAATTCTGGCTGACAGTTTCCACTACAATGCTTCTTAACTAAAGAACCTGACTCATTGAGACTTCAATGCATTCATTTTTGAGAGGCCCACCTTCGGAGGTACATTTTCTAAAGGTGTTTCTTTCCTTTACACGTTTATGTATTTTGACATATCAGTTTTCTCTTTTTTTATGTATTCGACCCGACGTCGTTTATTTATAGAAGCCACGGTACGCGTTATTCCTGTAACCTGTATTATTGTTTTTAAGAGTCATAATGAGAATAACCGATTCATTGTTGCTTCCTCAAAATGTAGGCTAGGGTGAAAGTGTTCAAAAGAAGTTCAAGAGTGTTAAGGCGATCGTAAGTATCGTTAAGCCTCGATCGTAAAGTATTGTTTCTTTTGCATCGTGTCTCTCAAGCACTTCATCGCACCAGTGTGAGCCGCCGCGGTATTGGTGGGAAGTAGAAGAGTGTAGATCAGGGCAGAGCTTGTTCTGCACAGGTTTGTGTTGAACAATGAATCGAATATAGAGAATGAATCGCAGAGGCAAAATTCCACAAGTTCTTGTACTTCCAACATTAGGAATCTTAACGTAGGAATTCAGCATGGATTTTAAACAAGGGTGCGTAGAGGTGACCTGTGTGTCGGCGTACAACATGCAAACTGCATGAAATAAGATAGACAAAAATAATTGCTGTCTCACGGTTGCCCTCTGCTCTCACACATAACTTCCTGTACTTGTTCGAATCCCAAGTTATCTCATCTATGTGCGGAATGAATCATACATGCAGCAAGGTGGATCGGTGCCACAAGGAAAGGAAAAATAAAAGACGGAAAGAAGTTGAAATAACGAATGAGCCTTTGCGGTAGCGTGAAAGCTAATCAGGGGTTGTGTAGAGGACAGTTCTGCGCTGATCTGTCGCCAGATGTATTCACATATTTCTGTTGCTGCGATTTCTTTAGGAAGCGTGGCGGCATCGTATAGTCAACATATTTTCTAAACCCGCTGGCACATTTAAAAAGGTTCAAACTGTCAGGTAACCGAACATATGTGCTCTCCCGATTTTCCTCCCGTTTTCTTTCGGAGTATTGGAATGTGTAGCATTCAGAGCCTACCAAAAGAAAGGAGAAATAATAATGTTATGCCCAGCATAGCATTCCACTTCACAGTAAGAGCTCAGAGGAGCGTATAGGTCGAAAAACTAATTTAACATTTTAATGCCCAAAATCAGTTTTACATCGAGTAATATTAGAACAGCTCTTTCACGTTTATTTCTGGGCATGTAAAGTACATGTGTAAAAAAACCAACCCCGACTGAATGCTGTTTGAGTTAAAGCCTAATTAGTACTGTAATGAATCAACTAGTAATTGGTTTGTATAACTATCCGCAACTGAAAAGTCGTTTCACCTAATAAAAACGGTATTGTGGACTATTCGTTAAGCTTTCTGCGCTTAAATCGGAATCTTGAGGTATGAAATTTAGAGCAGCATATAGGACGTGTTGAGCATTGCACAGCTAAGCAACGACTACGTCCTTCTCGTCGCTTACAATGGTCTTTAATGGCAGCAGAAACTGCTAAATATGCGAGCCAGAGAAACCTACCGGCAGTAGCATGCCCATAAGCAAGGTTCCATGTCATCACGGGGAGATCATTTCACCATCCACACACATCCCTAATCTCTCAGTTTTGTTAGTGTCAGGTACCCAACGCGATTTTTATTTGTTTCGCGTGTTTGCGTTATGCAAGCGCTTTGGCATCGTCACAATTTTGCGTACAAGTCGAAAGAATACGCTAGTCCTATGTGGTCTGCGAAAAAAAAATGCTTGTGTCGCCTTTAGGCTTTAGGGCGCTTGCTTTTGCGTTGAAATGACCGACAATGCTACTTGCGATGATCGTGGTCGCGAGGAGACCGTTTCTCATTTGTGTGTGACTGCCAGCGCTACAATGTACAGCTCGCAGTTGTGATAGCCCGCTTTGATTTCAGATTAAAGCACTTTGGGATGCCGACCTCATATATCGCCCCAACTGAGGGCGACGAAGACACTGCTACTGCTTTTAATAACAACAGACATGCACAAAGGGCTGTAGCCTGAATTGGAGTTCATAGTGCAGCGCGTGATACCATGCTGTGATAGTGTGCGGCGATCGTGACCGGATTTGCTCGTGTTGCGTGTGCTCTCTGTATCTATCTCTATACTTTATTCTTCTCTTTCTACGTCCCCTTACCTTGTCCTCCACTATAAGGTATCAAACCGGATTTGCCATCCTGGATAACCTCCCGACCTGTCTGCTCTCTTTTGTCTCTTTCTTTTGTTATTAGTAGGCTTTCTGATGTGTAACTTACCCCTTTTTTTCTCAGAGGCAAGTACGTCGGCAACGTGTATGTAGAGTGTTGACACAAGTAGACGCCGCAGTTCACAGTCAACAGACCTAAGTAGCTGCCTTAGTCGGCCACATACAACGCTCGCTTGGCGAAAAGGCGTCACAGCTTTTGTCCTTCTCATTCTATGCTGAAATTTTATTGTAACATGTCACTCCGCTTCAGTTTCTGCTTTCTGCGTGTTAAAACGCAATCAAGCAAAACCAAATAAACCATAAGCCAACCTCCGTGTTTAAAGCGTCGCGAAAGAGTTGTAGGGGGTGTAAACGTTGCGCAGTAAGAATATTTCTCTGGTTGCTACGTGTTCAGAAGAGTTTGTAATTAGTCATCAGAGAAACGAGGATGGAGCAATCAACACAATAGTTTTGGCGTGCGGAGTGCAGAAAATATTATTTGCATTCCGTAATATCTTCAACAACCTAGTCCGTCTCTATGTACGCAACTTCCTTTGGTAAAGTTCCAAGAAATTAAACGGCTTCACAGTAACTTGCACTAGCTAAATAAAAGCAAACAAAATGCTTATAGGTCAGATACAGAACTAAAGAGAGTGGAGATGGCGCTCAAAATTTCACAGGATAGAAAAACATGCCAACAAACAAAAGGACTGATAGAAATTAAAGAAAAAGAAAAACATTGATAGGGCTTCAGTGCGGTGTCATTTTAGGCTAATTAATTTACTCGCTAAAGGTCACTAACGGCCTCAGATATATCGTTACTATGGCCACAGACATGATGGCTAATCGGTTGCGACATGGATCTGACTTATTCTTTGAGTTAGCACGGAAACTGCTGAATTAGAGCCCCTTGAATACAAAGCGCAGTGCCTTTTAAATTCTTTATTGAAGCTTTCAGACACGTTGTTGGCAAAATAACTCTTGAGAAGCTTCTGTAAAATCGTTGCATGGAACCAATATAGTATTTCCGAAACGCGGAGTGGAAAAATAAGCTCTTTAGGAAACATAGGGACGTATCTAAGTAAGCTATGCTTGCAACAATGATCCCGATGCTTTCTCAAGCAGTCCGCGGGAATTCATGGACCTACAGCGGCCCCAACATTTGCACAGCACCTCGCTTGCAGCCATTTTTATACAATTACGCAACCTGGAACACGATCAGCGACGACGAATGCTCATTTGTTGCAGCAAGAACACGTCAGGCAACAACTGAGGGGTTTTCGCGGAATTGAGATGACGGAGTTAAGGCAGGAACCAGCAATGGGTGGTTTTGATGAAGCGATGGAGATAACAAGATAGCTTGCAGCGGTATTTAAGCCGCGAGCCCAAACCATGCATGTGGTAATGGATGCAGCAAGACGCACGAAACAGTGCACGTAACAGGGCGCGTTGGAACAAAAGAGAATAAAGGATTATGACGGGGCTCTTTTGTGAAGTAATCCCTCACTGAGATGTTTGTTTTGTTGAGAATGAGACGAAAGGAGGAAGGAAACGGTCTGGTAGAAGGGACGTTGTTCAAAGGAACGACGCCAGCGCCAATGGCGGCTGAGATGAGGATGAAGCCGAGCGAGACCGTGCGAGATGCTCCGCATGTGAGGCGAAGGCGCGTGCTACTGCGTCCGACAGGGAGAGAGAGAAAGAGGGAGAGTGGAGCAGAGGACGGAGGCTTTCCAGGCGCGTCCATTAGCCGCGCCTTAATCGCACGCCCCCTTCGAAGCCTCGCTTCTCTCGGTGCTGTCCGGAGACGCTAATCCTCGTCCAATGTACCTCGTCCGCAGCCCACTCGAAGCGTAAGCTGCGCGGTGCAGAGGCAGACATGCGATTTTGTTTTTTACTTTCACCTCGAAAGCACTAAGAAGAAGGTGAGTGCGGATTTGGGGAGGAGGAAAGAGATGGGAGAGTATACGCTGCGGGAGCAATCCTTCGCACCTAGTACTTTGCGCCACCTCGAGCGAGGATGGTTAATGCACGAGGGGAGATCAGAGATCTCGCTCGTTTCCCGGCCGCGCATAAACCTCATTCTTTCTCGGTCTTATTCGCCAAATATTTGGAGCTCGGTCTCTCAGTCATTCTCAGAGGTCTTCAAGGGTTCTGTGCAGGGAAGAAGGACAGTGTCAGGAAGCGTCAACGGGAGACAGAGAAAGAGAAAGCGGCTTCCTAATTTCACGAGAGAAGCCCCGACGATCTCATTTCTACTCGGCGCCAGAAAGGGGGCATTCATTCTAGCGCACCCAAGTTCACGCGCCACTGCATATCGGACGTGCGGCAGGACGACGGCGAGCTCACCGCTGAGGAGGAGGATTAAAACGACGCGGACCGAGCCCGCAAAACAAATGAGGTTTACACGAAAAGAGTGGCCGCAGGGCCGACACCATACACGCTTCTCGTATAGTGCGGTTGTCGCTCGGCGGCGAGGCGGTGCGGCGGTGGTTTTTTACGGCCCACTCGCTCAGCGATCCTGATGCTACGCGCGCTTCCCGCGGTGTCGCCGAGACGGTGGCACAGCGGCAAGCTGGGATTAGCGGAAGATCCCGCGCTCCTGATAGCGGCGTCATTTGACGCTCGCTCGACGCACAGCACCTTGCGTTCCTCCTATCCCGTTTTCCCCGACCCCGTCCGGGTCGGCGCGCGCTTTCCGCGCCACCGAAGAACCATATTTCACTAGTCGCAGTTCCTTTCGCGTCGACCTCACAACAGATGGCTGGTTACCCTCCCCTATTGTTTCCACTGCAGTTTCGGATACACTTCTCTTGCAGCCGGGTACGCACCGTATAATGAGCAATTTGCGAGATGGCCGCTGCGGTGGTGGCGGCGGCGGCGTCGGCGAACAGTGAAGCGCGCGCGTTACTGCGTTACTTCGCAGGTCGTCTTCAAATAAGGCGTCCGATGAGGCATAACCGGAGCCTAATGGCGGAGTGGTCCTTACTTGAATGGTCTCTTGCAGCGAGCTCTGCTCACTTATGTTGTGCGTCATGCGATGCAGTGTGCTCCGTTTAAGTGCGATGAACATGACTGCCACTGGATATGACAACTCATTTCTGGCCAAGTTGCTAGCTAAGAACACATTTGTCTAAGTGCAGTGGCAACCTGCGCACGAACGACGAGAACGGACAGGGTACACCCCGGACCAGCAAATAGACTATTTGTCCCAAGCACACTACTGAAATAATAAAGAAAACTATATATACGACTTCGTCACAGTTTACTGTGCTATGTGTCTCTATAAATCAATGAGAGCAGCATTCCGGGCAAGTTGGTAATCCATTACTCAAATGATATTGCGCAACAACAACAACAAAAAGAAGAAACGACACGGACGCAAGAGAGGACGACACACCAAGCGCAAAATCAGGTATAAATCTATAAATCAGCTCTGTACTTGTTGTATATCTGTTGCATGCACCATGCACATCATGATACATGTCTACAGGTGACCAGCCGGTGAATTACACCTGCCCTGGACATTAAAATCTGTCGACGCGCGTTATTTTGATGCGAAAGCGCCAAATGGCCAATGGAGCAAAAAAATTTGCACTTCCACCCAATAGACGACGCATCCATTGCAATAGCAAATTAGCAGATAGCTGTACGAAGAAGGGATAGCACATTTATCAGTCGTATAAACTTGTAAATATTCGCTTACCAACTAAATTAACAATGATAGAACAAATAAGCGTTACTCAACGAGGACGTAGACAGACACACACAGAGACAGCGCTGTCCGCGTGTGTGTGTGTGTGTGTGTGTGTGTGTGTGTGTGTGTGTGTGTGTGTGTGTGTGTGTGTGTGTGTGTGTGTGTGTGTGTGTGTGTGTGTGTGTGCGAGCGCGCGCGCGCGCGCGCGCGTGTGTGTTTCTTTCTACGTTCCTGTTCAGTCGCGCTTACACAATCTATCATGTATTCAAATCAACTAGCCCGTCATCGTATTTTAACTAATGTAACCAGCATGGTGTCACGCACGTACAGGTAAACATGAACACATCTCGCTCGATGAGCGCGGAAACTCGCTGTGAAAATTCTGGAGTTAGGAATCGCGGCAGCAGCAAGCGAATTGATCTTCATGCATGTCTTCTTCAGCGCAAACGAAACGTCGAAAGCGCAGCGCATACGAACCTACCGGCACTACGCACACTCTGCAAACGTCGCAGATCGCTTTGAAGATGAAGACCGCGTGGGCGTCCACTTTAGCCACGTAGCAGATCGCTTTCAAGACACACGAGCGCCCGCAACGCGTCCCTATGGCGTCCGCGATTCGCGTGGCGAACGCCGTAGTAGACGCCGCGGTTGCCTCTACTCTGTATGGACTGGCGGCCGAGGAGGACATCGGGGCACGCTAGCAACCGCCGGAGAAGAATGCCCCTCCTCCCTCGCCTGTCCCCCCTCCCTCGCGCGCCACAGGAGAGGACACACATCTGGGCGGCCTTCCTCTCTCGCGTACGCGATGATCATGAAAACGTTTTATTAAAAGGAAAAGGGGGGGGGGGGGGGGGAGTTAAGAGAAGAATGGTCAGATTCTTATTCCGAAATTCCGTTGGCTAAGGCCGCCGCCCTAGCTCTTTCCACGAGGGCTCGCTGGTCCTCGAGGGTTGAGCTGGACACGGCTGTCTCCCATCCTTCCCACGTTGGCTGTTGTATAGTTTCGAAGGCACTATTAGCCTGGCAGTCTCACCATATGGTACAAATCTGCTTTCTGCCCACAGAATGTACACTCGATCGAAAAGGATTGTGGCTCAATAGCATGTAGCTTGACTGGGTTATTGATTGAACCGCGTTCACCGGCTCACGTTCACACGCTTTAACTAATACGGAACCTCTCGGCGACCACGACGGTGACGGCAGAAATCCACCCGGAGTGTCCATATATTTGCTATCGCAATAAAAGCCAGCGTCTGTAGGCTGTAGCAGCGAAACGGCTCCTACAGTCCCATTTGCTTCGACGTTACGCCAGGAGCGCGCCTAGACGGAGCGGAACGGGCGTACGCGAACACCTTTCTGCTGAGAAGGCCCCCCAAGTATTGCGAGAAGTGTGAGGGCATTGCCGCGACGCCACGTCACTCTCGCTCTTGGAAGCCTCTGTTATCCGCGCGTTTCTTGCCCACACAAGTTCTCGCCTGCGTTAATTCCAACTGCGTCTCGGTAAGAACAAATCAAAACACGCCAAGCGTCTCAACACGCTGGCGTGCGCGCGAAGAATTCATAACCGAAGGAGAACTCAGTGGCGTTTAAGTGCTTAGGTGTCAACGGCTTATTTGTTAAAACCGGCTTTGCCGCAGTAATTTTGTTCATGAGAGGAACCGAACTTTTGTACTGATTATTTCATAGACGATTGCCCGTGTATGACAGTGGTTGTGATTTTGTAACAGAGACCCTTAGATTAGCTACAGTGAGCTCGGGTCTTAAGAATAAACTGAGAGCGTTCAACTTAGATCTGTTCAACATTTTCCAATTCCGCTCTCGTATAAAACCGTCCGTTTTTAAAATGACATGATACCCAAGTGTTCACTCCATCAGAGCGTCGAATAGCAAGACAATAAAATATATCCTAACGTAGCTCACTGCGCTTGTGTAAGAGTAAGCTGGCGACTGATGATGATCGTAGCACCGAGTAGCAAGGTACTGGCAAAAATTTGTGTACGTAACAACACGCTCGACATTAGTGGTGTCAAATCAGCAAAATTGTAAACTTATGTCGAGTGGTAAGATTCGCGAGATTGTGTCGCTCTCGGTCAAAAGCGAATACAGCAAAAAAAAAAAAAAAATATATATATATATATATATATATATATATATATTGTCGTGATCGAACGAATCGGCTTTTCTGCTTTGTTATATTTCAATGGCACTTATATTGCAGAAAATAAGAATGAAATATATAAAGAACGTCAATGAGATGCTCCATGTTAACTGCGAATTTAGGGATCTATAACCTTTTGTTCTTAAATCAATCAATAAGTTATTTACCTAATAAATCCCAGGTCTCACACGCACACGTGTTGCGAAGACTTGGGATCGTTTCCAAGCTGCGGCAAGGTTTTCTTCATCTACTTTCATTTTCATTAATTCATCATTTCTTTAAATCAGTTAAGTACAAGTAATTTTCCTGAGTTTCCTTGGTGTCTTTCTTTGTTGGCTTTGAATAACATAATTATATATATATATATACGCACATATTAAGCTGTTTAAAGAGGGAATCATGCCTTACAAATGTAGGCCTGTTTGTAAAACGTCCCGCAGAGAGGCGGCTTGTTTGCAATGTCGTCGAACGTTTTGCCTCACCTAGGGATCTAGGGAAAACGGCGTGGATATAACCAGCTGTTGTCGGCGGCTAGTGTGTGCTCGTCGTCGTGCTCTGTGCTCGTCGTCGTGCTCTGGGCTCGTCAATGTACTCGTGAGCTGTGTGCTCTTTTGCTGTATGCTTCGTCTTGCGGGCTCCATTTGGGAGTCACGCTAGACTGTCCAATGTATCTTGTTTAAAATCTAAATACTGTAAATAAACCCTGTACGCCTAGTTCCTACCAAGTTCCTCTCTACGACCTTCAACTCCTTCAAATGGTGGCAGCAGCGAGATCATCCAACTCCTACAACTGGTAACAGCGGTGGGATCGTCCGACAAATCTAATAACCCGCAGAAGTCACAAAGTGGGTACAAATGTAGGTCTATTTGTTTTGTGCCTGGTTTCATTAGCCACTAATCTCCACTACACTCTAGTATGGCAGCCGCTGTTCTATAAAAACCCACATTACCGTTAGTCCCGTAACTTATGCATTTTACTGGATTATTCCTAAGCAAGAGATGGTACACATGGATGCAGGGACTCCTAAAGCAAATGGCTCAAGGAGATCACTTTTCATCATCGCCAAGAAAAGGGCAAACATTTTTCAAAATTTTTCACAACATTGATTTAAATAATGTTAATTTCCCTAATCCTACAGGCCGTCCAATGCCCTCAATTATTACGGTTGTATGAGTCCTCTGCAAACTACGTTGCAATTCTTTTACTTTGTATTTCTTCGTTTTTTTTTCCGGTTTAACATTCGGCAGAAATGATCTTAGAAAAAGAAAAGCAAGCAGGCTTATTTCAGTTTCTTCACGTCGTCACGACACGAGATGCTGGACAGGAGACGCATCAATATCAAGCGCCGTAGTGGTCGCGAAGTTCAACTTCGTTAGAAGCGAAGACGTAGTTTCACAATCTGCTCTTTTGTAAAACTTCCTTATATATAAAAGAAGACAGAATACAATTATAAACTGCCTTTTCCAGGCCAACATTCGCGGTCGCTAACCCTGAGAGGCGCAAGCGCTCTCGACTACTGCCAAAGTGAATTATTTTTGCTCACGGAATAGACGTGCTGTCGCCATACCCAATATGGGGTCAAAGCTCCGCGGTCAGAAAGAGTCACGTTGTCTGGCAGCGCTTAATGTCATGACCACCCAAAGCGCAATTTATCTAACCCCTCTCTTCATTCCTCTATTGCCCTTATTGTTCTTCCTTTCTTCCCTCTTATTGTGCATTCAGGACACGGGTGAATGGTCATTGACTCATTCGGGCTGTGTGCTGTAGAAAACGAAATCCTGAAAAGAAAGTGCCTGACTGCATCATAACTTTTTAGAACGAGTCAGCCCTGTCGACAGCCAAAAGCAAACCTGAGAGCATACGTCTGTTTTTGGAATTGACTACCACCGATCAAGATTTATCGAACTGCGTAACAAAAAAAGAAAAAAAAAGCAGGGCCATGTAATGACAATGATTTGATTTGTACACGGCGATAATAGAAAGCTTTGAGTAGAGAAAGCATCGAGTTCTCTAAACACAAAAAGCGAATTCGTATTTAACTAATAGATTTAGCATCCCGAATGCTGAGCTCGACGACAACCTTTATCCAAGAACAAGAAGAATTAATGAAATCAATAAAATTGTGATATTTACCTTTGCTAACAAACGAACTGGCTACTACAGACGCAGTAGTGAGAGGCTCGGGGTAATTAAGACCACCGGGGCCTAGAAAGTGGTACACGAGCTCTCTTTTTATAGCTTCGTTTCTTCTTTGGAATTAATCATTATCGGAATTCAATGCTAAAAGCCGAGAGCAAACAAGTGCGGCGGGTCCAGAAACTTAGTTACCCACCTTTAAATAGGAAGTACTGATGTTTGTAGGCAGGCCGACTGAGTTATCCAATCGGTGGAGACCTGAAATGAGACGAAAAACCTCTCATCAGAAAATCAGGAACGAAAATTTATTTCATCACAAGTGGCATGTGCTCTTCGTTGAAATCGACAAAGCTTCTAGCAATATAAAATTTGAGAGTAGCGAAGACAAACGCATGCTTTACACGCACGCACGCACGCACGCACGCACGCACGCACGCACGCGCGCACACACACACAAACACACACACACACACACACACACACACACACAGTTCTTTTCAATTATTTAGCTTCTTTGTTTGTATAGAAGACTAACCTGGTAAAGTTCGTAAAGTTGGTAAAGTAGACGACTGGTAAAGCTCCCGACTTGCTTTAGGTACGTGCAAAATCCTAGAATCTGCAGGTTTACGGTATGATTTATACATGAACGCTGAGAAAAATGTCCCAGTATACATATCGCGACTGAGATCCATAGTTGCCTCCCGTCTCCTCAGCGAGCTCCTCTGGACTGAATGATCGTCAATAGCGCACTTAAGAAATTACAAAAACTATACATATTATTCAGTGTTGACACTAGTGTAAGTGTGCTTGAACAGCCAAAAAGCCTGCAGGGGGCGTCAGGTAATATGATCGTGTAAGTAATGATTTTTATAGTAATAATTTACAGCGAGAAAGCGTTAAAAATATAAAGGAAAGGCAGGGAAGTCAACCAGGTGAGCGTCCGGTTTGCTATCCTGCACTAGGGGTAAGTGAAAGCTGGAATAGAAAGAGGAAAATAGGGAAAGATAGAAAATGGAGCCCTGCGCGCACACAGGGGAAAGTAAGGCAAACTGCAGGCAGATTTTCAGCATGACCAACGTGTACAACAGCTCCTGCCTTGGCGAACACGTTAGTAGATTCTTCGTAAAAGTTAGCGCTTAAAATTGATCCAGAGCCCTCCAGTGTGGCGAGCTTCATAATCATATTGTGTATTTTCGGGACGTTATATACCACAAGTAATTATTTATTAGTAGGTGCATAAACAAAATTGCCAATCGCCAAAATTATCAAAACAAACCTCAATAATGAATACGCACGTCAACAACCAAAATGCCGCAACTGCCTAGAAAACTAGTTCCATATATCGAAAATCAAACAATTAGTTCCCTCACTAGCATTACAGCATTACGATTGTACTGCAGAACCTTTTTTTGGCGGCTGCTTGCGTCTCGCATGGTTTGCGTCCTGATTGCTCCCAGATCCAGAAAGGCTCCTTCGTTTGTACCCGTTGCGCTGTGAACTTCAAGGTACAGTGCGCCCACAATCTTTCTCGCCTCCGAGGTGCATTAGAGTAATTATGTGGGCTCAGAGGAGCCAACAGCCCAGTGTCCTGCTCCGGCTCAGACAACAATGTTCGCGAAAGCTTTCCAGAGTCCCAGAGTTGTGCAGCTTCTGGCAGTAGTAACGTTACCTCACGAGAGCCGAAGGGCTGCGCCTAATAATACTGCGAACATATATCGTCGCCAGTGGTTGTGTTTTTTCGCAACCTAATCACCTGAGTACCGGTGACAAAAGGGCTTTCTTTTTTTGTCAAGACGGCATACAATACACTTAAATGTGCAGCCTTCAGAACTAAGGACACCCTGGCAAGATATTTGTTACGCAAGCATCGAGTATATGTATTGAGATGCTATAGTTAGGCGGACTGATTGTTTTCGCAGAAATTTTGTTCCTCCCTTTCACAGAACGTAATATTGAAAATATTTTAAATGCGTAAGCATTTTTAAGCCTGCCCAACGAGGAAACCCGTCCATCCGCCCGTCGCATAAGACAAATCGCTATAAATAAATTGCTGTATGAAACAAAATACATTTGAAAGTAAGAATTATATGAATGTTTTGTACCAGCGATACCTAACATATGTGAAAGGGGAACAATTTCTGTGAGGACTTTGTTGAAAGATTTGTTGACGGTGGAATAAAAGCAATCTCTAAGACCACATGTAGAGCGGACTTAGAGCATTGCAGACATCAGGAAAATTCTGACTTTAAGAAAATTTAATGTCAAACACGCTACGTCTCCGAAGAATTTCGGTGGTCGTGGGATGGGTCTTCCCTTGGGGCGCTCCTTCAGTGGCCTAAATGCTACCGATTTCTGAGCGCTCATGTGCTTCGCGTCACGCAACACTGATAGATAAGCAGTGAGTGAGTTGATAATAAGGATGATGATGATGATAAGGATTGGATCGATTGCGATAAGATTGACAACGACCGATAATGGTTGATGAGTGTTTATACTAGGTGTATCAAGTTTGATAAGACAAGGCAAGTTAGGTGCGCGGCTTCTGAATCAGTAAGTGATATATACATATATATATATATATATATATATATATATAGAGAGAGAGAGAGAGAGAGAGATAGATAGATAGATAGATAGATAGATAGATAGATAGATAGATAGATAGATAGATAGATAGATAGATAGATAGATAGATAGATAGATAGATAGATAGATAGATATGCAGGGATGGAGGAGAAGGACGAGCAGGGAAATCGAAGGGCTTCGAGCTAACTTTGACCACCTTGAGTTTTTTTACGTGTGCACTAAAAATGGTTCACGCGAGCTTTTCGCATTCAGCCCCACAAGAATCCAGCAACCATGGCTTGTAATCAAACCCACGGTTGCCAATTCAGCGGCAGAAGGCTATAGCCAATCAGCCACCAAGGCGGCTAATTGTTTACTGTGCAGAAGTAAATGCTTACTTTGTTTCTGGCTTATACCCTGGTTGTAGAAAGAGATTTACAAATGCTTGTTGCGAGCCCCCAAAAAATGGACTGTGCCTTTCTCGGTCGTGTCAGGTAGGCAGGAACGCGAACACGCTTCATATAAGGTGCATACTTGCGGGTGAAGGAATGGGATTTTCAATCCAAATGTTCTGCGGTGCCACTGTTTCCGATGCGCTGTCGCAACAATGACGTCAGTTTGTGAAAGCAGCGCGTTGTCCAAACAGCGAAACAAACTTGCGTAAGAAATTACAAGGGAACATCGCAGTTTTCTTCGTGCCTTCGTTTTTTTTTTTCCGGCTTTTTTGAAAGCAGTGATAAATCTGAAAACTTCAATTAGTAAAAACAGTTTATTTTACGCCAGTTGTGTATGAGTGTAGTAACGTTGTGTATTACGCCCACTGAAAATACTCTGTTTTTGCCAGTTTTCCTTTAGCGCACATAGACCACAGCGCATATCGCTCGTTTTTCAACCGTTGTTGCTTACTTCGCTTACGACTTTACTACCGCGCACTGAACCACGAAGCACTAAATAAAAGCGAGAGTACACAAGGGCTCTAACGGAAGTCTGTCTTGCTTCTTTTTATTGTCTTTTGTGGTCAACACTGTTACCATGGTGTATTCTAATCAACTAGCCTAAGTTACCACCTTGTTACAAGGTACATCTTAATAACTAACTTTTATCACAAACCTACAAACTAAGGTTCTGAGGACTCAAGCATTAAAGGGAGTTTGTAGATTGACTAGGCCAACTATATAGGGAAAACTGTTTTATGAGCATTATATTACTATTCGTCATTGTGGTAACGCTCTTTAGTCTCCATTTGCCGATCCAAAAAGCTTTAATTCACCAGGCTTCAACTACAAACTAGCATCGGAGACGACTGGAAAGATCTACACCCCCCCCCCCCCTCCATCCCTCGCCCATGGTCCTACCATTAAGTGAAAAGCGCTGTTGCATGAAATTCTACTCTTCCTGGGACACTAAGGGCGCTGACACGAGACGAGGAAGCTACGAGCTTTTTCTCGTTGTCTCAAAATGAAGCCCAAAAAGCCTTTTCGGCGTGCTCTCACTCAAATTCTCATTATTCGATCGGCGCGAACCTCGATGGAGTAGCGAAATACCCACGTGATTGGAACGAAAGGAGCCCCCACCCCTCTTCGCGCTTCGTACATCGAACCAGTTCTCTTGCCTACACAGCCCAATCCCTCATGTAACAAACATGCAAACTCAAGAAGAGCCTTCTTCCACACTGAAGAAAATAATGAATAACCTCAGCTTGATCAAAAGCAGACTGGTTAAAAAAATAGAAAGGTCTCGTAAACTAAAACACCACATGAAAATAAACAGGGGGTCACGTCCGCAGGGACAA